>NW_021703774.1:132933524-133533524 GCF_005190385.1 Monodon monoceros | reverse complement strand
CTGTAGAACAAAGAACTTTCAAATCTCACGAGCAAACAGGAATGTGCGATATTTGAGCAATGTTCCAGGGGGCAAAATTGGTACAGGCAAGTGTGCAAGCCACGCTGGGAATTCCCCGTTCCTGATCACGTACCGCCTGATCATAATTCAGCTCTCACGTTATCTAGACTTGGTGCCATTAAAATTATGTCCCAATGACCATAACATAGCTCCTCATTTAGTCAGTTGTCACATATCTGATGCCATTCCCTATCTGGATTCTAGCCAAGAACCTGAAGAGAACAGAAAATATCTAAGCATCCAAAATGCTGCCACAAAGTCCAGGCCCAAGAGCTCATATACCCTCCTTTGAGGAGAGCCTCACAGCTTTCATTCAGGGATGACTGGCTCTCATTTTCCATATAATCCTAGCAGATTGGATGACAGCACTGGTAGAAAGACAAGTCAGACAGACCTTGCTTTGTATCTTTGCTATATTATTTATAGGTTATTTAACCTCTCTGAGCCTTGAGTTCTCGTCTGTAAAATGCAAGCAGGGATACCAGCTCACAGGGTGACTGGGACACACACACACAGGCACAAGTGCCTGTCCCCAAACAGGGACTTGGTGTGCGCTCGACCACATGAAAGACTCACTGCTGGACACAAGAGGCTGACAGGAGAAGGAAATAATAATTGATAGAGATAAGAAAACAACTACAGCAAACAGACCGTGGAGGTTTGGTGTGAGGACAACTGGCTCTGAACACCTCTGAGGGCCCAAGAGCATCTCATAAGAAAAGCATGAACAGTGCCCATTCAGCCCCTTATGTTCCAGGGGACTCCAAGTCATAAAGAAATCAGATTCCAGCCACCAAGCTCAAAAACACTGAGATGAACGTAATGCATATCTGAGGGCTGAAAGATTAAAAAAAAATACTTTCATGCTTTTTATTTTGAATGAGATAAAATTTGGTCATTTGGAAAGTTCCCTTGTGCAGAGAAGTTTATTATTTGCTGATACTGCCAGCTAAGTGAAGCATCTTAATGAACTGTTTCTGCTTTCGTTAATAGGAATAATAATCATTTATAGTTTTCTATCTATAAAGTGTATCACAAATGAACAATCCTTTCCAGTAAGCATTAGAACCATGAAGCAGAAAGATGAAGGACCTCAACTAAATGTACCCAGTGATCAAGGAGTAGTACCTTAACTGTCCCAGTTAAAACATTAGGTAAGTGCCTACTGTGTACCACGTGCTGTACTAGGTGCTCATCTACTTTGTCTGGCTTAGTTCTCTCAGCAATTCAGTGAAACAAGTATTGGTCCCTCATTTATTGAGCCTCTACTACTGCAGATTAGGTAACTACAAGGCATATGCTTCCTGCCCTCATGGCGAACGCACCGTTTTAGAGAAGACAGCTGTAGCTCAGAGAGGTAAAATGCCTGGGATAGATTCCAGCACTTCCTATTAAACTGTTTATCTGAATTTACCTCTTTTCATTCTTACAATGACTTCTGGTGGAGATGCTTCTATGACCACTATTTTACACATGAGGAAAGGGAGGTTCAGGGTCACACAGACAGGAGCAGGGATCAAAGCCCATGATTCTGCTTGGGCCCTAAATCAAGTTGCTAGCACTGTGCCCACCAGAAGCCCAGAAAATATGCCTTCAGGAGTCTGGTCATTTGTGTGAAAGCACAGGAGCTCTTCTCTCTGAAGGGACAGTTATTACAGGCCAGTTGGTGCTGGCCACCCTAGATAAGGGGCCAGGAACGGATTAGGACCACCTTCTCCCATCCTAACACATTTTCTGTCTCTGATCTTATAGGGCCTCAGGCTTCAGAGTCTTAGCAGCTAGAGTCTGGAAAATCCCCCCAAATCAGGGGAAAACCCAAAACAAAGGCCATCCCTCCCTCATGAAAGAAACTACTTCAGAATCAACTCTGCACACTTGCTTTAGTTATGAAGCTGATAAGAAGAGAATAAACAATACCTTTTGGAGTTCTTCAATTCTGACTTCATAAGTTGCTAAAATAAACATGAAAAAATTATTTCAAGGCAGTTCCTTATAGTACCCATTTCTTATACAGTATGCAGGATTAAAGCAATTATAGAAGGTGGCAGAGTTCAGTTTTCTCAACCTTCAGAACAATCTGCCTATGGGAGACTTGTCCACGTGGTTTGGGAAATTCTCAGGTCATCGATCACGGTATCATGTCTGGGGGGATTTCTAGGATGGAATGTACAGTGAATTTGTTTCAAAAACATCTGAAACAATTTTCAGTTTCCTTTTTGTTAAGCAGATTCATACTCTACGATGAAGAGAAAGTACTACAATTTAGTGGTAGCAATCAGAAGGCAAACTTGAAAGGAAAGGGAAAGGAAAAAGGCCAACAAAAGTCCAAATCCCACTTCAACAAGATAAACTCCACAGCACGCCTAAAAATGTTTGGCTCCCTGAGCGTTTTGTTTCCTTAGTACAGCTTGGAAAGAGGAGACTGACCACCAACTAAGGCTTGAATACCTTTTGATTTTTTCAAAGGTTTCGTGGATTTTATTTAATGACGAAGCCAAATTTAACCATTAACAAATACAAGTAGTAGCAAGAACTTGGGTTCACAGACTAGTCCTGCCACTTCCTACCTGTGGAACTGCAGACAAATTACTTCATTTCTTCGAACCTCAGATTGCTCATCTGTGAAATGGGGACAACTGGAACCTGCCTCCCAGAGTTCATGGGGAGATTAAAGGAAATGATGTAGGTCATGTATAACTAGCAGAACACCAGATGTTGTATAGAAAGTGACATGTTTTTTGATAAAATTGCTAATTTAATTTTTCTTTGCTTATAACTTATCTATAAAAGTTTTCCCCCTACTGTTAATGAATATGCATGCATAATAAACAGGAGTTCCCTAGTTCCTTTTCTTTCTTGCTGCTAGAGTCCTAAAGCTTTAGTTTACAGAACTGACCAAAGAGTAACATGCATTTCTTAGCCATTATTATTCTACACATAAAATCCATTAATAAAGTAAATGAAATCACAGTTTTTCTTTAGGGACTATGTGCATGTAATTGTTGACACAGGGACCTAAAATTCTGTGTGGAGGATTAATAACATGTACTTCAGCTTCGGTAACTGTACACTCTTTATTCTCACCAGTTTCTGAATCAACACATTTTATTCTGCTATTACGTGCTTTAAAAACATTTAAGAATACCTGTTTATAATGCAGTCTGCCTCATCCTTTTCAAGCATAAATTTATTTTCCAATTTTAAAAATGATAATCTCCTTCTCTCTCCCTCCCCCTACTTATTTACTGTTCTGTGTTTTTGAAAGAATTAACAAATCATGATCTCTTTGCTTCTACCTGCTACCTGGTGGGGAGGGAGATACTATTCTGTCCTAGAAATGGGAAAACCAAGGCTCAGAGAGGACTTGTTCAATACTTGCTAAGGCTAGTAAACAAAGATAATCCACACACAATTAATAATGCATTCATAATTTGATACTGTTTTTTAGCAAAGTGGACGTTCTCCCAATAGTAAGTATTGCCGTCAAAACCTGCTCCCAACGTAGGAATATAAAGTACAAATATCACATCCCAGGGGGTCAGGAAAGGACTAGGAATTATAATATAACAGGAGGATGTAACCCAAAGCGTTAGAGCCCTCACTTACTTTCCACAGGGAGTTATATAACTCTTTCCACTGAATATCTTTGTCCCAGCTGGGAGAAAAAGGACAAATATCAGAAGATGGTCCTCAGCAAACCTCCAACTGCAGTATCCTATCACGGTCATGTCCTCCAGGCCTCAGCTCTTTTTCCATTTACTAACTCCCTGTGTGACTTTGGAAAAGTCCCTTCACCTGTTTTATACCAGGAGGTGAGACAATTATTACTAATATTATAAAGACAATAATAAAAAATAGCTAACTATTTTTATAAAAATCACTACTAAGATTCTGATTTACCAATGAGGAATAGACACCAGAGAAAGGAAGCAACTTGCCCAGCTTCGCTCAATAGGAAATGGCTTTCAAACTTTCTTCTAGCCATGGAATCATTCATTTAAACGCAATATTACAGGAGCATAAACAGAACTTCTCTGGAAGTTATCCCCGAGGGTCTCCAGGACCCCTTAGGACAGCCTTTGGTCCTAGGAAGCACAGTCTGAAAGGCACTGGTCTAGATGAGCTCTGAGGACAATTCTGCAGAGCTTCCAGACAAGCCTAAAACCTGCTTACACATCACCAAGTTCTGTACGAAAAGGTGAAGCTTCAGAAAGGCACCTATGCCGAGCCATGCACCTCTGAGGTGATGGCCTTCTGATTTCTGGGCATTGTTTAAGGGACAGACTCACCCAAAAGTGATGTCAAAGCCTCTTTCTCCTTCCCTTCCTTTCCCCCTCATTCTCTTTGTCCCAGAAAGGTAGTATTTAGATTCCTCACCATTTGCAGGCAGAGGAAGGAAGAAACCCATTTTAAGCTAATTTTTTTTATAAGATGTGAGACTTACATTGAGGTTTATTTAATTTTTTTACCTATGGATATCCAATTGCTCCAACACCATTTGATAAAAGGCTATCTTTCCTCCATTGAATTGCTTTACAATTTTGTAAAAAAACAAAATCAGTTGGGCATATTTGTGTAGGTCTTAATTCTGGGTTCTCAATTTTGTTCTATGGTTCTATGTGTTTCTCTCCGCCAATACCACACAGTTTTGGTTACAGAAGCTATAATTCTTAAAATTAGGTAGTCTGATACCTCCCCCACTTTTTCTTCTCCAAAACTGTTTTAAGCTATTCTAGTTTCTTTGCCTTTCCATGCACATTTTAGGATAATATTGTCTATATCTATTAAAGAATCTTGCTGGGATTTTACTAGAAATTGCATTAGACCTGGATATCAACTTGGGGAGAATTAATATTTTTACTATATTCAGTCTGCCAATCCATAAATGTAGTGTAAATGTTTCTCCATTTATTTAGATTTTCTTTGATTTCATCAGCATTTTGTAGTTTTTAACATTTAACTCTTATACATGTTTTGTTAGATTTTAGTCTAAGCATTTATCTTTTTTGAGTGATTGTAAATGGTATTACATTTTTTTCATTTTTAGTGTTCAAGTGTTCATTGGTAGTGTATAGAAACACAATTGATTTTTTAATGTTTATTTTGTATACTGTGACCTTGCTGAACTCATTTATCAGTTCTAGAAGGTTTTCTTTTTTTTTTTTTGTAAATTCCTTGAGATACCCTACTTAGACAATCATGTCATCTGCAAATAATGACTGTTTCTTTCTTTTTGATCTGTATTCCTTTATTTCCTTTTCTTGCCTTATTGCACTCACTAGAACTTCCAGCACTACATTGAATAGGAGTGGTGAAAGTGGACATCCTTGCCTGGTTCCCAATCTTAGGGGTAAAGTATTCAGAGTTGTATCATTAAGTATCATGCAGACTTTTTGTAAATGTTCTTATCTAGTTTAGGAAGTTCCCCTCTATTCTTGTTTTTCTGAGAGTTTTTTTTTATCATGAATTGGTGTTGAATTTGTCAAACACTTTTCCTGCATTGATTGATATGTTTGTGTGATTTTTTTTCTTCTTTAGCTTGTCAATATGGCAGATTTAATTGATTGATTTTTGAGTACTGAACCAACTTTACAATGAATAAACCACACTTAGTCGTGGTATATAATTATTTTTCTATCTTGATGAAATCTATTTGCTAATATTTTGTTAAGGATTTTTATGACTATACTCATGAAGGATATTGATCTGCAGTTTTCTTCTTTTGTACTGATATCTGGGTTTGGTATCAGGTTAATGTTAGCTTCTACTTCTATTTTTCAGAAGAGATTGTGTAGAATTGGTATTAATTTTTCTTTAAACATTTGGTAGAATTCTCCACCAAAATTACCTAGACGGAGATCACTTTTTTATGTTTTTAAATTATGCATTCAATTTTTTAAATAATTACAGGGCTATTCAAATGATTTATATTGGGTGAGTTGTGTTTTTTGGGGAATTGTTCAATATTTATCTAAGTTGTCAAAATTTACATGTATACAGTTGTGCATAATATTCACTTATCCTTTTGACATCTGCAGGGTTTGTAATGATATCTCTGTTTTGCTCTTAATATTGTTAATTTGTGTCTTCTTTGTTTCTTTGTCAGTCTTACTAGAGGTTTGTTAATTGTATTGCTCTTTCCAAAGAACACACTTTTGATTTCATTGATTTTCTCTATTGTTTTTCTGTTTTCAAGTTTATTTAAGTTTCTTTATTGCTTCTTCCTTTATACTTGCTTTGGATTTATTTTGCTCCTCTTTTACTATGTTCTTGAGGTAGGATTTTAGATTTGAGGCTTTTCCTATTTTTCATATAAGAATTTAGGGCTAAAATTTCCCTCTCAGCATTGCTTTAGCTGTGTTCCACAATTTTGGGTATGTTGTATTTTCATTTTCATTTAGTTCAAATGTATGTTTTGATTTCCCTTGAGACTTACTTTTTGATCCACGTTTAGAAGTGTTGTTTTGTTTCTGAGTGTTTGGAGAATTTTCTGTTACCTTTCAGTTCTTGATTTCTAGTTTGATTATATTGTGGTCTGAAAGCATACTCTGCATAATTTCAATTCTTTTAAATTTTTTAAGCTTTGTTTTATGGCCCAGAATATGGTCTAACTTGGAATATGTTTATGGGCTCTTGAAAAGTATGTGTATTCTGCTCTTGTGTGTTCTATTGATGTCAATTAGATCCTACTAGTTGATAGTGTTGTTGAATTCTACTGTATTCTTACTGATTATTTGTCTAGGTGTTTTGTCAATTGTGGAGAGAGGAATATTAAAGTCTCAAACTATAATAGTCTATTTGTCTATTTCTTTTTTCAGTTTTTGCTTCACATATTTTGCAGCTCTGGAATTTCATGTGTATACATTTAGGATTGCTAAGTCTTGTTATTGCTCCCAACACAGCCTTTGCTGATACCACAGGGAGAGGATGGTTGCCTTTACTACTGGGTGTTTGTGAAAGTCCTGACTCTCCACGAGGTCTGCTCTGACACCAACCCAACAGGGAGGGGAAGGGATGCCTTGTTATTTCTGGGTGGAGGGCTGGAGTCCATGCTCCCCATACGGTCTTCACTGGCTATCACTGTAAGTGGAGTTTTGTTACCCTGGCAGGGATGAAAGTCCCAGCTCTCTACTTGGCCTTCTCTGAAAACACCTCAGTGGAGGGGCTGGGGTGCATCATTGTAGCTTGATGAGGGTGGATGTCCAGACTCCCCACTCAGCATTGGCTGGCGGTGGTGGGGCCAGTTTTGTTTTGTTTTGTGTTACATTCAGCTGGGGGAGAACAGTTGTTGTCTAGAGGCTTTCTGCCTTTCTAGGCTCCCCTTTTCCTGGTCCTTTGGTCAGAAAGAGCAGGCTTCTGTTGGAGCTGTTTTGTCTGTGCCCATTGGTGTTTCTGGGTTGGCAGCTATTTCAGCTCCAAGTCTGGGATATATGAAGCAAGAAGAAAACCCAAGGATCTCACCACTTATCCTTGTTGGGCCCAGAAGTCCCTAGCTGGTCTACCTTCTTCTTTCTACCTTTTCAGAGTGTTCTAGTTTTCTTATGTTTGAATATAAAAAATACTATATATATATACATATATATATATGTATATATATACATATACACACACACACATATATATATAGTGTGTATATATAGTGTATATATATGTATATACTATATATATATATAAAACTTTTATATAGAATATCCAGGGGTTTTAGTTGTACTTAGCAGGGGGACCAGGGAAAAGTACATCTGCTCCATCATCTCAGAGCAGGGTTCGCTTGACTTTAAATGTATTACCTTCTCAAACATACAGAACAATTACACAAAGGAGACATTATACCAATTTGGTAGATGAAGAAACTGAGGTTCATATATCATTCAACCAGTAAGTGTAAAGAGGATGAAATACATGGGAACAGTCAAACGAACAGGGACAAGTGGGGGTCAAATGGTCCACTTCCTTCCCTTTTTCTCCTGTAGGGTAATTGTATCTTGACTCTTTAGAGAGGGACAGAGAAAGGACTGGGGGATATAACAGAATCTTTTTGATCCCAGGCTGCAGTTCCCCAGCTTCTTCAGCCCTGGCAGCCGTCTTCCTAACTCCCACAAGATGCCATTCTGGTCTGGGAAGCTCTCCCCACCCTCACCCTTCTCTCACCCTACCGCCTTCCTATTGCCCTCTGCTCGGTTACCTCTCAGTTGCATCAGTGGGTTATTTTCTGAGCCCTTTCTCTTTTCAGTCATAAACGCTTGCTTCCTTAGCAGCATGGAGGGACACAAAGAATTCCTCAGTTGAAGACTGAAGAGAGGCCTGGGTTAGTGGTTCCTTATTTGGGTATCTCAAATGATGTCCCCCACAGGCCCACCTTGGACATCTGTGGCCTGGAGAGAACAAATGCAGGCCTCTGGTCCAGCTTCCTTCCTTCCTTCTTTTCAATCCTCAGCTTCACCCTACACATGAGGGGCCTTGCATATGTCAACCCCATCCTCTCCTGCCCTCCATGAACAGATGTCTCTGCAGCCCAATGTGTCCTGAGGAGGAAGGACCTAGGGAAGAGGCCCAAGCAGGATCTTAGAAAGCCACTTGTGGGAGGGCATTCTGGGGGTCTCCTGTAATCCAGAGAGAAGGTGCAGGCTCTGACTGGAGAGCCCCCTTGGCCCTGTGAGCTCTTAGCTTTGGAATGTAGTCCCAACAGAGCCCACAGCCCTTCTATTCAAAGTGTGGTCTGTGGACCAGCAGCATCAGGATCACTAGGGCACTTGTTAGAAAAGAAGAATCTCAGGCCCAACCCAGAGCTACTGAACCAGAATTGATGTTTTAACAAGATCCCCAGGTGATTCATGCAAACATTATAATTTGAGAAGCCGTGCCCTTAAGGCAAGGGCCTGGACACCCCAAGTATGGAGCAGCACTGCCTTCTGGGTTGATGGAGAAGGAGTCCTGCTTCTTATGTCTAGTACTTTACAAGCCAAATGGGAGAACCTAGAGTTTGCCCAGTCTAGGAGAGAATTTTTCCAGGAGGTCTTCAACCCCTTATTTCCCAGGAGAGGGGAGGGAAATTTCAATGGGTTCTAACTGTTACCCGTGAACTTCCTAAGCGTGTGATCCCAGGCAAATGACTTCCTCTCCCAGAGCCCTGGGCTTCTTGTCTATACAATAAAGAGGTTGTAGCAGAGGATCTCTCTCTAACTCTCCTTTCAGGGAAGTCAACATTCTTGACTGAGAAGCAGCATAAAATTGTGGAAAGAGCATGGATCTTAGAGGCAGTCTGAACCGTTGCACATTACAGCCCTACCGTGTATTACTTGTGTGACCTTATGCAACTCAATCTCTCTGATCTTCAGCTTTCTGTCTCTAAAAGTGGGTTAATACAACCTCTAGATCAAAAGGGATGTACACAGAGGTCGTGACACAGAACTGTGGCCCATAGTACAGGCTCCATAAATACTAGTGTTTATTCCAGCACTAATATTTATGCCTTTTGTAGAAAATTGGCTGATCCTATAGGCAGAACAAAGACATAGAAACCTGTAGAAATGCTGTGAGTCCCTGCTTCTTCATCATCTTGGCTGAGGGGGTCTCTTTTTTCACTGAAAGTTTTGAGCTTTGTCGGAAGACTTAACTCTGAACGAGTGGTCAGATCCTTTTAACGAATCCTCTGCTTCTATTCAGGCTAAACCAAAGGACCTCATTCCCACAGTCTCTTATCTCCCTCTCCACACACTGAGTTACCAGGGGACTTCAAGTCAGACACCACGAGAAAAGAGATGACGTTTCCATGGGAGGAGAAGGAAGAAAAATGAATCGCCGTATCTTGATCTTCCCTCCCACGTATCTACAAAAGGCAAAGCATCTAAGCAGATTGGTGAAGGAGAGAATAGAAGAGGATAGAGAGAAGGCAGCACTAGGGCTGGGAGATAGCCTTGATGCCCAACTGGGTTTATTTATATTTTTAAGAGACTAGACAAGGAAAAAATAAAAGGAAATGTGATAGTAAAGCAACATGGCTGTGAATTTTTAAACATAGAGCTAGCTGGGGGGAAAATACCATTTTGGACACATTTTCATTCCATACAGGGTTACAATATTAATTGGCTTAGCAGACTTACAATCAGCCATCTCTTTTGTGGTGCACAGGTTAATGGAGTTGCTGGAGTGTCTCAGACAGGAAATTGTTGCCTCAGAATTATGTGGTTCTTCAAATTCAGCACTGAGAAGTGTGGAGGAAAAAAGTTACTTAAAGCAAAACATTTTTAAAACATATTTTCAAACTTTGGGTATTTTTTTCCTCATTAGAGAAGTAATATAAGTAAGTCTGGTCCATATGGTGACCTAAACAGACATGGAAGGCATTCCACCCCCACTTTAAATACAGAGGAATTCTGGATGAAGTATAATGATGCAAAGAATTATAACAAGAACCCATAACTAACCTAGAAATCAATAAGGTAAAATTCCCCAGGTGCCAGACATAAAGAGGAAACTTACAATTAAAGATATCAGTGAGAATTGCAGCCAAGGTACTCCATGGGAAATTGGGATCAAAGAAAGATCTCACTGATTGGGTGGCTGGGGATTTGATGGCTGGGGATTTAAGTTCAGTGTGAGCCACAGGCCTCATCTGAAAGGGAAGCTGGAACTGAGCTAAAAGAATAAGGTCCAGGGTCACAAAATGCCATCCCATCTCTAAAATTAATTCTAAAAAATAACTGTGCACTCTCCCGGGGAGCAAACAGGGAAGTTTGCTATCTGACCAGGGCCACTGGAGCTCAAAGAGTCACCCACGAGAAGGCAGAAACTCTACAACCCAGCACCGAGTAGGGGTTCTAGATGCATACAATCTGTGTATTTCTGAGACACAAAGCCAAAACTGCTACTTGAAATCCACCCCCAAACTGCCTTGTAAAGGAAGTCTGAAATCGTTCTGTAAACATGCTCCCACACCCATGGCACCTATGGTTTCCAAAGGAAACAACTCCCACTCAAAACAAGTGTATAATGAAAAAGTGCAAATCACACAAGGAGATGAACCACCATAGGTAGTCAGAAGACGTAACAAATGGGAGAATTAAATATTAGAATGATATGAAAGTGACATTAAAATAAGCATGTTTTAAGTGTTCAAAGAAATAACATGAGGAATAAAAGCCATTAGGAAAAACAATAGAGTGTGAAAAAAATATAGATTTGGGGGCAGGATAGGAGTTATGGAAATCATAAATATAGTTTTTTTAAATTAATTTTTAAATTGAGGTATAACTGATGTACAATATTATGTAAGTTTCAGGTGTACAGCACAGTGATTCACAATTTTTAAAGGTTATATTCCATTTATAGTTATGATAAAATATTGGCTATATTCCCTGTGTTGTACTATATATCCTCATAGCTTATTTATTTTATACACAGTAGTTTGTATCTCTTAATCCCCTACCCCTATCTTGCCCCTTTCCACTTCTCTCTCTCCACTGGTGACCACTATTTTGTTCTCTATATCTGTGAATTTACTTCTTTTTTGTTATATTCACTAGTTTTATTTTTTAGATTCCACATTTAAGTGATTACATACAGTATTTGTCTTTCTCTGCCTAACTTATTTCACTTAGCATCATACCCTCCAAGTCCATCCATGTTATTGCAAATAGCAATATTTCATTAAATATAGTTTTTGAAATAAAAATGTAGAAGTTGAAAAGTAGACTAGACACAGCAGAAGAGAGAACTGGTGAATTAGTTAGACCTGAGGAAGTCACCTAGCATGTAGCACAGAGAGATTAAGAGATGGAAAGTATTAAAAGAGAGCTCATAGTAGGGAGGATAGAATGAGAAAGTCTGATCTATATATACAAGGGATTCTAAGAGCAAAAAAGAAAGAAGATGATGAAAGGGAGCCAATATTCAAACGATAATAGCTAAGATATTAATATTGAAAAGGGAAATAAATCTATCTATTGAAGCAGCTTTAATAATAAATCCACAGGTATACAGTTTTTAATAAATCAGAACAAGTGAAAGAAAAAAAATGTAAAAGTTGTGTGAGAGAAAAGACATTATCTACAAAGGAATAGCAGTCAGACTGGCAATGGACTTCTCATTAGCAACAACAGATGCTGGGGATTGTGGATATCTTAAGGCAATGAGCTAAGATAGCTGTCAATGTAAAATCCTCTCCAGATATACTATCATTCAAGGGCAAGAGAGAAACAAAGACATTTTCAGAGTACAGATACGTGTACTTACTGCTCGCAGATCCTTGCTGAAAACATCGAATGAAACTGAACTAGTAATGAAATATCATATAAGAAACAATGGTGATCAAAGAAATTAATAAAGCTATTGGTAAATCTAAATAAATACTGACTGTAAAAAATAACTAATTTGTAGAAGTTTAAGAATAAAATAGACTTAAAATACTAAATAATAATATGGAAGATTGTGAAAGAGGGCTATGGGAGTTATTCTCAGGTATTATTTAGGAGCAGGATAGAGATTTTGATTATCATTAGACCTGGTTAATTATGGATGCCTTTAATTGTAATTACTAAAAGGAACAGAAATAGAATATTTAACTTCTCAACTGGTAGAAGGAAAATATTCAATGAGAAAGCTTAATATTAAACAAGAAGGCAGAAAAGGAAAAAAATGCATGTAAGGGAATTGCATAGTAAATTTAAAACATAAAATATAATGGGAAAAAGTCCAAATCGATCAAGAATCACAATAAATGTACATAGATTAGTCTACTCCAATAAAAATGGAGAGTATCTGACAGGACGTTGTAAAAATTTTGCTAATGCAGCTCAAAACCACCAGGCAAACCAAAGCTCCCATATCAATGTATGGAGAAAGAGATGCAAAACAAACTATCCAAAAGAAAGCTTAAGTAGGTATATTAATATTAGACCATACTTTAGCATGACTGATCAAGAAAATGAGAGAAGTTACACACACGTGCATGCATACACACACACATACGTAAATCACAGATACGAAAGGGGACAAAACTAAAGTTAGTTTTAGATTTTCAGAAATCTAAGAAAATGTTAAGATCAGCTCTCTGCCAATAAATTTGAAAATTTAGGGAAATTTGGCAAATTAATAGGGAAATATAAAATTACCACAGTGACTGAAGAAGAACGAGAAAGACAGATAGGCCAATAAACCATCAAAGGGCTTGAATCAATAGTACACACACCCACCTCCACACTCGGGTCACCTCTCTCCTTTTCGTCTGCTAAGTAGTTTTATGGGAAACTTTTAGCAAAGTTTCAGGGGATAGAAAAACAGAAAAGCTACCCTACTCATTTTCAGAGGATAGTGTAATTTTGATATGAAAACCACAAAATGACCAAACAATAAAGCTCAATTTTACTTAAGAAATTTTAGCCCAAACTCACTAAATACTAAATAAATGAATTAGTCAGTATTAAAATTAACTCAAGAATAACTAAAATTTATTCCAAGACTTCAATGATGGCTCAACATCAGAAAATCTATCTGATGCAAATTATTGCAATTAATCACATTGAAACAGTAAGAGAGGAGAAAAACCCAAATTATTTTAATAGATGCAAAAAAGCATTTCACATAGATAACTCTCTTAACTAGATTAAATACTAACAAATAGCACACTTAATGGCAAAGTGTAATAAACTTCAGCTGATATGTAAACTCTGTTGGGAACTCCTGAAATAGGAAAAAAAACAAATCCATAGAAAATTGGACAAAAGGATATGATAGACATCACAGAAGAGAAAAAAGGAATAGTTTACAGAAGTAAATATGCAACCTTATAGTCAACAGGGAAATGGAGTGAAGACAATGAGAATTTGGTTCATATCCAACAATTCAGCAAGAATCCCCAAATTGGAAAATAACATCACATTTGGCAAGAACATGGAGAAACAGAAACTCTTTACACGGGTTTGAGAGTATGAATTGACACAGCCATTTTGGGAGACAATTTTTCAATATCTAGTACAACTGAAGTTCCTTATTTACTATTGTTTAGCAATTCTACTTTAGGTAAATAACCTAGTGAAACTTGCTTATATTCACCTGGAAATACATGAGAATTGCAGTATCATTGGAAAAGGTGAAAATATAAAACAATCTAAATGTCCCTCAGTAAGAAAATACACAAATTGTGATACATTCATATGATGAAACATATACAATATGCAATTATAATGAATAAACTAGACATACATGCATCATCATAGAATATGAAAACAGCTTTGAAAAAATTCAAGTTTCAGAAGGATAAAATGAGATGCTGTTTATACAAAACTATAAAATCCTGTATCTTTAACAGATATCTGAGTTTGTAGCTGAAGAATAAGAAATACCCTAAATGGATTCACTCCAACATTCACAGTTGGAGTTGCCTCCAACTGGGAAGAAAGAATGAGAAATGGGACTAGGGAATGAAACAAAGGGGACTTCAACTGTATCCACAGCAAATGAAAAATCACTTCTTCACCCCAACTGTGGATAGGAGAGAGAGAAAAAAAAAAATCACCCATAATTCTCCCACCTTCACACTAGTAAGCTCTTTGCATTTTGGTATTCTTCCTGATTTTCCCCATATTCTTATAGTTGTTATAGACAATGAAAAGGTTGGAGTTCGCTTTACTTTTTTCCCCCTATTTATTTTATAAGCATATTCCACCAACTGTTTTCCCATCTATGTTTGACCACTTTGAATATTTCAGGTTTTTTTTTTCACAATCTCTGTAATATTTTAAAAGACGTATATGAGTAGTTCATTTTGCTGAAGAGGAAAAATATGAACTCTGATGCACCAGTAATTTCTCCCCTCATCATTTTGTTCCCCTCCCCGGCCATGAAATAATCCAGAGAAACGTTCTTAAATTATAGACTATGCCATATACCTTATGCTCCAATGGCCTAACAATCTCAATGTGTCTACAGTAAATTAACTTTATTAATAAGAAACAATTTGCGGAAATATTGAAAGAAGATGTGTAATCAATTTCTTGGACTATTTTTGTCAGAAATGAATAAATATCTGACTTCAGATGATCTGAAAGAATTTCAAGAGAATGTAAAAAAAAAAGTCATCTTTCAGATCAACTGTCTTTGTAGAGACGCAGTCCCAGGATTAATGTTGAAAGGGAAAAAAGATATTGTACGTGTATTTAAACTTCCCTTTTTGTTACCTGAGGATGTCTTTTATCTTTTTCCTGGTCCATTAAAACCAGATCTGAGGGGCTTCCCTGGTGGCGCAGTGGTTGAGAGTCTGCCTGCCGATGCAGGGGACATGGGTTCGTGCCCTGGTCCGGGAGGATCCCACATGCTGTGGAGCGGCTAGGCCCGTGAGCCATGGCCTCTGAGCATGTGCCTCCGGAGCCTGTGCTCCGCAATGGGAGAGGCCACAACAGTGAGAGGCCCGCATACCGCAAAAAAAAAAAAAAACAAAAACAGATCCGAGATCTACCTTGACTTAATACAACATGGGTCAATATAATGAACTTGGATTGCTGGGAAGAAATAACTCTATAATTTAAATACATCTATGCTTCAATTTCATTGTTTCCACATTTATTAAAACATTCACGTCTCCAGGACTTCAGACGTTATTGGGAGGTAACACAGAATTACGGACAAACTCGGAGCTTGGGGTCAGACTTATGAATTTGAGTCCTATCTCTTCCATTTTCTAGTTTTAAAGTATTGAATAAATACCTTAAATCCCCAGTTTCCTACTCTATACAACAGTAATAATAAAATCTACTTTAAAGGTATATTATAGATATTGAATGAAATATTTGCCCTCTGTATATAGGCATCTCACCAAAATTGGGCTAGTAATTTTATTATATTATAAAAATTACAGTATTTTAAAAAAGAAGTGTTGAGGTTTGCATTTTGGAAAGTTCCTTTTATTACTGGCATAGCATCAGTTTCTATCTTTTCTGACTTTCTTATAGAAAACCTCTAGTAATTTAAATATTACATAATAAAACACGAATGTTTCTTAATGATATCTTCAACAATATCCATGTTCCTGGAGAAACAAGAGCTCCATAAATGCAATGGAAATGTTACAGATGATTTACAAAAGCAGGTATTTTCTAATTGTGTTTGGACGCTTGGAAACCTATCTTCAAAATAGATTTTTGAACAACTAGGGGTCTCTCTGGCTAAAACACAGACTTGTGACCTCCCCTTGTGGTTGTTTCCACTTGCCATGTCCACCCCTGGGCTACCGCCTTCCTTTGGAGAAAATAATTCGTCAACCTCTGTATCAGACTGTACATGCTAGGGAAGCAGCTCACGCAGCTCATTCAAACATCTGCTCATTTGGTCAAACAGAGAAATTGTTCATGACAGGATTAGGTGCTGTTTGTTGAGGGTTTACCACGTGTTGGGCACTGTACCTAGATTCATCCCATCCACCTCTCATTGGTCGTGTGGCCTCGAACAGTTAGCTCCTCTGAGCCTTCATTTCTTCATAGGGTCATTGGCAGTTTGATGGGCGAATAACTGAGTTAACATGTGAAAATGCTTGATGGGTACGTTTCCTTTCTCATCTTCTCCTGTGCCACACTGCATGAGGGTGAGTCGAAAAGTTTCAACGCGACAGTTTTGGAAAATCTAAAGAGCTTGCATTAAAGTAGAACGATTGAGACTTGAACAGCAAAACCAGTGAGGCTTTTGCATTTGTTTTATTAGGGGTGCGGACCTAAGTTGAAAAATCCAGCTTCTTCCACTTATGTCAATGGCCCACATGTTCTGGAAACAGGAAGAACACTTGTAGCTTAGCCAGCAGCTGTTCTCTGTGATATTCCACAGGTTCCTGGTGACAAGGAAGGATGAGACCATCCGATTTCTCAATTACTCAAAGTCCCAAACTGGGAAAGTTCCTGTTTCCAACAAATACTTCTTGTAAGACTACTCTCCCCATAGGCTTTTCACTTAAGAAATTCTTGAATGAAAGAATTAACTCTTGGGCTTCCCTGGTGGTGCAGTGGTTGAGAGTCCGCCTGCCGATGCAGGGGACAAGGGTTCATGCCCCGGTCCGGGAAGATCCCACATGCCGCGGAGTGACTAGGCCCGTGAGCCATGGCCGCTGAGCCTGCGCGACGGGAGCCTGTGCTCCGCAGCGGGAGAGGCCACAACAGTGAGAGGCCCACATACCACACACACAAAAAAATTAACTCTTGAATCAAATAACTGATAATTAGACTTTAAAAAATGGCATCCATTCTATCTAAAATCAATCTCAAAATGCATTCATGCCAGGTTCACAAAAATGCGCGAGAAATTTTAAAGGATTTTTTTTTTCTCATAAGCTATTCCAACCTATGTCTTCTACATATAAGATAGTTGTTAAAGACGAAGCCGTTGAGCAGAATGCTTATAAGGAGACACAGGCTATGGAAAGAGAGGTGTGGGGTTGAATCTCAGCTTTACCTGGCTGTGATCCTGGATTGGTGATTGGACCCGAGTCACTTCTTCCTTTAATCCTCTTTTCACTACTTCCACTCGCACTACTACGTTTACTAGCACTTCCACCTCTACACACATCGACCACTTGGACTTCAACGTCTACCACCTCTACCACCAGTTCTCCCACTTCTACCATTTTTACAGAACACACACACACCTCTGCATACACATCTTTGTATATCATGCCTATATTTTATGAATCATATATATGTTTATGCATATACACATGTATACATGTGTTTGTATGCAGGCCTAATTCTACTATTGCATGTTTCACAACCTTACGGATTCTACTATGACGTCTACAACCAACAGCAACAACAAACAACATATACGAGGCCTCCAATGTCATACAGCCCTGGGAAGTATGTATTTCGTTGTTTCCGATTCATGAATGGATAACCCAATTCTTTCTATAAAGGGCCATAAAAGTATGATGACTGGGATGGTTAATTTTATGTGGCCACAGAGTGTCCTGATAAATATTACTTCTGATGTGTCTGGAGGGTGTTTCTGGAGGAAGTCAGCATTTGCATCAGTGGGCTCAGTCCCTAATGTGAGCAGGCATCATGCAGTCCACTGAGGGTCTGAATAGAACAAAAGCAGAAGCAAAGAATTCGCTCAATTTTTCCTGCCTCACTTATTGAGCTGGGACATGTCAACTCATCTTCTCCTGCCTTGGACTAGGATTTACGCCATTGGCTCCCCTGGTTCTCAGGCTGTTGGACTTGAATTACACCACTGGCTTTCCTGCTTACAGATGGCAGATCATGGGACTTCTTAGCCTCAATAACTGTGTAAGCCATTTCCTCATCCTTCTTTTTTTTTTTTTTTTTTAACTTATTTATTTATTTCTTGGCTGTATTGGGTCTTCATTGCTGCACATGGGCTTTCTCTAGTTGCGGCGAGCGGGGGCTACTCTTTGCCACAGTGCGCGGGCTTCTCATTGTGGTGGCTTCTCTTGTTGCGGAGCACAGGCTCTAGGCGTGTGGGCTTCAGTAGTTGTGGCACGCGGGTTCAGTAGTTGTGGCGCACGGGGCTTAGTTGCTCCGTGGCATGTGGGATCTTCCTGGACCAGGGCTCGAACCCGTGTCCCCTGCATTGGCAGGCAGATTCTTAACCACTGCACCACCAGAGAAGTCCCTAATTCCTCATACTTAATGATTAAATATTATATATGTAATATATACAATATAGTATGTAATATATAAGTATATAAAATATATGTGCTACTACTGGTTCTATTTCTCTGGAGAACCCTGACTAATACAATGACCAAGTAAATGTTATTAAAGTGATCCCAGTTTCGGGAGTATTACTAACTCTGAAGCTACTTTGTCAAACTCATTCAAAAGGAGGGCGTGTCAACAATAATGATAGCTAATAATTATTACACACTTACTAGTGCCAGGCACTGTTTCAAGTATACGTATCAATTTGTTTGATTCTCATTTGCACCTATGAAGATACTGTCATTCTTTCCACGTTCAGATGAGAAAACCGAGGCACAGTCCATGGTCACAGAGTAGTAAACGGCAGAGCAGAGATTAGAAGCCAGATATCTGAGTCCAGAATCTGGGGTCCTAACCACTCTGCTGGAGGCCGTCTCGGAAAAAGGGAAGTGCCAGCTGAAGTCAAACAGAGCATGAGCAGCTCCACTGCAATGGAAGTCATCACAGGAGGAGGTCATTGGCACACACACAGCAGAGAGGCCCCCAGACGACAAAACAAACTATGAAGCAAAGCCATGATGAGAAACAATCACATGTGCTGAAGATGGGAAAGTACAGAAGATCTGAGATTTCCATTCATTAACTCACACGCCCTCATTCCCCCTTTGACCAAACTCTATTCATGCTAACGTTATGTATGTTCTCTCCTTGAATCCTCTCGGTAGCACTATAAGGCATTTTACACATGTGGAAACTAAGGCTTGGAGATATTCAGTACTTGCCCAAGGTAGCACCATTGTGGGTCCAGAAACCAGGCCTTCTAATTCCTAGTCCATGCTCTTTTCCTCTAAACTACTCGTCACTCTAGAACCAAGGAGAAACTACAATGAAAATGATGAAGCCCAGGTTGATGGTGAAAGGAGCTAACAAGTGAGTTTGGGATGATATTTTTCAAAATATCATTAGGCTGATCCAATGGTTTCACAGATCAATTCCTCTATATAATAGTCACTTATATTGGGAACATGTGAGAGGGAAGTTACTATACTTCCCTATGCCTGACATTATCATCTATAATAGAACAGTATTACTTAACCTGTATTTTGAGGTTAAGGCAGAATCTACGAAATCACTGCTGAACTTAGGAATGACTCTTTAAAAGCACCCTGACTTCTACTAAGGCAACCATGAAAGCAATTTCTCAATAATCCAGCGGCAACTTCCACAGCATGAACAAAAGATGACCTCAAGCCCTCATTTTCATTGTTAAGCTCAAGCTTTAAAATATCTGAATTTCAAATTTCAGGGTGTCTGCTTTGAAGTGCGCCATCATATCTGAGAGCATTTGTTTTAAGAAGGAGAAGGCAAGGTCACCCTCTGAGCCGCTGGCAGACTTTCCTGGGAGACCAGCCTCCTGACTCCCAGCTGCTTCCTGTAGCCCTACACCTTGTTACAGACAAACCCTGCTATTTGAAACACACGACAAATCGCTACCATTTATCAAGTGTTTACAACATTGCTGGGTACTTTGTAGAATTATAGATATTTATCTCAATCCTCACAGCAACCCTAAAAGGTAGGATTTATTGATTTCTTCATTTTCCCATGTGAAGAAATAGGAGGCCCAGAGATATTAAATAACTCTCCTAAGATCACACAGAGACTATGGTGCTCAAAATATAAACCCAAGTCTATCTGACCTGACCCCAAATTCTATGCTCTTAACCCCTTATAACACAATCCCTGGATCTTCTCGTTTTCAAGTATTGCTATGTCATTTGATTTAAACAAATTTCACTTATGTAGTTGGTAAGAAAGAAGTATTTGATTCTCCCTCTGCTTTCAAAGAATTTATAATTTAGACAGGGAGGTGAACTACACCCAAGGATCGGAAACTAACGAAAAACAGACTGAATATAATAGAGTCGCAAGCTAAGAACCATCTAAGTCCATTCTATGATTCAGCCAGCATTTGTTGAACTGTTATTACATGCTACACTGCCTTGTATACACGCTACCACTATACATTCCAATTATGTCAAATTACCTGTGATTCCTGGACACACCAGGAGGTTTCCTGCCTCTGTGCTTTTGTATGTGTGGTTCCCCTGCTTGTAATGTCCTAACCTCCAATGTCCTTTTCACAAACTCCCACTTGTTCTTTAAAGCACTAAGTGTTATTTTCTCTGGTCCTTCTACAGTCTATTCTCCACACAGCAGCCAGGATGATCTTTTAAAAAGATAACTTACATCGACACATGAATGGATAAAGAAGATGTGGCAAATATATACAATGGAATATTACACAGCCATAAAAAGGAACGAAATTGAGTTACCTGTAGTGGATGGACCTAGAGTCTGTCATACAGAGTGAAGTAAGTCAGAAAGAGAAAAATAAATACCATATGCTAACACATATATATGGAATCTAAAAAAAATAAATGGTTCTGATGAACCTAGGGGCAGGACAGGAATAAAGACACAGACCTAGAGAATGGACTTGAGGACACGGGGAGGGGGAAGGGTAAGCTGGGATGGAGTGAGAGAGTGGCATGAACATATATACACTACCAAATGTAAAATAGATAGCTAGTGGGAAGCAGCCACATAGCACAGGGAGATCAGCTGCGTGCTTTGTGACCACCTAGAGGGGTGGGATAGGGAGGGTGGGAGGGAGACGCAAGAGGGAGGGGATATGGGGATGTATGTATACGTATGGCTGATTCACTTTCTTATAAAACATAAACTAACACACCATTGTAAAGCAATTATACTCCAATAAAGATGTTTAAAAAAATTTTTTTTAAAAGATAACAGACCTTGTCACAATCCTGCTTGCGATTCTTAATTAAAAACAACAACAGGGCTTCCCTGGTGGCGCAGTGGTTGAGAGTCCGCCTGCCGATGCAGGGGACACGGGTTCGTGCCCCGGTCCGGGAGGATCCCACATGCTGCGGAGCGGCTGGGCCCGTGAGCCATGGCCGCTGAGCCTGTGCGTCCGGAGCCTGTGCTCCGCAACGGGAGAGGCCACAACGGTGAGAGGCCCGTGTAACGAAAACAACAACAA
This sequence comes from Monodon monoceros, assembly GCF_005190385.1. Classification (NCBI taxonomy): domain Eukaryota; kingdom Metazoa; phylum Chordata; class Mammalia; order Artiodactyla; family Monodontidae; genus Monodon; species Monodon monoceros. The sequence goes on along the minus strand of NW_021703774.1, from coordinate 133,511,759 downwards.
CAACAAAACCATCAAACGCTTCACCTTTACGATCTCATTCTTAGTAACCTCTCCAAACCCCTGTCCTGCCACCCTCTCCCTCCCTCATTACACTCTAAGCACACTGGCCTCCTTTCTGTTTTGCAAGGACACTATCCTCTCTCCTACCTCAAGGACTTTGCAAATACTGTCCCTGCTTCCTGGAATGCTCCTGTATGGCCAGCTGCCTCTCAACCACATGGTCTCACCTTAGATGTGTGGACGAAGAAAGTCACCTGCCGTATCAGTAAAAAAAGGATGTTGCGGCCATCAGGACACTGCACCCCACCCCCACCCCCCACCCCCCCGCCACTTCCTGACTGTGCACCCTGAGGGGATTAAAGATGGAGAAAACAGGATTCTGGGCTTAGGTAAGTTAAGGTGCATATCAAAGGAACGATTTCAATGAACCCAGGCTCTTGCACCTTCCCATACAGAAAAGTGCTAAATTCATTCACTTGAGATTTTTGTTTTTCCTTTAATTAGTAGAAATATTTTGATGTTCAACTACCTGATGTTTGCAAAACTCTTCTATACCCTGGCTCTTCCCTTACCTCTTTGGAACAGTCTGTCAGAGCTATCTGAGAGGCTGTCACCCTGGCTTCAGTCCTCAACAACTCCACCAAATAAAACACAATCCTCAGCTTTTAGGTTGTGCATTTTTTTTTTCAGTCGACAGACATCACCTTCAAGAAAGTCCTTCTCCTGCTACCTTTTCCCAAGAGCCCTCTTCCCCACCTGTTTCCATCTACCATAATTCTTCGGTTTATACCGTTCTTAATAGTTGTCATAAATCTTTAACTTATTTCATTACTTTTATTAGTTTAATTCTGTCTCTTTTACTCTGGGGTCTTATACTGCATCACTCACTGCTGGGTCCCCAGTGACTAACACTACAGGCTCCAGTGATCTGGGTCCTCCTCTGATGCTCACAGAAATACTGAGAACTCCTACTAGATGGACAGGTAGACGATGTCATATCATTAATTTTTTCATCGAGCTCCTCTGTGCCAGGCACTGTTCTAGAGTATAAAGGCAAATGAGAGACAAGGTCCTTGAACTCAAGACTCTCATGGTCTCAAATAACACAGAAAATAAATAACTAGAATAAACATTATCATTGGAAGCATTAATAAATACTAACAGAAGAATAAAGCAGCCTTATATATGGAATAGATAGTATCTTGGGAGAGGAAACATGAGCTATAGTCAGGGAGGCTGACATTTCAGCATTTATCATTACCCTACGTTATACCATCATTTGCATATTTATTTTTCTTCCCAGCCAAAATGTATGTGTCATGAGGGCAGAGACTTTTTTGTTTTCTGTTGGATTACCAGCATCTAACTGATGTCTGGCACATACTCAGGGTGCAAAAAAGATTAACTGAATGAATGAACAATCGAACAAATCCCGCATGATGAGAAGGAGTCATCAGGTGAAGATCTAGGAAAAAACCACTCTATACAAAGGAAGAAGCAAATATTTCTGCCTGAGAAGAACATGCTTGTTGTATCTGCAGAGAAGCCAAAAGGCCAGTGGGCTGAAGACAGTGAACAAAGGAAAGAGGAGGTTAGGAGAGGAGTATAGAGCAGCCAGAATGACGGGACCTTCTTGGCCCTTGTAAAGAGTTTGGGATTTTAAAATTTTATTCTAAATGTAAAATGGAGGTGACGTTCTCAATGATTAGTTTGATTAAATAAATATCAATAGTTAATTCAGAGTGTAATGGGTCCGCAGAAGAGAGGGAAGAGAGGAGAGAGGGCTAAAATAATAAGGACAAGCTTGTTGGCGGAGTGTCACTTGCTGGATGCTAGACTAAAAAGGAGAAGAGAAAAGAGAGGATTTCATGTAAATCCACATCTTCATATGGCAGGAACCCTTACATGATACACAAGGGCAAATGAAGAGGTCAGATCATCCTCACCATTCGGCTTTGTTTAAATTAGAAGGATATGATGTTGCATGTACGATCAATGCAAAATATGCAGATAGACTCTTGGAATGTTTAGTTATATCAAAGTCCATAGAGGGTAATTCATTCTATCTGTCCATCCTTCTCCCCATCAGTCTGTTTATCTGTCACTCCATTGGTCCATCACCTACTTAGTTAGTACATAATTATTACTTGCATGTCTACTTCCTGGGGAAACAAAGGTGAAAAAGACATGATCCATTCCCTCACTGAGTTTACAGTCTAACAGAAATGTCCCAAAATCCCTCAAGTTGAAAAACTTTTGACACAGGACACTGTGGTTGAAAATATTTATAAACACACAGTTCTGAGTTCACAACCTGGATAAGCTCTGTATTATCTTATACTTTAGGTCAAGTCATGAAATATCTCTGAGCCCATGGTTTCTCCTCTACAAGATGGGAATGTTAGTTTTGCCCTCTTAAAATGGTTATGGGGTTCAAATGAGTCTAACAGGTATACATAAAGGGCTGAGCAATGCCCAGAACCCAAAGATTAGTTTTCACTCAAGTTTTCTGAATATACCTATGTACAAAAAAAGGCTCCAAGTCTACAACCCGTGATTGTCTGATTTCTTCCTAAATCATGACCTTTTCCTTATCAACTGAATGCTACCAAAGAGAGAAGGCACCGCTTGACTCTAAACACTTTCCACTGTAGCCAGCCTCCCTCACACAGATCTTTCTGCAAAGAGAAAGTGAAATCTTAAGGCCACAAGTCTGTTTCTTTTATATATAATTTTATTTCCATTTTATTCACAAACTCATTTTTAATTAGAAAGAACTGGACAATAGGCAATGAGGACAGCGTGAGGGGTGAATCCACAGCTATGCCACACATGAGATGCTGTAAATATTTGTCAATTACCAAACAGAAAACAAGGAGGCCAGGAGTCTCTTAAACCTTGCCCCCTTTTGTCACAGGTAAGAGTCCCATGCGAATCCAGTAAGGCGGCTGGGAGGCTGTGCTCTGGAGTCAGGCTGACCAGGTCAGACCCCGGCACTGCTGATCCAGTTGCATCTTCCTGGATTCCTTAACCTGACTCTATGGTTAGAGAGTCCACTAACCACTTACTTCATGGGGTGGTAGCAGTTGGGAGTTTTAAAATGAAAGTGGGACATAAACATAGGGCACAAGGCTTTGTCTATAAAAAGTGCTGAATAAGTAGAATCTTTAGGTGATTTTTTTTAAAAGGAGGAAAACTTAAAAACATGAAAGAAGAGAGAGAGCCTAAATAAATCCACTGTTCCCACCACCCTTGCCCTTGTGAAAGGCAGACTGAACAGTGGCCTTGGTATGTCCCTAAAGTCCAATTAAAAAGGGATAATAAGAAGTTATTGAAGTGGCTTGAGCTGAGGCCACCTGAGTGTTCTGGATCTAAAAATTAATAAAGGCACAGGCTTAAAAAAAAAAAAAAGTCCTTCTCTTTATTTTTGCCCCACAGTGACTCCGTTTAACACACTGGGATCTTGGGGCCAACTTTCACATTCCAGATATCATTATGAGGAGCCTACTTTGCTGTTGGTCATTGGGAGCAGATCTATACTAGTATTAACCACCTAAAATGCAGCCATTCATGAAACAGCCCTGTAGTTACAAACGATTTAAAAAGTAGCCTTCAGAAGTTCTAGTGTTACATGCATACAGTACAAAGACATGCTTGTTTTGTTAAATAGAAGCCAATCCCCAACAGCTTTTAGGAAAGTTCCATCTTGTGCTGAGCACTGGTGATGTGCCAAGCACATTGTTAAAAATCAACAGGGATGGAAACAACACATCACCTACAGGTTCTAGATTCCTCTCTTTCCCTCCCATCTCACTCCCCACAGCTGATCAAGCAATTGCTGGCTTTCCTTTAAAACATAACTTGAATCCATTCATTTCTTTATCTCCATTTCTACCCCCTTGTCTGTGTCAAGTTATTTAACCTCTCTGTGACTCAGTTTTCTCATCTACAAAATATAGAATAGCTTCATCTACTTCTTAAAGATTGTCACAAATGGAATCATTTATATACTTAGAACAGACACCATATCAGTGTTGATTGTTATTTTTAATGTTATTGTCATTGTTTCACTGTCACAATGGCTTCCTAGGCTGTCTGCCTATTTCCACCTGCTTCTCCACTAAATTTAGTATTTAGACAGCATCCAGATTGATCTTTACAAAATAAATGTCAGCTCATGTCACTGCCTGGCTTAAAAACTCTCCTCTGGCTTCCCAATGCATTTAGAGCAAAATCCAAACTCGTTCCACGGCTCCCAAGAACCACCACCGCCATTCCCCTAGAGCACTGTGTTTTAGCTGTGCTCCCTACCGTTCCGGTTCTTGAAATGTGTAGAGGGCGGTTCTTGAGAATTCGCCCCAGCTGTTCCCTCTCCTGGAACATCTTCTAGACCTTCCATAACTGGGTCCTCATCATTCAGGTCTCAGCCCAAAAGTCACTACCTCAGGTAGGCTTTTCTTGATCATCCTACACCTCCTTTATTTCACTCCCAACCCCCTGTTATTATCCTAATATGCTTTAAATTTTTTTCTTTATAGAAGCAGACTCACAGAGATAGAAAACAAACTAGTGGTTACCATTTGGGGGGGCAACATATGGGTGGGGAAGTGGGAGGTACAAACTATCGGGTGTAAGATAAGCTACAAGAATGTGTTGTACAAAAAAGGGAATATAGTCAATATTTTGTAACAACTGTAAGTGGAGTGTAACCTTTAAAACTTGTATAATTTTTTTTTTCTTTATAGCACTTACCACTATTCAAATAAGGACTACAGCTTCATCTTATTTGGCCACCATGTCATTTCTCTGTTATCATCATTATTTTACTTGAATGCTTTAGTAAAGGCATTTATTCCCCAGGTTCTATTCTTCCCAGTTGTCTAATACAGGTCCTCGACATAGTCACATAATCTGCTCAGCCCTAGAAGATGATTGTGTTTCCCACTCTGCATGGGGAAGAAATATCAAAAACCAAACACAAAAGTATGTCCCAAAGTATTAGGTTGAAGGAGGCCATCCAGAAGATTGAAAATAGGCTTATATTATCTTTTAAAGATGATCATCAAAATGAAAATACAAAATTAAAAGTCCAGAAGAGAATATGGTGGAATCCTGAGATCCACACACAGACCCTCGCGCAAGAAACAGTGTACTGTCTGAATCTTTTCTGCTCCTGAAATAAATAGCCTCTCCCTGCCTTAGTGTCTAAGTCAGAGATTTCCTGACTCAGGACTACCCTCTGACTCTTCTTAATAGGAGAAAACCCATATTGATAGCTAATGAATAAAATATTAGCCAACTCTGCTAAGTACTGACATAGACCCAGGGCTGCTTGCTGCCCTGGGACTACCCTGGTTTGCTCACAAACACAAATAGGAGCTGCTTATTCAAGAGGCATGCCAACCAGCTTGGTTTGCACGAAAGAGTGATGACAAAGGATAAACTCCACAGAGTCAATTCATTAATGCAATATTAATATTCCAGAGATAAGAAGAAATGGAGAGGCCAAGAGTTGAAGAAACAAAGACTCATTGATCATCTTCTGTGTACTCCATGCTTTATATAATTTATCTCATTTAGTCTTTGTGACCATCAATGAAGTAAATATTACTATGTTCACTTTACAGACGCGCATGTCAAAACTCTGAGCTGTTGAATGACTTGTGTAAAATAGAGTGAGTGGTTGAACCCATGCTAATCTGACTCCAGACCTGTACTTGCTCCTTTACACAATGCTGTTTATATTTAATACACAATATAGAGAGTCTCAGAAGTAAAAATGGCTATTCTAAATGCACTGAGTTCCTAACAAGAGGATTACAAAATATATCCATAGAAATACAGTGAAAACACAAAGACTCTCGTTTTATGAATAATAGTTGAAAACAATGAGTTTGAGATTAGAGAAGAAAGTAGTCCTTAGATGTTTTAAAAACTGTCATGTAAAGAAGAAGTAAAGACAACATCTATTATACCAATGAATAGATCTTGGAGGGATGGTTGGGAATCTAGAGTAAGGATGTCATTTCTTTTTCCAGCCCAACTTGAAGGACTTTTGAATAAACAAACGAACAAATGTGTGTGTGGGTACATGTAAGATATTTTATACACTGCTGTATTCTCAATGTATATAAGAGGGTTTGGCATATAGTAGATGCTCAATAAATATATGTTCAGTGGATAAAATCTGGCCCAACAAAGAAAAACACTGGACTCTCCAGGCAATGAGCTCCCCATCAAAGGATTTTTGAAGAGACTAAGGTTCTGAGCATGAATTCTTGCCTTTGGTGGGAGGTTGTATAACAGCCAAGTAAACGGTATTGAGCACTCTCTAGATGCTAGGTAATGTGCTAAACACTTTACAATCATTACTTCATTTAACCAACACCACAATGGCATGAGTTAGGATCTATCAATATCCCATTTTACATAAGTAGAAACTGAGGTTTACAGAGGTTAAGGCATTTGTCCAGTACTACATAGGTGTTAAATGGTAAGGCTTAGATGAAAAGCCCAGATTTTTGTTAACATTATGCTGTAATGGCCTGGCTGCATTAGATAATTGCCATGTCTCCTTCCAGTAATAAGATCTGACATATTCTATTTCTAATCTAATATCTTTATTGAAAATTAATACCATGAACATGGAAGATGTTCTTCCCAAACAAGCGCCAATTTCCATAGAAGTTGTACCTAAGGCTGCTTAGCATCATGGCATTTACTTGTTCAAACTAATTTCTTATCATTGACAAGATAAAATTCAAAATCCTTAGCATGGCACTTAATGTATTTCAGGATCTAATGTCATCTCTTACTTTTCCACATCAGCATACTTCTTTTGTCTGTTTATATCCTCTTTTTTATTACTACCACCTTGCTTTCAATCATGTTCTAGCTCTATACTGACCATCCATTGCTCTGTCCTTTAGTCCATCCATCTGTCCATCCATCCATCCACCTACCAACTACCAGTCAAGAATGTGGTTATTTCTGGGGACAAAACCCTGCCCTCACCTATCTTACAGTCACACAAAAGGGAACAAATAAGTAAGCCTACCTAATCCTGACCTAGCACACAGGATACATCTCAAGGTGTTTTTCCTTCTACGAAGCCACGCCTAAGTATTCTGGTGCCTCTTCAGCTCTTGTCTTTCACTCGTATAGCAGTATGGCCCATATCATAACCGAAGTATAGTGAGTCTCATTTTAGATGAGGTTAGGGTTCTAAAGTCAGTGTGAAAGGACAGAATAGCGAAACTGTCCTTGCAAATCCCTTAGGAAGAGGGTGTCACGTTAGAGGCTGACTACAGTTTCCCAATACTTGCCTATCACAGCAAGTTTGCCCCCCATGTTGAAATGGATGATTAAAGTGCCAGAGAAGGAGTCAGCTTAGTTTAGAGCCAAGCTGTAGGGAAAATGCATATCTAGCTGAACACTAGCTTACGAGTGTGCCAAATCACACTCATAACCATACTGAGGTGCTCACAGTATCTGAGGCAAGAGGGAATTAAGACTGACTCAGAGCACAGCAGAATTACATTGTCCCCTCAAACTGTGATACTGAGGCCCATGTTCATTGAGTAAATAGTGCAAATCATCTCCCAAGCCTTCTAAATTTTTTTCCCTCTTTCATATAAATGCACATAGAAGGCGGTTCCACTGACCTACCTCATGCCATCCTTGAACTCTTTCAAACAGACAACTGAACCAGGAGTTCCTAGAGCACATGAATCTTTTCTAGCATCATTCGGTCTGTTCCTTGTTGAACAAGAGCATCGTATCAAGTCCTTAGTGTACAAGATCCTCCATGATTTGGTTCCTGTCTCCCTCCCATTTCTTTCCATTCCTTACTATACTTTCTATACTCTAACTCAAGTAGTTCTAGTTTCCAAAAGAAGACTTGTTACTCCACACTTCCTGCCTCTGCCTATAGTGTACCTTCCCATGTTTTCCAACAGATGTTTATCCTCAATACTTATTTCAAATGTTTCCTCTTTACTGTTAGGTTGATTGAGTTAATGCCCCTATTCTTCACCCCTTCATGGATCCCTGCCCACTGCCATGTAAAGCTTCAATGCCCTTCCACTCTGACTCAGTATCAGCAAAACTGTCTAGATAGTCTTCAACATGTGAGCCACACCAGCTGAGCCCAGCCCAGATCAGCCGAACCCACAGTCACTTTGTATACTGTTGATGTTCTGTTGGTATTATGCAGTATTACTGTAGCAATAGACAACTCATATGTTTTCTATAAAGACTTGCCTGACCCTCCCAAGGAAAAATGATCCCTCTGCATTTTTGCAACCTCTGAAACTTATACCTTTCTCTATTACAAAATGCAACACATTCTACTATTATAAACATTTAATGAATGAATAAGTAGTATGATTATTTATTTTTATGTTTAGTTCTCCTTCTAAGACTGACCTTCTTGAGAACAGGAGCATCTTTGTGAAGGAGTCTGTATAGTCAAAATAGTTTGGGCATACCGGTTAGTACAGCCACTATGGAAAACAGTATGGTGCTTCCTTGAAAACTTAAAAATTGAACTGCCATATGATCCAGAAATCCTATACCTTGGTATACACCTGAAGGAAACAAAAATAGGATCTCAAAGAAATACCTGAGCTCCCACGTTCATTGTGGCATTAGTCACAATAGCCAAGATATGGATGGACACCTAAGTGTCCACAGATGAATAGGTAGAGAAGATATGAGATATATACATATATATATATATAATCTATGTATTATATATATAAATGTGTAAATGCAATAGATAATGTTATAGATATATGAATGTAATATTATAAATGTGAGAGATATATATATATGCACACATTTATATATGGAATATTATTCAACCTTGAAAAAGAAGGCCATCTTGCCATCTGCAAAGACATGGATGAGCCCTGAAGGCATTATGCTAAGTAAGATAAGTCAGACAGAGAAAGACAAATACTACATGATATCACTTATATGTGGAATCTTAAAAAAAAAACAGAACTTGTAAAAGCAGAAAATAGAATGGTGGTTACCAAGGGCTGGGGAATGGAGAAATTGGAGATGTTGTTTAAGAGTACAAACTTGCAACCTGTAGATAAATAAGTTCTGGAGATTCAATGTACAACATAGGGATTATAGTAAAAAAAATAATGCTATATTATAAACTCAAAGCTGTTGAGAGACTAGATTTTTAACTGCTTGCAGCACAAAAAAGAAATAATTATGCAAGGTGATAAAGGTGTTAGCTAATACTACCGTAGTAACAATATTGTAATATATAAGTGTCTTGAACCAATACACTGTGCACCTCAAACTTATACAGTGTTATATATCAATTATATCTCAGTTAAAAAAACAGTTTGGGCACACCTGGGTTGGAATCATGCCTCTGCAAGTGACAAACTCTCTGAGGCCAACTATCTTTAGCTGTAAAATGAGGACAGGGGCAGCAACTTCACAGCATTCTTGAGAAGAGGAAGTGAGAACATCTGTATACAGTAGCCAGCTTGATGCATGACACAGCAGAGGGCTCAACAGATAGTATATGGCTGAGTGATTAATGCACTGACACTTCATGGCCAAAGTCTCACAATGAGTGCACCAAAACCAGAAGGTCCTTTGTCCCATTACCGATTCCTAACATCACACCGGCTGCCCACAGCACTCTGTGGCCTCTAATCTGATTTACTACTACAGAGGCTGATGTTTCAATTTACTGAACCCAACTGTATCATAAGTAAAAGGACCTCAGATGACCATCTTTGCAACTTAACGCCAGCCTGGTTTTTAAATGCAGTTTATTTAATCTCTCATTTAATCCAAAGTTGCAGTTTGGTGCTTATAAATCTGCTCTTCCTGCAACTCTTCTGAGAAATACAGACGCCTGGCGTGTGCTTACTGCCTGCTTTTGGGCAGGCTAAGCAGCCTCCTTGATGGGCTACGCTCCTACACAATTGAAAAACAGGTACTCACCTCTCTGGAGGCAGGTCGCCTTCCTCCCCAGCTGCTGCAAGAGCAAGAGGCAGCGTGAAAAAGAGGGGTTTCAGTGGCAGCCTGTTTAAGTGAATTGTTTGTGCAATGACCACACCCCGCCACCTCCTCCCCCCACCCAGAGACAAAATGTAGAAGGGCAGCTTACCTGTGCCCCAAGCCGCCCCTCCCCCTGGCATCCAGGGACCATCAGTCCTGCATGCAGTGTTCACCTACACTTTATGGTGTTTATTTATGAGTGCAATCCCCTGTATTGAGCCCTGGAGGGGCTTACCTCCAGGTAAGCCCCTGTGGGGTTTACCTCTTAATCTCTTGTTTCTATCATGGAGCCTGGCAAAGAGAGTATAGCTGCTCAGTGTGTGTTTGAGTTAATGATAACAGTGCCTTTATTGAGCATTACTGGTGTGCCAAGCACTGTTCAAAGTCTCCCCAGGCCTCATCTCATTTCTCCTCACGATCATCGAGTGTTATTATCATCCCCATTTTATAGATAATGACAATGAGGCTCAGTGAGTACTGTGCCCAGACTTACATAGCTAGCGAGGGGAGAGCTGGGATTGACAAAGCCCATTTTATTCCCAAAATCTTAGTCTTATGTTCTCTGTTCTCTGACAACCTTCTTCTCTTTCAGAGAGACGGTTTGAGGCCTGAATTATTTAATGTTTATAAAAGTCATACTGAGCCTTCTTTGATATGGAGGTGGCCATATTATCAAAGTATACTTAGCAGAGCTTGATTTCTCGCTATAGGATTTTCTTTTAGGATAAGACTTCAGATGGCTTATAGCAGTGGTTCTCAGAGTGTGGTCCCTGGACCAGCAACATCAGCATCTCGCCGTGAACTTGTTCAAAAGGTAAATTCTCAGGCCCCAAACCAAGACCAACTGAATCAGAACTCCGGGGTTGGGCCCAGTAAGCTGTGTTTTAACAAGTCCTCTAGCTAACTCTGATGCATGCTGAAGTTTGAGAATCACTGAGTTAAAGAAATTTCACCCAAAGTTTGCCCAAAGCAGTCTAATGAACAGACAACAAACTAAGAATAAATGAACGAAGAATTAGCTCTTTTAGTGTACCATCCACAGGCACTCGTGGCCACAGTAAGACAAATGCTAGCACAGCACTACGCATCACCCCAAAGTGTATGTTCACCTTGTGTTTCACTAGAGCAAATGTAAGCGAAGGTGTTTCCAGTGTCAACAGGATCAGGCTGCAGTGGGGGGAAAAGAGGGGTGAGAGGGTGGTTCCCTTTACATAGTAGAGGAAAACACACAAGAGCACAGAAGGATGGCTGCCAAGGACGCTGCAGGTCTCGGAAAGGACAAATGGGGGCAGGGGTAGGGGCCCTTCAATTCATTCCTGAAGGCAGATCACAGAGGCCCAAGGGACTCCCAGCATGATCCCAGGTCAAGTTCACACTGACTTTCCTCTCTTCACTTCCTCCCCCTCTCCTACTGCACTTGGTTGTGTTGACAACATGGGCTTTGTAGGAAAACAAAGGCTCCCTGCCTCCCTCCTCAGCTACTTTTTGTTTTCTTCCTCTTGGACAGATTCCCAGTGATCAAATGCAGTGCTCTCAGGGGAAGCAGGCTGGCCCAGGAGCGATAAGGGGCCAATTCCCACAGATTTGTCATTTCACAGGCGAGCTGCCACAGCCTCTACGTGAGAATAAGCAGTGATGGATGTCCAGCCCCACAGAAAAGCAGTCTGGCACTGTCCCCTGGGAGTCAATGCAGAGGGGGAGGTGACGGGGATCTGGCCACGGGAGCCATGACTTCTGTTGGCTGGCTGTGCACGAGGCCCTGCGCATTTCCTTACCTTCCCTGTGGGTCTTGGGAAGAGCAGCTGCCTGCCTCTGGAAGGCCTGGAGGTTCACAAACGGGGGCCTCGGTGGCTTTGCGGGAGGAGGACCCAGGGACTTGACGGAAGGCAGTGGCTTGGTGTTGGGAAGTTGTGGATGACTGACATCTGGCTGGTCCTCTGAGCATAAACAGTCCAAAATGTAGGTTAATACTTCCATTTCATGGCTGGCCTCAGCCTCACTCCCTTCCCATCTATTCTCCACCCAGCAGACAGAGTGTCCTGATCAAAATGCAAACCTGATCTTTTTTTGTTTTTGTTTTTTGTTTTTAAAATTTTTATTGAAGGGACATCCCTGGTGGTCCAGTGGTGAAGAGTCCGCCTTACAATGCAGGGAACGCAGGTTCAATCCCTGGTCGGGGAACTAAGATCCCACACGCTGCGTGGCAGCTAGGCCCACGCGTCACAACTACTGAGCTTGCGCGCCCCAACGAGACAGCCAGCGTGCCGCCAACTACAGAGCCCACACGCCACAACTAGAGAGAGAAAAACCCTGTGCACCACGACTAGACAGAAGCCCACACACCACAACGAGGGAGAAGCCCTCACGCCGCAACGAAGACCTGATACAGCCCCCAAAATAAAGAAAATAAATACATAATTTTTCTTGAAGTATAGTTGATTTACAATCGATGTTGTGTTAGTTTCAAGTGTACAGCAAAGTGAATCAGTTATACATACACATATAGTCACTTTTTTTTTTTTTTTTTTAGATAGGGTTCCCTGTTCAAACCCGATCTTGCCACCATCCAGCTGCCCAGAGGATGAAGCCCAGTTTCCTCAGCTGCCGTCCACTCACTCCATACTCTGGCATTTAAACACCACACAGCCTCAATCTACATTTCTTTTCTTATCACACTTTACCACCCTCCTTCCCCAACCTTAAGTCCTAACATCTTTCACTCACAACCACTGGCTTCTCCGTTTTCCAGATTTGATTTTTTTTATAGTGTCTATTTTTTTTAATTTACTTTTTAAATTGAAGTACAGTTGATTTACAAAGTTGTGTTTGTACAGCAAAATGAGCCATATATATATATATATATCTCTATATCTGGAACAGCATTCCAGATTTAACTTTAGAAGCCTTAAATAGCTCTCATATATCCAAGATTTTGTTCATGCCATTCCTCCTGGTTCTGGAATGCTGTTCCCTCACTTCTCCCTTGGCGAACTCTGACTCATTCTTTAAGGCCCTGCTCCAATGACACCTCCTTTAGGAGGTCTTTCTTGATTTCTACCAGAAAACAAACTCAGAATCAACCACTCTTTTTTCTGTATCCCCTAGCACATTGTTACCACTTCTCCATCAGTGTGGTGGCATATTAAAAGAGCCGGTCTATCTTCCCACTGAATGTAGGCTCCTCGAGGGCAGGGACTAGGCCCCAGTGACCTCCCCCCAGCACCAAGCACAGGGCCTGCATCAGGGGAAATGGACAATGATTATTCCCTGAAAGGATTCTTCAGGCACTGATGACGGGCAACTAACACGGGAGCCATGAAGCGGAGTAACAATTCGTCAATGATTGCCGGGGCTCAATGCCTAGAACAGGCTTCAAGGCTGGCTTTGTGGTACCTGGGCACCTGTGGATTTTGTGTCCTAGAATTTTCCAGGACAGTCCCAAGTTCACGTATTTTGTCTTTCTGCACTGATAAGCCAACCAACAGAAATTTCAACATTATATATAAACACTGTATCTGCCTCTTACACTGAAAATAGCCCCAAATCTTATATCATTCAAGTGCCTTGATTTTTTTTTGGTTTACATAATACAGTGGTTGACTACATGGCAAAAACTAGAGAAGTTGGCTAGTGTTTCACAAGTACCTCAGTGCGACCTCCTCAAAGCCCTGCTATCTTTTGCAGGCGGGAGCGGGGCTTCCTTCTAGCCCTACCAGCAGGGGTTACGTAGTCAGGGCCAGAGTTTCATCCTTCTAAGGCTTGAATTATAAGCCGCAATGTCAGAGATTTTAGTCTTTATCAACTTAGGGAGAAGACGGTGAAAGTGGATGATCACTTACTAGCTGAGCTCCTAATCTTTACCAGGCACTGCGTCAAGCAGTTTACATAGCTTCCCCCTAATCCTCCCGACAGCTCCATCAGGTAGGTTATCTAGCCCTCTCTTTCCTCCCATCTCTCCTTCCTCCCACTCATCCTCTCTTCGTTTCCATCCCTTCATCAATAACTATTTACTATATTCCAAGCATTGTTTTAGGGGCTGCGGCTAGAGTTAAGAGCAAGAACACATAGAGTTCTGCCCTCAGGAATTTTCATTCTAATAGGAGGAGACTGACGATAAACATGTAAACAAATAAACAGATAAGAAAGTCACAGACGGGCGGTGGGAAGCGGGGGGGACAAACTAGGAGTTTGGGATTCATATATACACACCACTATACACAAAATAGATAACCAACAAGGACCTACTGTATAGCACAGGGAACTCTACTCAATATTTTGTAATAAGCTATAAGGGAAAAGAATCTAAAAAAGAATAGAAACACATATATATGTATAACTGAATCATTCTGCTGTACACCTGAAACTAATACAACATTGTAAATCAACTATACTTCAATAAAAACAACCCAAAAAAGAAAATCATAGCAATCTATTAGTGCTATAAAGGAAATAATGATGATATGAAAGAATGTGAACTCTTGGTGGTGAGGTAGTGGTCTTTAGATGGAGATCTCTGGCTAGAGAGGGCTTATCTGGGAAAGTGTCATTTGAACTTAGATCTAAAGGCAATTATACAAAGATCAAAGAAAAGAGTTGTCTAGGAAGAGGGAACAGCAATTGCAAAGGTCCTGAGTCATAACAAAGTCTGTTTAAGGAACAGCAAGAAATTCAGGGTGCTATCTGTGGGCTAGTGAACCAGGGAAGAGAGCAGGAGGTAAGTCAGAGACATAAGCAGGGACCAAAAGAAGCAGAGCTATGAAGTCAGTAAGTAGTTTAGATGCTATTCTGAGTGCAAAGAGAAACCATTTAAGATTATAAGCAGGAGATCCATCCATCCATCCATCCGTGCATTCAATCATTCGGAAAATACTCTCTTGAGGAGCCACTGAAATTGGCCTTGTTCTTCTAGGTTCTGGGGATACAGTGGTAAAGAAGAGAGTTTTTATCCTCATTTAACTTATATTTTACTCAGATAAACAAACAAATACATAATAATATACCAGATAGGGATAAGTGATACGAAGAAAACCAAAGCAATGTAGGAAGATAAAGAATGCTGGCGGTGGAAACCAAAGCAATGTAGGAAGATAAAGAATGCTGGCGGTGGGGTGGCTATTTTAGATAGAGCGATCTACAAGGTCCACTCACAGCAGGTGACATTGAGCTGAGACGTTGATGAAGTGAGGGAGTGAGACATCAAAGTCCTAGGGGAAACATGTTCCAGAAGAGGGATCTGCAGGTGCAAAGGTCCTGGGGTAGAAATAGTTTGGTGTATCTAAGGAATAGCAAGAAGGCCAATGTGGTGAGAGAGGAGAGGGTAAGAGAGGTAGTCAAGGAGCAAATCATATGAGCCACTGTAATATGGCTGTGGTTGAAATGAGCTGGGGAGTGACATGATTGGATTTATGCTTTAGAGGATCACTGTGCCTGCGAGGAGGAGAGTACAATATAAGAGGGCAAGAGTGTGAAAGCAGGTCCAGACAAGAGATGGTCCATGGTGGTGTAGACATGGGCAGAAGGCAGAAATGGAAGCAAGTAGAGGGATTCAGAACATAGTTTGATGATAGAACCAAGAGCTTGCTGATGGATTAGTTGCAAAGAATGATGGGGAGACAGGAATAGAGCATGACTCCTAGATTTTTGGCCTGAGCAACCAGGCTATTTACCAAGACAAGGAAGATTGGTGATGGATCGATTGATAGGAGAGCAGACCAGGCTTTATGAAGTTAAGCAGACTGTCCAATTTCATGCATCTTGTAAGAAGTAGAGCTAAGATTCAAATCCAAGTTTGCCCCAACTGTGTCTCCGTATAATTCCAGGAGATTAATCAC
This sequence comes from Monodon monoceros, assembly GCF_005190385.1. Classification (NCBI taxonomy): domain Eukaryota; kingdom Metazoa; phylum Chordata; class Mammalia; order Artiodactyla; family Monodontidae; genus Monodon; species Monodon monoceros. Next base: position 133,495,893 of record NW_021703774.1, on the reverse strand, counting down.
TTTACCCAAACCTGAAATTATAACCTAGCAAATGGGCCTAGAATACCTGTGCTGGAGTTTGAAGCAAACATTGCCCAGCTCACGTATGTGACCATCCCAAGCCAGCAAGCTCTAAATTAGAAACACAGTGCCCCTTCCCCCCAGGCCTGTGGGGATTCGATTTCTCACCTGGGGCCTGGCTGGTGAGCTCACCATCATAGACAGGGTGGCAGGTGCTCCCTGCCGGGCTCTTCTCAGGACTGGGGTTTGCTGGGCTCCTCCTGCTATGTTGAGAAAGTCGAACAGTGGGATCTTCAGAGGTGGCACACAATCTTCTTTGGGACATCAAGCGCCTCTGGGAAGGAAGGGTCTGGGCTCCTTTTCTTTCCATCTTTTTCCTGGGCTCCTCTGGAGTAAGCCCCATGCTTTTCTGCTCTTCCAGATGAAAGGCCCTGCTTCCACAACTGGCAGGGATAAAGACTGATGACATCTTACTTTTCTGAGATAAAACCTCCCAGTTCCAGAGCTTGTTTCTGAAGCTGTTGTTCACCATTACTTTTTTCTTATTGGTTATCTCAGCATTTGACTGATTCACATCTAACAGCAGAGAAGCCTTCTGTGAATTTACTGAAGAACCAGAAGAATTCCCAGGAGGTTCCAGGGAATTAGAACATTTCTGAGTCTCGCTCTTCTGAGCCAACTTCACTTTCTGGGGTTTAAGAGCCTGGGAGTCACCACTGGCACAACTGGGTAGGGGCTCATTGTGGTTGGAAGAGGGGTGTTTCCCACTGGCCAAAGTCTTTGGGGACTGTCTGCTTCCAGTGTCACCCTTTTGAGAAACACCTTCTGGGAATTTAACAGGTCCTGGAAGAGATGGCGCATCAAGCTTTTGAAATTTGGCTCGAATTTCCTTGAAGTTTCTTAACACTTCCTAGAGCATAAAAGAAAACCGTAATGTCTTGTTACTCTAGGAAGAAAGCAGCATGATTAGCTGACTTCACTGTGCCTGCTAAGAGGCTGTAGGTGCTGGTGTAATGCCATCACTTATCTATTGAGTCATACCAGCCAGTAATGCTATTGTCTATGTGAGGCAGAGTGAAAACAATTGTGTGCTCTCTGAAACACTTCGGGTATGTTTAATTTCTTCACAACATATAAAGAACGCTTGTAAAAGAGATAGTACCAACAATTACTGATAAATCCCTTGATATAAACTTTTGGTGGCTCTCTGCTGCCTATGCAAATAAACCCCTCTCGTGACATTCAAGAACATTGGCAAAAGTTGTGGAATTCTGATCTTAAAGAGGGCAGAATTATGATCTCCAGCCATAGGTCAGCATAATCACACTTAAACCAAACAGGATAATTTACAGTTTTCCTGTAACTTTATACTCCCCACCACCCTGACTTCTCTCATGTGTTCTTGCTTCCCCCAAGTGCATCCCCCGTATACTTGTCAACTGCTTTCTTCCAACAGTAACGCCCACCTTCTCCATCAACATTCCCCCTGTGGCTGACACATAGAGCTAACTCCTCCCTGACTCCACATTGCTTCCACAGCTCCTCATAACTTGGCTGTTGAACTTAACACCATAGGGTGGAAAAAAGAGCAATCTTTGGAACTAGACAGGTCTGTGTTCAAATTCAGACTCTGCTCTTTTATCATCTAGAAAAATACTTTGGGAAACTTGGTATCATCAGTGCAGTCTCATCATAGAAATAACTTGCAAGTGGCAGAAGGATGAGGGGTGCCATATGTAAAGTGTCCATCACAGTGCCTGACACATAGTAAATAAAAGCTACTCATAAGAGACGAGATGATGCTCTTGTATTTTTGACTCCCCTTGGGAGACTGTGTTCCACTTTCTAAACTCAGCTCAAATTCAGTATATGAAAATGGGGGTAGTAATAGAAGCGCAGCCCTTTGGGCAGAGGAAGGGACACGCCTGGGATTATACAGTGAGTTGGTGGTCTACTACATAGGTAGGATTAGGCTTGACTCCTGCTCTGTGCTCTTCCCAGTTTCCCCCTTTCTCTCACGAGATTTAATTTACTTTTGTAAGTGCGTTTGTCATTTTCCATCTTCAGAGGAGGTTGGAGGGGGAGGAGATAGAGCGCGGGAGGACATCTAATAGAGCCATTTCCAAAGTAAGAGCCACCATCTTCTCTTGATCATCTTAAAGGTCTTAATTTCATGTATACAGACAACCTCCATGCTAGTGACTTCTGATTTTGCCTGCTGAAGAAATGACTGTGGGGTGACGTTTTCTCACTGTGCTTACAGTTGACTCACACTGTAGATTAGTTGACTCACACTGCCCTCTGAAGATTTAGGAAGGGAGAAAAGTTGAACAGGAAATATGAAGCAGGTGTCTGGGAGCTTGCGTGCATGCTCTTCTCTCTTTCCTCCTCTCTCTCTCTCTCTCTCACATACACACACACACACACACACACACACACACACACACACACACACACACACCATACACACATTTATAGCTTTCCTCACAAATTGCCCAGGGTTAATTTCTTACATTTCAACCAGCAGTCAAGTTGATTCCATTGACCTTCCTTTCCCCTGATGTGGTAGAAGCCAGCACTGGGCATGGAACTTGGAGATCTAAGTGTGAGGCTCAGCTTTGCCATTTTCTAGTCACATGTCTTGGACAGTTCACTTTGCTTCTCTGAGCCTTATGTTCCTCACTGTAAAATGGGACGATGCTACTAACAGTTCAGGGTTATTGCAAGGGTCACATGAGATGACAGATGTACATACCTCAGTGGTTAATATTTTTTAAATTGTGGTAAAATACACCTAACTTTAAATGTGCCACCATAGCCATTTTTAAGCGTACAGTATAGTAGTGTTAAGTACACTCACATTGTTGTGAATGTCCAGGACTCTTCCATCTTGCAAAACTGAAGCACTATATTCATTAAACAACAGCTACCCATTCCCCCTCCCTCCAGACCCTGGCAACCATCATTCTACTTTCTGTATCTACGAACTTGACTACCCCAGGTACCTCATGTAAATGGAATCATAGGTACTTGTCTTGTTGTGACTGACTTATTTCACTTAGCATATTGTCCTTAAGGTTCACACATGCTATAGCATACTGCAACATTTTCTTCCTTTATAAGGTCAAATAATATTCTATTGCATGTATATAACACATTTTGTTTATCTATTCATTCATCAATGAACATTTGGGTTGCTTCTGCCTTTTAGTTACTGTGAATAATGCTGCTATGAACATAGGTGTCCAAATATCTCTTTGAAACCCTGCTTTCAATTCTTTTGATTATATGCCCAGAAATGTAGTTGCTGGATCATATGGTAAAGCTATTTTTAATTTTTTGAGGAATCACCATACTGTTTTCCACAGTAGCTGCACCATTTTACATTCCTAATTGGCACATGAGTTCCAATTTTCCCACATCTTTGCAATACTTGTTATTTTCTTGTTGTTTTTTTTTTATAGTAACCATCCTAATAGGTGCAAGGTAATCAGTGGTTAATATTTTTGAAGGAATACAATAATGATAATTTTTAGCTCTTCACTGTATGAAGCCACGTGAACTACAATGTTACTGTGATAGATTTTAGTCTCCATAGGAATGATTAGGAAAAACCCCAGCAGGAAACAGAATTAAGGATTGATAACCTTCAAACCAAGGTCCTGGGTAAAGATCGCTGGTTCAGGAGGAACTAAACCTGATTATACCTAGCTCATCCCTCTTTCAGCAAACGCTCATTAAGTATTTACTATATGGGCAAAACACTGTTTTAAACAGTCAAGGGCTCTGCTTTTATATATCACATTCTAATGTCAGGGAGAGACAAAAAATAAGCAAATACACCTGAAAATATTAGAGATAAGTTCTATGTGGGGAATTAAATAGATGATTCGATAAAGAGTGACCGGGTGCCTATCACTGATTTTCAGAGGTACCGTAGGAAAGTCATTCCCTTCTGAGTTCAATCATTTATCTACTCAAGGAATTGCCTGGGTGATCTCCAAGGCCCCTTCTATCACTAACATTTGGATTTTATTTTTCTTGCTATGGGAAATAAAAGTTACACATACTGTCATCTATCATACATCATCCATTGGTGGGAGGTCAGTGTTGAGGGTATGAAGCAAGTTGAATGAGGATGGGTTGGGAGGTGGCCAAGGGGACATTCTGGTTAAAAGCATGCCCCACTTTTCTGGGCCCACAACTAGTCAGTCATCACATCCTGCTTACCTTAATTCTTAAAAGCCCATGAGCCTGCCCCTTCTTCATGCCATTGCCACTGCCTTTGAGTCTTCCTTACTTTTTGCTTAAAATGACTTCTTTCTGGTCCCCCTGCCTCCACTCTAGGCCCCTCTAATCTACCATTTACCCAGCTGTTAGACAAATCTGACTGAAAACATGAATCTGATCACGTACATCCCAGTTTAAAATCCTTCAATTTGGCTTCTTCAAAGCTTTCCAATATAGCTTAAACTCTTGCTTACTACCTAAGGACCCCCAAATCCCAACTCTGTTAACTTTCTGACATCACATTGGCCCCCTCCCTGATATGCTTTCTCCCTTCTGACTTCACTGAATTACTTACATTTTCCCAAACTTATTTTGCTCTTTCATGTCTCTATACCTTTGAATATGCCATTTTCTCTGCCTGGAATGCCCACCTTTCACCCAATTTCTTGAATTAGCAAATTCCTACTTGTTCAAAATTCAACTTGTCACACCTCAAAATATTCATTGGTTCCCTATTATGTGCTAGACAATAGGGTTACAAAGATGAATAAGACATTTCCTGAACCCTGATATCAAAGCCATACAAGGATGGCACAAGAAAAGAAAATTGCAGGTCAATACTGATGAACATAGATGCAAAAATCCTCAACAAAATATTAGCAAACCAATTTTAACAGTCCATTAAAAGTATCATACACCGTCATCAAAGTGGGATTTATTCCAGAGGTGCAAGGATGGTCAAACATCGGCAAATCCATCAATGTGATACACCACATTAACAAAAGGAAGACAACAAAACATATTATCTCAATAGATGCAGGAAAAGCATTTGACAAAATTCATCATCTATTTATGATAAGAAAAAAACTCTCAACAAAGTAGGTATAGAGGTTACATGCCTCAACATAATAAAGGTCATATATGATAAGCCCACAGTTAACATCAAGCTGAATGATGAAAAACTAAAAGCTTTTCCTCTGAGATCAGGAATAAGATAAGGATGCTCACTCTCACCACTTTTACACAACATAGAACTAGAAGTCCTAGCCAGAGCAATTAGGCAAGAAAAAGAAATAAAAGGGATCCAAATTGGCAAGGAAGAAGTAAAACTATCACTATTTGCAGATGACATGATACTATATATACAAAACCCTAAAGACTTCACAAAAAACTGATGAAATAAAATTTATATTTTAAGGCAGAATAAGAAAAAAATCAAACATAAAATTCTCTCTGTGTGTTTGTTTGGGCCTTCTCCCTCCCTAATATGCAGTGTGCATCTGCATTACACATTAACCAAAGCTCCTCAAAGATGGGAGTGTCTGCTCAACCATAAAGATCATTTTTTCTTTCTTCTGACGCAAGCAGTGTAACTTCTTAAAAGAACAGTGTTCTTAGCCAGCTCTGTAAGGGGTCATGGTGACTTGCTACTTACTTTGTACGTGCTTACCTGGACTATGTATCCTTGGTGACCTTTCTGTAAAATATCAGTATGTCATTTTGATGTATGATCCTTTATCTCAAATATGTATATTACTAAGCCTTTGACTTCTAAAAGGTGGAACAGTTTTCAGAGTCTTCTGAGAATCTGCTTTCTGGGTTATAATCTGCAGCTTGGCTCAAATAAAATTCCCTTCTTTCTTCTTAGCTTGATAGTAATTAAATTTTTGTCAACAGAACTAATAAACAAATTCAGTAAAGTTGCAGGATACAAAATCAATACACAAAATTCTGTCACATTTCTATGCACTAATAAGGAACTATCAGAAAGGGAAATTAAGAAACCATCCCCAATTGCATCAAAAAGAATAAAATACCTAGAAATAAATTTAACCAAGGAGGTGAAAGACTTGTACACTGAAACTATAAGACATTAATGAGATGAGGAGTCAAGACGGAGGAATAGGAAGACGTGGAGTTTGCCTCTCCCCACAAGTACATCAAGAATACATTTAAAAATGGAACAATTCTCACAGAGCACCTGCTGAACACTAGCAGAGGACCTTGGATGCTAAAAGGACAAGAAGAATCCTTTCCAAACCAGGTAGGACAAAAGAAAGAAAAAAAGAGAAAAGAGGAAACGGGATGGAACCTGCACCCCTGCAGGGGCAGCTGCAGGAGAGGAGAGGTTTCTGCACTCAGAGAAGCCCCCTAACAGGTGGGGAGATCAGCTGGGACAGAGAGGGAGCTTCAGAAGCTTGGAGGAGAGCACAGTAACCAGTCTGTGGCAGGTAGGACTGAGTAAGACCTACATGGATGGTCCATGCTGCAGCCCTGCATGGCCCAGCCTGAGTCATGTCTGCTGGCACGGAGTGGGGCTGGGTGCTGCAACATGGGGTTTGGAGAGCAGACCCAGGGAGAGGACAGCTGTTGGCTGCAAAGAGACAGCCTAAGGGGCAGGTGTAAGAAGCTCCACAACCAGGAACGTTTTTGGAAGAAGCCTGGGCCACCATAGTAGCCGGGCGCCATTGTTGAGTGGCACACAAGGAGCTGGGCTGCCCTTTTCCTTGTGCCAGCCCCTGCCTCCATGGGCACTAGGAGGGTCTCCCGCCTGAGCAGTCTTGCTCACTCTCCCACCAATGCCTCCTCCAGCTCTGCCAGCCCCCAGTGGGCTCGCGTGCCCCGCCTGTCTCTGTCTCCATCCCTGCCTGCCTGGGCAGGTGCATGTGATCTTGGGCAGCCTGGGGAGCAGACACCGTTGGGAGGAACACACGCAGAGGTGGGGCTGAAACCACAGCTGAGCCCCAGGGGCCATGCAGCTAAGAAAGAAGAGCTGAATTCTCTCCTCACGGCTGCAGGAACCGTGGATTTACACTCCCGCTGCTGGCTTTGTAAACCCAGCACCTGCGGAACATCTGAATGGATGAGTGATCCCGCAGCTGAGATTGGTCTAGCTTTAGTAGGCACGTACATGCAGGGATTGGACCACGCCAGAATCTGAGCTGTCTGCATAGCTCCCACAGGAGATCCAGGTACATGATTACTACAGTCTTGGGACCTGACTTTGGTGGATCCATGTTGGTGGCCTGGTGAAAACAACTCCTGAGAGACACTAGGGCCAATTGCTGGCATACCCACAGTTAAGGTGGGGCTGAGAGCACTTCCAACAATAGTGTAATTTGTGAGCCAGCACAATGGGTGAAAAGTGACACAAAAGAGTACACTCACAGGTGAACAGTTCCAGAGAAGGAAAACTCAGTGGCTTCTCTCCCAGTGGGAGTGCTCCAATCCCACCTACCTCACACTGCAGATCAGAAACACAGCCCAGAAACAGATCTGGGGGCCTCTACTCCAGCAACCAGGGAGCAGACCCTGCCTCTGACAGTGCAGTAACAACCACAGAGCAGAGGGGAGGCCCTGCTGAATATCCAGTGCAGGCTCAGTTCACCACAACATCAGTCACACTGCCTATCAAGGGGTTAATAGCCAGCATACACTGAGGAAAGAGGGGGCAGTCATCCATACTAAAAACAGCGCTTGCACCAAAAAATATTAAACACACACAGACTACACAGGGACGTTCTCACATAAAAATAGCCGTCCAAGACAGTCTGAGGGTCAGGCATCAGGAGGAAGAACCCCCAGTGCATTTGGCTTTGAAGGCCAGTGGGGCCTTAATGTAAGAGCTCCAGAGGGCTGGGAGAAACAGAGACTCCACTCTTGGAGGGTGCACACAAGACCTCACATGTGCTGAGACCCAGCACAAAGCGATACTTACATAGGAACTGGGGTTAGATCTAACTAGGGGTCTGGGAGGGTCTCCTGGGGAGGCAGGGCTTGGCTCTAGTTCACTGTGTGGGCAAGGATACTGGTGGCAGAGGCCCCAGAGAATATTGTTCAGTGTGAGCTCTCCCAGAGGTCCCCAATTGGGAACCAAGACCTGGCCCCACCCAAGATCCTACAGTCTCCAAAGCTGGAACTCCTCAGGCCAAACAACCAGAAAGGTAGGAACACAGCCCCACCCATCAGCAGACAGGCTGCCTAAGTCATAATGAGCTCACAGTTACCTCAAAACATGCTCCTTGACACAGCCCTGCCCACCAGAGGGACAAGACCCAGCTCTACCCATCAGAGGGCAGGCACCAGTCCCTCCCACCAGGAAGCCTGCACAAGCTCCTAGACCAACCTCATCCACGACGGGGCAGAAACCAAAAGAAAGGGGAACTACAATCCTGTAGCCTGTGGAATTGAGACCACAAACACAGAAAGTTAGACAAAATGAGATGAAAAAGAAATATGCCGCAAACAAAGGAACATGATAAAAACTGACCAGAACAACTAAATGAAGAGGAGATAGGCAATCTACCTAAAAAAGAATTCAGAGTAGTGATAGTAAAGATGATCCAAAAACTCAGGAAGAGAATGGAGGCACGGATCAAGAAGATACAAGAAATGTTTAACAAGAAGCTAGAAGATTTAAAGAACAAACAAACAGAGATGAATAATAAAATAACTGAAATGAAAAATACACTAGAAGGAATCAACAGCAGAATAATGGAAGCAGAAGAACAAATAAGTGAGCTGGAAGACAGAGTGGTGGAAATCACTGCCACAGAACAGAATAAAGAAAAAAGAGAGAAAAGAAATGAGGACAGTCTCAGAGACACCTGGGACAACATTAAATGCACCAACATTTATATTATAGGGATCCCAGAAGGAGAAGAGAAAGAGAAAGGGCCTGAGAAAATATATGAAGATATTATAGCTGATAACTTCCCTAATATGAGAAAGGAAACACTCAAGTCCAGGAAGAGCAGAGAGTCCCATATAGCATGAACCCAAGGAGGAACTCGGCAAGACACATATTAATCAAATTGACGAAAATTAAAGACAAAGAAAAAATATTAAAAGCAACAAGGAAAAAGCAACTAATAACATACAAAGGAATCCCCATAAGGTTAGCAGCTGCTTTTTTAGCAGAAACTCTGCAGGCCAGAGCGGAATGGCACAATATCTTTAAAGTGATGAAAGGGAAAAACCTACAACCAAGAATAGTCTACCCAGCAAGGCTTTCATTCAGATTCGATGGAGAAATCAAAAGCTTTACAGACAAGCAAAAGCTAAGAGAATTCAGCACCACCAAACCAGCCTTACAAGAAATGCTAAAGGAACTTCTTTAGGCGGGAAAGAGAGCAGCAACTTAAAACAACCTTTTACATACATAGACTGCTATATCAAAACTTCATGGGAACAGCAAACCAAAAAACTACAATAGATACAAACACAAAAAAGAAAAAGCAACCCAAACACAATACCAAAGACAGTCATCAGATCACAAGAGAAGAGAATGAAAGAGGAAGGGAAGAAAGAGGACCTACGAAAACAAATCCAGAACAGTTAAGAAAATGGCAATATAATTACCTTAAATATAAACGGTTTAAATGCTCCAACTAGAAGACACAGACTGGCTGAATGGATACAAAACCAAAATCCATATATATGCTGTCTATAAGAGACGCACTTCAGATCTAGGGACACATACAGACTGAAAGTGAGGGGATTGAAAAAAAGATATTCCATGCAAATGGAAACCAAAAGAAACCAAAAGTTGCAATACTCATATCAGACAAAATAGACTTTAAAATAAAGACTGTTACAAGAGACAAGGAAGGACACTACATAATGATAAGGGATCAATCCAAGGAGAAGATAAAACAATTGTAAACATATATGCACCCACCATGGGAGCACCTCAATATATGAGCCAAATGCTAATAGCCATAAACGGGGAAATCAACAGTAGTGCAACAACAGTGGGGGACTTTAACACCCCACTTTACACCAATGGACAGATCATCCAAACTGAAAGCCAATTAGGAAACACAGGCCTTAAATGACACATTAGATACTGATGGACATAACTGATATTTGTAGAACATTCCATCCAAAAGCAGAAGAATACACTTTCTTCTCAAGTGCACATGGAACATTCTCCAGGATAGATCACATACTGGGCCACAAATCAAGCCTTGGTAAATTTAAGAAAATTGAAATCATATCAAGCATCTTTTCCAACCACAACACTATGAGATTAGAAATCAACTAAAAGAAAAAAAAAACATGTAAAAAGCACAAACATGTGGAGACCAAACAATATATTGCTAAACAACCAATAGATCACCAAGGAAATCAAAGAGGAAATAAAAAAACACCTAGAGACAAATGACAATGAAAACACAATGACCCAACCCCTATGGCATGCAGCAAAAGCAGTTCGAAGAGGAAAGTTTAGAGCAATACAATCTTACCTCAGCAAATAAGAAAAATCTCAAACAAACAACCTAAACTTACAACTAAAGCAACTAGAGAAAGAAGAACAAACAAAATCCAAAGTCAGTAGAAGGAAAGAAACTATAAAAATCAGAGCAGAAATAAATGAAATAGAGATGAAGAAAACAGTAGAAAAGATCAATAAAACAAAAAGCTGGTTCCTTGACAAGACAAACAAAATTGATAAACCATTAGCTGGACTCATCAAGAAAAAAGGGAGAGGGCTCAAATCAATAAAATTAGAAATGAAAAAAGAGAAGTTACAACTGACACCACAGAAACACAAAGGATCAAAAGAGCCTACTACAAGCAACTATATGCCAATAAAATGGACAACCTAGAAGAAATGGACAAATTCTTAGAAAGGTACAACCTTCCAAGACTGAACCAGGAAGAAATAGAAACTATGAACAGACAAATCACAAGTAATGAAATTGAAACTGTGATTAAAAAACTTCCAACAAACAAAATTGTAGGACCAGGTGGCTTCACAGGTAAATTCTATCAAAAATTTAGAGAAGAGCTAACACCCATCCTTCTCAAACTCTTCCAAAAAATTGCAGAGGAAAGACCACTCCCAAGCTCATTTTATGAGGCCACCATCACCCTGATACCAAAAGCAGACAAAGATACCACCAAAAAAAAAAAAAAGAAAGAAAGAAAATTACAGGTCAATATCACTGATGAACATAAATGCAGAAGTCCTCAACAAATTTCTAGCAAACTGAATCCAACAACACATTAAAAGGATCATACACCATGATCAAGTGGGATTTATCCCAGGGATGCAAGGATTCTTCAATATACGCAAATCAATATGATACACCATATTAACAAATTGAAGAATAAAAACCATATGATCATCTCAATAGATGCAGAAAAAGCTTTTGAAAAAATTCAACACCCATTTATGATAAAAAAAATCTCCAGAAAGTGGGCATAGAGGGAACCTATCTCAATATAATAAAGGCCATATACGAGAAGCCCCCAGCAAACATCATTCTCAATGGTGAAAACTGAAAGCATTTCCTCTAAGATCAGGAACAAGATCAGGATGTCCACTCTTGCCACTTTTATTCAACATAGTTTTGGAAGTCCTAGCCATGACAATCAGAGAAGAAAAAGAAATAAAAGGAATCTAAATTGGAGAAGAAGAAGTAAAACTGTCACTGTTTGCAGATGACATGATACTATACATAGAAAATACTAGAAATGCTACCAGAAAACTACTAGAGCTCATCAATGAATCTGGTAAAGTTGCAGGATACAAAATTAATACACAGAAATCTCTTGCATTCATATGCACTAACAACAAATTATCAGAAAGAGAAATTAAGGAAACAATCCCATTTACTGTCACATTAAAAGAATAAAATACGTAGGAATAAACCTACCTAAGGAGACAAAAGACCTGTACCCAGAAAACTATAAGACACTGATGAAAGAAATCAAAGGTGACACAAACAGATGGAGAGATATACCATGTTCTTGAATTGGAAGAATCAATATTTTCAAAATGACTATACTACCCAAAGCAATCTACAGATTCAATGCAATCCCTATCAAATTACCAATGGCAGTTTTTACAGAACTAGAAAAAAAATCTTAAAATTTGCATGGAGGCACAAAAGACCCCAAATGGCCAAAGCAATCTCAAGAAATAAAAATGGAACTGGAAGAATCAGGCTCCCTGACATCAGACTATACTACAAAGCTACAGTAATCAAAAGAGTATGGTACTGGCACAAATACAGAAATATAGATCAACGGAACAGAAAGTCCAGAGATAAACCCACACACCTATGGTCAACCAATCTATGACAGAGGAGGCAAGAATATACAATGGAGAAAAGACATCCTGTTCAATAAGTGGTGCTGGGAAAACTGGACAGCTACATGTAAACTAATGAAATTAGTACACTTCCTAACACCATACACAAAAATAAACTCAAAATGGATTAAAGACCTAAATGTAAGGCCATATACTATAAAACTCTTAGAGGAAAACATAGGCAGGACTCTCTCTGACATAAATCAAAGCAAGATCTTTTTTGATCCACCTCCTAAAGTAATTAAATTAAGAAAATATAAATAAATGGAACCTAATTAAACTTAAAAACTTTTGCACAGCAAAGGAAAGCATAAACAAAATGAAAAGACAACCCACAGAATGGGAGAAAATATTTGCAAACAAAGCAATGGACAAAGGATTAATCTCCAAAATATACATACAGCTCAATAAAAAACAAACAACCCAATCAAAAAATGGGTAGAAGATCTAAATAGACATTTCTCCAAAGAAGACATACAGATGGCAAAAAAGCACATGAAAACATGCTCAACATCATTCCTCCAATTATTAGAGAAATGCAAATCAAAACTATAATGAGGTATCACCTCACACTGGTCAGAATGGCCATCATCAAAAAATCTACAAACAATAAATGCTGGAGAGGGTGTGGAGAAAAGGGAACCCTTCCACACTGTTGGTGGAAATGTAAATTGGTACAGCCACTATGAAGAACAGTATAGAGGTTCCTTAAAAAACTAAAAATAGAACTACCATATGATCCAGCAATCCCACTCCTGGGCATATACCTAGAGAAAAGCATAATTTGAAAAGATACATGCGCCCCAATGTTCACTGCAGCACTATTTACAATAGCCAGGACATGGAAGCAACATAAATGTCCACTGACAGAGGAATGGAAAAAGAAGATGTGGCACATATATACAATGGAATATATACAGTGGAATATTAGCCATAAAAAGAAAAGAAATTGAGTTATTTGTAGTGAGTGAGTCTGTCATACAGAGTGAAGTAAGTCAGAAAGAGAAAAACAAATACTGTATGCTAACACATATATATGGAATCTAAAAAAAAAAATGGTTACGAAGAATCTAGGGGCAAGACGGGAGTAAAGACACAGACCTACTAGAGAATGGACTTGAGGATATGGGGAGGGGGAAGGGTAAGCTGTGACAAAGTGAGAGAGTGGCATGGACATATATACATTACCAAACGTAAAATAGATAGCTAGTGGGAAGCAGCCGCATAGCACAGGGAGATCAGCTCTGTGCTTTGTGACCACCTAGAGGGGTGGGATAGGGAGGGCGGGAGGGAGGGAGATGAAAGAGGGAAGAGATATGGGAACATATGTGTATGTATAACTGATTCACTTTGTTATAATGCAGAAACTAACACACCACTGTAAAACAATTACACTCCAATAAAGATGTTAAAAAAAAAAAGATGTGGCACATATATACAATGGAATATTACTCAGCCATCAAAAAGAATGAAATAATGCCATTTACAGCAACATGGATGGACCTAGAGATTGTCATACTGAGTGAAGTAAGTCAGACAGAGAAGGACAAATATCGTATGATAACACTTCTATGTTGAATCTAAAAAAAATGGTACAAATGAACTTATTTACAAAACAGAAATAGAGTCACAGATGTAGAAAAAAATCTTATAGTTGCCAGCAGGGAAAAGGGGGGGAGGGCTGGGATAAATTGGGAGTTTGGGATTGACATATACACACTACTATATATAATACACATAACTAATAAGGACCTACTCTATAGCACAGGGAACTCTACTGAATACTCTGTAATGACCTATATGGGAAAGGAATCTTAAGAAGCGTATATATATATATATATATATATATATATATATGTATAACTGATTCACAGCAGAAAGTAACAACATTGTAAATCAACTATACTCCAATAAAGTTTTTTTAAAAAAGAATCAAGTTAGAAAAAAAGACATTAATGAAAGTAATTGAAGAAGATACAAATAAATGGAAAGATATCCCACAGAAATCTACGAATTCAATGCAATCCCTATCTAAATTCCAAAATTCCAACAAACAACTCTGAAAATTTTATGGAACCACAAAAGATCTCAAATAGCAAAAGCAATCTTGAGAAATAACAAAGCTGGAGTATCATATGTCCTGATTTTAGACTTTATTACAAAGCTATATTAATCAAAGCAGTATGGTATTGGTATGAGAACATACACATAGATGAACAGAATAGAACAGAGAGCACAGAAATAAATCCACACATACATGGTCAATTATTTTACAACAAAGGAGCCAAGAATATACAATGGGGATAACAGTCTCTTCAATAAATGGTGTTCAGAAGACTGGACAGCCACATGCAAAAGAATGAAATCAGACCACTATCTTACACCATACACCAAAATTAACTCAAAATGGATTAAAGACTTGAACATAAGACCTGAAACCATAAAACTCCTATAAGAAAACATAGGTAGTAGGCTCCTTGACATCAGTCTTGGTGATGACTTTTTGGACCTGACTCCAAAAGCCAAGGCAACAAAAGTAAAAATAAACAAGTGGGGCTACATCAAACTAAAAAGCTTCTGCACAACAAAGGAAACCAACAACAACATGAAAAGGCAATGTACTGAATGGGAGAAAAATTTGCAAATCATATATTTGATAAGGGGTTAAAGTATATTTAAAAACTCATACAACTCAATAGTAATAAAACAAAGAATCCAATTTTAAAATGGGCAGAAGATCTGAATAGATCTTTTTCCAAAGAAGACATACAGATGGTCAACAGGTACATGAAAGTTTCTCAACATAATACATTAATAAGCAGGGAAATGCAAATCAAAACCACAATGATATATTACCTCACAGCTGTTAGAACAGCTATTATGAGAAAGACAAGAAGTAAGAAGTGGTAGCGTGGATGTAGAGAAAAGGAAACTCTTGTGCACTGTTGGTGGGAATGTAAATTGGTGCAGCCACTTAAAGTGGTGGAAAACAGTAAGGAGATCCCTCAAAAAATTAAAAATAGAACTACCATATGATCTCCAGCAATTTCACTTCTGGTTATTTTTCTAAAGAAAAGGAAAACAGTACCTCAAAAACACATAAGCACCCCTGTATTCACTGCAGCATTATTTACAATAGCCAATATATGGAGACAACTTAAATGTCCATTGACAGATGAATGGATAAAAGAAAATGATACACACACACACACACAATGGAATATTATTCAGCCATAAAAGAAGGAAATCTTGTCATTTTTGACAATATGGAGGGACCTTAAGGGCATTATGCTAAGTAAAATAAGGCAGACAAAGAAAGAAAAATACTGTATGATTTCACTTATATTTGTAATCTAAAAAAACAAAACAAAAACCCCATCAAGCTCATAGATACAGGGAACAGACTGGTGGTTGCCAGAGGTGGGGGGTGGGAGGTAGAAGAAATGGGTAAAGAGGGTCAAAAGGTAGAAACATCCAGTTATAGAATAAGTAAGTCATGAGGATGTAATGTACAGCATGGTGACTGTAGTTCATAACACTGTGTTGCATGTTTGAAAGTTGCTATAGGAGAGCAAATCTTAAAAGTTCTCATCCCAAGAAAACAATTGTAACTACGCGTATGGTGATGGATGTTTGCAGACTTATTGTAGTGATCATTTTTCAATGTATACAATTATCAGATCATTATGTTATATACCTAAAACTAATATAATGTTTTATGTCAATTGTACTTCAATAAAAAAATAAAAAGAGGAAAAACAGTCCCTGACCTTTCTAAGCTTGTGGAATGAGGGAGGCAGACGCAAATTGATCATTCTGGCATAAAACAGAAAGTTATCAGGTACACAGCACAAAGCCTGTTCTGAGAACATAGAGATCAGAAGAGATCATGATGCCAACGGGGGGGAGGGTACAAAGAAGGCTTCCTAGAGATAACTCCTCGGATAAAACAGGCAGTCAAGCAAAGAACAGCAGGAAAGGCAGCTCAGATGAGAGAAGGGCATCAACAAAGGAGGCATGGCATGTGAAATAACAGATCACATATAGGAAGAATAGGAATTCCATCTTATTGGAGCCCCAGTGTTCAGTGTGTAAGGCTGGAGAAGGAAGTACAGATCAAGTCTCCTTAAAGTAGCTGAGCTTAATTTTCAGAGTGGATGGAGAGATACTGATGAGTTTTACATGGGGATATGGCATGGTTCGATTTCTATTTCATGCTGATTAGAGACCAGAAACCAATTAAGAGGCCACTACACTGATCAAGTAAAAATGATGAGAGGCTGGACTTGGGCAATGTTGGCGGGAATGGAAGAAGGGGACAGATAAGAGAAATGTGCAGACAGTGGTATGGACTGGACCTGGAGATTTACTGGTTCTGAAGGAAAGGGGAGGAAGGACTCCAGGACAATGCCCAGGTTTCTAAATCGGGTGAGAGATGAATGTTAGTACCTGAAACTTACACTAAGGACTGGAGATATAGATATTGGAGAAAGATGTTGAGCCCAGTTTGGAATGTGATGGGTTGCATGTTTAGGGAAGCCATCTAACAGGTAGTTATACATGTGAATCCTATAAGGGTTAGAAATTTAGATTTGGCATTACAGTATTAGTTTACTGGTTAGCATGGAGCTTAAGAGCATGGACTCTGAAGTCCAACTAAGTTTAAATGCCAGCTCTGCTATTTATTAGCTTTACGATTCAGAGCAAATTACTTAACTATTCTGTATTTGTTGCCTTATCTGAGATAATAATTGCATTCCTCAAAGGGTGGATGTCATAAGTAAGATAATGCCACCTCACAGATGTCCACATCCTAGTCCCTGAAACCTGTGACTATGCTACCTTGCACGGGAGAAAGGACTTTGCAGATGTGATTAAGGTAAGGATCTTCAGATGGGAAGCGTATCCTCTATTATCCGGAGAGGCCTAATGTAATCACAAGGGTCCTTATAAGAGGGAAGCAGGAGAGTCAGAAAAAGAGATGTGTCAATGCAAGTAGACATGAGGGAGGTAGGGGCTGAAGATGCTACGTGCTGGCCTTAAAAATGGAGGAAGGGGGCTTCCCTGGTGGCGCAGTGGTTGAGCCGATGCAGGGGACACGGGTTCGTGCCCCGGTCCGGGAAGATCCCACATGCCGTGGAGCGGCTGGGCCCGTGAGCCATGGCCGCTGAGCCTGCGCGTCCGGAGCCTGTGCTTCGCAACGGGAGAAGCCACAGCAGTGAGAGGCCCGCGTACCGCAAGAAAAAAAAAAAAAAAAAATGGAGGAAGGGTCCATGAGCCAGGGAAGGCAGGTAGCCTCCAGAAGCTAGAAAAGGTAAGGAGAGGGATTCTTCTCTAGAGCCTCCAGAAGGAATGACATTGGCAAACACCTTGATTTTAGGCATCTGTAAGATAATAACTTTTTAATGCTATTGTAAACTACTAAACTGGTGGTAATTAGTTAAGGCCACACTAGGAAACTAACACATCTGTTATGAGGATTAAATTAATAAGTACACATAAAGCATTTAGAAGGCATAATAAGTGCTCATTAAATTTTAACACTTGCTGTTATTATTAGAAGTGGTTGTTGAGGCCTTGAGACTGGATGGGATCATGGAAGGGAATGTGTGGTGAGATCAGAGTTATAGGACAATAGCAGAGGCCAAGAAGAAAGTCTAAGAAGAAGCAGAGAGGTATGAAGTTAGGAGAGAAAGAGGAGTGGGCAGTATTAATGAGGAACGAGTGCCCACAGTGGCAAGTGCAGCAAAGAAGTTCTGTAAAATAAAGATGGAAAAGCGTCTGGTGGAATCTGTCAAGATGGAAACCATTTCATGGACACTACAAAAGAATGTCATGGCAGAAGCAAAGCTGTAGTGGCTTTCAGAGTCAATGGGAGGTGAGGGAGTAAAAAAATGACTGTAACTTTTCTTTTAGGAAGCTGGCATGGCAAAGGAAGGAGAGGGGAGTAATTAGAAGGGGATTCAACATCCACCAAAGGTTTTAAATTAATTTTTCTTCCCAGTGAGCCTTCCCCTAACACAGATCATGGAAAGCTCAGAATTATATTTCCCAGGCAGTCTTTCAGCTAGAATTCTACCAAGCACAGGTGTCTGTGGGGTGTGGGAAATGAGCACATGAGGGTGTAGCCACTCAGGGGGAGAGGGGATCCCCTGTGGAGCAGCTGTGACAGATGTTCCCATGCTGTGCACTGGGCAGTAGCATCAATGAGTTCCCACTGGAATGGTCCCACATTGGACATTTCCGTTAGTTGTAGCATACAAGCTCATCCCCAGCCTTTCTGGAGGTCCCTAACATAACCTATAAAAATCCTTTCTGCTCAAACTGGCAACTACACATTTGGTTGTCTACAACAAAACCCACTGACCAGTACATCTTAGTTTACACTTCTTCATAGCATCTATCAATGCCCAATATACCATCTATATCCCTCCATCAGAATGTAAACTCCTTGAGGTCAGGTACATTGTCAGTATGTGTTCACCGCTATAGCACCAGTGCCCAAAAGCATATTTGGCCCATAGCAGGTGCTCAGTAAAAATGAGGTGAATGAATGAATTCTTGATTTACAAGTCTTTCAACATCCTTTCAAGACAAGGATAGTGTCTCATTTATTTTGGTACCCCCAGTACTAGAGCCCTGGGGAGTACCAAATGTTTGTTGAATGAATTAATGAGCGAATGAACATTTAGAAAAATTAGCTGGCTCATATAATGCATGCACTGTAGCTGTACAGAATTTAAAACTTTTCTTTCCCACGGACAGCTTAGGATGCACATAGAAACAAGTTATCTACATGCTTCTGATCTGGATGGAACAAGACTCAGATACCCCATCAGGGAAGCAAAGACCAAAACAATTCCAGATACCGTAGGAACAACCTAAGATAAGAGACAGTGGTGTCCTCTTAACAGAAGGGATTTATCTCTTTGATATGGAAATTAACCAAAGAGGTAGCAATCAGCCAAGAAAAACAAAGACATTGCTATTCTAGAAGAATAGGGAGACCAGTGTGAGAAGGTTACAAGTCTGAACTCCCATTCTCTAAATGTGGTATTATTATACCTACATGAATATGTATAGTCAAATTAGGGGGAAAAGACTCCATCAAACAGACGTCTCTCATTCAGTATTTCTTTTTCAGGAATCTAAGGAATGATCATGACGATGATAATAATAATAACCAAGACAGGAATTACATGCCTATTTGACATACACATGCCTTACATGACATCACTGTGGGCCAGGCATTGTTTAAACACTTAACTAAACAACAAAAAAGCAACCTAATCAACAAATAGGCAGAAGACTTAAATAGACATTTCTCCAGAGAAGACATACAGATGGCCCATAGGCACATGAAAAGATGCTCAACATCACTAATTATCAGAAAAATTCAAATCAAAACTACAATGAGGTAATCACCTCACACCAGTCACAATGGCCATCATTAAAAAGTCTACAAATAACAAATACTGGAGAGGGTGTGAAGAAAAGGGAACCCTCATACACTTTTGGTGGGAATGTAAACTGGTACAGCCACTATGGAAAACAATACGGAGGTTCCTCAAAAAACTAAAAATCGAGTTGACATATGATCCAGCAATCCCACTGCTGGGGCTATACCAAGACAAAACTATAATTCCAAAAGATATATGCACCCCTATTTTGATAGCAGCACTATTCACAATAGCCAAGACATGGAAACAACCTATGTCCATCAACAGATGAATGGATAAAAAAGATGTGGTATATTTATACAATGGAATATTAGCCATAAAAAATAACGAAATAATGCCATTTGCAGCAACATGGATGGACTTAGAGATTATCATACTAAGAGAAATAAGTCAGAAAGACAAATACCATATGATATCACTTATATGTGGAATCTAAAATACAATACAAATCAACATATCTATGAAACAAAACAGACTCACAGATATAGAGAGCAGACTTGTGGTTGCCAAGGGGAAGGGTGGGTAGGGGAGGGAAGGAATGGGAATTGGGATTAGCAGAGGCAAACTATTATATGTAGTATGGATAAACAATAAAGTCCTACTGTATATATAGCACAGGGAACTATATTCAATATCCTGTGACAACCATAATGGAAAAGAATATGAAAAAGAAAAAAAAATATATATGTATATACACACACACACACACACACACACATATATATATATATCTGAGTCACTTTGCTGTACAGGAGAAATTAACACAACATTGTAAATCAACTATATTTCAATAAAATTTAAAAAATAAAACCACTTAACTATATTACACCATGACCAGGTATCTTGTATTTTGAAGGCAGTGGTTTAATGTAATTTAAAAGGTGATAAAAAAATGCAGAACCAGATAACAAAATACAAGTTAGTGTTGTTATAACCTTTCAAAATAGACCTGCAAATGAGAATAAATTCTGTGTCAAATCACATGTCCTGACTTCTGGTTTATAAAATATGGTACAGGGAGCTGCTCCACCTTCTCTGGAGTTTGCCCTGCTGTGGCAGGCTGCTTGGAAACCCGCTCCTGCGTCACAGCTCCCTGAGTTTATATCTACAATGACATATATCCCAGCACAGTGAACGAGGACTACAGGTGCTCAGTGGATTCGCAGTGACTCGGGAAGTGAAAGTCGCCATCAAAATATACATAAAATAAGTTCCCAAAGGAGAAGACACTGTTTTGATGCTGATTTAAAAAGAAAAGTGAACTCATTCCTGAATTTCTGCAAATCACTGAATAGTGCCTTCCACAGGGAGAAACAATGACCAACATCAAATGGCAATAGTTTATAATGTTGAACACTCTTCTGGTAAGCAAATGCAAGACCCTTAAGGAGAATGCAGACTCAAAATCCAAGGCTTGGGGAAGGCAGTAGAAGTCAAGAAATTACAAGCCCAAGAAAAGAGCTGTCAAATCCTATCTAAGATGTAAAGAAATAAAAGTTGATTAATATTAGCACCTGTGTCAGCCTTTATGAATAAAAGGGCTTTGATTCAATCCTCAATACTACAAGAGCTGTAACAAGGGAAAAGTGGTCTGTGTTCTTGGTACCAATGATTGATTCCAAAGCCCCCAAGGAAGGGGTAGGAACAACAGAGCATAGAAGTGCTGTTTAAAATCCTCCCACCTGCCCTCTGAACAGACCTAGGATAGAAAGGTTAAAAGCTTTCATCATAAACGTGCAAGAACCAATAACTGCACATACCATCTCTCCATTACCCATCAAGTCAATTCAGTACTTTTCATCCTTCACGTTAGATATGGGCAAGAAGCCCAGCTCTGCCAGATGCGCGATCCTGAGTAAGCTACTAAATTCTCTGCATGTAAAAAATGGGGCTAATAATGCCCGCGACATGGAGTTATTGTAAGGTTTCAGTCAAATGGGTACAAAGCCTGGTAAGTGTCCAGCCCCAGGCCAGCGCTCTTGGTAAGACTGCCCCTCCTGTTGTTGCAACCACATATGCTGCATGCT
Source organism: Monodon monoceros (assembly GCF_005190385.1). Taxonomy (NCBI): domain Eukaryota; kingdom Metazoa; phylum Chordata; class Mammalia; order Artiodactyla; family Monodontidae; genus Monodon; species Monodon monoceros. Next base: position 133,474,075 of record NW_021703774.1, on the reverse strand, counting down.
AAATAGGAGGCATCTAGAGCTCCCCATGCTACTTGTAAAACCCCTCCTGCCCCAGCCATGACACTGCCCACCGCTGCCTTTAAAAGCAGCCCACAGAGTCCCACGTGGTCCTAATAAGACTACCGTGTCTCCCTCACGACAATATCCCCTGCGTCACCATGAAAGCTGTAGTGGGCAATAGTTAGCCAATGACTCAGCGTCCCCTAAAACAACAGGCCATCATGCCTTATATCCCTGTTTACCCTGGTCATTGTTGGAAAGCCAAGCTAGCCCATCAGCACAGGGCTTTACCTCCCACAGACCTTTACAACATCTGCAGTTGAATCCCATTTCTCACCCTTCCCTCACGTCCCCAACCCTTCCACTGAGCAATCTGGAAATCACAGTCAGTGGTCAGGAAAATTCCTCAGATCTTCAGTCTCGTTTATGAACACGCCCTCTGCCTCTTTACTGTAACTCAAACTGCTGTCTCCCCTGAAGACATAGCTTCCCCTGATGCTCTCCCAAGTGTGGCTTTTTTTCGGCCACGTTCCTCTACTCCTGGGCCAGGAGGTGGGTAAAGTGTTCTCTTAGCTCTTCACTGTTGCTTCCAAATCACTTCTTCTTCCTTAGAGATACCAACTGCTACTAACAGGATACCAAACTAAACCCACTGCACCCTATGGAAGTCATCTACAACATCCCTGGCCAATCCTCTTCTTTAATGACGATTTTAGCACCTGGCTCATTCCTCTCCCTTCCCTACGACACCCCTAACAACAAGTAAATTCAGAATCCATATAGATAATCCTTCCAACACCCTGGCTTCATTTCTGATGACCTTGTCTTCACCCCGACCTCAGCCACTGGTTTCCATGGATACACCTTAGACTTTGTCTTTACCAATGACTGGACCATCTCCAACACATCAATTTCAAGTATCTTACTCCTGCATCACCACCTCCTATTTCAGCCTGCCTATTCTGGTACCTCACCTCCAGCAATTTTTTGGCCCCGTCACATTAATCCTCAGGCCCCAATACTTCTTCCCTGTCTAGTCTCCCCTGCTGTCTTCATTTCCCCGTATACCCAGATTAGATCCCATGGATGGGCACTGAAATCACTCTCATGTATATCAATTCTCTTGCCTCCCTCCCACTTCACATTACTTATGCCTAGATGAAGGCGTAAAATGTGCCTATAATTCTATCCCTGTTTAAACTCTCTCCCTACTCTTTATCTGTACCTGTAGTGTACCCAGGGTAGCTCCTACCTTGCAGTATATAAAAAGCTGGAATTTTCTATTAGAGTAGGAGCATACAGAAACTTGGAGTCTGAGTTAAGGATTTAGGATTTTATTCTGTAGGTACTGGAAAGCCTCCAAAGATTGTAAGCAGGAAAGAGACACAGTAGGTAACCCCTACACACTCAAGTCTCATTCAAGGCATTGTTTCCCAAACCTCCTGTCCTCTCTCAGTTCTAGGCCAAGTGCCTCCCTCTGCTGACTTCTGTCTCAGGGCTTATCACATTCCAGCTTATCATAATGGTTTCCTGACCTGTGGGATCTTTTTCCAGGGCAAAGACGTTGTCATTCCATCACTGTAACTTCAGTTGACTGCTAGGCTAGCTAAACAGACCAATTCAAAACTTTTGATCCCTGTTTAGTGAAGGCACTTAGGTAAACAATTACCTAACAAAGTCTGTGTATGGGATCCATGAAAATACAGTGAGGTGAAAAATTAGTTTGGCCTGGCGCATTCAAGGAGTCTTTCCCAAAGGAGGTAAGATTGAAGGATAAGTGGGTTTTCATTGGAGAGAGGCAGGGGCTCTGAATTCGAGGCTGAAGGAACAGCATAGGCAAAGGCAGGAGGCATGCGGGTCCACTGTATTTTCAGGCGAGTAGACAGAGTGAGTGAGGTGGAAGGAGAAAGGCATTATTCTTCGCTGAAGCCCTTCTCACTTAGGGCCTTCAAAGCTTTCACTCAAAGAAGTAATAAGAGAACTTCCCTGGTAGAGCAGTGGTTAAGAATGCGCTGGCCAATGCAGGGGACACGGGTTCGAGCCCTGGTCTGGGAAGATCCCACATGTTGTGGTGCAACTAAGCCCCTTCACCACAACTACTGAGCCTGCGTGCCGCAACTACTGAAGCCCGCGCACCTAGAGCCCGTGCTCCACAAGAGAAGCCACTGCGATGAGAAGCCCGGGCACCTCAACAAAGAGTAGCCCCCGCTCACCACAACTAGAGAAAAACCCGTGAGCAGCAGCAAAGACCCAATGCAGCCAAGATAAATAAATAAATTAAATTTTTTAAAAAAAAATATACGAGAAACTTTCTGGAATTACACAACTATATTAAAAAAGAAGTAATAAGATTTTTTTTAAGTAGTAAGAAATATTTTTTTAAAAAAGAAGTAATAAGAAATTTTAGTTGCCTTTGATGGACAATAAGAGAGAAAAGATGTTTTGGTGCAGAGAGCCTTTTGGAAGATTTAATATCCTATCACTTTACTACTTTCTTATCTACGTGTACCTACGCCCTTCTCTTCATGAGGGCCTTTCTGCCCACCCATCTCTAACTACAGAGCCATTAGAACTTTCATTCAAGAATCCCAATCGTATTTTGACACCAACATACATAATCACCTCCCTTGCATTCAACGTGAAATCCTGTTAGCGCTACCTCTGTAAAGCCTCTTCCATCCATGTCTCCCCCTTCATAGGAGCTCAGGCCCCATTTCCTCCTCTTTCCTTGGAAAATTACTTGGGTTCTCTAAGATTTAGTTTCAGCCTTTACAAAACAATGTTAATTTACGTCTATAATCCCTTTACAAAACCCTTGGGCCAGATGTACTTCGGAATTCAGAAATTTTTCAATTTTTGAAAGGTTACAGATTACAAATTCTATATATGCGGTCTAAGACAGCATGCTGTGATCAAATGTGGTACTATTTCTGTAGTAAGACATATTAACGTTCATCTAATGTAGCAAAAATAAAGACTATAACATGGCTCATGTTGGCTCAGGTAGGCTTCTGAAAAAGCCTACCTTTTATGAAAAGCTTGTGGTTTTTAGAGCTTATTGGATTTTGGAATTATGGGTAAGAAAGCATGGACTTGTTCCTATTCATTTCCTAGGGTTCTTTCAAGGCTTAAAGAAGAAGAATAAAGCAAAACAATTATCTTAACTCCAAGCATAGTAAATGGTAGCTGTTACTATAATTATCCCTTGTTCAGCTGGTCATCTTCCACTAAGATTTTTTCAATCATTTTCTAACAGGTGATCTAGCCTCATTCAGACATTTCTTCAGTGACCCAATGGCTCTAAAATACAGTTCTGGTTATGTCATTCCATTTTTTGAAAAATTAGTAATGTTTAATAATTATCTAGCAATTAAAGTATCAACTCCTTTGCTTCCTTGATCTGGTCCCAAACCACCATTACACCTCTTTATGTTACAGTCATGTACAACTCTCGGGGTTCTCCCAATGTGTGGTTTCTTTTCCTGCATCCCACCACAGCCTATGCACCTGCCACCTGGAATGGCCTTGCCAGACATCTGCTGTCCAAATTCTACTCATCTGTCTAGACACAGCTCAAATGCTTCCTACTCCATGAAGCCCTTCATCACCTGCCCCTTTAAAAATGTAACCTCTCCTTCCTCAGAGCTCTCTGGCAATGGTTCTCAAATCTGGCTGTGCACTGGAATGTCCTGGGGACTCCTAAACCTGCCCCACTAAAACAGAATTTCTGGACAGCCCATGTATTATGAATCTTCTTGAGGACTTATTATGTAGCCTGCATCTGGTCCAAGGAATAGATTGAGAAACATGTCTATAGAATTTTATCTGCATATCTCTTTTGGTCTCATGCCTCTTATCACTTTTCATGTCCTACTACTATTACTCAAATAGATGTCTCATCTTCCCCAATAGTCTGCGAACTCCTTGGCAGCAGGTAGAAAAATAATATGTACCTCTGTAGAGCCCACAGGCTCAAGCATGATGTTTTGCTCCTAGTAAGTACTCAATAAGTATTTGCCAAATGAACACTGAATGAAACAAATAAATGGGTTTCTGGGGTAATGACCTAGAGGGGATGCTCTTTTTTTTTTTCTATTTGGCTGCGCCAGGTATTAGTTGTGGCGTGTGGTATGCAGGATCTTTTTACTTGGGGCATGTGGGATCTAGTTCCTTGACCAGGGATTGAACCTGGGTCTCCTGCATCGGGATCATGGGGCCTTAGCCAGTGGACCACCAGGGAAGTCCCAGGATGCTCTTTAAAAAGACTTTCTTAGAGACTTACAAATCAAGTTCATGCCAATGCTGCATCTAAAATGCAGTTCTGATTATGTCACTCCCTGTTAAAACCCTTCAGTGGTTCCCCATTACCCTGATGATAAATCATACCTTCCTCAGCCACACATATAAGAACCTCTGATATTTTCCTGCCTCTATCACCAGCTTCGTTTCCCAATTCCTGCCTCTAACTCACCCCTCCAGCAAAACTGAACTTGCCCCAGTGCGTTTGTTCGTGCTGTTCCCTCTGCCTGGAATGCCTTTCCCATACCTATTCACTTGGCTAAACGCATTCATCTTTTGAGATTTAGCCGAGTTATCAATCTCTCCCAGAAGCACCTTCCAGCTCTTAGGTTGGGCTAGGAGTACCTATCCATATTTTGTAGCACCTTTGGCTTACCTCTACCTTCCCATTTGTTTAATTTTATTAAAATCTTCTACATTTGTGTCTGCTTACTCACATCCCATTCACACTGTGAGGTCCTCAGGGTCATGGACCAGACTATATTCTTTTCTACTTGTGCTTCTGTCACTATGCCTGGGCACACTGAACTTAGATGGACAGTATATGTTCTTTTGAATTGAACTGAGCTGATTAGAAAGCATTTGGATGTATTTATAGATGGAGGAAACTGAGGGAAAGTTAGGAATAATTCCAAATAAAAGAATATGAAAGGGCTTCCCTGGTGGCGCAGTGGTTGAGAGTCCACCTGCCGATGCAGGGGACGCGGGTTCGTACCCCGGCCCGGGAAGATCCCACATGTCGTGGAACGGTTGGGCCCGTGAGCCATGGCCGCTGAGCCTGCGCGTCCGGAGCCTGTGCTCCGCAACGGGTGAGGCCACGGCAGTGAGAGGCCCGCGTACCGCAAAAAAAAAAAGAATATGAAAGGTGCATTGAATCCTTACTATGTTATTAGGCTTCCAGGCACTGTGCACACAACATGTATTTCCTCTCAGTTACTTTAATCCTTCTGAGCTGTACCCCTGAAGGTGAGGACAAACTAAGGATCAAAGTTTCCTGTACCTTGCTCAGGTCACATAGCTAATGAGTGCCTAGCCAAGGGCAGAACCCAGTCCTGACATTAAAGCCTGTGATATTTTATTATTATTTTTTTTAATTTTATTGAAGTATAGTTGATTTACAATGTTGTGTTAATTTCTGCTGTACAGCAAAGTGATTCAGTTATACATACATACATATTTTTTCATATTCTTTTCCATTATGGTTTATCACAGGATATTGAATATAGTTCCCTGTGCTATACAGTAGGACCTTGTTTATCCATCCTATATATACTAGTTTGCATCTGCTAACCCCAAACTCCTACTCCATCCCTCCCCCTCATCCTGGCCTTGGCAACCACAAGTCTGTTCTCTATGTCTGTGAGTCTGTTTCTGTTTCATAGATACGTTCATTTGTGTCATATTTTAGATTCCACATATAAGCGATATCATATAATATTTGTGTTTCTCTGTCTGACCTATTTCACTAAGTATGATAATCTCTGGGTCCGTCCATGTTGCTGCAAATGTCATTATTTCATTCTTTTTTACAGCTGAGTAACATTCCATTGTATATATATACTATATCTTCTTTATGCATTCATCTGTCAATAGACATTTAAGTTGTGTCCATGTCCTGGCTACTGTAAACAGTTAAAGCCTGTGATGTTTTAAAATGAACTCTATGCCATAGCACGCCTTTTCTCTGTGACAGGCTTTCATTTGTCTTTCCCCAAATTCATTCAGCAATTGTGTATTGCATTCCTACTGTGGGTAACATAAATGATTAAAACACACACAGGCCTTGCCCTCATGGTGTTCACAGTCTTATGGAAAAGACGGACAAGTAAACAGGTGATAATAGCACCCAATGGTCACTGTGACCAGGCAGCAGAGGGAAAACCTAACCAGGTTTGGGGAGTGCAAAGCCCTTCCTGGAGAAAACCAGGTGTGAAGGACAAACCAGAGCTTGACCATCAGAAGGGTGGGGGACATTCTAGGTAGAAGAGACATTTGTAAGACCTGAGACATTTATAAGACCTAAGTCTGGTATGTATGGGTTTCCAAAGTGGAGAGTGTGGCTGAAATGTGAGATGGGGAGAGGTAAGAAATTGGGCCAAGGCTGCAACCTGAAAGGCCCTGCAAGCCATTAAAAACAAACTTCTCAACACATGTTTACATGTTTGCATTTTTATGGTTCTAAATACCTTCACAAGGCTATACAGGGAAATGGTAAATTAGAAATCAATATTTTGCAACTTACCCTCATTCAAGTCACGGCAATATAGAAACCCTCAAGATGAAGAAAATGGAGAGAGCTATTCATTTCAAACAAATGAGGTTTATGATGCCTTTACAAAACAAAAAAAAAACAACCTAAACCAGAAAAACCGCAATGGTCTAGAGATCGCTTTAAGATACCCAAATGTTGCTTTTTACGGGCATTTTGTGGTGGGGTGAAGGTCTCAGAGGAAATATTGGGCCATACATCCTCAGATGCCTAATTCAAAATGCAGCTCCCAGCAGAGGGTCTCAAGTATGACTGAGTTAATAGTCTGGGGATAACGGCCTGAAGTCAGAATTTATGATCTCCGACGGCAGCCAGTCCTTAAACTACCCCATTACCAGGCTCCTCATTACATCCTCCCTGCTTGTTTGGCACTGAAACTTGGGGCTAGAACAGGGAAATTTCCCTAGACTGGCTGCCAGCAAGTTGGAAAAATCGACCACAGAGCGTCCTTATTTGAAAATGCTCCTGCTCTCCGTACCGTCCTCTCGTGCCCCAGACAGAACAGTCATTCAGCATCCATTGGGTTTGTGACAGTTTTATTTAAAGCGCAATTTACTGAACACTGAAAAGAGAAGGGCTGAATAACTTCTTTGAGCCACTTTATTGCTTTGACCCTACGGCATGTGAGATAAACTCCTTAGCCAATGCGGCCATTTTAATTTCTTAGGTTTGCTTTTCATATTAGAGTCCCAGCTGCATGAAGAAACAGCAAATCAAAGACATCATTCTAAATGCAACAGGGAACAGATTTTACAGGTGTTTGATGTTTTTGTTTTGTTTTTGTTTTCTAAAGAAGAGAAAGCAGCTCCTATCTCCTTTTCTGTCTATTCAGTATCTTCTGTCTCCAATAATAGCCAAAGAAGTCACCTTGAAGATTTGCAGTGCCAATAATCCCCATGGGTATCACCATCCCCTCCACCACCTCTACCACCATGGCCCCACCACCATACCACACACTAAGCTGTGTGGACCCCTGCAACAGGTGCTTTCCAGATATAACCTCCTACCAACCAGGCTGGGCCAGTGTTATTATCCCCATTTTAAAGATAAGAAAACTGAGGTTTGGAGAGAACAGTTTAGCTTAGGAGATTAAAAACCATGCTATGATCGCTAATTATTAGAGAGAGGCAAATCAAAACCACAGTGAGGTATCACCTCACACCAGTCAGAATGGCCATCATCAAAAAGTCTACAAATAAATGCTGCAGAGTGTGTGAAGAAAAGGGAACCCTCGTACACTGTTGGTGGGAAAGTAAATTGGTGCAGCCACTATGGAGAACAGTATGGAGTTTCCTTAAGAAACTAAAAATAGAGTTGCCATATGATCCTGCAGTCTCACTCCCGGGCATATATGAGGAATAGATGAAAACTCCAATTTGAAAAGATACATGCACCTCAATGTTCATAGCGGCACTATTTATAATGGTCAAGACATAGAAACTACCCAAGTGTCCATCAACATACGATTGGCTTAAGAAGATGTGGTATGTATATACAATAGAATATTACTCAGCCACAAAAAAGAATGAGATATTGCCATTTGCCGCAACATGGATGGACCTAGAGATTATCGTACTAAGTGAAGTAAGTCAGACAGAGAACAACAAATAGTATATCACTTATTTGTGGGATCTAAAAAATAATACAAATGAATCCATATTCAAAATACAAACAAACTCACAGACATAGAAAATACACTTATGATTACCAAAGGGGAGAGAGAGGAGTGACAGATAAGTTAGGAGTATGGGATTAATAGATACAAACTACTGTACCTAAAATATACAAGCAACAAGGATTTACTGTGTAGCACAGGGAATTATACCCAATATATTATAATAACCTATCATGGAATATAATTTGCATAAAAAAAAGAATCACTATGCTGTATACCTGAAACTAACATAATACTGTAAATCAACTATACTTCAATTAAAAAAAAACATGTTGTGGACTTCGTGTGTTTGGATCCTGTCCTTTCGCTCTCAGCAAGGTGATGTCCAACTTTACCTTTATCACCTCAGTTCTCATGAATAAAAGGGAAACAATAGTAGTGTTTACTCTACTGTTGCCTATTAATTTAGACAACCCTTGTTAAGTGTTTAGCATGGGGCCTGGTGCATAGCATGCTTTCTATAAATTCTAGCTATTATTATTATTGTTATTATTATTACTGGTGTTGTCGAAGTTTGCATCATTATTAAGAGGTAAATTTGAATTTAAAAATCAAGTCTGATTCCAAAACTCAAGCTCTTTCATTCTACTGCATTGGGTGAGACCCTATTCATACACTGTTTTGTTTACTCAACGCCGTCATGGAGAAGTGGTTCACTTCCTTTTCACAGGTGAAGAGACTAAACTGGCGGGACCAAGTTACTTGCCTAAGATCAAAGAGCTAAGAAATGGCTGACCCTAGACCTTGGGACCACCATCCCCAGTTCTTTCTAAGACACTATTGCAGCCTCAATTTTTGTCTGAAAACAGTCAAGAAATGCAACAGAAGAGTGTCTGCCAGGCCCTTTATCTGGGACAAGATTTCTTCATCCACAACTGATGCTCAGCGATCTTTGTACTTTCTGAATACATATCCCGCTGACCCACTCACTGAACCTCAGGATCTTTACTCAAGGAACTAGTGAAGTCAAAGCCTCTTGTGAGAGGTTTGCAGCAGCAATTTTACTTACACACTGATCCCTGACACAGGGTCCCGGCACCAGGTCCCAATTTCCTTCACCTTGGGAGGGTGCCAGCTGTGTGGGACCAGGGACAAAGTGCAACCCAGCCATTTCCTAGGAAAGAGGCAACCTCGGCCCCTTGGAAGAAACCATGAACTGATGGATTTACAGAGAAACGGCACACTGTAGCAGAAAAGCATTGACTAGAGGAGGCCTGGGTTCCTCTTTTGGCTCTTCTCCCTAGATGTGTGTTTTGAGGGAGGCCCTTTATATCTCTTCCCCATCTGTGAAACAGACATGCTGGTTTACAGCATGAGAGTTAACTAATGCCTCTTTCATGACTAAGAGGCTGAATAACACTAATCCCTGTTGAGCATTCCTTCCTGCCTTCTTCATTCGTTAGCTTATTCAATCAACAAATATGAATCCCCTGGAGCAGATGTGAACCCAAGTTTCCAAGCTGCACATCCCCAGGGGCAGTTGTCACATTGTGATCACACAGACCATTCACATAGACCAGCCTGTAGACAGTGTCCTCTGGAGACCTGCAACTCAGTTGGCTCCCCTGCAGATACAAGTGGTGATCGTGGTGAACAAATGTTCTCTGTCCTCCCGGGACTAATTATAAGCAAATGGATTGTGTTAAAGGTCAAGAGAGGTAATTCATTCAGTCGTTCACTAACTAGTCAGATGCCTATTATGTACTAGGTTGTGTTCTAGGCATGTGAAAAGGCACGCTAAACCATAATACAGGATATTATCAACAGCTTGTTTTCCTCTCATTTCCCCCTCTAAATTCTTATTTTTCTTGAAGCTTCCAGACTTATCTTCTCTAGGGCATCCATTGCACTGGATATATTTCTATCTTTCTTACTCACCCTTGGGTTTCCTAACATAGTGCCTGGAGCAGAGAAGACAGTAAATATTTACTGAAGGAATGAATGCCTCCATGCTTACACACACACTTCACCCTCTGCCTAGAATGTTCTTCTCCTTTTTTCTTGTCTGAAATGTGTGCACTGCTTGACTCGGCTCAGTTGTAACTCCCTGAGGAAGCCGTCCATCAAGTATGCAGCGAGAGGTACTGACTCCTCTCTGCTCCCGGAAACCCTGTGCTTCTCTCAGCTGCAGCGTTGATTACATAGTTATCGTAATCTTTTACATTTCTCCTTCCTTCCTAGACTAAGAGCTACTACTGTAAGTGCAGCAATAGGATTAAGCATGTGGGCTTTGTTTGGAGTTGACAGTCTTAGGTTAAAACCCTATCTGGGGGTCTTCCCTGGTGGCGCAGTGGTTGAGAGTCTGCCTGCCGATGCGGGGGACGCGGGTTCGTGCCCCAGTCCGGGAAGATCCCACATGCCGCGGAGCGGCTGGGCCCGTGAGCCATGGCCGCTGAGCCTGTGCGTCCAGAGCCTGTGCTCCGCAACGGGAGAGGCCACAATAGTGAGAGGCCCGCGTACCGCAAAAAAAAAAAAAAAAAAAAACCCTATCTGTATGAATTCTGGCTCTGTCACCTTGAAAAAACTATTTCTGTTCTCTGTTCCCTATTTCCAGATTAGTAAGTTGGAGATTCCACTATTCACATCATAGAACCGCCATGGCCATCAACACTGGCCCAGGGCCTGGCACAAAGCAGGCCTCCAGTAATGACATTTCAATGAGAAGAGGTGTAATATAGATAGAAAGAATGATGATTGTGAACAGGAGGAGGACCGTGATGTTGACGATCATGATTATCATGGTGATTTTGACAATGATGAAATGATTATCTGTGTCAAAGAGCACATGCTTAGGAAATATGTACAGAAATAATAGGCCTGATGATTTCAGATGGAAAAATTGTATCCATTCTAATTGATGGCATTTTGGTTTCCAATAACAGAAATACTTCCATTTTGACCCCCCTCTTCTTCTGCATTCACTGACCTGAAGTATCCATGGATTTTACCCCTTGGTTCTACTCATTTTGTGAAATCTCTGTATCCTTTTCCATTCCCCACCTGTGCCCCAACCCAGCCAACAAAGCTAGTTCAGAATAATGGACGGCAATACGGGACCCACCTTTCAATCGTTCAGTTTGGCTTTACTTAGGCTCAATCTACATTTGCACTCCCTCCTGAAGGCTTCTCTTGTTTATTGGAAGCTAAATCTAGAAATACCAAAGGGGGCCCAAGCAAGAAAAAAAAATGACAAGGCAACTAGATAGAGATGGCCTTGTACAGATCTCATGGGTGCTGGGTCAGACTTTGTCACTTAGCTCAGAGATACTAGCTTGAGGTAAACAGGCAGAATAATTGAAGGGCAAAATGAGGAGAATGTATGGCTTAGTGGTACATTAACTGAGATTTTTCTCTGTGTTAAGTGACCAGAGGAAATAATAAGGCTTTAATAACAGATGATGCTGGCAAACAAAAAATAACCATTGAGGGCTTCCGTGGTGGCGCAGTGGTTGAGAGTCCGCCTGCCGATGGAGGGGACATGGGTTCGTGCCCCGGTCCGGGAGGATCCCGCATACCACGGAGCGGCTGGGCCCGTGAGCCATGGCCGCTGAGCCTGTGCGTCCGGAGCCTGTGCTCCGCGACGGGAGAGGCCACAGCAGTGAGAGGCCCGCGTACCGCAAAAAAAAAAAAAAAAAAAAAACATTGAAAACTGCCTAACTTGGAGAGAAGAAATATGAGAACTAGGACAGAAGTGATCTAGCTGATTTTTAAGGTGTATCTCCTTGGGTCCTTGTGAAGAATGTGTAAGCTTTTGACTCACTGAGGCCAAATTGAATATAGAAATAATATTGGAATCAGCCGAGGGGTGAATATCTATGTTACTCTGTGATCTTTGAGAAGTCATTTAGTTTCTCAGAGCCTCAATTTGTTCATCTATAGAATAGGATACCTTGCTTTTGAAAGTTCGTGGTAAGGATTAGAAATCCCTGAGTCTAACTTGATGCTGATCACACAGTAAACAGTTAATGAATTTATGTTGACTAAAGAAACATGCATACAAGAACTTTACTAACCACAACCTTATTCAACCATATAGAAATTATTTCTCACAGCACTTACCATGGCTTGAAGAAGTTAGCTAAAACACATATTGACCAATTGAAGATATAAAATCTCATTCTTTTTTTGTAATACTTAAAATGTAAATAAGTGTATTTCTCCTGTCTACCTCACAAAGTCCTTATAAATATCAAATACAATTAATTATGAGGACACTTTGAATAAAATGAAAGATAAACGGAATGCAACACAGATTTAAGACATTATCTTAAAACATGTATAAATGCCATAGATCTGACACAAAAGGATTTTCCAGATAGAAAGAGCAGTTAACCCTTGGAATTGGCTTACCAAAGGGGAGAAGCAATTAGTTTGGGATTTCAGTGTTCAACAAGGCAGCTACCACGTGGTAGATACTCAAAAATACATACTAAATTAATGAATAGATGAATAAACCTCATGGAGGGCTGGGGTAAAAAGAGGGAGAATGGCTTAAAGCAGGACTAAATATAATGATTCTATGAAGCTCTATCTAAAACTTTGAAACTAAGCAGTTCCCTAACCACATATCCGCTGGCTCAGAAGCAACTTGAGGAAGGGGGAAAGGACTTAGTTAATTCAGAATCTGTTCTGTCCTTGCTGTCAGCCCACACACACACTCTTCACCCTAGTACTTGTCCATTGCTGTGTAGAGGATGCAGTCCTCAGCAGAGGCACACAAGTCCCCAAGTTTTCCTTATGCCACTGTCCCTTTGTACCCAAACACGCCATGTCATTTTCTGCCTCAGTTCCTGTGTATATGCTATTCCCTATGCCTGGAATGCCTTTCCCTTTCCCATCCCCCATTGCCTGGTGAACGCTTTTCATCTTTTAAAACCCAAATCAGAAATTACCTCCCTTGGGAAAGCCTTTTCTACCTTACCCAGGTCTAGTTAAAAGATTCTTTCTCTCTGCTCCCTCAGTTACTTGAACATAGTGTCATTGTTCACATTGTTATAATTGTCACACTGTATGATAATTGTTATTTTTATACATCTTCCCTATTAAACGCTGAGCAATTTGAGGAAGGTATAAATTGTGTTCGATTTTGTGGTCCCTCAGCACCTTGTCTGTTAAATGAAAGATCTCTGGGACAGATTTGGGTTCAACTCCTGGATCATCTTAACAGTTCTGTGGCTTTGGGGTCTAGCTACTTAAACTCACTGAGGCTCAGTCTCCCCACCTGAAAACAGGAACAGTAATGTTACTCCTCCTTGCCAGATCGCTGGGCAGATTAAATAATATTATTCAAAGGAAGAGCTAGACACAGTGCTTAGACTCCAAAATGTTATCTATTGTCATTATTGTTGTTATTTAATCATTTAAACCATCAGGAGAGAGAACAGTGAACAAGAAGTAGGCACTGCTTCTTCCTAATGGAATTTACAATCTAGAATGGGAGAAATTAAACAGATATTTACACTTTAAAAAAAAAGCTGTGACACATGCTCTGAAAAAGAAAACACAAAAACTTTGGGGTGAATATGGTCAGGATAGGCTAGGACTGTGGTAGGCTGAATAATGTCCCCTCCCAAAGATATCCATGCCCTAATCCTCAGAGCCTGTGAATATGTCATCTTACACGGTAAAAGAGGATTTAGAAATGTGATTGCGTTAAAGATCTTGAGATGGGGAAATTATCCTGGATTATCCAGGTGGGCTTAATATAATTATAGGGGCCTTTATAAGAGGAAGGGAGGAAAGTCATAGAAGATATGAAGACGGAAGCTGAGGCCATAGAGAAGATACTCCGCTGCCGGTCTGAAGCTGGAGGAAGGGCCCATAGACCAAAATGTGGGTAGTTTCTAGGCTGAAAAAGGCAAGGAAACAGACTCTTCCCGAGAGCCTCCAGAAGGAACGCAGCCCCGCAGACCCATTTTAACCTATGACCTCCAGAACGGTAAGAGAATGAATTTGCGGTACTTTAAGCCACCAAGTTTATGGTAATTTGTTAGAGCAGCAATAGGAAACTAGTATACATGCTCTGAAATAAAACTTTGGGGCATATAGTGGTTAGGATAGGGGAGGTTTTACTGTAACCAAGCAACTGCTCAATCTCAGTGGTTTAACCTAAAGGTCAGGCTCGCTCGCTCTCTCTCGCTCTCTCTCTTTCTCTCACATACACACACACACAGAGACACACACACACCACACACAGAGACACACACACACTACACACACACACACTACACACACAGACACACACACACCACACAGAGACACACACACTACACACACACAGACACACACAAACTACACACAGACACAGACACACACCACACACACAGAGACACACACACACTACACACAGACACACACACACCACACACACCCCACACACAGACACATACACACAGACACACACACAATACACACACACACAATACACACACACACCACACACACACACTACACACACACACAGAGACACACACACTACACACACACAGAGACACACACACACTACACACACAGACACACACTACACACACACTACACACACAGACATATAGACACACACACTACACAGACACACACACACAGACACACACAGACATACATACACTACACACACACCACACACACACTACACAGACACACACAGAGACACAGACACACACACACCCCACACACAGACACACACACACTACACACACAGACACACACACTACACACACACACATACTACACACACAGACACACACAGAGAGACACACACACGACACACAGACACACACACAGACACACACACAGACACACACACACACACACACACACACTACATGTCTGATATGAGTTGGAAGTGACTCTGCTCCTCATCCTCACTGAGGGACCTGCCATCTAGTGATGTCACCCTCTCAACACATGGCTTGAAAGTCATGGAGCTAAAATTTGAACCAAATGTTTGACTTGAAGCTATTAGATGCTCAGTATTGACTACGATCCTACATTTGGAGATCATTAGCCAGAGAAGCAAAAAGAAAAGTGGAGACGTTAATGTGTGAGTTGTTGCTTCATATTCTACTTGGTAAAACAGTGGGTTTACCAATGAATAAAGTAACTGTCACTAACCCTCTTAACCTCCCCACGAACCAGAAATTTTCCCTTGATGTTAGGTATAAAATCTTTGAATGTCAGCACTCAAAGTGGTAACTGAAGACTCTGAGTCAACCTGTTGTTTTATAGATGAAGATTCTGAAGACTTGCCCAAAGTCACATAGATTTCCTGCCAAGGCCAAGACTGTTTCTCAAAACAGCACTTTTCTTAACATTTTGGGTGGGAGAATTGAAGCAGAGAAAGACATTCCATGTAAATCTTTGCACCATTTTAATAAGATAGATTCAGATATTATTCCAACATTTCAGGTTTTAAAAACTGAGGTCCATGGAGTTACTGTCCCAAGGGGTACAGCTTAACCTTCAGCCTCTGGAACCCTGCCCAGGCTCCTAACCTGTACCACACTGCCTCATCTGGGTGGACGTGGCCCTCTCTCCATCAGTGCTGGTAGCATGGAAAGGCAATAATGGGATTCCTTCTCATCCCTTACCGCCCCCAGGTCCACACTGCACTCCTGGGTTGGAGGAGAAAACAGGAAATGTCCCAACAGTGAGTCGGAAAGTTGAATATTCTCTCCTAAATCAGTCTTGTGAAGCTAAAAGTCAATAGAAATCTCTCTTCAGCACTAGTAAAGATATGGGAGATTTATAGCCCGTGAGGCAAAGATGAATGCCTTGCCTGTTGAAGGAGTTAATTGGAAAGTACTCAAAACAGTTACCGATACATTTGGAAACAACTTTTCAGATGAAGGGCGTTTACCAGGTTCTGTTTTTCTGCTGGGAGATTTCTTAATGTTTTTCATTGTGAATGCAGGCTATGAAGAGATGACTTCTGAAAGAGAGGCTTGAGGAGCGGTAAGAAGGTTTTGACTATGCCATTTTCCCTGGGGGTAGTATATGGTCAAAACTGCTTTTGGGTTTCCAAGCAGAGACTGAAGCTATTTGTGTCCTTGGGTTTCATGGCATTGGTGTGCTGGGACACCTCCCCTTTTTCAGCTAGCTCTGTACTTTTGACAGCCTGATACCACTATCCTAGAGTTTCTGGGAGAGAGGAACTCTTACAGAACATGTTCTTTAAAACTGCAGCTTCTGGGTTTGAATCCCAGTGCCACCACCAACTGGTTGTGTGAACTTCAGCAAACTGTTCAACCTCTCCGGGTCTCTCAAAGGGAGTGCCTACTCCCTAATGACAGTGCCTATCTTAGAGTGGTTGTGAGTTAATACATATCTACCGCTCAGAGTCATGGCTGATGCACAGATGTGCTCACCGTTAGCTGCTGTTGTTAATAATGACAGTAGCAAAACCACGTAACCCCAAAGGACTTCTGTTTCCTCGTCAGTAAAATGGGGATAATATTTCTCTCAGGTGACTTGTGAGCTTAAATGAAATAATGCACTTAGTGCAGGGATTGGCACAGAGTGGGTCCTCCATCAGTACTGTCTTCCTTCCATCAATACTGTCTTCCTTCCTTCCTGCAATATAGTTCAACACAACAGTCACTAAGCAAGGCACATGGGTGGGCGCTAAGGGGAATTAAGAGCACAGAGCTGGCTAGAGCACATCTACTGTTAATTCATTTGTTTCTGAGAATTACAGAGCCAGGCATTAGGGTCCCTTGCCCATGACATGGAGATCAGAATGAGGCAGAAACATCTTAAATTCTTCCTAAGGTCTTACCACGCAGCTTAAAAGGACTAGCAGGTTAGACTAAGAGTGCATGGATATATTTGATGCTAGCTGCTTTTTTGCGATATGTCACCTCATTCCTTTAATCCTTGTTAGTAAGTGAGGAAACTGAGGCCTCCCTGAGGTGAAACATTTGCCTCAGCGCACACAGGCAGGAGCGGCAGAGGCTAAATTCAGAAAGCGGTCCTCAGACTCCCAATTCAGTGTCCTTTCCTGGGTACCACATCTTGGGGAAAAGCTCCAGAGCATGAACTCAGGAACAGCACCGGGTGAAAAACAAAACACAGGAGACTTTGGGGTGATATTTTTAAGGGTGTGGAAGATGGCACTTCTGTACTGATCCTTTAAACATTTAAATGACGATGCTGCTTTGTTTTTGTATATCAACTTCAAATGGTTAAACACCTTTCCCAAGTATGATTTCCTTCTTACGATTTCCTTTTTCTTTCCTTTTTCTTACCTGAGATCACACACTGATCTCTGAGATGAGCTCTTGGCTGGCTCACAGAAAGTGGAGAGTACAGGGCTCAGAAAGTGCTTTGAATTCTTCTGTCTTCTCTGCTCAAATTTTGGTTGGGGAATTGTAATGATATCAACAATTCTGAATATTTGTATGGAATTTTGTTATTTACAACAGTACCTTCAGATACATTATCCTATGTAATCCTCACGGACAAACTATCAAGTAGGTATCATTAGACACAAGTGGTTCGTTCAAGGCCACATAACAAGTGGCTGGGATGGCAGACCTAGACTCAAATTCAGGCGTTCTGTTTGAAACATTTCTAAACACCTCTGTCCAATAAACCACTCACTGTGATCATTCTAAAAAGGAACGAAACCAGGGATCAAGAATAGGGACCTCAGTCAAATATGTCTGAGTTTGAGTCCTGAGTCTGCCTTATCTGCAAAATGGGTAAGATGAAAACAGTAATAGAGTGAAGAGTAAGGAGTAAAACTTTAACTTTTCCCAGTATTATGATTCAAAACTGTTCATTATTGCTGAAGCATGTTATCTGTAACTTGCCTGTATTTAGCATGTCCTAACAAAATATTAGTATTAATTTTTAAAAATCACCCCAAGAGCTTGCTATTTTAGAGTTTCACAGACGAGGAAAACCAAACCCAAGAGTCAGTGATCAGAAAGGAACACTGACCACTGGCCCTGAGAGCATGTCACTCCATTTCCAAAGTGGGGTACTAATAAATACTTCTGAGATTTCTTCTCTGAAGAGCTAAGCACAGCTGTCTTTTTTTGAGAAGTCAAAATGACAACATGGTACAAAATCCTTCCCAGGTTGATGGAGGAAGGGCACTGCATTAGGTATTCACATAAATTCTCTTAATTTCCTAGTCAGGTCCATGTAAGAGTTTGCTAGGCCTGCCATAGAAAAGGTACCCCAGACTGTGTGACTCAGACAACGGTTCTGGAGGTTAGAAGTCCAAGATCAAGGTGTCATCAGGGTTGGTTCCTTCTGAGGGCTGTGAGGGAAGGATCCGTTCCAGGCCTTTCTCCCTGGCCTGTAGATGGCCGTCTTCATGTTCACAAGATGTTCTCCTTTTATCTTCATGCTGTCCTCCCTCTGTGTGTATCTCCATGTCCACATCCCTCCTCTTTATGAGGACACCAGTCATATTGGATTAGACCTGCCCTAATGACCTCACTTTAACTTCGTGACCTCTGTAAAGACCCTATTTCCAAATAAGGTCACCTTCTGAGGCAGTGGGGGTTAAGACCTCAACATATGGATTTGCGAGGAGGGGACACAGTTCAACCCATAACGGTCCATTTATCATTACTGTACCGTATTGCTATTTTAGTTTGTAGAATTACCTGCCCTTTGAGCTCATTGAGCTGTCCTAAGCTCTTTATATAAAACTCAGTTGACTGCTGAGAGGTAGCTATTATTATCCCATTTACAAATGAGAACTGGGCACAGAGAGGTTAGGTAACTTGCTCAAAGCTGAACAGCTAGTAAATGGTGGAGCCAGAAATTGAAACCAGCTGGGCTGCCCCAGAGTCTGTGCTTTTAAGTGCCAGGCTGTGCTGCACCCACAGTGCTGGATCTCACAGTCCAAACCTGGGGCTGTTCAAAGGGCTGGGGTCTTGCAAGGTGGAGAAGGACCAATTGTGACCCAGGGGCTAGGGAAGGCTTCTCAGGGAGGTGATACCTGAGCTGAGTATTAGTGAAATGACAATCAGGATTCTGGAGAGAGGAGTATGCATGGGGTAGAACAGGCTGGAGCACAAGGGGTGCAGGGCCAGGAGGCTGGGGTGGGAGCACCTTGGCCTTGTCAGCCAGGTGAAGGGGCTTGGGTTCTACCTGCACAGGCAACAGGGGACAACTGAAGGAGATTCAGCAGGAGTGTGACATGAACAGATTAGCCTATTAGAACCACCTCTCCAGTGGAGAAATGTAGGTGCATAGTTGGGGGAAGGGAAAGCTTGACTCAATGTCGAGGTAACACTGGGTAAATGCAGGGTGCAAGCTGCTGGTTAAGACCGGACATCAGCCCTGCAGCTGTGCAGGCCACTTGATGTTTCATGGTCAAGGACAAAGCAACACAGTTCAAGAGGCCCCTGCAGCACATTTTCTCCGCAAAGACAGTGGTGAGGTGGCCAGTCTTTAGGAATCGGGAATAATTGGGTGATCTTTCCTTGTCCCCTTCTCAGATATTCTCTTGGAACTCCCAAGAAGGCTCACCCCAACGATCTGATCTGAATCCCCAGTGAACTCCACTCTCCCAAGAACAAGCTCGTTAACAGCAGACCATTTTTATGGCTACATCCTTCTCAGCGGGCCCATCCCCTTTTTCAGATGTTACCCTGTCTCATGACCTATTTATTAAAGATCAGAGAAAGACAAATATCATATGATATCACTTGTATGTGGAATCTTAAAAAACCATACAACTGAACTTATCTACAAAACAGAAATAGAGTTACAGATGTAGAAAACAAAACTTTCGATTACCAGGGGATAAGGCATGGGGAGGGATAAATTGGGAGACTGGGACTGACATACATGCACTACTATATATAAAATAGATAACTAATAAGGACCTACTGTATAGCACAGGGAACTCTACTCAATGCTCTGTAATGGCCTATATGGGAAAAGAATCTGAAAAAGAGTGGATATATGTATATGTATAACTGAATCACTTTGCTGTACACCTGAAACTAACACAACATTATAAATTGACTATACTTCAATACATTTTTTTAAAAAAATCAGAGTATTCAGGGAAAACAACCCTGAAATTGTTCTTGAGGGCTTGTTAAGTGGTCTCGCAGGCATTTAGAACCCAGGTTCTAGACTAAGTGCTGTCAAAAATAAGCCACATAAGACCTTGAGAAAGTCCTGCAGTCCCAGGACATCAGAGCATGAGAAGACTGCAGGGGACGTTTAGTCCCATTTGGGAGGTGCAGTTCCCTCAGTGGCTCCCTTGGCCTCCAGGATGAAGTACATCTGCATTCAGGGGCCTTCTGGTCCCTATTTACTTCTTGGGATTTGATCCTAGCTCCTTCCTTCCTGGATTCTCACCCCACCATGTTGCTCAGCTCTGCTCCTTTGTCCGTGCTCTGCTTTCCTCCCCTCCTTTCCTCTTTCCCTGATGAAGTGTCACCTAGTTCTCTGACGTGCAAGTCAGATACCAACTCCTCCAATGCGCCCGGGATGGTTGCACTTTGGGTTAGCCCCCTATTCTCGGTGCTCCTGTTGAAACCTGAGCCTTTCTTCCTTATTCTACTTTTCATTAATACTGCAGTTGTCTGTTTTCTTGACACTCTCCCCGGCAAAACTGAACAACTAGAGGGCATCTATGATAGGTCCCCTCTCAGAAATTCTAAGCAAGGCCCTGATTCAGAGAAGCTGTTTGGTGAATTTCTATCAAATAATGCAAGGGGAGAGTGTAGGCATCTGCTGCTCGGAGTTTACTCTCAAAATTAACAACAACATTTAAGAGCTTCCACTCTGTATGAGGCACAGTGGGGAAGTAGTTACAAAGTGTGTGCCCACTTTCCCCCGTGGGTCCCAAGTTTCCCATCTCTAAAATGGGAGTTGTTAGACTGGTTGGTCTTTGAGAAATCGCCCAACTCCTACATTTTATTTTTCAATGGCTGGCTCAAATCACTTGACTGTTAAGAGGCAGAAGTAAACATAAATATGGATCTTTCAACTCCAACTCCAATGCTCATTGATCAAAAATTCAAGTACCATTTTCTAAGCTTACTAGCATTCCCAGCTCAAAAATGCTAGGATCCTCTCTTGCCAAGACTGTGGGGCTACCCAGCTGAGGGAGTGCACTAGGGTAGAACTTCACTCTCAGATTTAGAAAAACAAAAGCTCATCAATCTCTCTTTGGGTGGCTAAACTACATAATAAACTATATGTTTATAGAAACCCCCTGGAGCCTTATGTCTATAGGGGTGAATGATATGTTTTTTTATAACCAAAAAGAATGAAGGATACTTGTACCTATTGATGCAAAACAAACCACCTCAGGACTGAGTGGCCTGAAACAATACCCATTTTTCCATATCTCACAATGTTGTGGGATAGGAATTTGAGCAAGGCTCAGCTGGGTGACTCTTCTGTTCCATAGGGTGTTGATGAAATTGACCCAGTGGTATCTCACTGGTGGATGGGCTGGTCTGCAGAGCCCTGGTTCTTGTCTTGCGGGAATGTTGGAAGGCTAGGCTTAGGTGCTCAACCAGAGCACCTACCCGAGGTGTCTCCAAAGACCTCTTATGTGGAGGCTGAGGGCTACAAGAGTGAGGGTTCCCACAAACCAGATGGAAGCTGCATAGCCCTTTATGTCACAGCCTCTGAAGTCACATAATGTCACATGTGTTGCAGTCTACTGGCTAAAGCAGTCATGATTCTGCCCAGATTCAAGGGAAGGGAACACAAACTCCACTTCTTTATGGAGGAATGTCAGAAAATATGTAGCCAAGTTTGAAAACCACCACGGTAACATATACTAAACACTACTACGCACCCAGTATTTGCTAGGCAATGAAAGTTTACTCTCTTAATCATACTTACTGCCTGGGCCTCCACCTTGAACTCTAAACCCAAATATCCAACTGCCTACTCAGCCCCTCAACCTACAACTTACTATGTCTAAAACTGACCCCTGATCTCCTTGCAAACCTGTGCTACCTTAAATTATCTCATTCAACCTCAACTCCACTCTTCCAGGGGCTCAGGCTTCACACTTTGGAGTCATTTTCTTTCACATCTTTTTGGTCCAATCCTTCAGTTAATCCTGTTGAATCTACCTTTAATATATATCTGGAATCTGACCATTTCTAGCCGCCTTGACCGCTAAGATTCTGGATTGAGCCACCATGTTCTCTTGCTTGAATTAGGGCAAGAGCCTCCTAACTGGTCAGCCAACTTCTAATCTTGCTCTTTCTATCATCGAGTTTGTAAACAATAGCCAGGTGACCCTTTTAAAAAGTAAGTTGGATCATTCCCTTCTGCCACTCACGACACTCAGGTGCTCTCCATCTCACTCAGAGGAAAACCTGCAATTCCGACAATGGCCTCCGGCACCCTACGTGACCTGACCTCTACCTCTGACCACTCTCTCCTTTGATTTCTCTTCGCCAGCCATTTTACTGCCCCTTGAACACATCAGACAAGCTTCTGCCCCAGGGCCTTTGCATTCGCTGTTATCCCTCTGCAGAATACTCTTCCCTAAGAGATCCACAGGGCCATCTTCCTCACTTGCTTCAAAATTCTGTTCAAATGGCACCTTACATTGATGCCTTTCTTGAAATTACCCCATTTAAAATAGCAGCCTCTCCTGCTTGGTGCCTCACCTTCCTTAAACTCTTCCTCATGCTGTGGTTCTATGTTGAATTCACTGCCATTTGACCTGATATATATATATATATAGTGTGTGTGTGTGTGTGTGTGTGTGTGTGTGTGTGTCTTCACCACTAGAATATAAGTTGTATAAAGGCAGGCATTTTTGACTGGGTCACTGCGGCATCTGTAGCCCCTGAAACATGCCTGACAACACAATGCAGGTGCTTAGTAATGCATATTGAATGGATATTTTATTGACTTAAGAAAAAAACCAAATCCTCCTTTTAAAATGAGAAATAACCCATATTTCTCTTTTGATCTTTTTTTCCCTCTTTGAGCAGAAAAAGTTGCATAACCACATCAGCTTACCCCATAACTGTATTATCTTCTCCCATAAAAATGTTATGAGCTAACATGCCCTTTGGTACATTTTTCTCCTCAGTTGCCTAACATTCCACCTGTTTTCTTGTCATCCTTGCTAGTGATACCTGGCTTACAGCTGGCACTCAATATTTATTATTGACAAATTGCAGCCTGTGCTACTTACTGTGTGATATTGAGCAACAGACAACATTCCGACTGTTTCCCTCCATAAGAGCTGGGGCAATTGGAATTGATCTCACTGTGTTGTCATGTAGGTAAAATGAAATAATGGATGCCAGTGCATATCCTGGCACATCAGAGAGGGCAAAATATAAGTCCGTTTCTTTTTCTCACAATCACACTAGATCTATTCAGCCTGCCACTTTTCCATCAAGGAGGAGTTTCTCAGAAGTTACTAAACCGCAGAGTAGGGGAGAGAGAGAATTCAGAGGAGGGGAGACGGAAGCCATACCAGCGTGCCTTTGCTCTCTCTTTTCCAAAACTCAGCTAGTTAGACTGGAGGGTCAGCCGCAGAGAGACACATGTCCGCTGCCCTGGGACAAAGGCGAGCTTCTCCTGATGGGTGACTGCTGAAGTGGGTCCTCCATCCCAATGTAACTCTGGGAAGGAAGCCTCCTGATTCACAGGAGAAAACGACTTGACTCCAAACGTATAATAAAGAAGGTATGGAGGTGAAACGCATCCCTGCCCCGCCCCCTTGGAAAGAAACTGACTTATTGAAGGGGGGAAGGGAGGGGGTGGAGAATTAGAGAAGGAAAAAGGAAACTATGGTCAGTCAGGCGGAGAAACTCCAACTAGGCAAACAGCACGTGGCCAGCCAAGGAGAAGGGAAGCCCACCTGCTCTGTGCTGGGCACGTCCCCATAGGTCATGTCTATTTTTTACAAGCAGCTCCAATCATCTCACAAGCGAGTTATTCTAAGTAATCCTATTCTACCAGCGAGGAACCAGACGCTTAGGAAGATGCGCTTACTGGCCCCAGGCCACACAGTTTATAAGACGCAGAGCCGGCAGGAAAGTCACAAGCCACAGAAGAGCCCCCGCGGCCCTGCCCTCTGACCAGGAAGCCCACGAAATCTCCGGAGGACCGGCACAGTCCCCAAGGACAAGCAAACAAAGAGGCCAACATTCACTGACACCCAGGCTGGGGGCGGGGGGGGGGGGGGGGGGGGAGGAGGGGAGGTTGGAAGCCCAGCTCGCAGGGTTAGAGGTAGGGTCCCTCATGCCACCACTCCTGAGAGCCTCTGTGCCCTCAGCCTCCAAGGTGGCACAGGACAGGTACATACGCCTCTTCCGTCCGCCCCCACCCCCCCACGCCAGGCCAGTGTGAGCTGGGCGGCACTAACACAACTAACACATCCTGTTTATTCCTCTCCATGGGGAGGCGGGGTGCACAGGCAGCCTCTCCCCACGCTTCCTACTGGGAGGAACTGGACCCGGCAAGAAAGGATCGACAGAAAGCCCACAGCTAAACCCACAAGACTTACCCCTTCCATGGCTTTCCTCCGAGGCAGAGTCTGGGAGACAGAGTCTGGATCCTGGGGCCACGGGTCCGTTTTGCTCCGCCTGCACCGGCCAGGAAGCAATCGCTTCCCCCTGCCGCCACGCACACACCTGAGCCCAGGCTCCCCACCTGCCCCACCTGGGCGGCAGCTCCTCCCTCTGCTGCGGCTGGAGCGCTCTTGCCCGCGGCGGGGCGCGCGCCGGCCTCCGTCCGCCGAGTTCGCAGGACCGGCACCTGCCGGGGTCGAGAGGGATCTCTCCGACCAAAGATCTGCACTCAGGCCCTTCTCGGCAAGCGGCTCTCCCCACTGTTCTCCCCCAGGCTGGGCCGACAGTCACCCTGCAGGGACTTCACATTGTGCCCGAGGCTCGGGGGAGTAGCTGGGGAACAGGGGGCGGCGGGGCTCCCGTTAGGGCAGCAGGCTCAGGCCCGACAATGTAATCTTCCTTAGTAAAAGCCTCGGCCTACCCTGGCCGACCCTGCGGATGGCTACTCACCCTCACAAAAGGACAGGGGAACCGAAGCCCAACGGGGCCAGGTAGTGCCCAAACTCATAGAAGGATTTCAGGGAGGCCAGAAAGGGAGCTGCTGTAATAGGGCATCTGTTTGGGGTCAGGCACTATCTAAGCATGATACATTATTCTACCCAAATCCTGCGATCGCCCTGGGAAGTGCTATAATCCCATTCAAAAGGGGAGGAATCGGAGGTGCAGAGAGACCCAGTAACCTGCCCCACAGGTAGTAAGTAGAAGGATCAGGGTTTCAACATGGGTCTGGCTGACTCTAAAGGGATTTTATTTTTCTAGGTTTGTGTGGGTTTGCGTGTGTGTGTGTGCGCTCTTTCGCTTTTCTGACAGAGCTGGTGCTGGAAGCCCAATTCCCAGGTTTTTTTTTTTTTTTTTTTTTTGCGGTACGCGGGCCTCTCTCTGTTGTGGCCTCTCTCGCTGCGGAGCACAGGCTCCAGACGCGCAGGCTCAGTGGCCATGGCTCATGGGCCCAGCCGCTCCGCGGCATGTGGGATCTTCCCGGCCCGGGGCATGAACCCGTGTCAATTCCCAGTTCTTAAGAGCTCACAGCTGTCCTGGAGTTTGGGAGGCCAGCACAGCAGACAGTCTGTGTGACTTTTCTTGCTTTGTTAGGGCCAAACTCATGAAGTGAAAAGCCTCTCCTGCCCTGTCCAGGGCAGGGGGGGGGAGGGCAGGTGAGGAGGGGGAGGGCAGGTGAGGAGAGCCCGCCTGCCTGCCCATTTCCTCTAACAGGTGGCTCCCATACGGCGCTGATCATCACAGCTGCCAGGGAATATGTTACAAATACAGGCTTCAAGGCCCCAGGGCAGACAGGAGCCCACTCTTCTGGTCTAGGGTCTGGGAATCTGGATTTCAATAAGCTTTTTTAGGTCAAGGTGTTTTAATAATAAATGACTCACAGACCTATCTTTTACATCATGAGTCAGCACACAGGCACACACACACTAAAATTAAAATTTCTCAAAACAATAATCACTCGTGCTGTGTGTGATCACAGTGATATTTTCTATTTTCTTCTGAGCCATGATGTGATATTTAATTAAAAAATCAGTGTTCAACACACCCACTCCATTGATTTCATGACTCACAGTTTGATCCACACTGTCGTTATGGGGGCTCAGCCTGCAATCAGATTAGGAGCCCACTCCTCCAAGCTACATGGGGCACAAGCCCAAGGCTCTCTGTAACTTTCCCTCCCGGCCTGGCCTTCACTCAGGTCAAAGGCAAGTATTTCTTGTATACATGTGTACAGGATACAGTGAGGAGTCAAGGGCAGAAGCCCTCAGGAGAGCTTGAGCCCGCCTCCCAATCCCAGGTGATAACTAGGCTGTCAAATTTCCTTTGCTCTTAATGCAAGGGCTCCCCCTGGTGGCTTCAGACCAGCCTACAAAGGCAGAGACGGATGGACTAGGTCAGAAGGGCTCTCACCTCCCTGGACCTGCCAGGACTGGCAGCTCTGTGATTTTTGGTTTGGGTCAGGACAAGTTACAGTGGCAGGTCATAGGATGTAGTGGGCACTACTTATTGGTAGCTGTTAGGAGTCTTTTGCAAGTGGGCTTAAGAACCATGACTGTTAGAACCCTGTTATTACATTATGAGATGCTAAACTCAGTTTTCCCACTAAATGTTGGCCTTGGGAATGTCAACAAACCCCTAGGATGTACGTTTCTCTTGTGTACAACTAGATAAGAGGGCTGGTGGTGTTAGTTTGAGGATTACTGTGTCAGGTGAAAATCTCTACAGTGCTTACTGCTTAATAAGCACCAAAAATACTGGTTCCTCTTCCTTTATTTTCTCCTTCTCAATTCATGGTGGTTATGTCACTGTCAAAATGCACATGTTGCACTTGGATGTACTAGTGAAGGAACATTGTTTTATTTCCGTATAATGATCCCATTTTGCTCATGAGCTCCCACGCCGTGAGTACGCAGGTCCTTGCATCCAGCTTGATACAAGGAGAACTCACACAGGCTTACGTGGGAGGGTGGAGGCAGGTACAAAGTGCAGACATTGAGGGGGATGGGTTTTGATCTAAGTTTAGCTCTCGCTACATTTTAGGAATAAGTAATTCAACTGAATAAAGAACTATGAGATCCTCCTCTATCTGCAAGGCGCTTTGATGGCCCACTGTGAGCTTCAGTGATCTGCACTTAATTATGGACCAGGAAGTGACTGACTGAGGGTGTACTGCCCACTGGGAATGGTCTCCCAGACCTTAGAAACATCACCTTATTTAGTTCTTATTATGATTCTCATTTTCCAGTTGAGGAAACTGAGACACAGACCAGTTAAAGTCACCAATCCAGGGCAACATAGTTAACACGTGGGAGAGCAGTCTTTGCAATCCAGGAAGTCCGGCTCCAGAGCCCACACTCACCACCACTCTGGTTGCTTCCATTTAAATCTTAGAGAAATGCAGAATAATAAACTCACAGAATCTGTGAGCTTGAAGGGTTCTTTGAATCCTCCTCTCATTCAGTGAGAAAGCTTAGCAGATACTTCTGCTGAAGTTAGGCTCGATATCTTCTAGACCTTTCTGTCTTTCAAGCCCCTAGCTTCAGTTGGCCCCCGTGGTAATGGGAATAATGGACCACACTCTCCAACAAGGTCCCGTCCATTCCTGGGCATACTGAGCAGTAGATATCAGTATTTCCAGCACATTCTTCACGCTTCCAAACCTTACTTTCAGTCTCAGATACTGCTTGTAGACTTTTAGTGTTTCCATTCCTGTCTTTCATTTCTCGGCAAACATATTGCTACAAATTGCACCATAAGTGATGGTTTGTAGTAGAATACTGTGATGTAGAAAAGGTTTTAAACAATATCCAAAAATGGGAAATCATGTGCATTCACCTCTTTCTAGGGTAAACTTTGAGCACCATTTGTTATATGAGGACAAAGGTGGAGCAAGTAGATTGATTGTCAGAATCAGGACGGTGCTGCTAGGGCAACATATGATTAATAGTAAAATTATTATTGGTTGCATTAATCATTTCTGAGGACTTCCAGTACAAGGCATGATTTATTTATGTATAATTTATATCCTGACTACTTTTGAAACGGAGAGAAGGAAAGAGGAAGGGAACTTAAATTTATTGAGAGTCTATTGTGTAAGAAGCTACACGGTTTGCATATGTTTTCTTCTATTCCTCAGGATGATGGTAAGATAAGAGATGTTATCCCTGGTTGACAAGTGAAGCACATGAGACTCTGGAAGGTCAAGGCAGATACCCTGGCCTTGAAGAGTCCAAGTCTGACTCTCTGTTTGGATTCTACCCTGCCTCCACACATGGCTCCTTCCTCCCTTCCATGCTGCGACCAGAGGACTTGAAGGATTGGGCAATACAAAGCCAAATAAAGTACGATGGTTGAACAGGAAGATAAATGCCATATAGAGGACAGGGTGCATGCGAAGGCAGAAGGGATGGATAAACAGTACAGAAATATGGGATGGTTACTACAAGGTATACAGTTATCTAAATAGAAATCATTTAAGGATAAAATACCTCAAATTATCTTAGGAGGTATGTGGGTTCAAAAAGGGGTTTGCTTCCTTTCTACCGGTTTGCAAAAACTGTATAAGCCAGCTGGTTTCTCTTTTGCCTGGAAGGAAGCTCACAGCTGAATTTTGTGCTCGTCTAAGGTATCAACTTAACACTATATCATAATTTAGTTAAGAGCTTTTTTGAAGGACGCTAAACAAACATGACCAAGCCAAGTTGCTTTCCCTTTAACAGCCTTTTACCAAGAATCTAAGCACCTAGGTTGTGTCAAGTGCTGTGCTTGGAGCTGGAGACATAGCAGCCCTTTAGGCTCATCTTCCTCCACTAATGCCAGTTACATTATGTATGCATCACTCAGATGAATGATTCAGATGTTTTCTGCTCTGCTTATCTTGTAGAGATCAAAGGAATACCACTCCTCTGCGGGAACGAGATGGGGCTTGCCAGGAAGTAGGGAATTGTTCCCAGTATCAGCCATTCCCATATCCCATCATCCAGAAAAAGGGGGCCTCAGATGGACAATTCAAGCAGGAATCCCTCTCTCTCTCTCTTTGGTCATGTTTCCTTGGGTCTGGACTTCAAGGCACAGGAATACCACATGATTGCAACTTGGAGGCTCGGAGTACTAAGATACAGGAGTGGTACAGGTCAATTGGCATGTGACTCATGAATCATAATTTGGGTAGCTGATTTTATATATATTTGAAAGCTCTATCAAAGGATAAGAATTAGATTTGCTTTCCTTGCAAGGAGTTAGGGAGGCATAACTTCTCTCCTCCACCCATGTACACATCCCCCTCTCTTTCTAGCCACTCTCCCTCAAATGCCATGCTTATGTTTTGTGGACTTAAGACACCTGTGTAGCATTTCTGGATAGGAGGCGTCAAATGGCCCCTGACCTGTGGCTGTGGGACAGGAGTGTGGCAGGCAGGTGGTCCTACGGAAGACTCAGTTGAAGATGCATAAAATCCATTTTAAAAAAGCAAATTAGCAACTGTAGCTTACTCTCTGTTTATTTTTTTAAATTTTTATTGGAGCATAGTTGCTTTACAATGCTGTGTTAGTTTCTACTGTAAAGCAAAGTGAATCAGCTATACGTACACATATATCCCCTATTTTTTGGATTTCCTTCCCGTTTAGGTCACTG
Source organism: Monodon monoceros (assembly GCF_005190385.1). NCBI lineage: Eukaryota > Metazoa > Chordata > Mammalia > Artiodactyla > Monodontidae > Monodon > Monodon monoceros. The sequence goes on along the minus strand of NW_021703774.1, from coordinate 133,444,164 downwards.
CAGAGCACTAAGTAGTGTTCCCTGTGCTATACAGTAGGTTCTCATTAGTTACCTATTTTATACATAGTATCCATAGCGTATATATGTCAATCCCAATCTAGAGACTGTCATACAGTAAGTCAGAAAGAGGAAAACAAATATCGTGTATTAATGCATATATGTGGGATCTGAAAAAATTGGTACAGATGATCTTATTTACAAAGCAGAAATAGAGACACAGATGTAAAGAAAAAACATACGGATACCAAGGGGGGCTGGGTGGGATGAATTGGGAGATTGGGATCGACATATATACTCTCTGTTTAATTCCTCATATATCATCCCCCAATCTTTGGTAAAATCTAATATTGTTAGATATTTAACTTCAGCTCTGGCATAGTGAAAAAGGAAGCACCTTTGGTCCACATTTGGGATGGAATGTTAAATAAAGGGAGAGCAGTGTCCACTGAGGTCAGCATGGGTGCAGTACTGATTAATGAGAGACTCAGTGCTGGTGAGCCTGGAGGACAGGGGATGGAAGACTCAGGGTTCTGAGATACAGCTGCCTCTTCTCACCTGTTGGGGGCTATGGAGGTTATTTTATTAAGGGAGGTAAGATGAGCAGAGAAAATGCTTTGTATTCACCAAATCCCAATTCCTTCTCCTTTTCTTGGGTATGTGAGAAGGCTATATTTCCCAACCACCCTTGCAATTAGATTTAGGTGTGTGACTAGGTTCTCATCAACGGGAGGTGGGAAGAATTAGTGAATGTTACTTGAAGGACTGCCTGCTCAATTGTCCACTTTCTCTCTTCTCCTTCTGCAGCAATCTCAGAAGCCATGCGCTGAAGATGGTGGAATCACAAAACAGAAGGAGCCTGGATCCCAAAGTCCCTTCTTCTAAGAGAGCTACTAAGGAGATCTGTCCAATAGTCATCAGATTATGCTATAAATAAATCTTTGCTATATAAAGCTATTAAAATTGGGGGGTTATTTGTTCCTGCAGCATAATCTATCTTATTCTGACTAGTGAAATGTATTAGTGAGCTGGTAGGAAAAGCAGAGGAAATAGGAAGAGTTGGGTCAGGGAATAAGGAAACTAATCCTTGGGTGGGTTTAGCCAACTTCTTGAGGATTGAATTGAAGACCAGATATCTATGCTTAAATGACATTATCTGGGCTGCTGGGAATAACAACAGACATCCTTTATTTATTGAGTGCTTGTGTTGTATCAGGCACAGTGGTCATTACTTTACATATATCAAATTGCCTTATATACATTAAATACATATACCATTCAATCTTCTCATTAATCTCAGGAGGTAGATGTCATTACTCCTATTTTATGGATGAAGACACTGAGGCACAAAGAGACGAAGAGTTTTTCCCTTAGGTACAAAGCCTATAAGAGGCAGAATTGGGTTCAAACTCATCTGTTCTATTGGGGTCAAGTGCTATTAATCACAATGCTATAGGCTGTAGCCAAGCTGAAGCTCACAGGGGTGGCATCATTGTGATTTTAGGGGAGGGATGGTATTAATTAGTTAGAGGATTATTGGCAGCATCTGGGGGATAGATTTCAACACCTAGGGAAAGAAGCTGCAGTGTCTAGAAAAGTTATTAGGGCATCAGGCAAGCAGACTAGGGTTTAAGGACTCAGAGAAAAAAGAGTAAAAACCAAGAATAGAGGCAAATGTTTCATCAGTGGAACAAGGTACACACAGCAAAGGCTGGGTGACAGCTGAGGCACAATGGCACACTGGTGACAGAAAATTCATCCCAGAGAACAATGGACACCAGACCAGAGTAGCAAAATTAGCACCAGCCCTCCCTTGCTGGTGTGGATGCCCGCTACCATCCTCCTACTTGGTTAGGAGGTGCTCAGGGTCTGAGCCCCGGTGGTCAAAGGCCTCCAGACCTGCTCAGTTTATAGCTGGGACAGGAGGGGAGATGGATTAGAGGGGATTCTGGCTCTGAGGCACCCACTGTGAACAGATCAACCAAAGCCACACAATTAGTGTTCTGTTAGAAATATGGCGAAAGCAAATACACTGGGAACTTGATTTTTGACCAATTCTGGCTCAGCCACTTACGAGCTTTCCTTCAGCCAAGTGACTTGTGTCTTTGACCCTCAGCTTCCCGATCTGTAAAAGGGGTCTAACAAACTCAACCTCTCAGATGGTTCTGAGTATGAAATGGTAAAAGGTAATATAAAGAATCCCGTGCAGTAGTTGACACCTAGTAGGCACTTGGTGAAGGCTGGATCTCTCCCCTCTCCTCTCTCCATAGAGAGGGAGTTATCTATCTCTGCCCAGGGGGTGGAGAAAGGCTTCAGAGAGGAAACAAGGCTTGATCTTAGTGCTAGAGTAGTCAAGGAGAGGACAGCCCAGAGGGAGAAAGGGGCCTGTGCAAAGCCCTGCCTTTAACAATCAAGCCTCCCAAGCAGGCCCTTTAGGGGGAGAAAAGTTTTAAAAAGCTTGGCCTCTGCTTTCAGGAGTTGCTGCTCCGGACCCTTTGTCATGCGGAAAGCAGCCCTGTGATGGCACATTCTTTTCTGCTCTAATGCTGGTGTCTTGCTCACTAGCTAAGCTAGCAGAGCGGCCAGCAGCTCAGGTCCCACACTACCAAGAGCTGGTCCAACAGCTTGCAGGGAGGTGGGTTGCAGCCAGGCCGCCCCCCACCCCCACCCCAAGCCCTGTGTGAAAGACCTCAGTCAAGTCTGAATGAGGCCGTTGGACGGGACAGGCCATTCGGCCCCTGTTCAGGTTGCAAGATGAGAGCCTTTTGTCGTTGCAATGAAGGGCTTCCTGGGAAGAGGGGTGGCATGTGTCAAAGAGATCTTGTTTCCCACTCTTTCCCAGAGCAGAGGATGCTGCCTCAAGCCAGGTGGAACAGAGCATGGAGGTCAGTGTACTTATTCAAAGGCATTTCTCACCATGGCATTTAATCACCTATGTAAACATTTGGTGAATTGAATTACCTCATTTGATGTTCACAACCAGGGCACATAATAAATCCCCCTTATACAGATGAGGGAAAAGCAGCTCAGAGAAGGACTTGAAAGGACTTGATCAGGATTAGATCTGGGGGGAGTAGCATGTGGAGAAAGAGGAGGGAATGGAGGAAGTTGGAAAAAAATGTTACAAACAAGTAACTGAACCTGGAAGCTCCAGCTCACCAAAACCCATCCCTTCCCTTGGCTTGCATTTACATCCTGTCTGTATAACAGTGATCCATGTATCCAACTACCTGATGGACTGTTCACCTGGGCGCTCCATAGACACCTCACATTCAACACGGCCATAACTGAGCCAATGCCATAACTTGATCTCCTAAACCCACTCAAATGGCATCAAGCTCACCCACTTTCCAAAGCAGAAAACTTGCCATTCCTTTTTTCAAACTGAATTTAATTTTTATTTTATATTGGAGTATAGTTGACTTACAATGTTGTGCCAGTTTCAGGTGTACAGCAAAGTGATTCAGTTCTCTCTCTCTCTCTCTCTTTCTCTCTCTCTATATGTATATATATATATATATATATATATATATACATATTCTTTTTCAAATTCTTTTCCCATTTATTACAGAATATTGAGTAGAGTTCCCTGTGCTATAACAGTAGGTCCTTTTTGATTATCTATTTTATATATAGTAGTGTGTATCTGTTAATCCCAACTTCCTAATTTATCCCTCCCCTCACCTTTCCCCTTTGGTAACCATAAGTTTGTTTTTGAAGTCTGTTTCTGTTTTGTAAATAAGTTCATTAGTATCATTTTTTTAGATTCCACATGTAAGTGATACCATATGATATTTGTCTTTCGCTGTCTGGCTTACTCCACTTAGTATGATAATCTCTAGGTCCATCCATGTTGCTGCAAATGGCATTATTTTGTTCTTTTTATGGCTGAGTAATATTCCATTATATATATGTACCACATCTTCTTTATCCATTCATCTGTCAATGGACATTTAGGTTGCTTCCATATCTTGGCTGTTGTAAACGGTGCTGCAATGAACATTGAGGTGCACATATCTTTTCAAAGTATGGTTTTCTCTGAATATATGCCCAGGAGTAGGATTGCTGGGTCATATGGTAGTTCTATTTTTAGATTTTTAGAGAGCCTCCATACTGTTCTCCATAGTGGCAGTACCAATTTACATTCCCCCTAACAGTGTAGGAGGGTTCCCTTTTCTCCACACCCTCTCCAGCATTTATTGTTTGTAGATGTTTTGATGATGGCCATTCTGACCAGTGTGAGGTGATACCTCATTATAGTTTTGATTTGCATTTCTCTAATAATTAGTGATGTTGAGAATCTTTTCATGGGCTTTTTTGGCCATCTGTATGTCTTCTTTGGAGATATGTCTATTTAGGCCTTCTGCCCATTTTTTGATTGGGTTGTTTGTTTTTTTGATATTGAGCTGCATGGGAGAAAATATTCACAAACGAAGTGACCAAAAAGGGATAATCTCTAAAATGTACAAACAGCTCACGAAATCTTGTCATTCCTGACTCCTATCAATCCTCACTTCTCAAGTGTAATTGATTGTGCCTCATTCAACAACATTCACAGGTATTTACAGATATTTGCCCATTCCTGTGTTAGGCACTTGAGGTTTTCTGGCACAAAAGAGGTACCATCCTTGCCCTCAAGAGGCTTACAGTCTAGTTTCACCTCAGAAAATGACAAGACTACTCAAAAACATCTCTTCAACTAGTTTGCTTCCCTCCATCCCCTATATGGGGGGGGTGTAGGCTTAGGCTGGTGGTCCCCCTGCTGTAAGCAGCTCTTTGCAGGAAACTGCCCTCAGCAGGAAGCCCATTTTCTTGTCACTTTTGCAAAGCTACCTTGCAACTAACTTTTAAACCATGTGGGGTCAAAGTGATTTGAGAGACGCCTGGGGCAGGAAGGGGCAGGAAGGGGCAGGAAGGTGGGCGGCACCTCCCTCTTCATGGAGCAGAGCATTAATCTCCAGCCACTCCCAGATCCCCTCCTAATGCCTGGTTTGTATTCACTTGGCCTCCAGACCATGGCAATAAAATGATGCTCTGGGCAGCGCTGAGACCATCCAGCCATGTGCTGGTCTCACGCACAGGGGAGCATTTTAGCAGCCAGGGTGATACTCGAATCTTCCACGTTGGCCACAAATGTGCATCTTCCCTTTATCTGCAGATTGCACTGGGCTCCAGGAATCACTGTGAATTGGCGTGGCTCTGGCTTAAGTCACAGACAGACCTGAAGAGCGGAGAGATCATGAATCCTCCACTGTCATCCTGAGGGTCCCGGCCAACAGCCTGGGTTTGTTGGATTCTGCAGCTGTTCTCATCTTGATGATCTCGCTCTGCACCTGATGTCTTCACCATCTGTCAGCGATGCAGAGGCCATGCCGGACTTGAGTGTGGGTAAACTTGAACAAGGGGTTTGGGGTTGGGGAATTCAGCTAGGAAAAGTGGATAGAGCTTGAAAACAAATATTAGGGGTAGCAGAAGGAAAAAAAAGATCGATAGGAAGAGTCGTAAAAGTGTCTTAGGAAATAGAAATATACAAATTATGTATGACAGGTAAACATGGTCGTCTGTTCATCCATTCACTGATGTCATTCATTTAACCAACCATTCTTGACTGCTGGATGGGGCACATGAGCTGATGTATCCGTCAGGGTCCAGTATGGAAAAATGAAATCACTCTAAATGTTTGAAATAGAGGGGATTTAACACAAAGGATTGGTTACACCAGGGATGGAAGAGCTAGGACCAAAATGGGGACCACGAGGAAACCTAGAGATTCCCAACAGCTGGGAGCCACTAGGCTGAAGTGAAAAAGAAGAGGTGGTGTTATCAGGTCTCAGGAACTGGAATCACGCAGAGGAGATGAGAGAGAAATGGCCTCTGGCACATATACCTCCTGAGGCTTCTATAGAAAGGATGCAATCAGCCTGGCTTCTCCCTTCCTCCCATCCTGTCTCCTGTCAGTGCCTCCCAGTAGACAAACCCAGGCAGATGCCAGTCAGTGCAAGGGCCTGAGCCATGCAGCCTGCAGGGTCAGACACCCTGCCACCCAGGAGAGAGCAGGGTCGGGTGAGGATTGGATCTGTGGGCAATCTCACCCAGGTCAAGCACAGAGGATAAATACAAATACCAGGAGAGAAAAAGTCAACGCTATAACAGACTTCTTTTCTAAAGTTGCAAGACCAAAAAAAGATAGAGTAACAACGTGCCTTTTTTGTGGAGGGGAAGGGTTAGGAAAACTTCTTGGAGGAGATGACAGATGAGCCAGGTCTTGAGTGAGGCATGAGAGGATGAAGTGAAAGCAGGGAGGGGACATTTCAGGAGAGGCGATGGCATGCAGAGGACCACAGCTTCTGAAGAGGTGCTGGCATCCCCAGGAGCAGAGAGAGCCTTAAGGAGGACAGGGCATGTGGGCAGGAAAGCAGCCCAGAGGAGGTAACAGCAGGATGTAGGGGCAGCCCGAGGCCTGAAGGGTCTGCTGAGTTCAGATTTAGCCTGGAGGCCTGGGGAATTCAGCTGTACGGTGACTTTGCAGATCATCTTCATTGTACAGGAAGAGTTTAATACCCCAATATCCTCTCTTCTCCTATTAAACCAGTGGGAAATGCATGTGTCCTCCTGAATGCTCACTTTTAACATTTATTCAAACTAGGTTTGGAATTCTCTGATCGGACAACTGTCTTCAGATCTCAAGATAGATTTTCTGAAAAGGCACGACTTTGCTTTGGAGGACAGATTCACTTTTTTGAAAACCTCACAGGGGACTGGGAATCCAATCAGAGGAAGAGTGTGGTCAGACAAGCCACTGTGCTTTTGTGGCTAAAACTGAGGTGTAATTAATACAGTCTGAGCTGTGGCTACATCACTGGAATGTGAAGGTCACTTCTCTAGGTGGCTGCTCAGAAGAGCGGTACTCATTCTTATATCTAAGGAGTCTGTTTAAAAGTCAGTCTCATTATTTTATGATTGAGCATCGTTATGATTTAGTTTAGGCATGAAGAGCAGATGAAAAGGACAGCCCCTCCCACTGGTATAGCATCTCATGGTTTCTAAAACACTTGCACAAAATCCAAGGAAATTACAAAGAAATAAAGATAGGAAAAGGAGGCAGAAGGGCAAGAAACTAAATTATTCTTAAGAGACAATTTTTTAACACTGCACTGTCAAGAGAGACAGGAAGTCAATATGTGCATATATTTCAAGATGTCACTACCTGAGGATACTTTAGGGAACTCATTGTCAGAGGTTTGGAAGTTGAAAACCATAACGTCCAGTTAACTTTCAGATTTCTGAAAGGTTGGATGATCATTCCGAGTGATCACAAAATAACATTTACTATCTACTCCTACAACTTTTTTTTTTTGCTTCAAGGAAAATAAACATACCAACTGCAGCACACACTTTTGGTAGCTAGCATTCATTTCCCCTGGTTCCCTCTTTCTCCTGCTTAAAAATATTCTTTCAAAAAAATGTATGCACTCATTCTTCCCCCACAAGCCCATGTGATCTTGGGAAAGCTGATCCCACCCCTAGTTCCGGGTATGGGTCTTGATTGACAGGTCATCAGCGCCTGCCTCCACCCCAACAAAGTGATTGGGTCAGTGGTGATCATGTGATCTAAGCCAATCCAATCAGAGGAGCTGGGGGATTCTTTCTTAGAATACTGGAATGAGATTTCTTCTTGTTCTCAAAGTACACTAGGAACATGTAGTAGTGAGGGCTGTTGACAGCCATCTTTGACCATCAGGAGAGTCAGGTTTAGAACATCTGAAACTAACACAACACTGTAAATTAACTATACTTCAATAAAAAAATGTTTTTAAAAAAAAGAATTAAGCTTACCAGGCAGAAGAAAGAACATGGGTCCTCGAGCTGCTGGATGGATTAAACCAGCCCTAAGGCTTAATCTACACATGGAATTTCTAGCTCTGGGAGCCAATAAAGTCCCCATTTGGCTTGCCATTTGGAGTTGGGTCTTCTTTTTCTTGTGATAGAAACCTGTGTGATAACAATACAAAATTCTTTTGTAGAATGAAAATATTGCTTATGTGAGACACAATTGCTTTTTAACCAGCACTTATTGAGCCCTGAGTCTGTGCCAAATGTTTTCATATACATTTTTTTATTGAATCTTCATACATTATCCCTATTTTTAGTTGAGGAAACTGTGGCTAAAACAGGTGACCTGACTTGCTTTCGCAGGATAATTAACACTGGATGCTGTAACAAATACCTCTTAATTAGTGGCTTAGCATATATAAGTTTATTTCTTGCTCACATCACAGTTCGAAGGTAATCAGGTGGTTCTCCTATGTGAGTGTCCTTAAGTGATAACACACGGTTTTGACTCACTTCCCTTGTGTGACCCTGACATCCTCGATTATTCTGTTCCCATCGGTGTGGATACAGAGACAGAGAGTGTGTGAAAAATCACTAGGGATGCTTTAGGGATAAGGTCTGAAAGGGCTGCATCACTTTTGCCCACATCCCATTGGCCAGAACTCAGTCAATGGCTCCCAGTTGCAAGGTGGCCTGGGAAGAGTCTTCCTAAGTGCCCCAGGGAAGAGGGAGCATGTCTGTCTGTCTCCCTTGTGGAGGGCCATCTCAGGATGCCGCCTACCACCTTCTGTAAGCGGAGCCAGGATTCTAAGCTGAGCATTGTGTTTCCACAGCCTTCTGTTTCTCCGGTTTCTCCTTTTTCCTCCTCTAAACACCCCCTCCTGCCGGCCACCATACACATTCACATTTTTGTTAATTCCCTCTGTAAGCAGTTACATAAAGGTCAATTTGTAGTTTTCTTCAGTATCTTCTGAAGGAAAGAAGAAACTCCCAGCTTCCCTGACATTTGGTAGAACCACAGAAGCTGTTACTACCTCAGAGAAGTGCTCACTGCATGATAATGTATATGAGGGATTGATCATTTACTTAACCTCAAAGCAGATGGACTTTATAAGGAGAAGTGTTCTGTAATGCAGACATGACTGTGAAGAATAAATCAAATTTCTCTATGTACTTAGGGGAGAAAGAATTATTCAAATATCTTGTTGGCAGCTTTTGGTCCATTTACTGGACCCGCAATCCCACGTAACGGCCACCAGGGGGAGCGCTAGGCCCATCCCTGCACGGGCCGCTACTTTAGAGGCTGCTCCTAGCCTCAAGGAAGAAGCCAAAGAAATAAAGGACTATGATATTTTTTCCAAACCGGACCAACTTATAAATTATTTGTGAGTCCAATAAAATGAAATTATCAACATTTCCTACTATTTCAAGAGTAATATATTCTATGCTAGAAAAAGATTCAATTATTTCCATGGCTATGATTCAGACAATGGAAATCGGAAGCAACCACAACCTAAAAAAAAAAAAAAAAAAAGAGATGGTAATCCTGTGTAAATCCCTGTCTTTAAAACTCAGATCAGAGGATCTGAATTCTGGCCCTGGTGGACATGAGATATTTGCCCTGAAGGCAGTAGAATTTGATGGGCTTCGGGGAGGTGGCTGGGGGTGTGTGTGTGTATGGTGTGTGTGTGGTGTGTATGTGTGGTGTGTGTGTGTGTGGTGTGTGTGCAGGGTGTGTGTGTGGTGTGTGTGTGGTGTGTGTGTGTGCTATGTGTGTGGTGTATGTGTGTGTGTGGTGGGTGTGTGATGTGTGTGGTGTGTGTGTGTGGTGTGTGTGTGGTGTGTGTGGTGTGTGTGGCGTGTGTGTGTAGTATGTGTATGTGGTGTGTGTGTGCACAACCACAGTGAATTTGACTCCATTTGACTCCTTATTCTTTCCCAACACAAGGGAGGTAGGGCAGAATAATCTTGTCCAAACAACTGAATGATGAACATTATAGAATTATTTTAGGAAGCATAGTTTTGGTATTCCCAGCTCTATAGACAAACAAAATAATGTGGCTCAGAAGACCTTGCTTTCATAAACCAGGTTGTTGTGTTAAGACAGGCCCTTTTGCCCTGTCCAGCTGACCTCTTGCTAAGCAGCAGCCTGGGGGTAATGAGACAAGCGTGGTCCTTGGCTCCAGAGAGACAGCCAGAACCTTGCCTCTGTGGGCTAGTAAAAATGAGACTTTGAGCAAAGTACTTAACCTTTCTGATCTTCAGTTTCTGCAAAACCCATCTCACAGAAAGAGCACTAAGATGAAATGAAGTGGGATACATGAGTATCCATCACATCGTGAGTGGTCAATGAATATCAGCTTTCTTCTTTGATAAGCCCCCTTGTTTTCTTAAAGAGGGCAACAATAAGTTTGAACGGAGTCTGGTTCTGCATTTTAACAAATTCTGAGTCTGTGGGCCTGGATTCATGAGGACTTACTTTGAAGGCACAGCGGGAGTTCTCTCCCCGGATCCCTTAGCTCTGGAACAGGCAGCCTGTTTGTTGGGGTGTGCGCTCTCCAGGGGACCCAGGCACTTAACTGAGCTAACAAGTGCTTTCTCAAGGACAGAGACCAAGGGAGCAGAGAGTGAGAACCAGAACACATAAACCCCACGTTCTCCATCAGCTGACGTGGTTACTTAGACACCCTCTTCCCCGATTGCATGAAAAGCAGAACAGGAGCTGGTGAAGTTGAGAGCCTCAGCTAGCATCTGGGGCACTCAGACATGCCAGGCCTAGGGCTTGGAAGGAGGGTGGGTTGCAGGCATCCTGCAAGGGCCAGGACTCTGGGGAATCAGGTTAGCACCCCAGAACTGAGAGAAAAATGATGATCCTAGGAGGAAGGTCCTCTATGCCACAGGGACTGCCAGCAAGCCGCCTGGAGAGCCCAGAGCCAGCTCTCCATTCCCAGAACTGGTCCTGAACATTCACCTCTGTTCCCTCCTGCTCCTCCCGGTCTGATCCCTGTTTGTGACCCCGTGTGCATAACGACTGCCTATTCTCAATTCCACCTCCCCCACTCTCCGCCACTTCCCTCAGCCTTTCTCTGGGCCCTGGGAGGCTGACCTGCACAGACAGCATCACCTGGCCTTCCTCACTGTTTGGTTCAGGCTGTGAAGTGCCAGTGGGAACTCCTAAGGCGACATGGGAAGGCGGTCAGGGCATTTGTCTCCTGGCCCCTCTCCCTGCTTGCAGTGGTGTCTCTGGAAGCACCTGTGTCCTCTCATCACTACAGCGTCACTGCCCTCCTCCTGGCCAGGTACCCACTGGGCTCTATTCACCACCTTTCCTCCAGCCATATGGGTGGTAACGGCTTCCTGCTCTTGCTAATCTCTGGTTGCCTCAACGCCCCTTGTCAGTTCCCTCAACTTCATCCACACCTCCCTGAGAGGCCCCATCATTCAAATCTCTCCTTTTGAATGACCCAACCTAAATTCTGATTTCCACCAGGGCCTTGATGGATATAGCATCCCTTTATGAATATTTATTTATTTATATATTATCTTGTTTTAGAAAGGAGCTTATCAGGATATATAAGATATGAAATCACCAACGTTAAAAGTGGAATTAAAAACTGTGGGTAGAGGGGCATGCTTTGGAACCAAAGATAAAAGTAAGAAAAGTGGGGGGCTTCCCTGGTGGCGCAGTGGTTGAGAGTCCGCCTGCCGATGCAGGGGACACGGGTTCGTGCCCCGGTCCGGGAAGATCCCACATGCCGCGGAGCGGCTGGGCCCGTGAGCCGTGGCCGCTGAGCCTGCGCGTTCGGAGCCTGTGCTCCGCAACGGGAGAGGCCACAACGGTGAGAGGCCCGCGTACCGCAAAAAAACAAAAAAAGAAAACTGCATGCATCGTAACCTCCCCCCTTGATCACTGGCAGGCCACACACGCAGCCCCTTGCTCTCCCACAAAGTCTCGCATCTATTAAGTTCCGAGTCTATAAAATACAAATAATACAAATAAGTCAGTTACCCTGCACAAACACAAGTGTTTGGAGATAGGAGTTTCAGCAGCCTTCTCTTAGCTGTAATGAAAATGTTAGCACAAGTTCATGTGCCGGATGCACAGTGAGAACAAACTCACCGAAACGTCATCAGAGTTTGGAGGAGAGAAAGGTTCATTGCAGGGCCATGCAAGGAGATGAGTGGCTCATGCTGGAGTTCCCGGAAGGGTTTCAGCAAAGTATTTTTAAAAGTCGGGTGAGGGAGGGAGGTCACAGGCTATGGGATTAGGTCTTGCACAATTCTCTGATTGGCTGATGGTGAGGTAGTGGGGTGGTGTCACAGGGGTTAACAGTATCAACCCTTGGCTCCAGGAGGCCTGGGGCTATGTGCTCAAGGTCATCAAGTAGTTAACATCTTCCATTTGGTGGTGGTGGTGGGGGGTGGTTCACATCTGTATAAAACAGCTCAGGAAATGTGCATCAAATACTGTTACCTAGGTTCTTCAGGGAGGAGCTAAAGCAGAGGATATGGGGGAAGGGCCTGTCCCGGGAAGGCCCCTTAGGGTCCTGCTAGGTTACAAAAATAGGGTGGTGCAGACAGCGCCAGAAAGGGAAGGAGGCGGGGAGGCCATCACCATAATGATGGCCTTGGCAGTGACAGAGAGGAGGGTACCCTGGGAATCTAAGAGCAGGACCAGAGCGTGGCTGGGCCCTCCAGTCCTGGCCTGGATCCAGGGTCCCTGCAGAACCTCGAGGAAGTGATGGCTGGATCGCCATCCTATGTTCTGCCGTTAGCACAGCTGAGCTCTGTCCAAGGAGTGGCTTCTCTCTGCTTCTTTTTCTGCACTTGTCTTTCATCTTCCTTAGAGCTTCTAGTTACTCGGGTTTCCACATCGTCATGACTTTTGTTTGCACCTCACATCAGTTTATTTAGGGCCTCTGTTCTACCTGATAGCCTTTCTCTGGGCATCCAACCAGCCTTAGTTTCTGCTACTCATAACTGGATTTTCCTTATATCTTTCAATTCAGCTTCCCTAGAATGAAAATCTGATTGGCCAGCTCACCTCTCTCTGGGCGGAGCTTCCCATGTTCGGCCACATGAGAGCCGGCCTTTGTCCACCCTTAGTGCAGTCACAGGCTCCCGGGGAGTCACATGCTAAATGTGGCAGCTCAGGGGGCTGTGGTGTGGGGGCGGGGAGGGAGGTGTACGTGGGCAACGCTGTCAATCATTTGTGCTCTTCATAAAGAAATTGTGGATGATTTGTAAACATCTGTTGATTCAGGTCCCTTGCGGCCCCTGGGAGTCTTTTTTATGGCTCCATCCTCTGCAAGGAATTCTGCTGATCTACTCCAGCCCTGAAAGCAGAATGCAGACAGCAGAGGGAATATAGCCTGGGCCAAAACAGTAGGCCTTGAGGTTTGGTGAGGTCACTGTCCCCCACGTACCAGAGAGTGAGCTAGAGGCTGCAAGACAAATCCCAGATACTATCGGCTGGTGAGAACGGAGCAGGACTCTGGCCTGTTCCACACTGACTCAGGACACGCAGAAGGTGAGCTATGGATGGAGATCCAAGGGGACTCCAGCTGAGCCTGGGGCAGGCAAGTGCTGTCACTTAGCCCGTCTCGATAGCAAGTTCCTCTTGAGTGTGGACAGCCGTCAGAGGAGAACTCTCCCCAGAAACTTTTGCAGTGTCAGTGATGGCAGAATGGAAATCCCAACTCTGCCATGTATTAGCTGTGTGACCTTAAACAAATTACTTGATTATTGAACCTGTTTCTGCATATATAAAATACAGACAGTAAGTTCTAGCTTTTGGAGTGGAAGTAAGAAATCCATGATAGGGTGGGTATTAAATTCTTAGAGACCAAGCTCTCAGAAATGGATAGTAATTTTTATGATTATCAGCACGGTAGAGCTGCTGACCTATCTTCTAATATTTGCTCCTAAATATTGGATTGGACTTGGGCTCCCAAAGACTTAGGAAGGAAATAATCTTTCCAACCAAAATGGGGCGTCGTGCCATCGATGACAAGGCAGACACAGCGTCTTGAATTACACAGGGCTGGCTGTGGCTTGAATAATCTATTGGCGAAGCTGAGCTTTGGAAATAAACTTTTAAAAAAGGCAGCAATACAAGAAAAGATAACAGTTCTCCCTAGAGGCACAGCAGGCTAGAAAGCATCTTCTTGCCCAGAGTCACAACGGTGGCTGGGTCCATCATAGCATCCCCCTGCCTCTGAAATCCAGGAGGTTGTGAGGGAAAGCGCAGGCAACCTTGACCTCGTACTCCAGACACCATCTCTCAAGACAGTCCTCTCCATCAGTATCAGAGATCCTTTGTTCAAGTGAGAAGGTGAGCCACGAGTCACTGAATTCCACCTGTGCTGTTTGGGGAGTATGACAGGAGGCAAGCGGCTTATGGCCTCTCTCCTTCTGCCTCCTGGGGGAAGGGACTGTTCCCTGGCAGCTCAGGGGGCCATTTCTCTAGTGAGAAGGGAGGGAGCCCCTCAATCTTGCTGCTGGGGCGGGAGTGGGGGTCAGGCTGAATTATCTCCCAACAGCAACTGGCGACTACCTTGGCTGAAGTCAGTGAGCTTGTAAAATCACTTCCCCGAGGCACTCCAGCACCCAATTTGGAGATGAGTGGGGATTTACATGATTCAACGGAATGTTTCTTTCCGGTATCGGGGCTCAGTCAGTCGTGAAGGAGGAATTTGTGAGCAAAGCTCACTGGCTGTGGCTTGTGCTTTCTTCTTGTCCAGAGGGGCTGCAGGAGTGCAGGCATAAAGAGCTCAGTCTTTGAGGTTAAAATAAATGATGCTCAGGGGTGGGGTGCATCTGTTTCATTGTGACCCTAGGGAGTCTGTCTCTGGGGTAAGGAGAGATGAACAAAGAAAACCCTTCTGACTTTAAAGCCTTAAGGTCAGGGTCACAAGATGTATTGAATGTTTATTTGGGGCCGGGTACTATGTGAAGTCATTTACCTAATATGGCCTCATTATATCCTGATAATAACTCTATGAGATTGATGTTTTTGTCCTTATTTTATGGATGAGGAAACTGAGGCTCAGAGAATTTAAGTGAGAAAGTTGCTCAACTGACCGCCAACACCAAGGGGTGCTCCCTGGAGGTGTGTCTGGAATTTGATCCCAAATAAGCATCATGCAATGTAAAAACAGTTGTCTGATAGATTGGGAGTTTGGAACTGACATGTACACATTGCTCTATTTAAAATAAAATGCCTTTCTATGAAAAATAAAACTAAGAACAGTTGTCCGGTTCATTTGTTTTGCATTTACAGCCCATGCAGGATCTTGCTAGAAAAAGGTAACGGGTGGTCACAGAGCTGGAGAGTGGTTGTCTCTGTTTCACTGCTCTGTGGTTTCGTGGATTGGAGACCTTACCAAGACTGAATCCAAATCCATGGTGACCCACTTACTAGGTCTGGGATCTCAAGCAGGTCATCTATCCTTACTGAGCCTCAGTTTCTTCATCTGTTTCACTGGGTTTCTCTAACAATTCAAAGTGATCATCGCCGTAATGACCCTGTTGTATAGTAGAGGCTCCACAGACGTCAGGTTCACCTCTCTTCCAATTACCACTTGCTTTGTACTAACCACCCCCAAACATCATGGCATAAAACCACAATAATCCTCTATTTTGCTCATGAATTTACAGTGTGGTCGGGGCTCTGCAGAGACAGCTCATCCCTGCTCCATACAGCACTGACTCTCCATACATACAGCACTGACTGCTGCAAACATACAGCACTGACTGCTCCATACATACAGCACTGACTGCTCTATACATACAGCACTGACTGCTCTATACAGCACTGACTGCTCCATACATACAGCACTGACTGCTCCATATATACAGCACTGACGACTGAGGGCCTCAGTTGGGGACCCTCTTCTGGGACGGCTCACCCATGTGGCTGGTAAAGCTGCTTGTTGGTGCCTCCCACGTGGGTCTCTCTGCAGCATGGCTTGGGTCTCCTCACAGTGTGATGGCTAGGTGTGAAGAGTAGGTGTCCCAAGACCCAGGAAGCGAAAGCGCTCAATTTATTAAGTCCTAAACCTGGAACTGGCACGATGCCACTTCTGTCATATTCTGCTGGCCGAGCCATTCCAGAGTCCAGATGCAAGGGGAAGGGACATAGGATCCCCTCTTAGTGGGAAGAGCATCAGTGGGTTTGGGGATGTTTTAAAACAGCCCCCCACTCACCCCCAATCTGTCCTCTGGCCACAAATTATTTATATTATTCCACGGACTAATTATACCCAGCACCTCCCAATATCCCCAGAAAGTCTCCTCTAGATAGGGTGCTGGGTTCAGGCTTTTGTCGTCTAATCAGGTCGAGGTGTCAGTGAGGCTCCTTGGATACGGGACCTGAGATACAGCTCCTTCTTGATCACACGTCCTGGCAGCTAAAGAAGACTGGACGTCTGCCTCCTCATACAATGTTGACACAGACCATGGCCAACCATCAGAGCATCAGCGCTCAGCAGAGGCGGGGCTGCTGTGTCAGAGCCTAGCGGGGAGGTTTCCTGCAGCAGCCTAGTGCCGTGGACCGAGCACAGGGGTGATCACCGGTGACCAGGGTTCCAATCCAGACTCTAGCGTTGATCTGATGGGCGGTATTGAATATGTCACTCCATTGCTCAGAACCTTCATTCCCTTTTCTTCAAAATGGGGCTAATAATCTCTACTTCATAGAGACTTTGCAAGATTTAAATGAGGTGTTGTCCTGGAAACAGCCCAGAAATCTTCCTGACATATACTAGGCCTTCGATAAAGGAGAGTTGAATTTGGAATCTGAGACATGCAAATAAATTGGGCATAATGATATTTATTTCACAGCGTGAGCGCACAGCTCAAAATATACAAAAGGGATTTGTGAGCTGTAACACCTTGCGAGAGAAAAACGTGTGTATTTGTTTCTTTTGTTAACGCCCATTAGCCGCTCCCCAGTCAAAGTCCCAGCATCAGCAGGGTGGGGTCCCCTCCGCCCTGGGGCTGGTGACAGTTTGATCTCTGAGGCAGAAGCTACAAAATGGAACTGCTAGTTGGGCGTTAGCTAAAAGTCATTAGACTTTTCCTTTCCTTCTGTGCTTGCCTTGTGCCCTGAAGTTAGCGGATTTCATCTACGTGGGACTACACTCGAATCCTGTAATCCAGTTTTTTTGGTGCTAGGGGAGATTTCTAGACCAATCTAGATTGGAGGGAGAAGGTCAGAGTCGCAGGATAGGTAACGTGGTCTGTTTCTGAGAGATAATCATGAAGCCGACTGAATATGGATTTAGAAGCAGGGAGACCAGGGTTAGAAGCCTGGCGCTGCCTCTTCTGGCCTGTGTGCTGTGGGCAAGTCCCTCTACTGTCAGGACTTCTAGCTTTCTCATCTGACAAACGGGGAAATAATCACTCCAGCTGACAGGGCTGTGTGAGAAGGTGGTGAGGCAAGGCATGTAAAAGGCTCACTTCAATACCTGGTGCCAAACAGATGTTGCTTTATTATTATTAGACGAACACGGAATAATAATAACCACCTAATCAACTGGTAGGAGAATGGAATAAATTGCATGCAAAACACCTCCACGGAGCTAAGCACGTAGAAAGTGCCCTGGAAATTGTAGTCACTGATGCTGCTGCCATTAATGATTTTAATTTTAGCAATAACAGTGTTGATCACACTTGACTAAATTCCTAATATTCCTTGAAAGTTTCTGTAAGCTCGGAGACAAGGTTTAAATTCTGTATACATTTGAATACCATTTCAAAGATTCCTCCAGCAAAAGCCAGGTATGTAAGTAATGTATTGGCACAAAGTGAGAAAATAAAACATAAACAGAAAGGGAGCCATACTGAGAGCAGTGCCCGCAATTTCACCGATAGCTCAGGTGAAAGAGGGCACAGTGAAATTTCCATGTTGAAGGTGACACTGTATTTTTGAGGCAGAGAGAAGTACCAAGTGGAGCAGATCTATTGAATAATTACACGGAGGGCTATAAACCAGATATAGTTTCACTTCTTTTCCAGTCATGGACTTCAACTAAGCTCTGTTTAAATCTGCTTCCTCATATTTTGTTTGTAAATCCATAGCATTTTGGTTGCTCTCTGATATTAGGATAGACTCAGTCCAGTATTTTAACTTCCTTGTCCCAACCATTCTACGCCTTGGTCCCTACTCAACCTTGCTTATGTGGGCTATGTCAGCAAGTCTCCGGTCTTCAGAAACCTGGAGAGAAGCAGACACAAGTCCCTATGTTTTCCTAAATTCCTAAACTCCAAGGGCACCTCTCTCAAGAACTTTCTTACTGTATTCTCCTCCATTTCAGGATGGTGCTGGGCTGAGACCTCAGGTTCTACAGCTCAGCAGACAGCAGACTCTAGGGAATAAGATACTATATGGGTTAGCTATTGTCACTTAATGCCACGTAACAACTATCCCCAAACTCAGTGGCCTAAATCACATTTTTTTCTCACCACAGATCTAGCTATGGCCAGCTAAGCAGCTGTGCCTTAGGGTGTGGCAGCTAGATTGAGTCTGGATCTGACTGAGCAGGTCTACTTCAAGCTGAAGTTCTGCAGGCTTGCTGAGTTGTTCTGTTTCATGTCTTTTTCCTCTGGGACTAGAGGGCTACCCAGAGCACATTCTTCTCATGGTGATAACAGAGGCATAAAAGGCATCTCTAGTTGTCATGCCCTCATATGGCTATGTCCAAAGGCAGGAAAGGAACCAAGGATTCCCCTTGCATACCTTTTTCTTTTCATCAGCATGGATAGTCTTCCTCAGAAGTTCTCAACAAATTTTTCTGTCATCTCATCTGCTGGAACTGGGTACCCTGTCCAACTCCAAAAGAATCTCTGGAAAAGGGAAAGAGATACCACAATGGCCTTAGACAAATGCTTGTTGAGTGAATGGATTCTTACAGAAATGAGTAATCCTCCTGTAGGTTCCAACATCACTTTTAGGAATAAGCAAAAAGCATACCCACGTTTAGGGAAACCATGTAAAAAGAAATGAGTAGAGAAAGAGGTGAGAGAAGGATTCAACTTCGTATTTTGTAGCTGATGCAGTTCCTCAGACACAGTTTCAGTAATGCAGTGGGTTACTATGCTCAGACTTTGAGTGATACACCAGAGTGTCCCTAGTGGGGGTTCTTATTTCATAGTCCATAAAATAAAGGCAATATCAGTGATTAACTTAGTTACAGTAATTATCTATTAATAATAATTAGCTATTACTAATACTGAAATAGTAGAAACTAAGTGCCAGGCGCATCTCTAACTGCTTTACACACATACATTCATTATTATGTGCTGCTCATGAAGACTGATGGGACTAACGGGCCTCCATGAACGTCCTGAGATTCACACCCTTGTGCGGTCTCCTCCCACAGTGATCCTGGGTTTAGTCATGTGACTTGCTTTGCCAATGGGACATTAGCGAGCATGATATAAGCAGAGCATTCTCTCTTGGAAGTCAGCTGCTTTGCTGGAAAGACGCCTAGGCTAGACTACTGCGTGATGAGAGGACTTGTAGAGAAAAATCCGGAAGGCAGAGAGGCCGTTATGGGCGTTCCAGCTCTCAGCTGAATGCGGCCCCATGAGTGACCCTCCCCAGAATCCTAAGAAATAATAAATCAACATTGTTTCCAGCCACTGAATTTGGGGGGGGGGGGTTTGTTACACAGCTGTAGACACAGAAACAATTGGAACAACAAAGGTGTGTATTCCTTGGACAACTTCTGTGAAGGACTTTCTTTTCCTTTCTATTTGTGATCAGCCAGAAAAGCTAAGGGGATGACTGTGAGCCTCATGGGATTCATTCATTCATTCGACAAATATTTACTGAGTGCCTGCTCTGTCCCAGGCAGCGTTCTGTGTGCTGGGGACATCGTGATGAATACAGCCCCTGCCCTCATGACACTTAGAGTTTATGACATGGCTTCATCCTCCTAGATGCCCTGGGAAAAGATTAGTGGTTCCCCACCAAATACATCCTTTGTTTTTTCATAACGTGCTATGTATCTGTCCCCTATCTAAATCTGACCTTCATCTGCTTGTAATTCCAAAGACAGGGAGTAGAGACAGACTTTAAAGTCAGACTAACCTGGCCTCAAATCCTCTCTCCCTCCCATGTCTTTCTTCTGGTCTCAGTTTCCCCATCTTTGGACTGGGTATAAGAATCCTCACCTAAAGCTACCATAAAGATCACAGGAAGAACACAAGTATTCAGTAAATGTTAATACTCTTCTTATAGATTGAACACCTACATGCGGTTTCAGGGCAATTTCAATCGGAGGGCAGTTCATGGGGCATCTGATCTGCACCCCCCCTTCTGTTTTCTAGGACTCTGGTGCCAAAGGGAATTTGGAAGCTAGCTCTCCTGCGTGCTCTATACCTGCCCTGACTCCCCTATCCTTTGCACAGGAAAGCTGAGCCTGTGATCCTTGACACTGGCCCCTCGGCCACAAAGCTTTACCAAAGGCTCTCACGTCCATTACCTCAATTACCCTTTGCAGCAGGTCTGCGAGGCAGGTGTTCTCGGCCTCATTTTACGGTTGACATACCTGAGGCCCAGGGAACTGAAGTAGCTTTTGCAAGGTTACAAAGAAAATTAGTGGCTGAGCTTGCCTTGAAACCCAGGTCCCCCATGTCCTGCCTGAAGGCTCTTTCGAGTTTCTTTGCACTGTCTCCCTGCCCCCTCACAATCCTCTCACCTCCCACCCCTACCTCCACCCCACTGTGTCACCTGGACACCTGAGAAGCGAAAGCCACAGCATCTCAACAAAGGGAGGCACACGTGATTATTTTCTTGCAACCATGTACATAGGAGGCATTAACATTCACCCAGGAGCTGCTGAAATCCGCTCAACTGAAACGGAGGCTGGCGAGAAGGGGACTGACCAAATTTGTTTACAGTGGCTAATCCAGCTTCGGCTGCCGTGCCGCACAGCCTGACTGTATGAGCAGGGAGAAAGTCTAATTACAGGCTGACAGCCCTGAGTGTCTCCTGGGAAGACAGGTCCTGAATAAAAGTATTAAGAGAAGCTTGAAGTGTTTGGAGATAGATAGAGATTTGTTTCCTAGCCCTGTAGTTCTAAGGGGAAGGTTTCAGATCAGGATCACAAAAGCCTAAGATTTCAGACCCAAAGGAGGCTGTAGAGAGGAGTCAGCCCTCAGGTGTGGACACGGAGGTGATTGTCCCAAGGTCATGCAATGCCACCCTGCAGAGGTCGGCACATGCATCCTGAGGCCTGACTCCCAAGCTTCTGAGTTCCCACCGACCCCCGTCACCCCCAAGCATTTCCCCTTCCGTTTCAGCCCCCGGGGATCAGTCTCTAAGCTGGTTTCTCTGCCTCGGTCTCAGCCCTCTCCAGTCCATCCTCCAGGTGTTCCCAGAGTCTGATCACGGGGCTCTGCTGCGTCAATTTATTCAGTAGCCCCTTCGTGTGCTTAGGGGTGAAATCTACATCTTAGTCTTGGCCAAAAAAAAAAAAAAAAAAGCCCTTTGATGTGGCCTTTACCTGTGCTTCTGCCTACCAGGTAGCTGTTGATCCCCAAACTGGTCATGTCCCTCTGCATCTTCATGGTTTTGCTCATGCTGTTTCCTCCATCTGAAATGCCCTTTCTTCGCCTCTCTGTCTAAGGAAACTTCTACCCTTGCACACCCACCGCCTTCTTCAAAGCTCAAATCACAGATAAGCATCCGTTTGAGATGCTCTCAGCTTGGTCCCCCTGCAAGTCCCCATGGCACACTCAATCTCGGGCAGGGCACTGTGATGGCAGGGGCTGTACTCTCTCCACCCACGCCTAAGTACTTAGTGCCCCCCACAGTACCGAGCCCCAATCCTTGATAGAATGAAGGTAATAAACTGATTGGTTACAGCATGCAGCTACTCTGTGGTACAATGCGGAACAAAACACACTTGGGGGGCTTCCCCGGTGGCGCAGGGGTTGAGAGTCCGCCTGCCGATGCAGGGGACACGGGTTCATGCCCCGGTCCGGGAAGATCCCACGTGCCGCGGAGCGGCTGGGCCCGTTAGCCATGGCCGCTGAGCCTGCGCGTCCGGAGCCTGTGCTCCGCAACGGGAGAGGCCACAGCAGTGAGACGCCTGCGTACCGCAAAAACAAAAAAAACCCACCACGCTTGAGTAGCCCTCCCAGAGCTTATGGTCTGACTGATCAACCCACTGGGCCACTGCTGGTTTGAGGCTTAAAGGCGCCGCTCTCCTTAAGAAGCCTCATTTAAGCGGTATATACCTATGGCCTGATAACAGGGATGCCTAACGTACAGAAAAATGACACATGCATAGGTCTCTACTGTATCAGTTTCTCAGTGACCCTCACTGCATCACTGACGCCTCAGATGTCATGGGACTGAGAGCAAGCCCCCACCTGAGTGTCACAGGAGCGTGTTTCTGGAGCAGAGGGTCATGACAGAGAGGGCAAGAAGTGAGAGGATTACAAAGAAAAACAGGATCCATCACGATTTTGCCTGGAAATGCCTGTTAATTTAGGTCAATTCAACAAATATTTATGAGGTACTATGTGTGCCATATATATATATATATATATCATCAAACCCATTATACAGGAGGGGCAGTTAAGGCATAGTGGTGAAATAGCTTGTCCCAAGTTGCAACAGTTGGTTCATGATGGTGCTGGGATTCAATCCAGGTATGATGGACTTGAAAACTGTAACCTTCCTACTGTGCTGCATAAACACAGTATGGAGCACCTACTATGTGCCAGCACTGGGGATACAAAGGTGACTGGAACACGGCCCCTGCCCTCAAGAAGCTCCCAGTGTCCTGGGGGATGGAAAGGAACCAGCTCTCTCAGTGTGGTGCCGGCAGGGAAACGGAGCATGCAAGGCTGTGGGGAAGGAGATTTCACCACAGACATGGTTTAGAATTGCCTGCACACGGTGATCGAACAAAAGCTGACTGACTTCTAGTGGGCTTTAGTGTTGCCTTTAATATCTGTGCACACACCGGGGTCCCTTATTGCCTGCTGGTGGGGCACAGTAAGTCAGTCTGGCTGTGGAAGGCTAGTTCCATTCCCAGACTCTCACACATCTGGTGCACGGAGACTCTGGGCCAGCACCGCCCTGTCTTCCAAGAGTCACAGAATCACAAGTTGGCAGTCTTCCGGAGAGAGGGGGATGTGGCCAGGGCGCAGGGGGAGCAGGGGAGAGTGGTGCCGTGCATCATGCTGTGAGTGAAGGCTTCACAAAGGAGACATCGATCAATTGATGACGCCTGGAGAACTTGCTCAGGTGTAAAATGGACTCTGGTTTTTATTGCAGCCAAAGTCCAAGAGGACTTTCCCAAAGGACCACCTCGATTTGGCCAGAGGTGCTGACAACGCTCCATGACTTCCTTGAGGAAAGGTTTTTAATTTCTACGCCAATGAGCCAGACACTGACTCCCTCCCATCCTACGCCCTCAAATACAAGTGTAGAGCTTCGCCGGGAAGTGGGAGCAGTAGGCACGCATTAGCCCACCCATTGTAAAGCCTCTGATGGAGACCAATTACTCAAACCAGCTCCACTTCATTTCCAGCTGAAAACCCACCACTGATATTTGTGGGCCACAGCCCCGGGCTGATGAAGCAATCAGGAGGAAAAGCAGATGTCAGAGACACGCAGTCTTACAAAGGGTTTCGAAAGGAGGGTAGGGAAGGCAAGGCAGTGGACATGACGGGGGCTGCTCACTTACTGCCTGCAGACTTTGTGCCAGGTCTTGTGTTGAATATTTTGCAGGTTTCTGCAGGGAGAAGAAAGTCAAACCCAACCCTAACACACACACACACACACACACACCACACACATGCACGCACACACGCACACGCACACACACACCACACATGCACACACACACGCACACACGCACACACACGCACACACACACACACACCCTGGAGAGATACAAACAAACTAAAAAAACTGCTCTGGCGTCCGTGTGGCCTGCAAACCAGTAAGCTTCTTGGAGAAGCTTTGTTAGCTTCTGGCCATCGTGGGATTGGCCATATCCCACCTGGAGTTGCTACTTTGAATTTCGTCCCAAGTTTTCAACCCTTGAGGTGCTGGAATGGTCCTGGAACCCGGGCAGAGATGGGTAAGCAGGTCTTCTGCCGCTTTGTCACCTGGGCCCCACAGCTGCAATCATTCTGTCAGCTTCTGCTGGTAGCAGCCTCCCTCTAGAAGGCCTCAGAATCAGCCTCAGACAGGAGGGAAGGGCACAACCCTTAAAGAATGACACAGCCAGTTGACAAAAACTGATTAGAACCAACTAGGCCCAAGGTGGCGGAAGATTCGACTTCCAGTGGACCTTGAGCCTCATTATGCGCTCATTGTAATACATTAGCGTATGCTAAATGACACATCCACAGGTGCCAAGACAGTTCGGAGGAGGCTGACTGTAAAAGGTCACAAAGCGGGTGGTGATCCAGTTCCTGGAAGTCCCTGCTCCTTCCTCAAAATAGTTTAAATAATCATCCCACTCATTACCGTATCAAATTACCCATAAAAACGAACCTCCCCATATTTCAGGCCACTCTCACTTTCTGAGATGACCCCATGCCCTGGGGCTGCTCTGACCTTCGGAGTCACACCTCATTCGGCCAATGGAATGTGTATCTCTCTCAATAAACATGCTTTCACTTTACCATGGCTCACTTTTGAATTCTTTCCTGCGAGAAGCCAAGAACCCTCACTTGGCAGCCTGTCCCAGGGACTCACCAGAGACCTGGGACATGACCACCTTCTCGCGCCCCATTTTCCTGCAACAAGCCCAGGGCACCTGGACGTGTACCTCCCACATTTCATGCTCCTTCATCATCTCTTTGCTGGGCCCCCCCTTTCTTCCACTTTCCTCCTCATTGGTACTTAAATGAAAGCTTCCATGCTATGAAAGAGACAAATAGGTACTGGAAAGGAGGAGCAGAAAGAAGGGGAAGGATTGTTTAAATAAACAAGCAACTGCTTTCAGAATTTCCACTTGAGGACAGATTTCCTTATTTCCTCTACAGTTCTTCAATCCTATCCTGATAGGTATTATTTTACCCATTTTACAGACAAAGAAACTGAGGCTAGGAAACAATGACTGGTTAGTGGCGTTTTCTGACCTACAGCTGCGCTCTTTCCATTCTAGCAAATTGCCTCTATTTGCATTCAATTTGCAGAATCTGCATTGAGCAACCTGCAGGCCCAGTACAGAGGAATGTGGCCTAGAGCTTCTGAAGCATTTCAGAGAGCACAGGTCTGGCTGTCACCCTGTGGTGGCAGTCTGGGCCGACACTGGACATGTTCCACTCTGAGGTCATAACTCACAAGCTGATTTAGATAGTGGAAAGTGTTTCTCTGAGATAAGCTATACATTTTCAAACTGAATTGCCATCTCGCTGTCTACTCTGCGTGGTATTTTATAACTATCTATCTTTGATAACCGAATGCTACAATTAAGGTGAAATCTGCATATGCAAACTTAACGATTTTTTGGCATTTCCCATTCATCTTAGAACATTTTGGCTGAAAACAGATGAGTGCCCTGCTCCCATCCCAACACACACACACACACACACACACACACACACACACACACACCCTCACATGCACTCACACCTTTAGTCACAGAGGCAGGGAATGATCCCATTTGACTTAGCTTCTCTCTTGATTCTATCCTGTGATTCTCCTTCCATTCATTTGATTTTGCTTTCTTTGCCCCTGGAAATGATATTCATTCTCTGAGCTAAGGCATAATAAACAGAGAACTGGACTTGGAGCCAGAAGACCCAGGCCTTAGTTCTGATATAATGCTTAGTCGTTGTGTGACCAGACCAGAAAACGATCTCAGGTTTTAAAGTTGGACAGATTATAAATCCCTGACTCTTGAGACTCACCAGCTGTGCAACTGCAGGCAAATTACTTAACTACTCTGAAACTCAGTATTCTCACCTTCAAAACAGCACTATTATTACTGTCTTGCAAGATCACTATGAAGATTAAAAACATTAAAAAATGTTTTTAAAAAACACAAAAAGTGGCAGGTACAAGGCCTAGTACCCTATGTCTCTAACTTCTGTTTTCCACCATAATCACTGTCTCTCTGACTCAGAATTCTCTTCTTCAGAATAATTGTATTTATCTCACAAGATTATTCTGAGGATTAAATGAGAAAATATACCTGAAAATATTATGAAATTGTGAAGTATTTTTAGTCCTTTGCTCATTCACACAATCAACCAATATTTCTTAGTAAAGGTTCAGTGGTAAGTGATATGGGTGATAATAAAGAAGAATCAGACATAGAATTTACCCTCAAGAAACCTTCATTCTTGAGATATACCCCACCCCACTGGAAGAACATAATATGAGGCAAAATTGAAAAGTGCTGGTGATGTATTTGTAAGGTTCAAGGATAACAAGGAGACACCCTCCAGATGAGGCCATCAGCCGAGGCTCCTTGACAGACCTGCTATTTGAGAAAACACTTGGCACAAGGGTAGTAGATAACGGATAAAGGTTGTTCGGGTCCAGCATGAACATGATCACAGCAGTGAGAAAGTGTGAGGAAGGTAAAGGGAACCTAGCCTACAGTATGGGGGATTATTGGAGGGTTGTGGCTGATAAGGTTGCAAAAGATGGGTTGGGACCCATTTCTGGAGGAATTTGGACTTCTAATCTTTTTTTTTGCGGTACGCGGGCCTCTCACTGTTGTGGCCTCGCCCGTTGCGGAGCACAGGCTCCGGACGCGCAGGCTCAGCGGCCATGGCTCACGGGCCCAGCCACTCAGCGGCATGTGGGATCTTCCCGGACCGGGGCACGAACCCGTGTCTCCTGCATCGGCAGGCAGACTCTCAACCACCGCGCCACCAGGGAAGCCCTTGGACTTCTAATCTTATAGAAGATGGAGGATCCGCGGAACATCTTTGAGCAGGAGAGTGATGTTTTCAGAGCCAGCTTTCCTGGCAATGAATCCAGCTGTAATGTACAGGGAGGTTTGGAGTGAGGACAAACAGAGGCTCCCTAGGAGTCCGTTAGGAGAGTTTCGGAGAGAGCCGAGGCCTTGAAATGGATCAAAGGGTGCGAATGAAGGCGGGAAGCTTGGAGGGAAAATATTACAGAGGAAAAATGATAGAATTTAAGGGATCAAGTTGTGGGTGTGGAGGGTAAGAGGGGTCCTGAGTGCCACTGAAGTCTTGGGTGAGGAGAAAAGGCATCAGAGAAATCTCAAGAAGGAACTGGTCTAAGGAGGAAGACAATATTGCCTATATGTAAGAAGAAAAATAATTCATCAGAATTCCAGGGGTCAGGGAAAGGCAGACCAGCCTTTTGGTGGTGTTTCCCAACCTTGGCACTATTGACATTTGGAGTCAGAGAATTCCTTGTTTGGGGAGCTGTCCTGTGCATTGTAGGACATTTAGCACCCACTAGATGCCAGCAACACAACCCCCAAAGTTGTGAGAACTTTGTGATAAATGTCCCAGGAAATTTTCAAATGTCCCCTGAGAGGCAAAATCATCCCCACTTGAGATCCCTGTTGTAGGGAGAAGTCTGCTCCCCATGAGAAACACTGTCGAAGTGCGGAAGAAAAACCTGAGTTACACTCCCCAGGGGGGCCGATAGACCTGTGTCAGGAACTTGGACTTTGGATGGAACGAGGAGGGAGAAGGGAGGCAGCTAGGGAGCTGGTGGAAAGAAGTGGGTTCCAGATGTGCCACCCTGAGCTGCCCCAAGGGTGTCCAGACATAACACCCCCCGTCACACCCACAATTCAATAAAAGCACCGTGAGTTACTGGATTACTTGTGGAAAAAGGAAAAAGAACAGAGTTTTCCAAATGGGTCAGAAGGATTGTAAAACTGCAGCCAAGAGGACCCAGGAGTCAAAACAAAGAGAGGGAGGGAGGAAGAGACACACAGAAATCAGGGGCTGGAGGGGCTTTCTGGGACCTAGAATGGGTGTTCACTTTCGTCAAATTTTACCTAAATCTCTGAAGGAATGGAGACAATAACAAATGGGTGTCTTATTTAAATCTCCATAATTAAACCGGGTACACATTCCTTACACATGCAAGTTATTCGGTACATTTTTTTCATACCTTTGAGATTAATAATGATAGTACTGGCCAATCCTGCTAATGAGAGAATTTAAGTATTGCCAAGGACATCAAGATAGCTGTCCATTCCTGAGCAACTTAGTTAATTTTTCTGGACCTTCATTTCTTCAACTGCAAAATGAATTGAATCATTTTCATCTCATAGACTTGTGTGAGGATTAAGTAAAATAAGACAAATGAAATGCCTGCCACATGTTCAATTATTATGCGTCTTTCTATCTATCCAACTCTCTTTAATTAATTTATGACTGTCATAATTTATGACTATCAGTTATGACTAAGAGAATGTATGTAGATATGGGTGTGGTTGTTATTACAATTCTAGAGGATGCTTCTGGAGATGTCCATTTAAGGCATGTGGTCCCCAAAGACACAAATATCCTAGATGGTAATGATACCCAATGTCTGGACAAGAAGTGGAACGTTCATTCAATTACCCCCATTTCTCGGGCTCCAGATGTTTGACAATACATTGGAGAACTTCCCCATGTAACTATTAGCATTTCCTATATTTTGCTGGCTGTTTATGGCAGAGCTGAAACACCAGTATGAGCCTCGTTTCAGTCTTGCAAAACAAATTGATCTAACCTCAGAAGTTCCAAGAGCTACTCAAAAAGACCATGAATTCTGGAGCTATATCTTGGTTTGGCTTTTGCCTCATTCTGAAAATAAGATCCCTTTGCTTAGCTGAAATTGGTTAAATATCCTCCTTTCCTCAACCATATGGATATTGCTTTTACAAAGGTCTGAAGGACAGTGGCCTTTGGTGTCTGGGATTTTAGGGCGTTTGGCTAATCAATACCCCGGTAAGTAATTAACCACATCTGAATGAGAATCAAGCGAGTTCTGTTCATTTCAAACATTAGGTAGATCTTATAGATCCCAGCCCGTAGACTTCTTTTACTCCAACTCCCTGAATAGTTTTATTCCTCTCTAGGTAATATAGGGTGGTGGCTTCTGGATGAGATGTTTGCTGTTGCTTTTTTCCTCTTGTCTTTGATGACTTGTCAGCCTGGGGTAGCCATACAGGAGAAGGTGAACTGGTGAGTTGGCCAAAAGTTTCTGCAAAATTTGCAGTTAGGGGTTACTTGGTGGGGAACTGAGACACTCTCATGTTTGCAACAGGCTGTTTTAGGATGGAATGTGACCTCTTTCCACATTATTACTAATTCAGTGAAGGAGTCCAGGCCAGTGACAAGAGCGTTCACTTGGTGTCAGATGGACCTGTGTGCAAATCTCAGCTCCAAGACTTAGGAGCTGGGTGATCTGCAGTAAATCAGCTAATCGCTTTGTGCTTGCTTCCCGAT
Organism: Monodon monoceros; assembly: GCF_005190385.1. Taxonomy (NCBI): domain Eukaryota; kingdom Metazoa; phylum Chordata; class Mammalia; order Artiodactyla; family Monodontidae; genus Monodon; species Monodon monoceros. The sequence continues at coordinate 133,414,917 of NW_021703774.1, read as the reverse complement.
CTGTAAAATGAGAATAATAATGCCTCTTCTATAAGAGTTAATGAACATGAAATAAAATCTTGGATATAAAGTATACTCAACTTAATAAATAATAGTTCTCTTGAGTTATATTGGACAATTAACCTCTGCTTATCCATTTGTGTGTAAGAATACCCATCTCATAGTGTTTTGGGAAGGATAAAATTAGGTAATGTATATAAAATTATCTTGGGAAAAGCAAGAGACTGTAAAGATGCTGAGTCATTTCGTTCTAGAAAAGACTTAACCTTTTGCTATGGAGTAACGAATAGAAGTGATATTTTCATATGTGCATTGCATTTTACCCATTCCATTTCCTTGAATATACCAAACTGGCTTCACGGTCGTTTTCTTTTAAAATCTTAACACTAAGTATTTTGTGGTGCTTAAACAGCCTCTTATTTTGCCTTTGTGATAGCTTTAAAGAAGTCCCTCTCTCCGAAACATTGAAGATTTTAAGTAGAGTTATTTTATTCAAATTCTTGTTGGATGATTCAATTTTGAATCATTATTGCTTTTAAATGCTAGACTAGAGATTTCCTTTAAGTAACAGTTAAGAAGGGGGAAAGGCATTTTTCTAAGCAGTTAATTTGCAACTTGTATTTAAAGTGAATACAATTTTGAAAAATCAGAAACTTCATCTCTAATAATTAAAAGATAAAGGCAAGAGAACTGTGGCAAAGGAAATCTCTGCTGAGATATTCTTAATTATAAAAGCTTATCATTGTAATCCTTTTTGAAAATGAACAAAGAGTCTTGATGTTTGAACTTATCAAATAAGAAAGACCAGTGAAGAGGCAAATTTGAAGTCAAGGCAAAAGAGAACCAATTAAATACGTTACAAAGTGCTGAAGTAGGAAGTCACAAGGTCTTTCTGTCTAATGCCAGTGTGCCTGACCCTGGCTTTGCAAATGCTAAACTACATGGTGAAATAACTTTACTGGGTTCAGATTCCGGCACTGGCATTTTCTATTTGTGTAATCTTAGGCAAGTTATTTAAGTCTTCTGGACTGTAAAGTGGGAGGCAAGTAAGAGGAAGAATTAAATGCATAAAAAGTATTTAGAACAATGCCTGGTACTTAGTAAGTTTTCAATGAAATCTGTTGCCAGTAGTGGTGTGTGGTTGTCATGGTCATTTTTTTGGGTATTTTTCATCTCTCTGATGGTTGATAAAAACTGGAATAAATTTGTAATGTGCCTATACATTATTGATACAATGTATAAAATAGACAACTGATGGAAACATACTGTATAGCACAGGGAACTCTACCTAATGCACTGTGGTAACCTAAATGGGAGGGAAGTCCGGAAGGGTGGGGATATCTGTATGTGTATGGCTGATTCATTTTGTTGTGCAGTGGAAGCTAAAACAACATTGTAAAGCAACCATACTCCAATAAAAATTAATTTAAAAAACGAAAATAAAATTTAACAATGAAAAAAAATTGCAATGTGCCAGTTAGTATGGATCTTTTGGATTAGTCTCACTTCAAACTTTAAAAAAATTTAACAATGGCAAAATAACTAACAATTTATTTTTCTCAAATAAAATATAAACACTAACATTGAAAACAGATGATATACATTTACATTTTTAATGGTATACATTTATTTTTATAAGCTCATATTTACCATTATTATAAAGTATATTGCCTGTGTGTTATTATACCATTACTATAAATTCTTAGAAAAGTGTGGTTGTTTGAGAAAAATATTATAAGACAATGTGGATGAAAAGACGTTATATTCAGCCTCAAAAAGCAATGACTCTCTCTTATGTGTTTTATACAAATAATATATTTTAGCATGTGTGTTGCTTTAAAAAGTTAAAAAAATTTTCAATCCTTTTAATTTATTGAGATTTGTTTTATGACAAAGAATATGATGTATCTTAGTGAATATGTCACAGGCACTTCAAAGTGTGTATTCGTCTGTTGTGTGTAGTTCTAAGTCATTAAGTTGGTTATTAATGCTGCTCAAGTTTTCACCTCCTTGTCTATCAAATACTGAGGGAGGAATGTTGCATCCCCAAGTATATTTGTGGATTTGTCTATTTCTCCTTTCAGTTCTATCAGTTTTTGTTTCATGCATTTTGAAGCTCTGTTATTATCTGTTTATCTACTTGTCTTTCTATGTCTATCTATCTGTCTACATACAGATTTGTAGATGATCTGCCCCTTTATCATTATGAAAGGCTTTCATTATCCCTGGGTTTGCATGGTCAATTTTTTTTCCCTATATTTTATTTTAACCTATCTGACTCTTTATATTTTAAAGTATGCCTCATATAGATAGCATATAGATGGGTCTTACTTTATTACCTAGTCTAATAATCTCTGTCTTTTAATCATAGTATTTATACAACTTATATAAGATGTAATTACCGATATGCATGGGTTTGGGTTTGCCATCCTATTTGTCCCATCTGTTCTTTGTTTCTGTTTTTCTCTTTTTTTAGGTCATCTTTTGCATTTCATATTTTTTCTAATTCCAAGTAATTTGTTAGCAATTCTACTTTGTTTATTTATTTATTTTGGTTGTTACTCTAAGCTTTGCAACATTCATCATTAACTTATCACAGCCTACCTTCAAATGATATCATACCACTTCTGATACCATTTTTATTCTTCCTGAGTAACTTCTTTTGACCTTTCTAATAGTGCAGAATGAATTTTGGTGAGGGAGTTATCCATTTTTGTTAGTCTGAAGAACTCTTTATTTTGCCTTTATTTTGAAGGGTATCTTTGATGAATATAAAATTCTAAGTGGAAAGCTTCCTTTCTTCTTCCCACATCACTTTGAAGACATTAATATCATTCCATTATCTTCAATTTGTATAATCTTTGAGGAGAGATCCATTTTGTTATGGACTCCTTTAATATTTTATCATTGATTTCTAGCAGTTTGATTATAATGTGCCTAGGTGTACTTCTGTGGATTTATAGTTCTCATCAAATTTGGGGAAAAAAATTTTGCCACTATTAATTCAAACATGTTTTCTGCCACATACTTTCTCCTCTGCTTCTGACTGCAGGTATGCCCGACTCCCTGATATTATTCCACAGGTCACTGAGGCTCTGTTCTTTTTTTATTGTTTTTGGCAGTATTTTTTCTCTGTTTCATTTCGGATAGTTTCTATATCTTTAAGTTTACTTACTGATCTTTTCTTTTGCAGTATTTAATCTGTTTCTTAGCCCATCCAATGGATCTTTCATTTTGGTTTTTATAATTTTTCAGCTTCAAAACTTGCATCTGGTACTTTTTTTATATCTTTCACTTCTCATCATGTCCATGATTGCCCTTACTTTAATATACTTAAAATAATTCAAAATCCTTGTTTGCTACTTCCATCACTTTTATTTCATAGGTCTTTAGAATTAGGAAGGACTTTGACCTCTAATTTAATCCACCCATGTTACAGATAAGGAAATTGAGTCCCAGAAAGAGAAGGGGAATATTAAATGACAACCAGACCACTCCTCTAGGCATTTTATGAATATTGACCAATTTAAACCTCATTATGTCCCTCTAAGGCTGCTGTAATCATTATCCCCTCCAGTTGAGAGCCAGAGCGGAAACAAAGCAATCTGATATGTCAGTCACCCAGTTTCCTAGTTGTACAGTCAGGCCTTCTAATCCCCAGATCAGTGTTATTACACCATTATTGCTACCCTCACCCACCAGAAAAAAAAAATCTTTTCAAAACTGAGCACCCATTTTGATAAGCACTATTTACAACAGCCAGGACATGGAAGCAACCAAAATGTCCATCAATGGCTAGAGGAATGGCTAAATGAATGGCTAAAGAAGATATGGTACATATATACAATGGAATATTGCCCAGCCATAAGAAAGAATGGAATCGTGCTATTTGCAGCAACATGGATGCAGCTAGAGATTATCATACTGAGTGAAGTAAGTCAGACAAAGGCAAATACCATATGATATCGCTTATATGTGGAATCCAAAAAAATGGTACAAATGAACTTATTTACAAAACAGAAATAGAGTCACAGATGTAGAAAACAAACTTACGGTTACCAGGTGGGTAAGGGGGAGGAGGGTAAATTGGGAGATTGAGGTTGACATATACACACTACTATATATAAAATAGATAACTAACAATGACCTACTGTATAGCACAGGGAACTCTACTCAATACTCTGTAATGACCTATATGGGAAAAGAATCTAAAAAAGAGTGGATATATGTATATGCATAACTGATTCACTTTACTGTACACCTGAAACTAACACAACATTGTAAATCAACTATACTCCAATAAATTTGTTTTTTAAAAAAGCAAAACAAATATTTAATTTGGAATTAGGACACCCAAAGGTTTTGTGGGGTTTTTTTTTGTTGTTGTTGTTGTTGTTTGCGGTACGTGGGCCTCTCACTGTTGTGGCCTCTCCCGTTGTGGAGCACAGGCTCCGGTCTCGCAGGCCCAGCAGCCATGGCTCACGGGCCCAGCCGCTCCGCGGCATGTGGGATCTTCCCGGACCAGGGCACGAACCCGTGTCCCCTGCATTGGCAGGCGGACTCTCAACCACTGCGCCACCAGGGGAAGCCCCCCTAAAGGTTTTTATAACATTTCCAACCCAACGTTTCCACTGATGAAGAATGAACAAAATACCTTAGGGGGAATTAAAGAAATATGAGTGAAGGCCTCAAATGTAGAAGATAATCACAGGGATCTGTTTGCTCCTTTAACTAGGTCATACAGGCAGTGGATCCTAAGGAAATTTAAATCACTATCTTCTTTTTTATTTTATTGCTTCATGGGCATCAGAATGTTCACCAAAGTAACCCAGGCCAGGGCCGTGCGAATATTTTGTATAGCTGTCCAGATGACTGGAAATCAACATGAATTCAGGCTGCATGGCATTTTAGCTAATATAAACAATTGGAGTAGTGGATGTGACTCAGGGTGAGTCTCATGACTATGGACACTTTTTTTTTCGGGGTAACTAATCTTTAGCTACACTTCAAGCAGCATTGGGTGTGGGCTTTGATGTGAGATCAAGCTGGGTTTAAAACCTGTCTTCACCACTTAGTGGCTATGGAACTTGGGTAAGTTACTTAAACTCTCTAAGGCTTAACTTTCTCATCTATAAAACAGAGACAATACATATTTCATAGAGTGCTTGTCAGGAGTTAAGACAGTTAATATAAAGCAATGAGCATAGAAACTGGCACATGGTAAGCTTTTAGAAAATTACTTTTATTACTCTATTTCCCTTTTGTCAGAAATCCTTCATAGTATTTCTTGGAATGTGTTTTTATTTTTTATTTTATTTTATTTTTTTGCAGTACACGGGCCCCTCACTGCTGTGGCCTATCCCGTTGCGGAGCACAGGCTCCAGACGCGCAGGCTCAGCGGCCATGGCCCACGGGCCCAGCCGCTCCGTGGCATGTGGGATCCTCCCGGACCGGGGCACGAACCCACGTCCCCTGCATCGGCAGGCGGACTCTCAACCACTGCGCCACCAGGGAAGCCCCCTGAATTCTTGCTTTACCTCTTACTATCTATATAACCTTAACCACATTATTTCATCTTCCTCTGAATCTGTTTTACTTATCTATAAAACAGGTATAATAATTCCTACTCCACAGGGGTCTAGTAAAATTTAAATTATATAACATAAGACCAAATGAGATAATATATTCATACAAAAGTTTTTATGGAGTTCCCACTGTATGCCCGGTACTGTGCTCAGGGGACCGTGGTGATCAGCAGAGTCATGACCCCTGCCTTGCAGAACTTGGAGTCTAAGGGTGGGAATAAAGTGTAGGAGGCTCTACATATGTGGCATTATGTTAGCATAGGGCAAGGCAAACCATCTGGAGGACATGAGACTTAACGGAACTGGGAAGGTCTGACCAGATGGATGAGGTGTGATTATTCAGTGTGGAGGAAAGAGCATTATGCATATATTGCAGGAGAGCCTGGAACATGCTTAGAACCAGAAGTTCTGTGTGGAATTCTATGTGTACCTGGAACACAGTAGACACTTTTTTTTCATTTGTTCATTCATTCATTCATTCCTTTTGTTCATTCATTCAATACATATTCCAGGTATGCTACGTGATGAGCAAAACAGATAATGTCCTTACCCTCCTGGAATTTACAGTGTAGTGATGGAATCAGTCAATAAACATGCAAACCAAACATTTCAGTAAAAATTGTGATAAATAGTATGAAGGAAGCAAACAGGGTCCTTTGATAGAGGCTATCGAGCAATCTAAAAATAGGCAGGTTGGGGCGTTCTCTACGGAGGTGGATTTAAGCTGAGATACGAAGGATGGTGAGGAGAAACCAAGTGAAGAGTAGGGAGAGTGGAGAGGTCAGCACATGCTGAGATCCCGCTGCAGGAAATGGCTCATCACATTTGAGGACCTGCAGGATGGGAGCAGCGTGAGACCAGGGGATCGAGTCCTGAGAGGATGTCAGAAAGGTGGGCAGGGGCCAGACCACAGAGGACCTTGGGCACCATGGTGAGGAACTTTGATTTTAGTCTATGTGTAGTAAAACAAACAAACAAACAAACAAAAATAACTGGAGGGTCTTATACAGGAGGGATATTATCTGATTTCTAATTTTAAAAAATCATCCTGGTGTCTGTGCAGAGAAAGGATTGGAGGAAATTGAAGTGGAATGTCTTGGACCATAGGAGGCCATAGCAATTATCTGGGTGAGAGATAACAGTGTCTTAAATTAGGACGGGGGCAGCTGAGACAGGCACAAGGGAAGATGTTTGAGATATATCTTGAAAGCAAAATTGACAGAAATTTCCAAAGGACTGGGTATGGGGGTGAGGGCAAGGAAGGAATTAAAGACCACTGTCAGGTATCCGGCTTAAGCAGCTGTGTGTTAGGGTAGTCCCACTTACTGATGTGGATAAAACTGAGAGAGGAACAGTTAAAAGGAGAAAATTAAGAGTTTCGATTCAGCGCCATTAAGTTTGCCATGCCTGACAGGCACCTAGTGGAGATATAAAATGGGGCAGTTGGATAAACAAAACAGGATTTCTGAGCAGTGGTCCAGGTTGAAGATCTAAATCTAGGAGGCATTAGCATAGGTGGTATGTGAAACCCAGGAAATGGATATCACCTTCTTAAGAGTGAGAAAAGCAAAAAAAGAAAGGCAAGACTGCACCCTGAGGAATTCTAGTTTTCAGACACATCAAAGAGAACTGGCCACAGAGGTAGGAAGGGGGCAAGGAAGTGTGGTACTGAAGAAGTCCAAGCGAGCAAAGATTTCAAGAAGGAACAATGGTTAACAGAGGGCAATTAAGACCAAGCTGGAAAACTTTCCACTGGATTTAGCGACGTGGAGGTCACTAGAGACTCAGCACTTTCAAGGTCAAATTTTAAATATGTCTCATGATGTAATTCCCATGTAACTGAATGGGAGTAGCTCCAGGTTATATAATTAGTGACAATCAGTCTTGAATATAAGCTGAGCCTATTTATTAGGATGACCCACTGGAAATAATCAGGGTTGGGCCTTCTGACCTAGCCTGGGATGGGCAACTAATTAATTATTTTGTGATCTAAATTGCTGAGGTGGCCACATTCTGTGGTCAAGCATTTGACTCACAGATTACATGTTCAAGTCTAGGTTTTAGGCCATTTTAGGCCTTTTGCCCAAAATGCCACCCTATCTAAAAAGGCAGATGGAAAGCATCTCACTAGTCCCCAGCTCTCCACAGCACAGGCATTCAATATGTTTTTGATGAAGATGGAGAGGTTTGATGCACATGTCTGGGGTTAAGAAGGTTAGAGAGAAGAAACTAACATGTATGTCAGGCTGATGCTTGGGGCTTTCCATGCTTTGCAAATGTAATCTCACTCCATATTCAAAACAGTCTCACAAGTTATTATCTCTATTTTTTAGCTATAAGTAGCAGAAACTGGATTTAAATCCATGTTTGGTAGACTCGAAAGCCCTGTTACATCAGTGCTTCTTCAACTGTGTTAAATAGTCTTACAGATACTACAGGAAAGAAAAAAATGACCTATAGTCACAAACTGGGTAAATGCTCTGTTAAGTAGATTAAAATGCAGAACTTTTCAGAGCCTTAATGTGTTGTTGGGCATTTTAAATCTCCAAGAGCAGTATGTTGTACACAATTTATCCAAATGTATTTGACCAGGTAACTTTACTTCTTTTCCTCCTCACCTCTGGTGCATATCTCAGGAACTAGTACTCCACAGAGCATACTTTGGGAACCCTGCACATAGCACTATATTCCCTTGTGGTGATTCTACCGATGAAAAACTTAATAGCCAGACAGTTAAAGAAACTTGCTCATAGTGGCACAGCAAGGTAGATGCCAACTAAAGACTAGAATCAAAGACTCCTGAATCTTACTGCTCTACATTAACTCTCTCCCTGCTTGAGTAAATTTTCAGTAGCTGGAAGATGCTTTCAAACTATTTGCCAAGATTTACTAGGCCACAGATTTATTAAATGTTCCTGAAGTAATTGAAAAATTGATACGGTTCTTTTGGAAAGCCATTTGGCCGTATGTGTCATAAGCTTTGAAACCATTTGTATCCTTCAACCCAGCCATCCTATTCTACAGGAAGTATCTTCAGTAAGTAACTCAGAATACAGAAAAACTGGGTGCTCAGTACTCTAATTGTTTAATGTTAGTGGAATGGGACAATGTGCAGTCATCATAAAATGTTTACATTTCTCTGATAATATTAAATGGAAAAATAAGATATAAAAATGTAATAGTATGACCTCAACTATGTTATAATTAAGAATGAAAGGAAATATAACAAAGTATTAATGGTGGTGGAATTTGGGGCAATTTTTTTCTTTTATAATCTTTTCGATGTTCTCTTTAGGAGAACGTATGACTTTTATAATCAACAAAAAATAAACTACCTTAAAAAATTCATTGGAACGATAAGAGAAGATGCCCGTCATATTGATATTGGCTAAAAGGTTGGAGCCCTGTAATGACTTAATGAATGGTCCTTGTGTACCTTCTGTAGCCTTGCTTCAGTGATAGCATGAATGTATGTTCCTCTGTCTAGACATCACGTCACAAAGCTTTTAAAACTACAGCAACACAGCGCTGCTCTAAGCTTTTGCTTCCATCTATTAACACTGTTTCCTTCCATTTTGACATCATAATGCAGCCTCTATGGGCTTACAATGATATTATCTTGACAATTCTACAGTGAGACACAGAACTAACACTGGAGTCATTTTCTGCTCCCAAACCTCCTCCCTGTAACTTCTCTCCCACATTTTAGTGATCAGAACTCTTGTTTTTCTCCGTGTTTCTATGCTTCACACTTTTATTATTAGGACAATCTATCAGAAAAATGACATATGGACCAAACCTTGAGCCATCTGAATGTCTAGACACCAGGATCATTTAATTAGATTCTAACTGGAAATTAGGTTCAAATAAATTCCTAAACAATGTCATTCTATTTCCCATACATTGGCTTCATTCCTTCTATCCCCTTTTTATCCTTCCTTCTTTCCTTCGTTCCTTCCTTCCTCCCTTCCTTCCTTCCCCCCTCTCCCTCCCTCACTTTCTCCCTCCTTTTCTCCCTTATTTTCTTTCCTCTCCTAAATATTTACTGACCACCTTCCTTGGGTCTGGCACCATGATAAGTGCCAGGAGTTCAGTAGCAAACATATGAACAGTACAAGTACCTGCCTTCATAGAGATTATGATCTGGTGGAGAAGGCAGAAATTATACAAACATTATAAGTATGAAAATTAAGTGTTGAGAAGAAGATGTGCAGAGATTGACAAATCATATGAAGGGAGATATCTATCAGCCTGGGTGTTGAGAAATGTTTTCCTAAGGAACTGATGTTTATGATGAGACTGAAAGATACCTAGGAGTCACCCAGGAGAAAGATAGCTGGATTCTTTCACGATTGGGTTTTACAGGTAGGTGTGATCAAGGGAACAGTGGGGTCCAGGAATTCAGGACATAATTAAAATTTTAAAATGATGGATCACGAAATCAAAACTGATTATAAAGGAAAATGAAGATAGGAGAGGTCTTATTGAGAGAGAGAAAGCTTAGGTGTCAATGGAGCCCACAATGAGGTCCAAGAAAAGTGCACGGGAATCCTTAAGCATATAGATATAGAAGGAGATGAGGCTGTGGAGCCCCAGATAACTATTTACAGGTGACTCATGAATTAGTGATTTGGAGGAGAAGCTGTTTCAGAGAGTAAGGAAGTCCAGGATGAAAACATGGAAGATAATAGAGTGAAGAAAAGGGTCATTGGAGAGGAAGAAAAGGAGCAACTGAGAGTGCAGAGCATTGGATGGTTCATTTATAGGGATGCTGAGGTCTCCCAGCATGATGAGAGGAACTGGAGTAGAGAGGAAGATGGTGAGCTGAGCACTGAAGTTTTTTTGAAGGGATAATAGGGCTGGCACTCTATACCAGCATCATTTTATAGATCAGATTTTCTCAAAGTGTGGTCTACAGACTCCAGGGAGTCCCCAAGATGTTTTCAGGGTGATGCCTGGGTGTTCAAAACAATTTTACAATAATACTAAGACATTATTCGCTCTTTTCACTGTGTTTATGTTTGCACTGACAGTGTAAAAGTAATGGTGGGCCAGTCCCTCCCATCAGGAAACTTGCACAAGCCTCTTAGATAGCCTCATCCACCAGAGGGCAGACAGCAGAAGCAAGAAGAACTACAATCCTGCAGCCTGTGGAACAAAAACCACATTCACAGAAAGACAGACAAGAAGAAAAGGCAGAGGGCTATGTACCAGATGAAGGAACAAGATAAAACCCCAGAAAACAACTAAATGAAGTGGAGACAAGCAACCTTCCAGAAAAAGAATTCAGAATAATGATAGTGAAGATGATCCAGGACCTCGGAAAATGAATGGAGGCAAAGATCAAGAAGATGCAAGAAATGTTTAACAAAGACCTAGAAGAATTAAAGTACAAACAAACAGAGATGAACAATACAATAACTGAAATGAAAACTACACTAGAAGGAAACAACAGCAGAATAACTGAGGCAGAAGAACAGATAAGTGACCTGGAAGACAGAATGGTGGAATTCACTGCTGCAGAACAGAATAAAGAAAAAAGAATGAAAAGAAATGAAGACAGCCTAAGAGACCCCTGGGACAACATTAAACGCAACAACGTTCACATTATAGGGGTCACAGAAGAAGAAGAGAGAGAGAGAGGACCCGAGAAAATATTTGAAGAGATTATAGTCGAAAACTTCCCTAACATGGGAAAGGAAATAGCCACTCAAGTCCAGGAAGCGCAGTGAGTCCCATACAGGATAAACCCAAGGAGAAACACGCCAAGACACATAGTAATCAAATTGGCAAAAATTAAAGACAAAGAAAAATTATTGAAAGCAGCAAGGAAAAACTGACAAATAACATACAAGGGAGCTCCCATAAGGTTAAGAGCTGATTTCTCAGCAGAAACTCTACAAGCCAGAAGGGAGTGGCATGATATACTTAAAGTGATGAAAGGGAAGAACCTACAACTAAGATTACTCTACCCAGCAAGGATCTCAGATTCGACGGAGAAATCAAAAGCCTTACAGACAAGCAAAAGCTAAGAGAATTCAGCACCACCAAATCAGCTCTACAACAAATGCTAAAGGAACTTCTCTAAGTGGGAAACACAAGAGAAGAAAAGGACCTACAAAAAAAAAACCAAAACAATTAAGAAAATGGTCATAGGAACAAACATATTGATAATTACCTTCAACGTGAATGGATTAAATGCTCCAACCAAAAGACACAGGCTTGCTGAATGGCTACAAAAACAAGACCCATATATATGCTGTCTACATGAGACCCACTTCAGACCTAGGGACACAACAGACTGAAAGTGAGGGGATGGAAAAAGATATTCCATGTAAATGGAAATCAAAAGAAAGCTGCAGCAGCAATACTCATATCAGATAAAATAGACTTTAAAATAAAGAATGTTACAAGAGACAAGGAAAGACACTACATAATTATCAAGGGATCAATCCAAGAACAAGATATAACAATTATAAATATATATGCACCCAACACAGGAGCACCTAAATACATAAGGCAAATGCTAACAGCTATATAAGAGGATATTGGTAGGAACACAATAATAGTGGGGGACTTTAACACCTCACTTACACCAATGGACAGATCATCCAAAATGAAAATAAATAAGGAAACAGAAGCTTTAAATGACACAATAGACCAGATAGATTTAACTGATATTTATAGGACATTCCATCCAAAAACAGCAGATTACACTTTCTTCTCAAGTGCACACAGAATATTCTCCAGGAGAGATCATATCTTGGGACACAAATCAAGCCTCAGTAAATTTAAGAAAATTGAAATCATATCAAGCATCTTTTCTGACCACAACGCTATGAGATTAGAAACGAATTACAGGGAAAAAAATGTAAAAAACACAAACACATGGAGGCTAAACAATACATTACTAAATAACCAAGAGATCACTGAAGAAACCAAAGAAGAAATCAAAAAATACCTAGAGACAAATGACAATGAAAACACGACACTCCAAAACCTATGGGATGCAGCAAAAGCAGTTCTAAGAGGGAAGTTTATAGCTATACAAGCCTACCTCAAGAAACAAGAAAAATCTCAAATAAACAATCTAACCTTACACCTAAAGGAACTAGAGAAAGAAGAACAAACAAAACCCAAAGTTAGTAGAAGGAAAGAAATCATAAAGATAGAGCAGAAATAAATGAAATAGAAACAAAGAAAACAATAGCAAAGATCAATAAAACTAAAAGCTGGTTCTTTGAGAAGATAAACAAAATTGATAAACCATTAGCCAGACTCATCAAGAAAAAGAGGGAGAGAAGTGAAATCAATAAAATTAGAAATGAAAAAGGAGAAGTTACAACAGACACCATAGAAATACAAAGCATCCTAAGAGACTACTACAAGCAACTCTATGCCAATAAAATGGACAACCTGGAAGAAATGGACAAATTCTTAGAAAGGTATAACCTTACAAGACTGAACCAGGAAGAAATAGAAAATATGCACAGACCAATCACAAGTAATGAAATTGAAACTGTGATTAAAAATCTTCCAACAAACAAAAGTCCAGGACCAGATGCTTCACAGGTGAATTCTATCAAACATTTAGAGAAGAGCTAACACCCATCCTTCTCAAACTCTTCCAAAAAACTGCAGAGGAAGGAACACTCCCAAACTCATTCTATGAGGCCACCATCACCCTGATACCAAAACCAGACAAAGGTACTACAAAAAAAGAAAATTACAGACCAATATCACTGATGAATATAGATGCAAAATTCCTCAACAAAATGCTAGCAAACAGAATCCAACAATACATTAAAAGGGTCATACACCATGATCAAGTGGGATTTATCCCAGGGATGCAAGGATTCTTCAATATATGCAAGTCAATCAATGTGATACACCATATTAACAAACTGAAGAATAAAAACCATATGATCATGTCAATAGATGCAGAAAAAGCTTTTGACAAAATTCAACACCTATTTATGATAAAAACCGTCCAGAAAGTGGGCATAGAGGGAACCTACCTCAACATAATAAAGGCCATATATGACAAACCCACAGCAAACATCATTCTCAATGGTGAAAAACTGAAAGCATTTCCTCTAAGATCAGGAACAAGACAAGGATGTCCACTCTCACCACTACTACTAAACATAGTTTTGGAAGTCCTAGCCATGGCAATCGGAGAAGAAAAAGAAATAAATGGAATACAAATTGGAAAAGAAGAAGTAAAACTGTCACTGTTTGCAGATGACATGATACTATACATAGAGAATCCTAAAGACGTCACCAGAAAACTACTAGAGCTAATCAATGAATATGGTAAAGTTGCAGGGTACAAAATTAAGGCACAGAAATCTCTTGCATTCCTATACACTAATGATAAAAAATCTGAAAAAGTAATTAAGGAAACACTCCCATTTACCACTGCAACGAAAAGAATAAAATACCTAGGAATAAACCTACCTTGGGAGACAAAAGACCTGTATGCAGAAAACTATAAGACAGTGATGAAAGACATTAAAGATGATACGAACAGATGGAGAGATATACCGTGTTCTTGGATTGGAATAATCAATATTGTGAAAATGACTATACTACTCAAAGCAATCTAAAGATTCAGTGCAATCCCTATGAAATTACCAATGGCATTTTTTACAGAACTAGAACAAAAAATCTTAAAATTTGTATGGAGACACAAAAGACCCCTAATAGCTAAAGCAGTCTTGAGGGAAAAAAACGGAGCTGGAGGAATCAGACTCCCTGACTTCATACTATACTACAAAGCTACAGTAATCAAGACAGTATGGTACTGGCACAAAAACAGAAACATAGATCAATGGAACAAGATAGAAAGCCCAGAGATAAACCCACGCACCTATGGTCAACTAATTTATGACAAAGGAGGCAAGGATATACAATGGAGAAAAGGCAGTCTCTTCAATAAGTGTTGCTGGGAAAACTGGACAGCTACATGTAAAAGAATGAAATTAGAACACTCCCTAACACCATACAAAAAAATAAACTCAAAATGGATTAGAGACCTAAATGTAAGACCAGACACTCTAAACCTCTTAGAGGAAAACATAGGAAGAACACTCTTTGACATAAATCACAGCAAGATCTTTTTTGATCCACCTCCTAATGGAAATAGAAACAAAAAAACACAAATGGGAGCTAATGAAACTTCAAAGCTTTTGCACAGCAAAGGAAACCATAAACAAGACGAAAAGACATCCCTCAGAATGGGATAAAATATTTGCAAACAAATCGATGGACAAAGGATTAATCTCCTAAATATATAAACAGCTCATGCATCTCAATATTAAAAAAACAAACAACCCAATTCAATAATGGGTAGAAGACCTAAATAGACATTTTCCAAAGAAGACATACAGATGGCCAAGAGGCACATGAAAAGCTGCTCAACGTCATTAATTATTAGACAAATGCAAATCAAAACTACAATGAGGTATCACCTCACACCAGTTAAAATGGGCATCATCAGAAAATCTACAAACAACAAATGCTGGAGAGGGTGTGGAGAAAAGGGAACCCTCTTGCACTGTTGGTGGGAATGTAAATTGATACAGCCACTCTGGAGAACAGTATGGAGGTTCCTTAAAAAACTAAAAATAGAATTAACATATGATCCAGCAATCCCACCACTGGGCATATACCCAGAGAAAACCATAATACAAAAAGAAACATGCACCCCAATGTTCATTGTAGCACTATTTACAATAGCCACGTCATGGAAGCAACCTAAATGCCCATCGACAGATGAATGGATAAAGAAGTTGTGGTACATATATACAATGGAATATTACTCAGTCATAAAAAGGAAAGAAATTGGGTCATTTGTTGAGACGTGGATGGATCTAGAGACTGTCATACAGAGTGAAGTAAGTCAAAAAGAGAAAAACAAATATCATACATTAATACATATATGTGGAACCTAGAAAATGGCACAGATGAACTGGTTTTCATGGCAGAAATAGAGACACAGATGTAGAGAACAAACGTATGGACACCAAGGGGGTAAAGCAGCGGGGGCAGGGGGTGGAGATGTGATGAATTGGGAGATTGGGATTGACATGTATACACTGATGTGTATAAAATGGATGACTAATAAGAACCTGCTGTATAAAAAAATAAATTAAATAAAATTCAA
Source organism: Monodon monoceros (assembly GCF_005190385.1). Classification (NCBI taxonomy): domain Eukaryota; kingdom Metazoa; phylum Chordata; class Mammalia; order Artiodactyla; family Monodontidae; genus Monodon; species Monodon monoceros. The sequence goes on along the minus strand of NW_021703774.1, from coordinate 133,399,164 downwards.
AAATTAAAAAGAAAAAAAAAATTAATGGTTGCTAAAACTACTGTAGCCTTGATACAAATCAAGGCATTGACACCAAACTCACAGGAAAGAAATTGTTTCACTTAGAAAAGTCCTGAAAATAGTTTAAATTGTTAATTTTATTAAAACCCAATCTTTGAATACATGTTACTTAAATATTATTTGTGGCAAAATGGAAAAGATGCATAAAGAACTTCTACTGTACCTAAGTATGAGGGTACGGTACATGTTTTTTCTTGAGAAAAAACAATTGTTTGAGTTGTAAGTCAGTGTTGATGCCTTTTTCCTGGAACACTGTTTTTACTTGACAGAATAACTGCCAAACAAACTATGGTTATTCAGGCTAAGATACTTGGCAGACATTGTCTCAAAAATGAGCAGAGGGCCTATTACTTCCAGGAAAACAAACGGCATTATTTGTTACCAATGACAAAATTTGGGCTTTCAAACGAAAATTAAAATTTTGGAAGACAAATTCACTACCATGAACTTGAGATCACTGGTAATATTAATAAATTTGACTTATTAATATGTTATAGTGAAATGTGAGTATTTTTAAGACATGTACACTCAGAGAACCATTGTTTTGTAAATTTCCAATGTCTGATGTTATAAAAATCATGTATGGGTACCAGATACATTTAAAGGATACATAGACCAATGGGTTTTAATGTAACAGAGTATAAAACATTCATTGATAGGATTTCAGGTTCCAAGTGCAATTAACATTTAAGAAATGACTGCTTTTCAAGATTTGGTGTAGCATCAAAGAACATCCAAAATTATCTGAGAAGACTATTAAAACACTCCTCAACTACATAATTTTTTTCAACTACATAACTGTATGAGGCTGGAGTTTCTTCATAGATTTCAACCAAAGCAACATAAAGCAACATATTGAATGAAGAAGCAGAAATGAGAATCTAGCTGCTTTCTACTAAACCAGACATCAAAAGAGATTTGCAAAAACATAAAACAGTAACACTCTTTTCAATAATTATGTTTCTTGGAAATGGATTTTTAAATAAACATATATGGTAACATGTAATGGTTTTGTTGTAATTTTAAATGGATAAATAAATACTTCAAAATTTCTCAGTTTTGATGTTTGGATTCTGTGACTGTCGATCGACCCAGTCCCGTTAAACAAAAGCTCTTCAGAGTCCTCAATAGTTTGTTAGAGTATAAAATGTTCCTGGGACCAAAGTCTGAGAACCAGTGATAAAGGTGAACATCACTTTCCTGATGATACTAGAGCTTCCTGTTTGGGGTTTCAGCATAGGGGGCATCATTCATCGCGTGTAGCAGTTCACAGCATAATTAGCATGAGTTCTGAAGTACTACAGCATCATCCCTGCATACAGTAGAGGCACAATACATTTTTATTCTTCATTTCTTTTTTTTTTTTTTTTTTGCGGTACGCGGGCCTCTCACTGTTGTGGCCTCTCCCATTGCGGAGCACAGGCTCCGGACGCGCAGGCTCAGCGGCCATGGCTCACAGGCCCAGTCGCTCCACGGCATGTGGGATCTTCCCGGACCGGGGCACGAACCCGGGTCCCCTGCATCGGCAGGCGGACTCTCAACCACTGCGCCACCAGGGAAGCCCTATTGTTCATTTCTTAAAACTGGAAATGATCGGAGGGAAAACGTGCAAAACTCTTTTGCTGTTGTTGCTTAAATTTTACATCTCAAAATTGATGCAGGGAAAGGAAAAGAGTTCTGAAGATGGAAACTGGTGATGGTTGCACAACAATAGGAATGTACTTAATGCCACTGAACTGTAAGCTTCAAAATGGTTACGGTAAAATGTAAATTTTATGTTACATGTATTTTAACACAATAAAATATTGGGGAAGAAAAGAGCATTAGGCCATATAACTTTTGTTTTAAAAACAGCACATGCAATTCTTAAGAAGGAAGATAGAATCATTCTAGTGTTAGAAGTACCCTTACAGCCCAGTGTTCCAAGTAAAAATAACTGCATTTATGGACGTTCCTCTCCTTTCCCTGCTCATCCCCACTCCCACTTCCAGATAACTTTAAGGCTAAGGGAATATATATTGTGATATTGGTTCATGTTCTACAGCTACAGGTACCCAGATGCCCAAATCAAGGGGTAACCTTTATAAATTAAAAAATTAGCATCTGTTCATCCATAAAGAAAAGAAGAAAATCCTTCCATCTGTGACAACGTTAATGAACCTGGAGGACATTATGCTAAGTGAAATAAGCCAGACAGAAAAAGACAATACTGCATGATCTCACTTATATGTGGAATCTAAAAAAAGTCTAACTCATAAAGCCAGATAGTAGAATAGTGGTTACAAGGGGCTTGTGGGGTCAGGAACATGGGGAGAGGCTGGTCATAGGATATAAACTTTCTGTCATAAGCTGAAAAAGGTCTGGGGTTCTGACGCACAGCATAGTGACTATAGTTAGTAATAGTGTATTGTACACTTGGAATTTGCTAGGAGAGTAGATCTGAAGTGTTTTTACCACACCAAAAAAAAAAAAAAGAAAGAAAAAAAAAGGCAACTATGGGAGGTGATGGATGTGTTTCCCTTGGTTGTGATAATCATGTCACAATGTATATGTATGTCAAACCATCACGTTGGTCATCCTAAATATACCATACGATTGTTGTCAATTATGCCTCAATAAAGCTGGAGAAAAATTCAGCACCTGTTTTCATATTATTAAGATACTGTCATGTTAAAAGACCGTTTTGAATTTATAATTACAAAAATTAAAATGATCATGATAAAAAATTTAAAAATTGAAGCAAGGGGTCTCTTCTCTCTTTAGGAGAGTCAGTCGGGCTGTTCAGAGTTCTACTCCCACAGCTGTTTCCTGCCAGCTGGGCAACTGGGGAGAGTGGACAGATTGCTTTCCATGCCAGGAGAAAAAGGTGAGACATTTATGACCAATTTTGGAGCATTTAACATTTAAATTGTGTACTAGGCATTCAAATGGAGATAAACAGTCACGTCTATAAATCTAGAGGCCTGGGGAGAAAAGGGTATTCAGAAGCCATACGCACGTGGCTGGTGGAACTTATTTCTGCCTCTTCTGATTTTGTTTGTAAGGCATTTGGATAAGGTTGCAAAAGATGTGTATGTTATGGCTTAGATGCAGAAAAGTGGCACTCCGGACATGGGCACACTGATCCCCACTGGCCACTCTGGGTCCTGGCCTATGTATTACCTTCCAATGAGGGTCATCTGGAGGGACCAATGGCTTAGGAACAAAATGCCAAGCTGTCCATGACCTATGAGGAACTGAGATAAACCAAAGCGTGTCACACAGGGTGTTCCTGAGGATTTCACTTTCATGCACTGAAAAGGCTGACATGCCCAATGAACAGATGTGTATCTATCTTGCCCATCTAAGTGGTTTTAATTGGTCCAAAATGATCGCTAAACTCAGTGGCATAAGGGGGATGTTGAGAGCACTCGGCTCTGTCAGGGAGGAGTATTACAATTTTGTCTTTGTTCAGAATCACTGGCTCATGGTGACAATAGAAAGAAGACTAACTTCTATTCTGTTTTCTTAGTATTTTATCTTTTTTTTTTTTTTTGCGGTATGCGGGCCTCTCACTGCTGTGGCCTCTCCCGTTGCGGAGCACAGGCTCCGGACGCGCAGGCTCAGCGGCCATGGCTCACGGGCTCAGCCGCTCCACGGCATGTGGGATCCTCCCGGACCGGGGCACGAACCTGCGTCCCCTGCATCGACAGGCGGACTCTCAACCACTGCACCACCAGGGAAGCCCTGTTTTCTTAGTATTTTAAAATCTCTGCAGACGACACATGCCTTTACTGGATGCACCCAGGGTGGGTGCAGCCCAGACGTGGTACATCACTGCCGAACCTTGTCTATTAGCCTATTGCTGTCAAGCCTGTTTTTTAGCTTCGATTCTGCAGCTTAGATTCTGGCTTGCACCTTATTTGCTGTGTTACTTTGGACATAATTTTTACCTTCTCTGTGCCTCTGATTCCTAATCTATAAATGGGAGTTGAAACAGTACTTACACCATAGAGTTATTGAGAGCGTTAAATGAGTAATGCATGCAAAGTGCTTTTCATGGCATCTGGCACAAAGTAAGTGTTCAATAAATGTGAGCTGTTTCTATACTTCCTATCTGTGCCTTCCTCTCCAACCTCACTCCCATTGCCTTGAATCAAGCCCTGCTCTTCTCTCACTGATAGTCCTCCTGCCTCCAGACCCCCTCCTCAGTTAGATGCAAAAGTGCCCTGTGGGGCTTCCCTGGTGGCGCGGTGGTTGGGAGTCTGCCTGCCGATGCAGGGGGTGCGGGTTCGTGCCCTGGTCCGGGAGGATCCCACATGCCACGGAGCGGCTGGGCCCGTGAGCCACGGCCGCTGAGCCTGCGCTCCGCAACGGGAGAGGCCACAACAGCAAGAGCCCCGCATACCGCAAAAAAAAAAAAAAAAAAAGTGCCCTGTGAAGTTTTGATGACACTGGCAGAAACACCATTTGGAGCTAGTTTATTCAACTTTGAAGGCTAAAGTTTATGATTTTGCCTCTCCCATCTCTAGGATATGCCAAAGAATCTTAGATGTCCCAGTTTAAAAATATCTGGCCCCCAATTCTCATTCTGCCTTGACATCCTGGATTCATTTTCTGAGCCTGCTGTAACAAATGCCAAAGACTGGTTGGCTCAGAACGACAGAAATGTATTCTCTCAAGAGTTCTGGAGACCAGAAGTCTGCAATCAAGGTGTCAGCACGGCCAGGCTCTCTCTGGAAGCTCTAGGGGAGAAGCCGTTCTTTGCTCCTTCCAGCTTTTGGTGGCTGCCTTGCTCCAATCTCTGCTCCTGTCTGCATCACCCCTTCCCTTCTCTGTGTCTCCTTTATGTGTCTATGTGAACTCTCCCTCTGCTTTCCTCTTATAAGGACACTGTGATGGCATTTAGGGTCCTCCTGGATAATCCAGAGTAATTTCTCCAAATTAATGATGTCTGCAAAGATCCTTTTTCCAAATAAGATAACATTTACAACTTTCAAGGATTAGGACTTAATTTCTTTGCATGGCCTTTAGTCAACCTATTATACATTTAAACAGCATCCTAAAGCTACATTTTTCTCTTGTGCTGCTGTTTAGATAGCAGATAGCACAGGTGAATGACTTACAGTTTAAATCAACGTTTATTACTTTCTTAGGGACTCAAAAAGACATGTGTCTTTAAAGTAATCCTTAAAATAATTAAATTCTGTTAATTTTTTAACTGAAAGACCATCTGAGTTTCTTTCTATTAATATTTTTCTTCCTCTCAAAATCACTCAATCAATGACGTGCATTTCTGGAAAGAAACATTTTCTACTAGCTAGAAAAGAAAATTATGTCTTAATGATACCAACCACGGGTAATGGCACGGAGAGGTCCCAAGGGAAGTATCCTCACCAACCTTTCTGCAATACAATGTCTTCCTTATTTGATAACAACCTAGAAAATAAGGAGCGGGTGGGAATGAACCTCATGTCTGCACCATCATTCCAAGTACAGAAACCACAGGAAGGATGATAATGACAATATATAGTCGCCATTATTAAATAATTTCTGTATACCAAGGACTGTGCTAATGCTTTAAATAAATCATCTTCTTATTTGACTTTCACAGCCAACAGTAGGTGACAGACACCACTCAATCCCTTTGCTTAGTTTGCCCAGTAAGAATGTGGTAGAGCCTCGATTTAAAACTTGGTCAGTCTGATTCCAAAATGCCCATGAACCTGAGCTATATGCCTCTCCTGCCTCTCCCGGAGCTATATGGAGAGTAGTAAGTGATATTAGACGTCACCTAATCCAATTCCCACTCAGTCATAATCCTTCCAGAGTAGCCCAACAGCTAGCTACGAGGATGATGACGATGTTGATAACTATTATTACTAAGCGCATACCAGAACCATGCAGAATGCTGATGTCTTTACCTGTGTTATCACTAATCTTCAGAACACTCTCATCTCTCTCATCTTACAGACGAGAAAACCGAGGGTCAGAGACGTTAAGTAATTTACCCAGTGACACATATACCGTAAGTGGCAGAACTGAAATTCTAACCCAGCTTAAAATGGGATCATTAATAGTACTTAACCCCCTAGACTTGTGAGGACTAACTGACATAAAGAATGTAAAGGGTTTGGGCCATAGTAAGCACTCAATAACTGGTAGCTACCATCACCATCATCACCATGATGGTAACTTCAGGTCTTATAACTGATGAATGTTTTCAAGGTTGAGAAAGAGAATTGGCTATACATTTGTATGATGAGCTCTCTTTTATTTACTGCATTGTAGGGCAAGAGAGTGGGTAGAAAATGAAAATATCCTCCTATTCCCATACTGATCGCTAATTATAATCTCTTCTCACCTAGTTTACAAATCTTTTATTGCTGTTATTAACTAAAAGTCAGGGAAGGTAAATGGGCAGGTTGGATCCTCACTTCTTTTTGCTACCTCTGCCTCTTTGCTAAGAGGGAGTTAAGTAGGCAGAAGTGGGCAAGAGGAAATGGAGGGGAAGCTTCACACTCAGCCCTGGAAGCATCTGGAAAAGGCTGCACTGATAATGATGTGGGAAACCACTTCCATTTACTGAGCACCAGTGATATGCCAGGCCCAGGGCTAGGTGTGTCCTCAGACCTTCTGTCACTTAGTTCTCACAAAACCCTTTCGAGGTAAGGTCCCATCATACCCATTTTACATACTAGACAGTGGTCGCTCAGAAAAGATAAGTAACTTGCTCATGGGCAGTTGGTCAGTGAATCCAGGATTTGGCCCTAAGTTGGTCTAATCTCATGCCTGTGCTCTTTCAACTATAGGACACAGGCGAAGGAATCATTGTGATTAGTGAGGTCAACTAAGCCACCTCATTTTATAGATTGGGAAAGTGAGGCAGAAAGTGCCAGGCTCTGATAACTTTACCCAGCAAGTAATAAATAGATTCAGGTCAGGAACTCAATCCGCTTACTTCTCAAATCATTGCCTTCCTATTTACTTATTAACAGTTTTGAAGCTAGGGCCTGTGGGCTAAGAGACGGCAGAAAATATGGTGCTGACTGACACTCCGTGTGAAGCTCTTCATACAGCATGTTTTATATTGTTATATTTTTTATCTCCTCAACCATCTCTAAGCTTCTTAAAGACAGGGATGGAACTTCAATTTCTTGGAATATCTTACTGTTCGGCTTCTTCCTGATACGCTAGTATCTAACACTGTACACCCTAGAGAAGACAGTGTCATAAAAACATTGAGCCCAAGGCTGGTATGCATTTTTATTGTTTCTCTCCTTCCTTCAGTAAGTATTTATTCATCTGCAGTCAGAGCTGGACACAGGGTCTCAGATGATGTCTTCAGAGCTCTTTTTGTCTCTCTAATTGTTGGATGGGCTCTTTCTATAATAGGCAAGATGACCACTTGATACCCACAATTCCCAGCAACTTCAGCTAAAAAGAAACTATCTTTTCCAATAGTTCTGAAAGAAACTTCCCAGAGATGACTATGATTTGCCCTAAGGTCGAGTCATGAACCAATCATTGCAACTTGGCACATGACTGGTACTCTGGTTGCCCTGCCTCGTTCACATCCACACGTCCTGTGACTGAGGGGGTGACGTCACCCCCACCTGAACCATACGAGACATGCCACAAGGAAAGAGGAAATGCCATGACCAGAAGAAATTCTTCAAAGGAAAAGTAATAAACATCTTTTTAAAGGTGACTACCATGTAACTGACCATAGATCAAGTGCCAAGTATATGAAGCCAAATAAGACGTGGCCCTCCCTTTGCTGACCCTAACCCTATGTGCAAATTTTCCCTAAACTAGTGAGAAACGTAAACAAAGAAGTGGACAATCAATCACAACCTTATACGACAAGTGCTAGGAGAGAGGGTACATAGGGAACTGAGAATATATTACTTAGTTAGGGAAGTCTGTTCCCGAGGAGGTAAACTGTGAGTCTTGAAAGATGAATAGGTACTAACTGGCTTCAGAAGGGAGAGACAGAGGTTGTTCCTAGCAAGTAGGAAGACCCTAGAAATAACTAGTCCAAACCTCTCATTTGATGTTTGGAGGCCCTACTCAATATTCCAGCTGGTGACAGTGCCACCTCTGGTTGAACACCGCCATTTATGATCACTCATCCCTGCAAAAGACAGCTTTGCAGGCAGCTCTCAATCATTAGACAGTCATTCCTTATGTTAAGCTGAGACCTGCCTGCACCGATCTCAGTTGATTGATAGACAATGAATGTGTCTGGTTCCAAATCTGATTTAGTACAGATACCGGAGCCTCCTGCAGCCTAACAAGTTCGGGGGAACCATCTGCAGTGGGACTGTCTGGGACCAAGCCAGCTGTCACGGTCCCACAGCTTGTGTGAAGCAAGCACAGTGTGGACAGGATTTCCAGTGTAAGGAGACAGGTGAGTAGCATCTCAGAAGGATAACAGCTGTGCCTGTCAAACTTAATATGCAAAACAGTTCTCCAGGAGCTTGTTAGAATGCAGGCTCCTGAGCCCTTCCCCTAGAAGTTGTTGTTCTGGGGTTTGGGATGGGACCCAGGAAGCTGAATTTTAAGCCAAGTCAGCAGCCCAAGTAAATCTGAGGCAACTTTGCTGGAACACCCATTGAGTTGGAAAAGGTACAATTCACTCATCCATCCATTCATTGAGTAAATGCTGATTGGGTACATATGATGGCCAGACAATGTGCTACCTGCTGGTGATGCAGAGGTGAAAAGTCCTTGTGCCTGATCTCAGAGTACTCCTAGTCTCTTTGGGAGACAGACCTATAAGGAATCAATGACAGTGTCCTGTGATAGCCAGTGTAATGGGTGTATGTACAGGGTCCAATGTACGGACTCTGGCGGGGGCGCCTAAATCTGCTTTGGGCAGTCAGGGCAGGATTCAACATGGTACTTGAGCTGAGACTTAGAAAATGAAAAAGAGTTTGCTAGGAGACAGAATGTGCAAAAACGCAGAGATTTAGGGACTCACAACGAGCCCAGAATAAGTGCTTTGGGAAGAGAGGCAGGGGATGGGCCAGGTAGGTTACTGGGGGCCAGACAGTGACATTTGGAAGCAGAGGAATGGGGAGGTCCTGAAGGATGCAGAGCAAGGGATGACATGGCCAGACTGGAATTTTAGAAAGATCCCTGGGGCTGCAATGTGGAGACTGAATTGGAAAGAGCAAGCCTGGGGCAGGGTCTGAGCTGGGGGGCTACAGGTGAGAGACATGGAGGCTGGAGGGAGGGCAGAGGCAGTGAGGATGGAAGGAGGATGGAACAGGACTGGGAGGATCGAAGGGCTATTTCAGGGGTGGAACGGACTTGGTGACTATGGATGCAGGTCATGAGGGAGGGGGAGGAGTCCCGGACACTCTAGAAGCATCCACGGCCTCTCCTCAGGTCGCTGCCTGAAACGCCACCTGGTGTGTAATGGAGACAATGACTGCCTGGATGGCTCTGATGAGGACAACTGTGAAGACATCAGGGTCTTGGAAGATGACTGCAGCCAGTATGACCCAATTCCAGGATCAGAGAGGGTGGCCTCGGGGTGAGTCGCTGCCGGCTGGCTGTCGGGAGCAGGGCATGATTTCTCTCCAATCATGAGTATTAGTTTCAGGGAAAGAAGAGGGTCTTTGGGGGGAATCTCTCTGGAGTGTATCCTGTGAGGCCGTCCTCACCATCCCTCTAAGTGGCTTAGTCCATCTGGGCTGCTCTAACAAAATACCACACACTGGGTGGCTTATCAACAACAGAAATGTATTTCTCACAGTTCTGAGGCTGGTAGTCTGAGATCAGGGTGTTAGCCTGGTCAGGTGAGGGTGTTCTTTCAGGCCGCAGACTTCTCGTTGTGCCCTCACATGGTGGAAGGGGCTAGGGAGCTCCATGGGGTCTCCTTGATAAGAGCACTGATGTCATTCACGAGGGCTCCACTCTCATGACCTAAGCGCCTCCCAAAGGTCTCCCTCCAAATACCACCACACGAGGGGTTAGAGTTTCAACATATGAATTTTACAGGACATAGCTCATGTTTTCCCCTTTATGTCTCTGCCCAAGGGTCCTCCTTTCACCCTTTACCACTCTACTGCTCATTCCTCTTGCCCCAATTCCATTTCCAAGGCCCTTTTAAGAGGCTACACCTTCCATGAAGGCTTCCAATATCCCCAAAAGACAGCACTTCTCTGGCCCAAGTGCACTTTCCAGTAGCCCTGTTCTTACTCTGCTTTGCACTGTGGTTGCTGATATAACCAAGGCCTTAGGGTGAGATGGGGTGGGGCTTGAATCTCCACTTTGCCATTGCTGGCTTATAACTCTCAGGCCAGTTTCTTTATCTGTTGAGATTCAATCAGCCTCAATTCTAACTCTACTTCACTGTGCACCTTATGTTCATGTTTAGTCCCTTGCACACATCATACTCTTTTCTTCTCACTTCATAAAGTTAGTTCCTTCTTTCTGAAATGTCCTTCCCTGTATTCCTAACTGGTTAACTTTTTGCCTAGTGTTGTGCCCTAAATTGTATCTCCCTAAAACTTGTAATGTTGAAGCCCTAACCCCCAAAATGGTCGTATTTAGAGATAGGGCCTTTACAGAGGTAATTAAGGTCAAATGAGCTCATAAGGGTGGGGCCCTAATCCAATAGGACTGGTATCCTTGTAAGAAGAAGAAGAGACACCGGAGAGCTCTCTCTCACCTCTCACCATGTGCACAGAGAAGGGGCCATGTGACGCTATGGCGAGAAGGTGGCCATCTGCAACCCAGGAAGAGAGGCCGCACCGAAACCAACCCTGATGGCACCTTTCTCTTAGACTTCTAGCCCCCAGGACTGACAGAACATAAATGTCTATTCTTTGAGTCATCCAGACTTGGGTATTGTATTGGGTATGGTACTTTGCTATGACAGCCCAGCTAAGACACCTAGGCATCACCTCCTCTAGCTGGTCTTTTTGACACCCCCTCCCCTCCTCTCAACACTGTCTAGGCTGGCTTAGTCCCCTCCTACTGTTCCCAGCGTCCCTGTGTGTCCTACTCTCCCAGGACTTATCCAACAGGGCAGAGACATCTGTTCCCCAGGCTAAGGGGTCCTCATCATTTTCTGCTTCTCCAGCATCCAGCACAGGGCCACACTCATAGTGACACATGGTATTGTTAGTTCCCTGACACTTTGCTTTGGGCCTTGTCCTCTGACTTGAGTATAAACTCTTTGAGGGCCGAGGCTGCTCTGATTCATCTTTTTCATCTCCTCAGCCCTTATGTCAGAGCTTTCCCCATAACAGCCTCTCACTGAGTATTGATTGCAGTGAAACAAATCAATATGACCAACTGGACCTTTACAGATGAGGAAACAGAGAGAGACAGTGCTCATCACACAGTGACCCAGCCACATGGCAGCCCACTCTGGGTCAGGTGTGGGTGCTGTAAAATGCAGCTCTCATTCATTGAGGTTTAATTACGTTCAGATCACAGCCCACAAGGCCTAAAGTATTTACTATCTGGCCCTTTGTAAAAAATAAAATAAGATTTTAAATTAAAAAAAAAAAAGATTTCCTTCAAGATAGGACAGAATCCTGTAAATGCATGTAGACACACACGTATGAAAAGATGATCAAATTCCTGTTTCTTTTAGACCAATAATATTCGTTTTCTTGGACTGCCATAACAAAGTGCCACAAGCTAAGTGGCTTAATCAATAGAAATTTATTTTCTCAGGAGGTTAGAAGTCTCAGAATCAGGTCTCAGCAGGATTGCTTTTTCTGAGGCCTCTCTCCTTGGCTTGTGAATGGCCGTCTTCTCCCTTTGTCGTCACATGGTCTTCCCGCTGTACATGGCTGTGTCCTAACTTCCTCTTCTTAGAAGGATACCAGTCCTACTGGATTAGGGCCCTCCCTAATAACTTCATTTTAACTTAATTACCTCTTTAAGCATCCTATCACCAAAACACAGTCAAATTCTGAGGTTTTTGGAGTCAGGACTTCAACATACAAATATTGGGAGAACATATTTCAGCTTCTAACACCAATAAAAGGGGATTCTTGTTGATTTTGAAAGTGACTGTGGGATAAACAGACTACAAGCATGAAATATTGAGGTTTTGACTTGAAAAACAATTCCCTCGTAATTGACAAAAATATCACAGACCATGACCCTGCTCTCATATGATTCAATCAGGAGATTTCAAAGGTACTTGCTGATTCGTGTGCTTTGCCACACCTAACACTGAAACCGGTAGAATGGGCCCACCTCCACTCCCAGCAGCTGACATTATGGTGGTTTTTTCATTCATCTCAAGATCTCAGAGGCCTTTCCTGATATCTTATTTTTTCTAATTTAGGCATTTCCCAGTTTTTAATTTTTATTTATTGTTACAGAAGTAATGCCTATTTGAGGTAAAAACTGAAATTCTTCCTTCACTATCCCTCACCTGGTCCCACCCACTCACCCTCTCTCTCTTCCCTCCCTAGAGCTGACCTCTGTTACATGATTTCACAATCATGTAAAAATGTATTGACAACATACACTGTATGGAAGGTATGCCTATCAGGTGTATTGTGCATTATAGACATAAGTGTATTTTACATAAATGTGATCAACTACATATTGTCCATAACTTGCTTTTTTCACTTAATAATATATTTTGAAGATTTTCCTCCCATATCTTCTGTTGTCTTTTTCTAGGCAGCATAGTGTTCCTTAACAGGGGTCAGCAGACTATGGCCTGAACACCAAATTCAGTCTGCTGTCTATTTTTAAATAAAGTTTTATTGAAACACAGCTTCTGCCCTACAGTGGAAGAGTTCAGTAGCTGCAACAGAAACCTACGTAGCCTACAAGGCCTAAAGTATTTACTATCTGGCCCTTTGTAAAAAATAAAATAAGATTTCCCAATTCTCCTATAGTATAACTATATAATTTATTTAACTACCTCCTATTGAAAGATAATTAGATTGTTTTCCATTTTTCTCTTATAGACAGTGCTGCAATGAACATTCTTACATACATAGTTTTGTACCCATGTGTGAATATTTCTAAATTCCGAAAAGTAGAATGTCTCTCTTTATTTTCACTGGGGCTTCTGCAATCACATTTTTAAAATATATATAGGCTTTACTTACGGTTAGAGGTTACATTACAATCTTAGGGCTTATTGTTCTTTAGAGTTTTTCTTTGGCCCATTAGAGGGCCTGTATTTATCAGCTACAGGCAGAAACATGTTCCACAGGGGGAAAGATAGAAACTGCAGGGTAAAGACTAAGAACCCAGATTGTAGTGTCAAAAAAAATCTAGGAAAAAAATCCAGCTATGACTATAGGCAAGGTACTTAATTTTTCTGAGCTTCAATTTTTGCATTTGCAAAATTGTCATGAGGTTGAAAGTTAATGTATGCTAAATGTCTGGTATAGTGTGTATTCAATTCATCATAGCTATTATTACATCACTTCCACTAATGTTAAGAAAGAGATGGGGAAAGGAAGAGAAGAAGGAAGTGAACTTACATTGAATTTCTACTATATGCCAGGTGGCTCTACAATTATCCATTTATTCCTTTGAAGTAGGTTTTATTCACAGTTTTTCCCCTGCTCATCTACCTTTGTGCCCTTTCACAGAGGACATAAATGAACATGACAAATGCCATGCCAGAGGCGATCACTGAATGCCATGGGAACACAGAGGAAGGACAATCGTCTGTCCAGGATAATCAAAGAAGGCAATACAGAGGACGCAACATTTGAGTTGGGTCTTAAAGGCTGAGTAGGAGTTTGAGAGGCAAAGACAAGCAATCATTTTATTATCCACAACATATGAGGCTTAGATTGTTAGGTCTTATAACTCTTAGCCAACTTTCAATGATTTTGTTCGGTTAACTTTCTCTTTGTATGAGATTAAAGCAGATTTTCACCTGTTTCACATGATTTTTACCTAAATATGGTTAAACCATCCATGACCTAAAACAGAGAACTTGGGCAGATAGATTTGAAATACCCCAGAGAGGGAAGTATGGGAAATATTTCTGGAAAGATATTGGGCTAGGGGAAAAGAAGTATTACTATCAACTGTACTTCTGTTTTATTCTGATACTCTCATTTAGACTTCACAAAACCCAGGAGAGATAGTTTTACTATGTCTGTTTTTCAAATGAGGAAAATGAGCTTCAGGAAGTTTCTAGAATGTGTCCAAAGTCACATAGCTAGTAAATGACGGAGCTGGAAACTAAGCAGGCGTCTCCCTGACCTCCACGCTGTGCCTCCTCCACGCCAAGGCCTTTCTGAGGATTAGATCATCAGCTTACCACTATGAACTACACCCAATACTTCAAACCTATTTTTTAGCAGCAAAACCTTTTCTGAAATCATACTAACAAAAACAACAGCGACATTTATTTAACACTTCATATACGCTAAGTACTGTTACTTGTTTTAACTCATAGTTTAACTCTGTGAGGGCTGTAGTATTAGCTGCTTTTTACAAATGATTACACTGAGGCACAGAGAGGTTAAATGATCTGCCCAAGGTCACACAGCTAGATGTGGCAGAGATAGGAAACAGGTCCAGACTGTATGGTTCCTGTGCTTGGGCTCTTGATAATCATGCATATTCTTCTTCAATTTACTCAACAAATATTTAGAGGTGCCCCCCATGTGGGAGCACTGTTATAGATGCTGATCGGAGTTGTCTGGCTGATCTGGTCTAAGGGAACCTGGGGGCCCAGGCCCAGTCCACTCAGTCTCCCATTGTTGCCCAAAGTGGCCCTTAAGGTACTTCAAGGAAATCTGGGGTTCCACAGAACACAGTTTGAGAAATCCTGCTCAGCCCACCAGCTACTCATGGTCCAGAGGATATTTTGTGCTATCTCTGCTCTTCCAATGCTCTCTCCCAGAAGCTGCTTGCCTTTTCAATTTAGGTATAATGTTCTGACCCAGAAACAAGCTCAGAGCGTATACGATGTCAGGTATTATGGGGGCCAGTGTGAGACCGTATACAACGGGGAATGGAGAGAGCTTCGGTATGACCCCACCTGTGAGCGTCTCTACTATGGAGATGATGAGAAGTACTTCCGGAAACCCTACAATTTCCTGAAGTACCACTTTGAGGTAAGTCTGAACAGGGGTGCTCACAGGCCACTGGGTGGGTGCAGGGAGGGGAAGCTGTTGGTGGAGATAGCTGCCTTGCTTTGGAAGACCTTATTTCCTGTGGGGTTTGCTGGTGGCTGAAGGTCCCACTGCACCTGCCCTCACGCATGCTTAGTGCTGAAGGGGCAACGGCAGGGCCAGTGAGCCGCATACTGTAAATGGGACCAGCCCCTGCTAGATCTCGGCTCCAGTCCTAAGTCAATAAAATAGATTCGGGGCCTGATTTTCTAGGCTGCTCGTCAGAAGACCTATTTCCAGGTTTTGACTCTATTAGAATAGATGTATATCAGACCTTGAGCAGCTCACTGCCCCTCCGCGGGCCCAGGTTACTGAGATGTAAAGTGGGGGCAGGACAGGAGGTGGCTGGGGGTTCTGAGAACTGTGCTCCTGCTTCACTGGGAGCTGGTCCTCACTGGTGACCTTCATCTCTTGACTTTCTGTCCATGATTTTGTTGGAAGAAAGGGTTCCGCTATTGCAAAGTGCTTGCAAACTGTTGATGATCCCTAAGAGTCTCTCTCTTTAAAATTCTGCCGTCTCCTGGTCAGCCTGTAGCTCACAACGAGCTCCAGAGCCTGCTCCTGGCCATTCCTTTCTTCACCCCTCACCCTCTGGGTAAGCCGTCTACACAGCAAACCTCACTGGAGGCTTACCATGTGTCAGCTCTTCTATTTTCACACAAATTCTCCCACCGAACCCTCATCACAAGACGATGCGTCAGATATTATTATTGGCCCATTTTAGATATTAAAAACCCCAGAGACTTAGAGGGATAAAGCGCCAGGCTCAGTAGGTAAGCCCAGACAAGAATTAAATCCAGATCTATCTGAACTAAGCCTGGCTATACGTCTTTTAGAAGGGAGGCTAGATTATGCAAATTCTATCTAGGTATCATCCACATTCTATCTATAGAGAGAGATGATAGGATGCCAGTACTCTGAACAGTTATCTAGTCACATCCTCCCTCCCCCAAGTTTCTCAAGAGAAAAATATTGACAGAGGATAAGGCCCGGCTTATTGAGTCTGTTTTTAAGAAACTGGCTCTCACTATTCACAAGAGCCAAGACATGGAAGCAACCTAAAGGTCCATCATAAAGAAGATGTGTTGAATATATACAAAGGAATGTTGCTCAGCCATAAAAAAAGAATGAAATGTTGTCATTTGTAGCAACATGGATGGACCTGGAGATTATCGCACTAAGTGAAGTAAGCCAGACAGAGAAAGACAAATACTATATGATATCACTTATATGTGGAACCTAAGAAAATAATACCAATCAACTTATTTACAAAACAGAAACAGACTCACAGACATAGAAAACAAACTTAGGGCTACCAAAGGGGAAAGGGGGGTGGGAGGGATAAATCAGGAGTATGGGATTAACAGATACACACTACTATATATAAAATAAACAAGAATTTACTGTATAGCACAGGGAACTATATTCAATACTTTGTAATAACCTATAATAGAAAAGAATCTGAAGCTGTATACCTGAAACTAACACAATATTGTAAGTCAACTGCAGTTTAAAAAAAAGAAATTGGCTCTCCCCACCCCACTTCCACCTCTGCCATCAGGCTCCGTCTACGAGCTGGAAGACATAGACGGTGCCATTTTTCTAAACTGGAGGACAGTCTAGGGCCTACGTGTCAGGCAAGATAGACTAGGTTATGCTGTGGCAAAAAGGATTCTGAAATCTCAGTGCTTTGAAGCATCAATGCCCTACTTATTCTACTCGTCCTTTCTAAGGTGGAAAAGAAACTCTCATCATCACAGACTCTCAGGACCCAAACTGATGGAGCCTCCATCTCAACACATGCTCTCGTGATTACAGGGCAAACCTCTCATAGGCTCCTAACCCTCATTTCCTTGGCTCACGAGACCACGCCTCAGGTCAAGCTAGCAGAGAAATGCAATCCTGGAATGAAATAACCAAACACTTGTGGGTGGTCCCTAAGCATACCTCTGCTTAGAACTATCACCACCTGCATGCCTTTGCCCCTTTCCTCCCAGGTCCACGCCTAGACATGGCTTTCTGTATCTCTCCACTGCAGAGCCAAGCAACCATCTGTTCAAGAAGGATAAGCCCGCTGGAAAGAAATACATGCTCAGAACAATATAGCATTTTATCAGAATCGTGTGTGTGTGTGTGTGTGTCTGTGTGTGTGTGTGTGTGTTTAAATAAATATTTTAGCAGTACCACTAAATACTAAGCACTGCTGAATTTTCTGTATTTTCGTATCAATTCGGAATAGCCTTTTAAAAGAGTTATTTATAATAATCTGAAACTTTGGATATTTTACAAAGCAAAGATTTAAATATTAAGTATGAACTGGAATATAATGCTAGTGTACAAGGCTAACATCTGTGTGATGCTTTTCAGGCCCTGGCAGATACTACAGTCTCCTCAGAGTCCTACGATGATGCAAATGACCTTTATTCTAAAGTGAAAAATGACGAGTCTGTGTCGGCTGGAGTGACCATTGGTGTGGGCGCTGCAGGCAGCCCATTTACTGTGACTGCAGGTGTATCTGGGTCACGAGGCAGTTCGGTCTTGAATATGTTACGCAAATATAATCAGAAGGTATTAAAACATAATGCCCGTGTCACACAATATTCCATAATCTATGCTGAACACGTATTACCTTAACTGCATTGAAAAGTACAGTAGTAATTGAACCTTCATTTGCTTGTGTAATTGGACATGTCTGATCAGTAGTAATCATGTTTGTTTTTCTTCTTACGCTTTCCCACGCAGAATCATCACAAAGGGAATAAAATTGCACGATAAGACTAGTACTCTTATCACTTTCCCCATCCTTTTTCATGGTTACCTGGAGCACAGAGGGAAATACTTAGAAGGGTAATGTCTTAAAGAGAAACAGCCAAGCCCTCTAAACCAGACTTGGAAGAATTCTAAAGCAAGCCCGGCTTTTCCAAGTAGATTGGAGGGCTGGCCTGCTTAATGAATCTTTCATTTCTTCAACAAACATTTACCATTAACTGCCTATTATCCGGAGAGGTCAGACAGTGCATCCTTGAGGAAGTTAGGAAGTCTGTCTAAACTGGGATCTAAAGACTAGTACCAGTTGTCCAGATGAAAGGGGGCAGAAGTTAACAGAAGGCTGTTCTAGGTCTGGGAAACAGCATGTGCAAAGGCCTGGAGACGAGAGACTGCCTCACACAAATGTGGGATTGAAAGGACTTCTGCTGGCTGAAGCACAGGTGGAAAGGGAAAGGAGGGAGTGATGAGGATGGAGAGGTAATCAGCAGCTGGAGAAATATTCACTGAACTGATCAGAAATTTACCGAAAGCCTCAAGACACTGATACCAGAACTGGGGATTTAGTTAGGGCTCAAAACATTATTTTGGATGATGAAAATACAGTTATAAAAATTAACTTCCTCAACACATATAAATTACAGGGCTTACCTGGTGGCGCAGTGGTTGGGAGCCCGCCTGCCGATGCAGGGGTCACGGGTTCGAGCCCTGGTCCGGGAAGATCCCACATGCCACAGGGCAACTAAGCCCGGGCGCCACAACTATTGAGCCTGTGCTCTAGAGCGTGTGAGCCACAACTACTGAGCCTGTGTGCCACAACTACTGAAGCCTGTATGCCTAGAGCCAGTGCTCCACAACAAGAGAACCCACCTCAATGAGAAGCCCCGCACCTCAAAGAAGAGTAATCCCTGCTCACTGTAACTAGAGAAAGCCCATGCACAGCAACAAAGACCCAATGCAACCAAAAATAAATAATAAATTTTAAAAATTTATATATATATATATATATATAAATTACATTCTGGAGCTTTGCCACGAATAAGCTACTGATCTGAAGGGAAAGTACTGTTCTGAGATCTGACAGTCACAGATTCATGTGGACTTTTCTAAAAGCAGGTGGCTTCTTCCAACTTTCACTATCACTTTGGATTAAGGTTTACATTCCCTGCAAGTAAGGCTCGTACATGACCCCCTTCCTCTTAAACCAATCCAACCTCACCCTGGTCCTGTGGATCCTGCTTTTCTTGATTACCGAACAGTACAAGACTACCACTAGAATGTAATCTCCATGAGGGCAGGGGCCTATCTCATTCAAGATCATGTCCTGTGCACCTAGCGTAATGCACGTGACTGTAGGCACTGAAAGGTATTTGTTTAATAAATTAAGTGATATTGGCATTTCCTCATGTCATCAAAATATTCCTAACCCTAATTTTTAATGGGTACCTAATACTTGTGTAGCAGGTCGCATAATGCAGTGCTTTAATTAGAGCAGGGAGAAATGTGGAGGTGAGAATGGACTGGGGGCCGGACAGAGGAGAGGAGCACAGTGAAACACACTGTAGTAACCAACCCAGTGAAAGTTGATGAGAACTTGACCTGGACAGGGGCAGTGGGAACAGAGATGCAGACGTGGGAGAAGAAGCCAGGCTGGTGTCTAATATGTGTTTGCAAAATGTAATAATACTCTGCTATATGTATTTATGTTCATACAGTTACATGTGAATATATTTATATTTCCCACAGGTACTA
This sequence comes from Monodon monoceros, assembly GCF_005190385.1. Taxonomy (NCBI): domain Eukaryota; kingdom Metazoa; phylum Chordata; class Mammalia; order Artiodactyla; family Monodontidae; genus Monodon; species Monodon monoceros. Next base: position 133,379,470 of record NW_021703774.1, on the reverse strand, counting down.
AATACTGCCCTTTTGCGTGATCTCATGTAGTAAAATGTATACTCTCTTTGTTCTCTTCCTTCATTCAATGGCGGTTGTTGTTACTGGCAGATATATAGCTTCATGAGAATTTTCACAAAGGTGCAGACTGCTCATTTTAAGATGAGGAGGGAGAATATCATGTTGGATGAAGTTATGCTGCAGTCATTACTGGAACTTCCAGAGCAGTACAATTACGGCATGTACGCCAAGTTCATCGATGACTACGGCACCCATTACATAACGTCTGGAACAATGGGCGGCATTTATGAATATATCCTGGTGCTTAACAAAGAAAGAATGGAAACAGCTGGTAAGTAGAATGGGTGCTTGATGCACGCAGTGTTCGATGCGTACGCCGGACATGGTGTGCAATTTTCCAGGCACTATCAGCCACGCATGAACTCATTTAGCCTCCGTGACAACTCTATAAGGTGGCATTAGTATTATTATTTACAGGGACTTGAGGCTCAAAAGGGTGAAATGACCTGCTAGTAAGCACTACAAACAGAATTTGAACTCAGACTTGTCTAGTTCTCCAGAACCACGTGTTTTCTATTGCACCATAGTTACCTCTTCAATAATAAAGGATCTCTGGGGTTTTGCTATTTAAAATGTTAAAACATTTTAAATATAGATTCTTGGTTAATGGAACTGCCATCCAATCAGTCAGTGATGACAGAAACTTGGAGTCATCCCAGATCCCTTCTTCCCCTTCACCCCTGCAGATCTCTAAGACCCTTCAGTTCTCTCTCCTGAGCAGCTCTTGTCAACATCCCTTCTTCTGCATCCCCTCCTACAATGGTAGGCTGGGTTCCCATCTTTCACTTACTACTGCATCATCTCCTAAATGGTCTCTAGGGGAAGATTCACCCCTTCCAATCCATTCTCAACAACTGCCACCAGAAGGATCTTCTGCTTCACAGATCTTATGACATCACCTCCTTGCTTAATATCCTGACTGGCTAAACTGAAGTCTAAACTCCTTAACATTGACATCAACAATCTTCATGGTCTCACTCCAAACTGCTAGAACAGTGGTTCTCAACGCGTGGACTCCAACAAACAGTGTTAGTGTCACCTGGGAACGTGTTAGAAATGCAAATTCTCAGGCTCCCATCCCAAATCTGCTAAATCAGAAACTCTGGGAGTGGGCCCAGCAGTGTGTTTTGACAAGCCCTCCAGGTGATTCTGATGCTTAATACTGTTTGAGAACCACAGATCCAGTCACCGACTGAGTAGAAGGGCGAGAGGTGTATCCATATTTCAAAGCCAAGTTCAACTTCCAAGTTTCAAGGAGTCTCCCTGACTCCACCAGCCCAGGCTGGCCACTTCCTTCCTTCAACACATTCATATCAATTCCACACTGCTTAGTCTTTAAAAACAATTTTCCAAATGTTAATATTTCTCTCCTAATCTAGATAGCAAGATCCTTGAAAGCAAGCATCATGTCTGACAATTTTCCATCTCTTTAGCACTCAATGCAGGGTGAGCGGGCAAAACAAGACATGGAGTTTGAAAGCGGGCATTAACTTAGATTCCTGGCTAGGGTCATTCATTAACTCATCCATCTATTCATGTATCCATTCTTTTATAATTCAAATATCTATTGAGTATCTATTATGTGTTTGTGCTAGGGATACAAAGGTGAGCAAATCTAAATACGGTCCTTAACATCTTGTAGCACAATACAAACTGCAGATTGAAACCCAACAGTAGGTCTTTTTTTTTTTGAGTGGGAGAACTTTACGGGTTTTTTTTCTTGAATTTTATTTTATTTATTTATTTTTTATATAGCAGGTTCTTATTAGTTATCTATTTCATACATATTGTGTATATATGTCAGTCCCAATCTCCCAATTCATCCCAGCACCACATCCACACCCCCTGCTTTCCCCCCTTGGTGTCCATACATTTGTTCTCTACATCTGTGTCTCTCCAGTAGTAGGTCTTGATATCAATGTATGGAACACAAACATTTTGAACAACACAGAACAGAATAAAAAATATCATAGTGGGTTGTAGGTAGTGAAGATAAATTATTGCTTCAAGAAAATTTTGCCAGTTAAAGACATGGACAGAGTCATGATACAAAATAAATAGTTCAGGAGAGATCAGTGTAAAAAGAGTTTGAAAAAGTTAATTCAAGTGGATCTTTTTAGAGTCACTCAAAAACATGAGGAAGGAAAAAGAGCTAACATTTGCTGAGTACTTACTAAGTTCCAGGACTGTTGCGTACATTCTCATTTAATTTTCTTGACAACGTTTGGAGGTTAGTGTAATTCTAGTTTTAGCCCCAGAAAGGCTGAGGCTCCTTAGGGAAGTTAATTACTTGGCCCAGGGCTGCAGGAAGCTGGCGTCAGAGCCCTGGACCTGGGGTCTTTCCACCACATGGCTGTGGTAGACCCTTTCATTTAGGCTCCGTCTTTGGTGGTGGATTACTAATTAATTGCCTGGGGTATCTCGAGCCCCTCCTCTTTAAAATCTGTGAGGCAGAAATGGGCTTCCAATGTGGTTAATATTCAAAAGGAGCCCACTAACGAATTGTCCCAGGGATAATTACCTCAGCTCTGTTTATAGAAAACCATATGTCGATAATAGCACAATTTGCTATTTGGGAAGAGCTGATTTTCTATAAATCCGGAAGGTTAGTGTTGCTTTTCTATAAATATGGAAATGTGCTAATCATCACCTCATCTGCTGGAGACTGCTAATAAATCAGAATGTCATTTACATATTAACCTACAAAGAACAAAAACATCTACCTTCTTTCCCTTTGACAAATAGAATCATGCACACCCTTCTATGTTTGATGTTTGTCTAATTTTCTCTTTGTCGCTTTCTCATCCTCTCTCTCACTCCCTTTCCCCCCTCTCTCTCTCTCTCTCCTCTTTTTCAATGTTTTTTTTCTCTCTGTGTATCTTTGATCTAATGACTTTAACAATATTTATATTCTATCAAGTGCTTGTTTCTAAGAAATACCCCGTGTGGTATACATTCATGTCCTCAAAGAGCTGAGCTTGGAATGGAATGATTTAAGTGAACACACGGGCTGGTTTGCTCTGGGGGGATCTTTCGTCCTTGGGTTTGCCTCAGATTCTCTATGGGTTCATCCCAGAGGACGCACAAGGCTGTTTTCTTCTAATGTGTTCTTTAGATAAAATGCTTCTCCCCCAAAGAGAGCATGAAACCATCCATCAAAAATCAGGGGATGTCTTGGATGTTGGGGAGGTGATGTTAGACTTCAGTGGGACCCTAGACTTTCCTCAAGGGCTGCTGCTGACAGCTTTCTACCTTCTACAGGAATCAGTATGGATTGGGGCTTGAATTTCTGGATTTAGATTTTTTTTTTCTCCTTCATCTCTTCTTTGGAGCTCCTATTATTTGTCTTTGTATAAAGATCTGACAAAGAGAATAGTGCATTCACCATCTGGCTGCTCTGGAGTCTGGCCCTATTACAGAGCTGATAATTTACCTAGGACAGGGCAAGTACTTCAGTGACACCATTCTATTCATGTACGTTTCCTTCCTTCTTTTGCACATGCTGTGCTGTCAGCCTCCAAAGCACTTTCCTGTCTTGCCAACCTGACAGATTTCAACTCATTCTTTTGAACTTGTATGGGCAGCCCCACCTCCCTGAAACCTGCCCTGATATTCCTCTGCACATTCTTCCATAGTTTTGTTCGTTCAGACATGCATTCGTCAACCATGTTAACTGAGTTTGTATCATGTGCCAGGTGAACAAAATCGACATGGTTCCGGTTCTTGCAAAGCTCACAATCTAGGGGAGGAAACTAAATAAACAGCCAAAACCCCAGATGTCATCCTTGGTTCCTCCTTTACTTCTTGCCCCTCATCAGTGAGACCTGTCATCTTTACTTCTAAAGCATATGTGGCATCTGTCCACGTCTCTATTACCATCTAACTGGTCCAAACAACTATGATCTCTCATCTGGCCACTGCTAGAATATGATGGCTTTTTTTCTTTTCTTTCTCTTTTTTCTCTTTCCTTTCTTTCTTTCTCTGTGTTCTTTTCTTGTTGTTGTCATCGTTGCTGTCCCGCTCACACTCTAACACAGCAAGCTTATTTTAGCCTACAGCCTTGGTACTAGCTATTCTCTCTGTCTGGGCTATCCTTCTCTCTGATGTTTGCATAGCTGTATTCTAATCATTCAGATCTCAACTTAAATGCCCCCTCTTCAGAAAGGCCTTTTCTGACCATGTGGCAAGTCCCTCTTTGTTATAGCACCCTATTTTAATTCTCAGAACATCACTATATATTCTGTAATTACCACGCTCACATGCTTATTTGTTTATTGTCAACCTCCTCCTTCTAGTATGCATGTTCCATGAAAGCAGGGGTCTCATATGTTTTGTTCACTGTTATATATTCATCTCCTAGAACAGTGTCTGGCCTTAATAACTTCTGTTGAGTCAGCTAATGAATAGATACATATAAAATTGCAAACTGTGATAAGAGCTGGCTAGAAAATGAACAGGTCGTAGAAATAGAGAATAACTGTGAGAGGAAAAGGAGAAGACAATCACTTAGTTTAGGGTTATCTGGGAAAGTGTCTGGGATTAACTGGGATAAGGTCCAAAAGATATTCAGAAGGAGACTCCAAAGACAAGAAAGAGGGAGGATGTCCTGGGCAGAGTGGACAGCCTGCCATGTTTGAGAACTGAAATAAGCAACGTGTGGCTAAAGCCCGCGGGTGAGGGGAGGATGGAGGGAGCTGAGGTTGGAAGAAGCTGCAGAGAGTCTTGCTGGTCATGGTAAGAAGTATGGACCATGTCTGCAGTGAAACGGGAAACCACTGCAGGGTTATCAGCAGGGCACTGCCATGGTCTAATCTCTGTGTCAGCAGGTCGTTCCACTACTATACAGAGTACAGATTACATGCGTTGAGAGTGGACTCAGGGAGCACGGTTAGAAGACTCTTGTTGACGTCCAGGTAGGGAATAAAGAATGGAGATGAAAGAATATGATTGATTAGGGACATATTTTGAAAGCAGAGTTTAGATAATTTGCAGATGGCCTGGGTGTGAATTGTGAGGTGTACTCCTTCTACATTACATTACATTATATTTACATTATATTATATTACATTACATTACATTATTTTCCTTCTACATCATATTTCTAACACACACACACACACACACGCACACACACACATTAGGGCAAGAAGAACATGATGAGTTTGCCTGGGAGGGCCAGCTTCCCGGGAGAGATGTCTCTCAAAATGCAACATGAAATAGAGTTTCTTAGCAGTTAAGGAATCTAAGTAAATCTGATAAGATACCTCCATCAGGGATGCTGTAATAGAAACCATGCCTGGAATAGAAAGTAAACTAATAGCCCTCAAGGCTCTAAAAGTTCATGATTCTATAGTTTGGGGCCATATTGAAAGGGCTCTGCAAAGACCTTAACAAAACATGCCTTCTATTGATGCCCTGCTGGTGAGAAGCCAGTAGCATTTCATGGCCCCATTTAAAAGCCATTAGGCAACGCGGTAGTAAAAAGAGTTCTTTTTACAAAGATGTCTTTGCTTTTCATGTAGGTCCTGCCATTTAAAAGCTAAAGCTTTGCATCTCTGAGTCTCAGTTTTCCCATAACTAATGTATGGATAATAAACTACTGCAAAAGGCTCTTATGAGAATTAACTCTAAAAGGCACGTGATAAATAAAACATGGTCTAAACGGTAGTTACTATTATGGTTTACAGTTTTAGGTGGGATTGTAAGTAGCAAATACCATTTGATCAAGGACTGTGGAATGAAAAAATATGCCGGCAGATGGTAGCAAGGAATCCAGATTTTGGAGTCAGACGCATCTGGGTGGGGATCTTGGTTCTACCAGTTAACAGTTACATGACCTTGATCAGGGTACTTGATTTCTCTGAGCCTTAGTTTTTTCAAGACCCAAATAGGAATGATAACAAGGGTTTGTTTGAGACTAATTCCAAGTACATCTTGCATGATAAGTGTTTAAGGAGATAGCTTTCCCTTGAATGCAGGATATTAGGATAGCTTAGTGTTTGAAAATATGGGTTCTGTCACTTATTAGCTGTGTGATTACCAGCAGATTATTTAATCATTTCAAGTCTCAATTTTCTCACCTGTTAAGCTGGAGGTATTAATGGCATTTAACTTATAGAGTAATTGTGAGGAATAAGTGAACTTATCTACAGAAAATATTTAGTGTAATGCTCAGGCTCTAATGAGCACTCGATAAGCATCAATTGCTGAAAAAGGTTCTAATTTAGATTCCTTGGGCTCAAATCTCATCTCCATCACTTGTCAACCATGTGATCCTCAGGCAAATTAACTGCTTCATGCCTCAGTTTCCTGTTTCCCTAAATGAGACAATGACAGTAATACTTCTTAGGGTTGTTATGAATATGAAATGAAACAATCTGTGTGATCAGGTGGCCCAGTGCCTGGCATATAGTAAGAGTTTAAAAATGGTACCTATTATTGCTGCACTATGTTGATTTACCATATTACCATATTTATTATTCCCTGCTTTCCAGTTATTAACTCTATAATGTTAACTGTCCTCTCATCTGTAAAGTGGGGACAATAAGACAACATATCTCATAGGGCTCTGCAATCGGTCAGCTCTGAAACACTGTTCAAATGGAAGGGAAATCATTATCATTATGTCCAGCCTGCAGTGGGCAATACTTCTGCTGTAGACTTGGAGACTCATCAATCATGCCTCCTCCCCCACCTGCCCATTTTTTAAATCAAGGTCATTCATTTCTTTCTCTAGAGCTTCATCCAGTTTTGGAGGGACTGCTCCTCCCATTGATCAAGGTCAATTTGAATTCTCATCACTATCTTTCAAGGTGGTAACAACTCTGCCTAAAGCAGTGCCTGCATTCCATTATGCCTCCCCTTGATGGCTGCCAGATAACAGTGACGCTGGAAAAGATCCTTCTAGTGAGAGTACAGTACATTCAGCCAGTTACTGATCATTGCCCTCTAGCGGGCGTCCTTGGCCAACTGGTCTACCACCTAACACACTGGGTAGGAAAAGTCACAGCGACATGACTAAAATCTCACTAAAGCTGGTATCAATTATACTTCTACATTCTCTTCCTCCATCTTCCTTTTCTCTATTTATTCATTCCTTCAGTTTTTCATTCAACATTTATTAAGCCCACATAACATGGTAAGCACTGTCTAGATACCAACATGGGTCCTCTTATCTCATACAGAAGGTAATGGGGTTTCTCTGTTATAATCATCTAATTATAGTCAGGGATGACTGATTAAAGGACAACCAAATTGATTACTACCTAAAACGGATTAACAAATTATCTTTTTATTCACTGTACTTAGAATTAACTGGTTCTAATAAAATATATTTACATCTAAAAACTCCTAAGGTTGGTAAAATATAATCATTCACATCTGGCATTGAAGATGATCTTCATAATAGCTTCTGAGGAATTATATTATTATTTTTCCCAATTTTATAGAGAGAAAGCTGAGGTCCAAAGACCCAAAGTAAATGGCTCAACATGATTCAGTTAGTTTTTAACTAAGGTCTTCTGATGTAGAGCTTGTGTATTGTCCCACACCATTTCCCCACACTTCTGTCATTCATTCTGATACTATATTCCAGGGGCTTAGACTCTAGCAACACTGGTAAGATGGCCAACAGTTAATGAACATTTCATTATGTGGCAGACACTGAGTTAGGCACTTTAAATGCACTATCTCATTTAATCCTCAGGAAAGACTGGGGAAGAGGAGGATACTATAATCCCCAATTTACAAATGAAGAACTGAAACTCAGCAATGTTAAATAACTTGAGCAAGGTCAAGGTCATCTTGTTATTATGGGTGGAGCCAGAAGTCCACGTGAGAACCTGTGATGTAAACCAACATCCTGTAATGCCACAGCCCATTAGCAGATTGTAAGAGAAATTTGGTGGGTCATGACCAGCATTCAACAAAATGAAATAGAATACAATAAGAGGGAAATCATCAGACAGCATCACACAAAGTATGGTTAAGTATTGCAACTTATTTCAGCTGGATGTAAGTGGGCTGGGTCATGATCTAAAATGTATTGCTTACTTTTGGGGATAGTCAAAAACGCATTAGACACACTGTCTGAACCCAGTGTGCTCCACTGACTGTGGACATGTATCTAATCACTTTAAATAAAGGGAGAATCATCAATATCCATAATGAAGGCATTAGGAAGTATATTAGCTGGGGTCCTCCATATACTTTACATATATATATAAAGAGATTTATTATAAAAAAATTAGCTCACATAACTATGGAGCCTGACAAGTCCCAAGATCTGCATTTGGCAAGCTGTGGACCCAGGGGAGTTAACGGTTTAGTTCCAGTCTGATTTCACAGGCCTGAGAATCAGGGGAGCTGAGGGTGTAGTCCCAGTCTGAAGGTTGGCAGGCTTGAGACCCAGAAAGAGCTGACGTTTTAGTGTGAGTCCGAAGGCAAGAAAAAAGCCAATTTTCCAGCTCAAGGCAGTCAGGCAGGAAGAATCCTCTCTTACGCGGGGGACGGTAAGATTTCTGTCTATTCAGAACTTCTACTGGTTGAATGAGGTCCACCCACTTTAGGGAGGGCAATCTGCTTTGCTCAGGTTACCAATTTAAATGTTAATCTCATCCAAAAACACCCTCACAGGAACACCCTGAATAATGTTGACCAAGTATCTGGACACCCTGGCCCAGTCAAATTGACACATAAAATTAACCATCACAGGAAGGTGGTCAAGGGGGAAAGGTAGAGGCAGGTGTGAGTAATAACTGCCAAGGTAGGTGTGTGAAGTCTCATGTAATGAAACAGCTTATCTAAATGAAGATGAGAAAAACAGGCATTCACTGAGTTCTAACTCTGTGGCAGGCGGCATACTGAGTTCTTACATGCATCTCATTCCATTTAAGCTTCCTGGTAATGCTTTGAGCTGTGTTTTATGGCTGTACCCATTTTACAAATGATGAAAACCAGGCACTGAAAGATAAATGATACATCCAAGGTGACACCACTGGTTAGCAGCAGAGTAAGGTTTGAAATGAGGATTTCTAATTCCAAGTTCAGTGCTTCTTGTGGTACCCCTGGATATTTATTTCACTTATTTTCTTTTCTAAAAAACTATTAAACTGCTTGTGATAGCTTTGAAAGTGGATAAATCAGGTTTTAAAAATACCTAACGGAGTATTATACTCAATATTCACTCCTAAGGGCAATATTGGGTCAGCTTGACCCTTGACTGGGAATTGTCACAGAGAACTGTTAAAGGTTAAACTGACCAGCTTGTGATGGTCTGTTCTGAAGCTTAGGTACATTCACAGAGCCAAGAACAAGCATGGTGTGCTGGCACCCATGGCACTCAATAAAGCGAAACTTAAAGACCTATAGGCCAGAAAATGTACCTAAGCCACCAATGGCAGGTCGCTTCAATAGCAGATGCTACCAGGACCACTGAGTTGAGGACTGTGACACCAGCTATGGGCTCAGGCGGAAAGTACTGTGATCAATTAGTGATGTCTATCCGAGGCAGAGGCTGGCCCATGGTAGAGCCTCAGTATCTTTCTGGCTGGGGTAATTCAGAATCCAAGCCCATCAATCCCGGGCATCCTCTGGAGATTTCCTTACACTCTGGAGAGTCGTGGATTCCTAAAGGGTCTGAGCAGGGATTAAGGGCCCCTGAGCTATGAGTTTTCTATTCCTTTAGTAGAATGAGACAAAGGCAGCCCAGATGATTAAGCTGTGTATGGAGAGTAACTGGGATGAGATGGGTGTATAAATTAAGTCCCTCAAATTTTTCATACGTTCCATCACATTTATATATTATTGATGTTGTTTGCTTACAATTCCCTTTCAGGAAGTTTCTAAGCAGAGCATTTTCCCTTCTTACCCAAAGTAGCAGGCAGGAAACAATCTCTGAGGAAAACCCTTCTCATAATCTAATCTCCACCCATCCATCCATCCATCCACTCACCTAGTAAATACTCAGAGAGAACCCATGATTTCCAGGGACACAGGAGTGAAACACACAGATTCCCACCCTGGAGAAATGTGCAGTCAGTTGGGGGCTAAGAATAATACAATGCGATAAATGCTTGACTGGAAATAAATACAGTAGAAGCACAAAGGAGGGAGCAACCCACCCTTTCTTCCCCTGCCATTGTCTAGACTCCAGAGACATTCGCACCTGATCTTCTGACGTTAGTAGGAATGGGAGCTTGCCTGGTGGAGAACGCAGCTGGAGCTAAGAGGAGAGAGTTGCATGGGAGTGGCTGAAGCAGCAAGTGGTGAGGGTCAGTAGTAGGAGATGAGTGATTCACCCAAAGGCCAGACTCTTTGTAGAGGGCTTGCCCCTGAGGCCGGTGCATACGTGAGAACAATCCAGTGGTTGGGTTATGGCAGGATGAGTGCTGATATCAGTAACCTGGAAATGGAGTCAGTGTTGGCCTCCAGGGACCCACAGAGAGGATGACAAGCTGCAGAACGGCAAGCTGCTGGAGCCATGCAAAGGTGAACATTGAGACAGGAGGGTCTCCGCCACCGGACCAGATGCGCAGCCTTCAAGGGAGCGTGCGCTGGCCCTGCTCTACCCTCCAGCCCACTGTTCACTGCGGGGCTAGGCTGTACTGAGCCAAATGCTGGTCCCCTGACTTAATCATACTCACTTTCTTCTTGCTGCTGTTCCTTCTACTTAGAGCACTGCTTCCCTCTCCTCCCCACCCTCTCTTCTTCACCTGGCTAATGCTTATTCATCTTTGGTCTCTGCTTAAACAGGGTTTTCCAGACAGTCTTTCTGTCTCCCCAGTTCCAGGTTGGGAACCTGTCTTAGGTACTGGGTCGGCCAAAAATTTCATTTGGGTTTTTCCATAACATCTTATGGAAAAACTCGAACGTACTTTTTGGCTGACCCAATACTTCCGTGTACCCAGGACACAGCTCTATGTATATCACACTATTACAACTGCCTGTTTCCATAGTGCATCTTGTGAATGATGTGTTTCTGGAGTTTTGTCCACAGGCTGAGGCTGACTCACAGTAGAGGCTCAGTGTCTTTCTAGCAGGGCTGGTTCAGAATCTAAACCCATGGTGCTGGGCATCCTCTGGAGCTTCTCTTACACTCTGAAGAATCAAGGGTAGATTTCTAAAGAGTCTCAGCTGGACTGAACAGTGAGGATGGTGAGGTGGGCAGGAACCTGACTGTGAAGGGTGTTATACTCATGGCTAAGTAGTCTGGGCTGGCCCAAAAGGTCTTTTGCTGTGTCTGCTAACCAACCAATCATCCTGAACAGACAGGCACTAGATTCTAACAAGCTCCAGGCTTTATCCCCAGTTACCATGACAACCAGGCTTCACGGTGATGGATGGTATTGAATGACTGACAGACTCCTGGTGTCTTGGCTCTGTCCCTACCCCCCTTAAGTCACTTGCATACACATGGAACTGAGACTCTCAGCACCATCCTCCTGAATTTGTCCTGATTTTGACTTTCCACCTCTATCACTGAAAACAGCCTCAGCCTGAAAGGAGAAAAAGGTGTGATAATGTCAAAATTACTCCCAGGACCACCCTTAGCTCCCTCTCTCCAAGTGATATAATGTGGCAAGGAGAAAATGGGCTTTGGACACAGACCTTGGTTCAATCCCATTCTACTATTTACTTATTGTATCGTTTTGGGCAAGTGGCTGAAACTACCTAAGCCTTGATTTGCTCATCTCTAAAATGGGAATAATTGTACTTGCTGTGGAATGATGTGTGAATATTAAATAACGCCTAGAAAATCTTTGCCCAGCACATGATGTGGACGTTGTTCCCTCCATCTTCTTCATTCACTCCCTCTCAGTTAATAGAACAGTTTACCCTGCAGAGAAGTTGATTAAGAAAATTGGTGTTCACAAACTCCTCAGCCTCCCGTGTTCTCCAATTTTTCCAGTTCAGAATCAGGAAACAACAGCCCAGTCTAGGGATGCTGTGGCATTTCTGGCAGCAGTAATGATAGTAATACTCGACCATTATTGCTAGTTTCAAGCCAGGGAGTAGCCTAAACACTGTACATGCCATGGATTAAGTCATTTAACCCTCAGAGCAACCCTATGAGGTAGACAGTGTTAAAATCCCCATGTCATAGATGAGATAACTGTGATACAGGGAGGTTCAGACAGTAAGTGAGCATGGAGATTTCCACCTCAGCCAGTTTCCATTTCAGAGCCTGGTCCTCAGCTATACGACTGCCTCCCATCATGACCAAAATCATCTAGCGGGTCAGAGTCCCTGAAGGTAGCCCTTTATCAGGTGGAGGGAGACCTGAGACCGCAGCCCCAACATTGCCCATTGGGAGCATGGATTCATTTTTCTGAGCTGCTCTGTGGAATGAGGGGTTTGGGGAGGACACTGCTACTCATGGCCCATGATGAACAGTTTCCTGCAGAGTAAGACTGGCTTGATGAGATGGCGCGGGCCCCGAGTTTGGATACGGCACACCTTGCATCAAACCCCGATTCTTGGCTTGTTAGTCATGGAACTTTGGGCAAGTTACCTAACAATCATAGCAACAACTAATAAGATTTGTAGAACACTTAAGTGTACCAGACACCAGTTTTAGAGATTCATGTACAGAAACCATTTTCATCTCCATTTTCAAATGGGGAACATGAGGCACAAAGAGGTTCAGGCACTCATCCAAAGCCACACTCCCAGTGAAGGGTACGACTCTGGCTCCAGAGTTCACACACTTAACCACCACAGTTCCTGCCTTCTCCAACCCCAGTCTGCCTGCAAAAGGAGTAAATCCTCCCAGCCCCATTGTGAGCCTCCAATGAGATAATGCAGATGAAAGAGCTTTATAAAATATCAACTCTTAATCAAGCATGAAATATTACAAAGATATGATTTATATTGTCAACCAGAAGACGACCTGTGACTCTCAGAACATTTTAGAGGTATTGTCTAGATGGGTTGGAATCAGCCCATCCCTGAGCACTTCGGGGGGCTTGTTACATGCCGAGCCTTGCAAACCCAAGAGATGACTTTATAAGTTTGCAGGATAATTGGAAGAACAGACCAAGAAGTTGACAATTACTATAGTGTGCTAAATACTGTGCTATAGGGAAGCGTGCTGATACCATGAAGGACACACAGGGATACTGCGGGGACACAGATATAGGGCCCTTGTGAGTGAGGGAATGTTTTCTAGAGTTGAGTGGGAGAAACTCAGTGAAGGAGGTAAGGGAACTTTCTAGTCAGAGGGAACAGCACATGCAAAGGCACAGAGGTACCTGTACTATTATTCTCAGGTGGCTGGGAAAAAACATGCATTTTTAAAACATTTTTATTGGAGTATAATTGCTTTACAATGTTGAGTTAGTTTCTGCTGTATAACAAAGTGAATCAGCTATATGTATACATATATCCCCATATCCCCTTCCTCTTGAATCTCCCTCCCACCCTCCCTATCCCACCCTTCTAGGTGGAGAAGCATGCGTTTTAATGGATACACAGAAGCACCTAGGGGGCAGGGAAGTTAGCCAACGCTTCCCAGCTCATCCAGTCACAGATTAAACAATCATCTTTTCCAATGTTATGGCATGAAATAGGCTATATGATTCTTCCTTTCCCTTGAGGGCAACCAACATAGCGAAGCAACATAGCACACAGATCACAGCAACCTGAATGGCATCCGTTTGTTGCACAGAGATAAATAATGCATTACACCTGCTCTTTTCCACCTGATGCTTGTCATCTGAGGAATGACAGAGACTTGCTGATTCTGGCACCTCAGAAATAAGGCTGCCTGGCTCTGCCTTAGAGCCACATGGATGCAGTATCTCCACGGAGGTGTGAAGACAGCTCTCACAACTGCACCACAGCCCAGACCAGGTGTGAAACAAGCAGTAGACATGGTGGCCAGAGACGTGTCCCCCGGGCTCCTGGCCTGCCAGGCGGGCACAACAGCTCCTCTGGGGACCAGACTAGAGTGGGAAGGACTCCAAGGGTCTCCCAGTACTTCCCTGGCTGATTTGCATCTCCTTCCTTTCCACTCTGGAGTTCAGACCATGTTGGCCTTTCTGAGCAGACTCTTGCTGCTGGGGACACAAGGCCTTCACGCGGCCTCCCTTTGCTCTCAATGTTCTCCACTTTGTCTGGCTAATCCCTACTCATCCTTTCACACTTGCCTCTGGTATCCTTCCTCTGACCCCCTAAGGAAGACTGCCCCGAGCTTGCTGCCTTCTTTCGAAGTCCTCATCACACAGTACAAGAATTATCAGCTTACCTGTCCATGTCTCCACACTTGTCTGTAAGCTCACTGACAGCAAACACTCCCTTTAGCCCTCTTCACTTCCCAGATACCTGGAACACAATAAGAAATCATTAAGGGGGCTCCCCTGGTGGCACAGTGGTTGAGAGTCCGCCTGCCGATGCAGGGGACACGGGTTCGTGCCCCGGTCCGGGAAGATCCCACACGCCGCGGAGCGGCTGGGCCCGTGAGCCATGGCCGCGGAGCCTGCGCGTCCGGAGCCTGTGCTCCGCAACGGGAGAGGCCACAACAGTGAGAGGCCCGCGTACCGAAAAAAAAAAAAAAAAAAAAGAAATCATTAAGGACGTACCAAGTTATCTCAAATGCTCCTCAGGTGTTCTGGTGTGTTTCTTAAAGTTTCAGAACCTTGGCTTTAGAGGAGCTCTTAAAAGACATCTCGTCAATTCTGCAAATGCTTCTTCTACTCACAGGCAAACAGCTAACTTCTGCTTGGGACCCTCCAGATATGGGGAGCTCACTGCCTCATGAAACAACTCCTATCTCCTTGGCCTCTGAGTGTTGCGGTGATTTACCTTAAGTTGAGCCTCAATCTATCTCCCTGTAGTATCTGCCCTTTTGGTCCTAGTTCTTGCCCTTGTGACCACACAAACAAGCCTAATTCCTCTTCCTCAAGACAACCCTCCGGAGGGCTGAATCTAATCCTACTGACCTCTCTTAAAGAGAAACCTCTCCTTTCTTGTTCAGGTAAGCATCCTGCATCCCCTCAAACATTCCCCAAAGGATTTGGCTTTACATTTCTTCACCCTCATGCTCATTCTCATTCAATCATTCCCCATTTTCTTCTTTTATTAACTCTTATTGTGGTAAAAACACTTAACATGAGATCTAATCTTGTAACAAATGTTTAAGGGTACAATACCGAGTCCTTCACTATAGGGACAATATTCTGGCAGATCTCCAGAACTTACTCATCTTGCATAGTTGAGATTTTATGCCCGTTGATTAGCAATTCCTCATCCTCTCCCAACCCCCGGCAACCACAATTCTATGCTCTGCTTCCATGAGTTCGGCTACTTTACATACTTCATATAAGTGGAATCATGCAGTATTTGTCCTTCTGTGACTGGCTTCTTTCACTTAGCACGATGTCCGCCAGGTTCATCCACGTTGTTGCACGTGGCATGATTTCCTTCTTCTCAGAGGCTGGATGATGTCCAGCGAATGTTCTGTTTTCTTATTTCCTTTTAAAAGTGTGGCTCCCAGAACTCGGCACCAGGTTCTGGGTTTCTCTAACCTGCGCAGAGGGAATGAGATTATCCCCGCCTTTACTTTTTTGATTATAATTTTCACCTGGCTTCATTGCCCTCCGGAGCTGAAAGTGATCTAAAACCCTTGGGCCTTTTCTCTTGTTCTCCTGCTAAGCTGGCTCTCTTCCTTACTGTGCTCATGCACTTGGTATTTTATCCCCAGGACAGGATGTTACAACTTTTCCAACTGAGTCCCATTTTGCTTTGCTTGGTCTGTCTGTCCATCAGCCCTTTGAGGGCTTTTTGGACCCTGATTCTTTTTCTTCCTCTGGGTAGATACAGTGAGCGTGGCTGCTAAGTCCATATCCAAGGCATTGACAAAGGCACCGACTAGGTTAGTATGGAGGCCGGCTTTGTGACAGGCCACCAGAGGTTCTCTGTAGGACCGTGGTGCTCAGTATCTCATCCCAGATGCACTGCATAGGCTTCATCTGGGATAGTTAATTAAAATACAGATTGCTGATTACTCAGAAATACAAAATCAGAAGTGATAGAGGTTGGGCTCAGGAACCTGTGTTTTTAATAAGCCCTCCAGATGATCTCAATATGTAGCCAGGTTCGGCAAACATCAACTCCCGTTTACTGAGCAGGAAAGTCTAAAACAAACGGCAGTTTGATCTGGTCCAAAGCTGACATCTAAGGAGCTGATGGGGTGGGGTGGAGCCCTGGCAGAGCACCACCTGGTCCTATAGTCCAGGGATCCCCAACTCCCGGGCCATGGACTGGTAGCGGTCCGTGGCCCGTTAGGAACCAGACCGCACAGCAGGAGCTGAGCGGTGGGCGAGGGACTGAAGCTTCATCTGTATTTACAGCCACTCCCCATCACTAGCATTACTGCCTGAGCTCCGCCTCCTGTCAGCATTATGGTGAGTTGTGTAATTATTTCATTATATATTACAATGTAATAATGATAGAAATAAAGTGCACAATAAAGGTAATGTGCTTGAATCATCCCGAAACCATCCCCCCACCCCATCCGTGGAAAAATTGTCTTCCACGAAATAAGCAACTCTCGGGATCCAAATCTGTCTCCATTTACTATGTTGCCCCACACCTGCTAGCTTCTCAAGGCCAGAACCTTGTAATTTAGATCTGCATCATATTCATACCAGTTTTATTCTCACAGTGTCTACCTTGTCCAACACACGGTATGCCTGGGATGGTACATAGTAGATGCTTACTAAATTTTTCAGCAGAATTTAGTCTGATGCAATAAATAGAATTAGCTAATTCTTCTAAGCAAGAAAGACGAGTTTGAATCTCAGCTCCACTGTTCTTTTTAGCTATGTGGTTTTGGGCAAGATAATTAATCTTTACGAACCAAGGGCATCACAAGTAAACATAAGAAGTATGGGGTAGGTGACTAAGGATAATTTAGCCCTCATGCTGTATGATTCTCAAGTCACAGACCTCCCCTTGCTGGCTGGTACCCTCCTTCAGGGTCCTCGGGAGGCGATCCTTTGCAGTCAAGCCGTGCTGCTGAAATCAAGCTGGAATTCTCTTCTCCAAGTAGCGCGTGGCAGGCTGTCTGCAGACCCCTCATGAGCATAATCACTCCACAGGCATCCTCCAGCCCCCACTAATCGGCCCGGCCCGTCACTTTAATTGGGCAGCACTGCACCACTCACCTAAGTAATCACTCTGGCTTCTGCCCATGAATTCCTTTCATCCACTTTTGTTTATCACGGTTGAAGCATTTTTTAATCAAAACAATTAAATATGCTAAATCTTCCTCAATTAGTAGTGCATTAAAAATTAAAAGTACTTGAACGGAAATGGCAAAAGAAACCCTGTGCTCGGCGCTGAGTGCTGGTGCTTAAAGCATCACTTCTCCCAGGCACTCTCAGCTCGGAGTTATTCAGAAACTGCTGTGCACAGAGGCACAGAGGGCTGCGGCCGAAAGGGGACTCAGGACGAGCAAGTCCAACCCTTTCTCTCCATAAATGGGAAACTGAGGCCCAGTGAGATCATGGGCCTTTTCTAAGCTCATACAGGGTGTCAGGGACTGGGACGCGTTTTGTTTTACTTTTTAAGAAAAATAAAATGTGTATATATTTAAGGTATATAGCACGATGATTTGATACAAATAAAGTGAAATGATTATTACAGTCAAGCTAATTAACATCTCTCTCCTCACATAGTTACGTGTGTATGACGAGAGTACCTGCAATCTACTCCCTTGGCAAATTTCCAGTATTCAGTGCAATATTACTGATATTAACTGTAGACATCAAGCTGTCCATTCGATCGCCAGGCTTATTCCTCCTACATAACTACGAGTTTGTGCAGCAACCCCCTTTTCCCCCACCTCCTCCCCCCGGGCAGCCACCGTTCTCCTCTCTGCTTCTATATATTTGAGTTTTGTAGAGTTCACGTGTAAGTAAGATCAGGCATTCTTTTTTCCTTTTTGGGTATGGCTTATTTCACTTAGCATAATGTCTTCAAGTTTCACCCATGTTGTCGCAAATGGCAGGATCTCTTTATGTTTTAAGGCTGAATAATTATTTTATATATAAATGGGATATATGTGATATATATATAGGGTATATATGTGGAATATATATATAGGGTATATATGTGGGATCTATAGAGAGTATATACATATATACACACAATTGTATATATAATAATTATATATTTGTTATTATATATAATTATTATATATTTTATTTCTATATTATATATAATAATTATATATTAAAATTATATATATTTATATATAATTATATCTATAATAATTTCTTTATCCATTCATCTGAGTGACTGGGACTTAAATTCAGGATTCCTGACTTGTAAGATTCTTTCCATTAGAAGCCCTTACCCAAGGACTCTTGGCATTCATTTATTCACTCATTTTTTTTCATTCATCAATCATTTATTCTGAGAATACTCACTGAGCTCCTCCCCCATGGCAGACATCGTGCTGCTAGGCTGACAAGAGAGTGGTGAGTAAGATGCCAGTCCTTGACCCCATAGAGTCTGCAGTTTCATGCGAAGGCTGGCAGGTAAACTTGCTGCCTCATACTCCCTTAAAAATATTGAATCTAATCCTTAGCTTAACTGAATTACAACCTAAATTATTTTTCCTTTGTGGTTGCCAGAATAAGACACCGACTGGTCATAATTATTGTATAGTTGCAGTGAAAAGTAATGACATGTTGCCAGTGCAAACTCCAGTTCACAACCTTCAGAAGACTTTAGCTACAGAGGGAGCTGAACTCTGCAGCAATGGTCAATATCTTGCTCCAGTCTGCTTTTGTAGCCTTATCTTGCCAGCTGACCAAGGGTTGGAAACCTAGTTCTGTTCACCTACAGGCTGTGGGATTGGGGAAAAATGATGTTATTCCTTTGAGAATTATGTTCCTCAACTGCAAAATGCAGATTCCTCGGCAACTCCTCAGATAGAGACAGAGACAACTGACGTGGGCCTCACACCTCTCATGGCGCCAGAAGCCAAGCAGCCTCCCCAGGGAGATCTATCCACCTCCTGACAGCATTCTGGCCTCTCTGCGGTGCAAAGAGGACCTGGGCAAAAAGAACTGGGACACATATGATCATTCAGACCTAAACAAAGCACATGGGTAGCTCTGAAGAAAGAGGGAAGTGCTCTGATCCAAAAATGCTTCATGGAAGAAATGATATTTGAATTGGAGCTTGAGTAGACTTTAGAAAGATGGTGAAAAAGGAGAAAGGAAGGGGCAGCAAAGGCAAAATTGGTGCCAATCTTGGGCCAGGCACTGTGCTAGGCACAGGGGTATATGGAGATGGATGAGATAGAATCACTGTCTCAAGGAGGCTCCGTGGAGAATGTGCAAAGGAAAGGGAACAAGCACTTTTCACCAACTAGTGTGTGCAATACATATTCCTTCTCATTTCAAGAATATTTGCACTGGATCAAGACAGAAGAGGACACTGAAACTGGGTTCAAGAACTGGGATTTCAACCTGGACCTCTTAGACTGCAAAATACAAGCTAGCTTTTACTACTGTGAGCTAGTGAGCTGTAAGCTACTACTATGAGCTGGTTGTACCATATTCACGGTCTTTCAGCGTCTCAGCATTCTATGTTTCTCTGCTCCCTGTTGCAGGTTTTTCCAGCAATGATGTCAAGACATGCTTTGGAGGCTCTTTTGGCATCGACTATGAGTACACAGATACAACACAAATTGGAGGACGTTTATCAGGAGAAGCTTGTAAAAAATTTGGAGGTGGCAAAATAGGCAAGTATTTAGTAATGGGCTTCCCAAAAAAGAGAAGCCAGATTTCCCCTCGGACTCAAAATCGGGGCATGTACTCTATTCCCCCCCCCACCACCAACTGATTCCATTTCAGTCAATGGTCATACTGCATATCTGCTGAATACCCCAAACCAATGACCTGTAGTGGGCTTATTTTGAATTCTGCATAGGCTGAGATCACCTTAGAAATACTTGACTTCATATGGTGCACCCTCCTAGATTTCAAGCACTAGACAAAGATCTAAGTAAGAGCTGGGATGAAAGGAATGTGCGGATGGAACTTGGAAAGTCGACTGTTGGATAAAGTCCCATCAGGTACAGTCCCGAGGGAGGAAACAAGTTTGCTGAGAGAGAGAAATGTGGTTATCAAGTCCAAGCTCAAAGAATAATTATTAGAGAAAGATGGTACAAGAATATTCTGTAACATCTCCCACACAGGTCACTACGAGTTTTCATGTATTCATTCATTCATTCAACCTGTATTGGGTAATTTTTTCCAGGTGGGAGACACAGAGGATGCAGGGATGACGAAATAGTTTATAGTACAGTGGATGAGTAGATGAGGTTCAAGTTACTCCCATTGCATTGGGCTACTCATGTCTCAGGGCCTTAAGTCAAATCCTTCTTCTCTCTGATGCCCTTCCCTCCTCCTTCCATTTACCTGCCAAGATTTATCCATTCTTCTAGATAACTCACCTTTTTTCCTGACCACCTCCCCACTGCTACTATAGATCTGACCACATCTTTCTCTGCACCCCTACTGAGAGAGAAATCTGTTATAGCACTTACAATATTTGATTGCACTTATTTGGCACATAGCAGGCACCAAGTAAACATCTGACATAAATATTTGAATAAATGAATGAATGAATCATCATCCATTTTCCCATCTTCTCCCTCCTCCATGTTGGGTTGGGCTGTCTTCCCAGCGTCTGCTCTAATCCAAAGGATGGATCTATTTCCAAGTCTCAGTGCTTCTTTTCTGCCTTGTCCTGCTAGTTAACCGAGCAAGGTAGAAGAGTGGGAGACAGCTCTAAGGAGAGCACTTAAACTTTGTTCCAAATCTCATTAGCAGAGCTTGGCGTTTTAGGAAATGAGCTAATGTGGTTATTCTCTCGATGGCAGTCGATGACAAGAAGACAGTGGGTGTGGAAGACATCATTCCTCTGGTGCAAGGTGGCAGCTCTGGCTGGGCAGGTGGCTTGACACAAGACAGGAGCGTCATTACATACCGTTCCTGGGGGAGGTCATTAAAGTATAACCCTGTTGTTATTGATTTTGAGGTAAGTCTTTTCGCAGTTGAAGAAACTCTACGTTCACGAGGAATGAAAGTGAAGCAGACCAGATCATTTCATATTTCTTATTATAAGCCCATCAGAGAACAAGATTAAATGTAACGGCACGCTGAACTGGTGGCCTTCCCCGTCTGACTACAGGGATACGTGACTCTAGACTCAGGCCACAGGAGAGCTGGGATCACAAGCTTACTATCCGGTCAGGGCCTAGATTTACACTCGTAGTCCCAGAATTTCTTCGGGATTAAGCCACCTTATAAAAATAACAACTCACATAAAAGACTTTAAAAATCACATCTGTTAAGTTGGAAGTTGGCAAACTTTTTCTGTAAAGGACCAGATAGTAAATATTTTAGGCTCTGTGGGCCACATACAGTCCCTTTCATACAAGTTCTTCTTCTTCTACTTTTTTTTTTTTTTTTTTCAATCTTGTAAAAATGTAAACATCATTCTTAGCTCAAAGGGCATACAAAAACAAGCCGTGGGCTGAGTACGATTTCAAGCTATAGTTTGCTGCCCCTCCCTGCTCTACATGATCTCATCACAATGACCTCTGGCACAGATGGGATTCTCCCCATTGAAAAATTAGGAAACTGAGGCTCCAAGTCATCAAGTGAATCGTTTCAGTTCACATAGCTCATATGTGGCAGTACCTGGATCCCAGACCTTTGGACTTAATGTCCAGTTCTCTCTTCCCTCTATCCTAGCACCTGCCTTAAAGCCATGGTTCCCAGACACCGGGGTCAATTTTGCTCCCCTAGGAGACATTTGGCAATGTCTGAAGACTTTTTTTTTTTTTTTTTTTTTCTGTACGCGGGCCTCTCACTGTTGTGGCCTCTCCCGTTGCGGAGCACAGGCTCCGGACGCGCAGGCTCAGCGGCCATGGCCCACGGGCCCAGCCACTCCGCGGCACGCGGGATCCTCCCGGACCCGGGCATGAACCCGTGTCCCCTGCATCGGCAGGCGGACTCTCAACCACTACGCCACCAGGGAAGCCCTGAAGACATTTTTGATTGTCACAACTGAGAAGATGCTACTGGCATCTAGTGGGTAGAGGCCAGGGATGCTGCTAAACATCCCCTAATCCACAGGATAGCTGCCCACAGCAAAGAAATATCTGGCCCCTAGTGTCAATAGTGCCAAAGTTGAGAAAGCTTGCCTTAAATCTCTAACCCCACAAAGGAAGTAAAATTGTATTCAAACTGCAAAGGAAGTGGATTGTTCTACCAGTATTGTCACACTATTCAATTCATATGCAAGGGTAGTTCATTAGAAAAAAGAGTTATATTTTGGGCTTTTAAATAAAATATTATTGTTTTCTTGCCCATTTTCCCTGACGTTGCTCATTTTCTATAGAGAGTTAAAAATTCCAGGTGTGGATACATTCCTTCTCTTAAAATATATACCAACAGTTAAACCTAAAAATCTATTATAACACCCTCTTCTCTATGAAGAAAGATGTCAGATGGATTAACCCTGATTGCATTTCTTCTCCAATAAATAAGGACCATTTTCACGCACCTGTAATTCACATAGGGTCTAAAAATTGCTATCATCAAGCTATTAGTGATTTGGGCAAAACTGTAAAATTGCTATCAGGAGTAACATATAAACTTTCATGGTCAAGAGGTGAGCTCTTTGTTTGCCTTGAGCAAAACTTCCAAGGGGAAGACTGACATTCGTGACTTGGAGAAGACCCAATTCTGTCTTTTGGGAGAGCCTGGGTATGAGGTGAAAAAGATATAGTTTGGCTCATGGGTCAGCCACCTTTTTGATGTGTGACCTTGGATGAGTTACTTCATTTTCTGAGCTCCCATTTTCTGCTCTGTAATATGGGCATAATAAAATGTTACATCCCAAGGTTAGGGAGAGAGAAGTGAGTACTTAGTAAATGTCAATTGAGGAAGCAGTTTGTGGAAGTTGAGTTAGCTGGCCAAATCTCAGAGCCGGGAAATGGCACAGCCCAACTGGAGCCAAGACTGACTGACGTTAACGTTCATGATCTCTTTGCAACCCATGATGCCCCCTGGAAGGCTGGCTTCGAAACATGAGGCTGTTGGCAGGTCATAGAGCAGGGGAGTGACACAGATAGAGCTGTGCTTTGAAAGGAAAATGCTCACAGAGGTATGAAGGATGAAGGAGAGACAGAGAGACAGACTATGGCCATGGAGAGGAAGCCAGTTAGGGAGTTATTTGGAACCTGGTGCTCAGAGTGGAGTCCTATTCATTTGCCTATTCCAGAGCTTAGCAGTGCGTATTTATGGCAGGTGCTTAGATCGAGTGAACATAGGAATCATGCTATGTGATGATCCTGTTATGCTATATATTATTATATGTTATATGTTATGTTATAGCGTGTTGATATCACACTACTTGCCTTCTCTGAATCTTTCCTCTCATTTGTAAAATGGGAACGAGACCGTTGCCAATATCTTTTCAAGCTCTAACATTTTAAGAATCATTTCTCCATCCCTCTTCCCTCTTTAAGTTCCACAGCCCTTCCCAATCCTCTGCATGAGGATTTGGGGAAGAGAAAGGAGAGATGGGGGTCTGAGTGCTGACCTCCCCTGGAAGGTCAAAGGGAAGTTGCCCGTTGGTTCTGGCCTTCTCTGGAACTAAGAGTCATCTTTAACCGGGGCAGCCCTTTCTGTACTGATTTCCTAACAATGGGGCCAAATTCCCTGAACTTCCAGTAATGGTCTTCTCCCCTTGGCTGGGGGCCCAGCCAGTCCTGACATGAGCAGCCTGGTGACCTCAGGCACAGCCCCCTGGCCACAGGTCAAGGTTTGTTTGCCACGGGTCTTTCTGTACACATCTCCAGGAACCCATTCAAAGCATGGCGAGTGCCCTACTGACCTCTGATTCTTGAGAAGTGAGTTTGCTCCAGTGGGGCTCAGTCCCATCTCTGAATGGCTCTGTGACCTTGGCAAATCCCTCCCCTCTCAGAGCCTCAGGTTACTCTCCTGTAAAATGAGAGATCTGGAAAAGAGATTTCATTTGATGGTTATGGGTTAAAATACATAGCCTTATAAGCATGCTGAAGACAACCATATATACATGCAATTTGAAAAATATAGGCTTTTTTTTTTTTACTATCACCACATCTAACTAATAAAAATGGTGCTTTATTTTATACTGTTCTTCCTCTTTGCAGTGATATCTCACACTCATTACTTCTTTAGATCCTCACGTGAATTCTAAGAAGTAGGTTATTACACCCATTTTATAGATAACAGGGCTCAGGCTTGGGGGCGGCAGTTACGAGTTCTGGGCCACACAGCTGGGAAGCGAGCAGCATTGATTTAGCTTTGACTACGTGACAGGTCTTCCCCATCTCTCAACTTTAATCCTCACAGTAAACCTGGAGTGTAGAACTACTGTTCTCACTTTACAGATGAGGAAGGAAGGCTTCATGTGTAATGGGACAGAGATCACACAGCCACAATTTACAGAGCTGGGACCTGAAGCCAGATTTTCTAGCTGCAGAGTCAATGCTCTTTGCTACATCTACTACTTCCCAACCAGGGGTTGACTCCCCCACACCCCCGCCCCAGGGGACATCTGGTGTCAGGAGACAGTTTTGGTTTTCATGACTAGGAGGTTCTACTGGCATCTAGTGCGTAGAGGCCAGCGATGCTGCTAAACACCCTACAATGCACAGGCCAGCCTGCCCCTGTCAACAAAGAATTGTCCAGCAGGAAATGCAATAGTGCCAAGGTTAAGAAACCCTAGACTACAGTCCTGCCTAGAATGGGCATATGTGAATGACTCCGCCACCATCATCCCCCAAACAGCCTCAAATACACACAGGCAAACACCACATTCACACCATTAGGGGCGGTGCTCAGCAGTGGCAACACAACTGCATTAAGGACTTTACTAATTCCTGCAATGAAGGTTGACAATAAAAGACACACACACACACACACAAACATATAAATACTTTATACTCTTCCTGATTCCTAAAAGTGCTGGAGGGGGGCAGATGAGTTGGCACAGATAGCTTCTGGGCTCTTGTCTTCCTCTGGGACCACAGGTTTCAAAGTTAAGTAGGTTGATGTTCAGCATGGTCCATTGTGTGGTCCTGAGCTGGTCACTCAAACACTCTGAGCCTCCGCTTCTTCATCCATGGGTTGGGGGATTCAGGATCCAATACAACTGGATAAAGTTGAGTGTCTGGCTCTGTGCCTGGCATGTAGCAGGCCTTCCAGAAGCTTGAAGGCCAGTTCTTGGGCTCTGGGAAGCTGGACAGAGCCCAGGGAGGGGCCCTCTGTTCTTTCTGTGCCCACAGTTGCAGCCCATCCATGAGATACTGCGGCACACGAACCTGGGGCCTCTGGAGACCAAGCGTCAAAACCTGCGGCGAGCCTTGGACCAGTACCTGATGGAATTCAATGCCTGCCGCTGTGGGCCCTGCTTCAACAATGGGAAGCCCATCCTCGATGGTACCAGCTGCACTTGTCAGTGCCCCCTGGGTCGCCACGGCCTTGCCTGTGAGCAAATGGAGTCAGAGGGTAAGACCCGCGCATCCTCACTCAGGTTCTAGCCTATCTCGGCTTAGAGGGGCCAGCACAGAAGGGACCTTTGGGGTTCCCAGCCTCTCTGTTCTATGCCCTCTTGCCCACTGCTCTAGGAACCCACATTCTGAGCTTTATGGCTGACCCCCTACATTTACTGGTTTTTATGCTTTCTCCTTGCCATTAGGACCCTCTCAGATGACGACTGTTTTTTTACCAAGGTGTATATGGACAACAGGATTCATTTCCGGAGGGATGTATTCGTTTCCTAGGGCTGCCATAACAAATTACCAAAAGCTGGGTGGCTTAAAGCAATGGAAATTTATTTTCTCACACTTTTTGGAGATTAGAAATCCCAAATCCAGGTGTACTGGCTAGGTTGCTTTCTTCTGGAGGCTCTGTGGGAGCATCTGTTCTCTCTCCTAGCCTCTGGCATGAGTCAGCAATGCCCGGCATTCCTCGGCTTGTAGCTGCACCATTCCAGTCTCTGCCTCTGTCTTCACATGGTGTTCTCCACTCTACGTCTCTGTTTTCTCTCTTATAAAAATACTAGTCATTGGATCAGGACCTATCCTAATCCAGCATGACATCATCTTAAATTGAGTTTATCTGCAAAGATCCTATATCCAAATAAGGCAACACTCACAGGTAGTGGAGTTTGAACTTCAACCTATCTTTTGGGGGACACAATTCAACCCATTACAAGGGATAAGTAAGTTGTCATTATAGCATAAGGAGTCATGACTAGAAACAAGGTTGGGGCAAGTAACATAAAGCTTAATGTTTCAACGTTTAAACCTATTAAGCTGCAAAATAAACCAACGGGTATCAGAAAAGAAGGTTCTCAAACGAGGGTTAGAAATCCACGTCCCTTAAAGATGAAGAAGTCTAGAGACCTGGCTGTGAATCTCAGCTATTTCACTAACTTACTGAGATACCAGTTAATTGTTTCTTCTTTCTGAGGCTTTTCTCATCTATGTTTCCCTTTGAGCTCCAAGAATCTCTATGCATGTTCTAATCCCTAAGCTTCCAATTTTCCATGCATACTTGGTACATAGAATGATGGCAAAAATATGGGCTACCAAATCAATGTATAAATCAATCTCATTTGGCAACTGCGATGAAGAAAATGTAAAGAAAAAAAAAAAGTCTGGAAAACAAACCGCTGAAACACAGTGTAGATGGGATAGGAGGCTGATTTTAAAACGAGATGACGGTGGGTTAAAATTTTCTCATTGGGAGAGTCGTTCTAAATGGGAGGCAGGATAGCATAGCTCTGGTGTCAAATAGGCCTTCACATCCCAGTGCTGCCAATTTGCATGTGGGGTGGGCATCCCCTGTAAAATGGGGATGATATCAGTACCTACATCACAGGTTGTGTTGAGGGTTAAACTAGCTAACTTGTGTGGCAAGCTCAATTCTAATAAGTAAGAAGAAGATAGAGCCCTATTGGTAGAAGATCTGTCCTGGGTTGAGGCCACATCTAAATCCCTCCTTTGTGAGGTGAAGGGAGTACAAATTGGGTCCCAAAAAGCTGCCTGGTATCCTACAGGAGGAATTCTGAAAGGGGTGAGCCAGGATGGTGAGTGAATTCCAGAGTCCTTATGAAGGAGGACGCAGAGAACAAAAACCAAGCAGAACAATGACCAGGGCCAAGCCTGGTACAGTTTCCTCATGTGGATTGAAAAAAGGAACTGCCTGTTAGGTGGGTAAATTGGGAGGAACAAAGAAAACCACTCGGGGTTGATACTGCCCAGCTCCAGACCCAGGGATTTCTTGACTTTTCAAGCAGGGTTTGGACTGGGTTTCAGCCCCATTTGCCTCATTGGCCAGGCAACTTTCTAGAGGGACCAAAGGTCAACGAACAGAAAGAACAAATTCTGTACCAGGCACTATTGCAACACTTTAGGTGCTCGAACTCCTTTATTCTCCCAAGAATGTGATGAGATAAATATCAATACTATTATCTCCCCAGTTCACAGATGAGGACACAGGGGCAGGAGGAAGGGGAGATAACTCGCTGAGTCATCTAGCTGGGGAGTGTCAAAGCCAGGATTTGGACCCAGGTGGTCTGGTGTTAGGACCCAAGCTCTTAACTGTTACATTCTACTAATTGACATCCTAAGAGTCTGGAAATTTGGGGAATGGGGGTAGAGGGTCTGAGATGATTGCACTGATTATCATTTTGGGGAGTGGAGAGGGAGGGTATGGCCCAGGTCCTGGTTATCGGGCTGACCTGGCTTAAAGGGACAGACATGAGCTCTGCCTGGGTAATTAGAATCAGAGCATGTCAAGGGCCCTCAGAGCCAGTGACTTGCTTGGATCCCTGCTCACACAGCATAGAGCAAAGTGAACAGGGAGTGTGGACTACCTAGAGATGCCTCTCCAATGATCCAGCGCTGGGCTTGGTGGTGGCCATGCTGAGTCATATGTACACGTGATGGGCACTGGAGAAGGGGGACACAATGTCAATGATCAAGGGGGGTGGCAGGGCGCAGAGGGCTGGGTCGTCCTCACAGTCCCATTTTTCCTGCATGATTACAGTCAGCTGCAGGCAGCTCCCGGGTGTTCCATTAACCTTGTTTGTTCCATGCCCGAGGGGTATGGACCTCGGGTGGCCTTGGGACTATCAGACTAAACTTTCAGCCAGACAGAGATGGATCTGGCAAGGAAGTCTAAAGTGGGGGAGTCAGCCACCATGGAGACCCATTGTCGTAGGTCCCGAGGGATTCTCCCCGCAAATCTTTGCATGTAGGGACCGAGCCACAGAGGTGGGAGAAATAGAGAACCCTTCTGTGGCTGCCCCACCAGGGAGTGTAATGACAGAGCTGGAAGGGACTTGAAGATAATCTAATCCAATGATATTCACACTGAGGTCTGAGGAAGCTTGGGGTCTCCTAGGGGCTGCCCCAGAGGAGCAGGGCAAACCTGATAGACACCCAGCTTCAAATAGAACAGCTTCACTTTCATCTGACTTCCATGCTGGGGCCCATATAAGAAGATTTCATTTAAGAAAGAAAAAAAAAACAGTAATGAAAAAAATAATGATGGAAAACCCTACTGGATCAGTCCACCCTTTTTCTTTACAGAGGCGAAAGCTCAGGCTGAGAGAGGAGATGGGATGGTCCAAAGGCACAGAGTCAGTAGGAGGCAGCAGCCCCAGGCTAGAGGGATCGTATAAACTGGATTTCTAGAGACAGCCCATGGTCAGTGCACGTGTTCTGATACTCTGTGCAGAGAATCTGTCACCCACCGTGGCCCCATCGTTGGAGTCTGAGTGGGGTTGATTTGCAAACCTTCATTTAAAAGCCCAGCTATCCTTTGCATAGGGGCGTCTGGCTGGCCTTTGTGAAGCCCCAGCTGGGGCGAGTTCCCTGTCTGCACACTCACCACTGGCTCAGCGTCATTCTTCCAGAGACGCGCGCCTCCCTGCCTCTCTCCGCTATCCATCTCCCGTGGAACCGCAGGTTCCAATTTCATGAGATGGGCTCCCAGCGGCCTCTTCTCACTCCATCCAGAGTTTCAAATTAAGTGCAAGGCAGTGAGCATAGAGGTCTGGTTTGGCTACACGGAGGCATTTCCCCAAGGAGAGATTGCAGACCACTCTAGGGCAGCGGGATGGGCCTCACTCAACCATCCAAGCTGCCGCTTGTATGCTAACCTCCTTGTGCTCTGGGAAATTATCCATGCAGGAGAAAAGGCGGATGGTCACTGGGGCTGCTGGAGCTCATGGTCTGCTTGCAAATCGGGCAGCCGGGAAAGGAGGAGAGAGTGTAACAATCCTGCACCCCAGAACGGAGGTACCGCATGTCCGGGCCACAGAGTGCAAACCCAGGCATGCTGAGGGCTCTGGGCACAGGCTGCAGCTGAGGCAACGGCTGTCACTGCCTGAGCTGACCACTGGATACCGACCGACTTCACTCAGCTGACAGAAGATGCCAATCAACATGGACTTTTTCTTTGTCCTGGACCAGGCCGTGCCATCAACAACCAACTGTTCTATTACCCACAAAACTCAGTCACAATTGGGTGTTGAGTGTTAATGGCTCATAGCGCTTTGGATCATCTAAAAAATAAATAAATAAAAGAAAGAAAGAAAGAAAAGAAGAAATCTCGATTCATGTCTTAGAGGAACTTACAGGATGGTAGAGGCATAAGGCAGGCAGGCGCCCTTGAAACTACCTGTAGCCAACAAAACAAAGTACCGTGAGAACGATCTCAGTTATTTGATAACAATATTTGCTCATTTGTAGAAAACGATTATCAGTTTGTAAGATAAGCAGACATACTGAAACAAGGAGAAAAATTAAAGATTGCCTTGAGTTCCTTCACTTTTCCTTCACTGGGACTCAACATATTCTCGTATTCCTTCAGTTAATCTCTCTTGTTTGCTTGAGTTCTTATCACAAATATCACCGTTCTCCCAATTAAATAACTGGCACACTAATAATTGGCTCACAGCACACTATTGTTTTCCTTCATCGCCTTCTTCATAATTGGCAATTACATATTGGGTCCCACACCTCCTGTGACTATTTATGACTTGTCCCCCCATGGACGGCAATCTTGAGGGCAGGGATCAGCTTCGTCTGGTTCAGCACTGCATCCCCAGAGGTGAGGGCTGTGCCTTGAATTGGAGGGAATTAACAAGCATCTGTGCGAGAAGTGAGGGAATGAACTCAAGAGTCAGTTCAAAAATGTGGTCCTTCTTAGTCAGCCTCCCAGAGTAGAATGTGGATCTGGGGGGCCGACCAGTTCATGTGCCCGGGCCCACCTGTGGGAGAGCTAGTCACATCCGCCTGACTCAGTGTCCCCACAGCACTCCAACCAGGCCTCAAAGAGAGAATGTGTGTGTTGCACTGACTTTTCTGTTGACCCACACGTTTCCCCTATAGATTGTGAGCTCCTTGAAGGTGGAATCTGCCGTCCCAGTTGGTATAAGAAACATATGTTGACTGATATGTGTGTATCAGTCAACACTCCCTATCCTTCCAGAATCCTCAATCTTCTTTGGGTGATAATGAGACATAAACACACACACGCACGCACACACACACACATGAAACAATTAGAAGCAGTTTTAGGAACACAGGAAGTGAATTGCTGAGTTAATGCCAAAATACGTGGCACACAAAGTAAGTGCCAAAGGAGGCCAGGTGGAAGAGAGATTTACCTTTCTTTGTCTGTATTAAATATACAGAATGGGGGTTGACCTAGACCTTGAGGGATTTTTGAACTAGGCAGAGAGGGAAGAGAACTTTAGACAGGAAAACAGCATGTCACAAAGTTTGAACCTCAGAAAGAATATTAGGGGTGTATGTAGGTGTATATGTGTTGGAAGAGGGAGTGGGAATAAAATAAGTTATATAAAATACTTAGCACAATACCTGTCA
Organism: Monodon monoceros; assembly: GCF_005190385.1. Taxonomy (NCBI): domain Eukaryota; kingdom Metazoa; phylum Chordata; class Mammalia; order Artiodactyla; family Monodontidae; genus Monodon; species Monodon monoceros. The sequence goes on along the minus strand of NW_021703774.1, from coordinate 133,348,431 downwards.
CGTGCAAAATTATTAGCATCACTCTTATCGTTACTATTATTAATTAAAGCTTATAGTTTAGAAGTTTGTTTCTGAACTCTTTAGATCTATCTGAAAGAAGGAAAAAAGACTCCCATATACCTTCTCATCCTGTCATTAATTTACTTTTTAATGTCCATGAATAATTAATTTCCATTCGTTATTTACTGTGGAGCAGTAGTTACATCCTAGGAAGTGATGAGAGGCGGATTGGCCAGGCCAAGTGGACAGTTTACAGAGGACATTCAAGCTTGATCTAAAAGCGGTAGTTCTCAGCCTAGGTTGAGCATGAGAATCACGTGGGCAGTTTTAAAAACCCTGATGTCCAGAGGCTGAACCCCATACCAATTCAATCCAAATTTCTGGAGATGAGAGCCAGAGATCAGTAGTTTACTATCTTCAGTACCTTGTAGTAACCTGTAATGGAAAAGAATCTGAAAAAGAATATATGTGTATGTGCGTGTGTACGTATATAAAACTGAATCACTTCGCTGCATACTTGAAACTAACACAACATTGTAAATCAACTATACTTCAATAAATAAACAAAAGCTTCCCAGGCAATTCCAATGCAGCCAAGGCTGAGAATTCCTGAGAGCTACACGTTCACGGGTGTGTAACAAAAGGGCACCACAGTAAGGTTTATCTGCGTACCTTATCTAATCTTAACAAGGACCGCTAAGATTTGTTTTCTGAGTCCCATTTTACAGATGAGGAAACAGAGTCTCTGCGAGGCTGAGCCTGATGGGTCACAGAGCTGGCAGCCTGGCCAGGGTGTGAATGCAGTCCATCAAGCACGTGCACCCCCACCTCTGCTCTGGGCTGTCAGCCAGTGGAGGGATTTTGTGTGTGGGGCGCAGAGGAGAGGGAAGAAACCAGAGGCCAGGAAGCTCATCAGGAAGTACGTGTAGTCCTTTAGATGCGAGATGAGAACGCTGGGATTAAACAATGGCCTGGATCACCTGTGAGCCAAAACCACCAGCCGAGCAATGCCATCTTCCCATCGGCTGAGCCACAGAACCAAGGCCAGTGTCTGCCCCGCTCCTCTGAGGATGCTACATCCCCAGCAGCTTTAGAAATGACAATACAGCGGCAGTAGCAGTTTCCGCAGCAGCCACCCTTCACCGGATCAGCGCCTCTCCCTCTTCGAGGATGCCTGGCTCTCACCCCGCAAAAGGCATAAAACCCATCAAATGTATTCTCCCTCAGGACTTTTCAGGAGATCTAGAATCTACGGCTTTATAGGTAGTGGATGTAAAAACACGGTTTAAAGATATAATCTTCAGCTTGACGAGGTGTCTTTTGAAAAGTAAATTAATGACAGAATGAAAAGCAGTAAGAAGAGGCTTTTTTCTTTTTTTTCTGCTTTGAGATAGAGGAAGATCTAAAGAGTTCAGCACTCAACGAATCTCTTCTGAACTGGATGGCTTTAGGGTGAAGAAAATGGACAGAGAGAAAGGGTAGCCTTCAAAACCACAGTGCAGAAATGAGAGACGGCAGAGGGAAGCCACCGGGTACTGTTTGAGGAAAGGTATGTGACATAGATTAGCAGAAGCATGCTTCTCCGTGAAGAAAACTGGGGCTTCTATCCCCTGGCTTGGGAAATGGGTGAGCACTCTGGGGAGCCCTGTGCTGGGCCCCGGGCTGGGTGCTGGGGGGCCGGGAATGAATCAGACACAGTCCCAGCACTGGAAGATTGCCTGGCCTGATGGAGGAGGCCTGTGAACCATGCCCCAGGTCCCATACCAGCAGGAAGCCAATCTGGGGAGAAGGAAGACAGCCTGGATAGGAGAGGAGACGAGGCCAGCAGAGTCTAGGAAATGAGTGGGAGTTTAAAAAGCAGACAAAGGTGAAGAAGGGCCTGGACATCGCAGAGGAAATAGTATGTGCAGAGTCGAGAGGTGGGAAACCACGAGGCGGGTGGAAAATAATTACTGCTCAGCTCCTGGGGGTGGTCGCTGGTGCCCCTCAGGCTGGGGAGAGCTGGGTTTGGAGCATTGGTTTGGTCACTGGGCCTTCCCTGAGGGCAGCAGTATGTGGTCCTGGGGAGATTTCCACAGATGGTCACTTTCCACCCACGTCCCTGCTCTCCTTGGGAGCTCCTGGTGCTTCAACACTCCACAGCCATTATTTTAAAGCACAAGAATCTTAACCTGGATTCACAAGATTTGCTCTGGTCTGATGTCAGTGTACCACTCCATCTTTATTTCCCTCTGCAGACTTTATGAGCCAATATACTAAAAACCTGTCCTCCCTAACAGGACAACAAAGCCCTGAATGCCTAGCTCTCACCTCTCTCTGACGTCATTTCCTTCCATTTACTCTTCCTACTGTCATGCTGCTCCAGCCATGGAAGCCTTTTTGCTATTCCTCACACATGCCAAACTCTCATGCCTCAGGACCTGTGCACCTGCTTTCTCGTCCACCTGAAATGTTCATCCTCTAAAGGAGTTCATCCAAGAATCACTCCCTTGTTTCATTCACATCTCTGCTCAAATAATATCCCTCCGAAGACCTTACCCTCATTTATTTTTTCTAGTATGGCACTTATCACTACCTGAGATTATAGATTTTTTTTTCTTGGTATGCCTCCCCCCCATTAATATGCAAGCTTTTTCATGGCTTGATCCCCAGTATCTAGAACAGTATTTGGCCTTAGGAGGGGGTTCAATAAATATTTGTTGTATGAATGAACTACTTCTAATTCAATCCCTCAAATAGGTCTTTTGTCCCCTCCAGGCCTTTGTACACACTACCTTAGAAGCACCCGCACCTGCCAGCCCCTATCTTCTCCCAGCTCTTCACCAGCACTCTGCAGGGTATGGATTAGGTATCCATTCACCCAGAAAGCCAACCCTGACCCCTTCCGCTCCCCCATACTTCATCAGGTGCTAGTCTCTGATACGGAGCATTTTCCATACCCTGTCACTGTAGGCAACCTATTCTGTCACTATAGTCTCCCCCACCCAGTGACACCTTGCAGGGCACATGAGGACTCAGATTTACTTTCGGAGCCTCAGTACCTAGCATAGCACTTTAAATACCTAGGAGTGTCCCAGTAAAAGGATGCTGTTCTCTCTCTGGCCCCTCCGTGCTAGAGGCAAAGGCTGTGAAACAGTCTTTGCACAGAGTACATAGGAACTCATGAGAGACAACCCCATGGAAGACGTTTTTACAGGACTCCCAGGTCCTATAACCTTCCTGGTACATCAGAGGGCAGCCCATGCTACTCTTCGAGACTGTATACATTTAAGAGAGAGCCCACTGTTTCCACCTTAGTGAAGGAAAGCCCAGCAAATTGAGTTAAAAATTCTGCATTTGTAGCCCAGGGGTTTTCCGCGCTCCTCTGGGAGAGAGGAAGGAAAATATGTTTCCCTTCTATATTAACAGCTTAAAATGTGAGATAAATCCTCCCATCCTAACCTCTTTTTCACGCATGGACTTGGCTGTCCAGTGGCATGATACATGTCTGACGGATCTAGTTATCCGTTCTATTTCTTTAGAGGTAGCAGCTAAGAAGTTTCATCTATTATTTGTCTCTCTCTCCCAGTCCCATTTTCCTAACCAAGCATGTATAGCAGGCAGCTGACGGACGGATGGTGTTTGGGATAAAAGGGGCCAGAATCAGATAGTTTTCAGGATCTGAACAAACTGGCTTATTAACAAGGAGGCCCCTTCGGCGGGAGGTGGTGGGGGAAGGAGGGCTGGATACCAGACAATGTTCAGTGACGGATGAAGGAGCGCCTGGGGTTGCAAGGTGTAGACGCGAGGTAACTGGTGGCCGCAGCCTCCGATAATGGGAGTGCCTGGGCTCCGAGCAGCCTCCTGCACAGAGGTGAATGTCAGACCAGCCTCTTGACTTCCTCTGACAATCCTCCAAGATTCACTGCTGCAAAGGCAAGTCCCATTCCCTCTCGTCTTCCTTTCCGTAAAATACAATCTCCACGCTCAACAAGGGAGAGCTGCTAGGCAGGGTACCAAGGGCCAGATGTCAGGCAGGGCTGGTTCAGCATCCACGCAAGGGAAGGCAGTTGAGCATCGCCATGTGCCAGGCACTCTGGGGTGAGAGCAGTCCCTCTGCGTATGCCGTGTCATTCAAGCCTCATGCTTGGGCCATCGATTATTGGCCCTATATTCTAATGAGGACACTGAGGCATGGAGAGGATAAGGGACATCATCAAGGCTTCTCAGCTAGGAAGTCGTGGTGTGGGGTCTGATCCCTCTGTTCCTCTGCCGCAAAGCCTTCTAAACGGCTCTGCTTCTCCGCTGCAGGGACGTGCCAGACTAGAGCCCTTTCTCTCTCTTCTGTGCAAGCGGGCAGGTGGGCATGCACCCACCCTACAATGAAACTGGACCCGCTCCTGTGGCAGCAGGACGTTGGGGAGCCCCGTGGCAGCCACCCTCGGACTGAGGCAGTTCTGCCACTTTCGAGCTGGGTGGTCTTGGGCAAATTGCTCAGTCTCTCCGAGGCTCTGTCTCATCACCTGTCAAAGGCAGATAATAAATCCTTCCTCTTTCAGGCATTGAGAGGATTAAGCTGGATTAGGTATGTGAAAGTTCTTTATAACTGGTAATGCCCTCTGCAAATATTAGTTATTATGCTGTTACATTTTCCCTTAATAACCCAGAGCTTGGGCTATAAAAGCCTTCCATGTCCTTTATTAAGACACGTCCTAGGGGCTAAGCTATCTTATGTCTTTCTTGTTCTCATGTGTTATAGTGGGTTTAGTACCAAAATGTACTAAACCAGTTTAAAGCGGTCTTAAACGACTTTAGAAAACCAAACACGCAAACCATAGCTCTCGTCGATGTTTTGAGGAATCCCCAGGAGCAGTGATGTCAGCAATACTATGGGGTGCTGACTGTCCCAGGTACTCTCCTGGGCGTGGTTAATTCACATCCTCCCGAACCCCAGGAGGACGCCGCTGTCACCATCCCCATCTTACAGATGAGAAAATGAGGCACACAGGGGTACGGAACTTGTGTTAAGGTCACAAAGCTAGTAAGTCACAGAGTCAGGCGAACCCACAAAGGTGGAAGCATGGCACCAGGGCACACACTTCTAAGCACAGTACCACTCAGCCTCTCTTCATCTGTTTCCAGTTCTACCTGAGAGGTCGTGATGCTTCCCCCACCCCTGAGGTTCTGAATCCCTCATCCCTCAATATTGGAATTAACATTCCAGAAAGACGACTCAGGGAGGAAGACACCATACAGAAAAATCTGATTTCATGACAGGCACTCAATAAGAAGGGATTCTCAAAGATGTAAAGTGTACTATTCCAGTGTGCTACCGTTAGGGTTTAGGTGGTCGTAGTAGGTTTAAAATGAATCCACAAATGAGCAAATGAGGTGAAGGTGGAACGCTGGAAGGCGTTTTTCCCCCTAAGTTCTTCTTTATTCATAGCCTACCTCTACTGCACACTGGGCAGGCTTGTTTTTTTTTTTTTAAAGTTGTGGTTTTCTTTTTTTTTGAAGATGTTGGGGGTAGGAGTTAATTAATTAATTAATTAATTTTTGCTGTGTTGGGTCTTCGTTTCTGTGTGAGGGCTTTCTCTAGTTGTGGCAAGCGGGGGCCACTCTTCATCGCGGTGCGCGGGCCTCTCACTATCGCGGCCTCTCTTGTTGCGGAGCACGGGCTCCAGACGCGCAGGCTCAGTAGTTGTGGCTCACGGGCCTAGTTGCTCCGCGGCACGTGGGATCCTCCCAGAGCAGGGCTCGAACCCGTGTCCCCTGCATTAGCAGGCAGATTCTCAACCACTGTGCCACCAGGGAAGCCCTGGGCAGGCTTTTTAACCCTCTTGAGACTTGATTTCTTCCTCAACCTATAAATACGCTTCTCAGGTTTACCCCACCAAAGATGACAGAGTTTTCTGCTCCCTTCCTCTGTAAAGTTTCCCTGGAGATTTCTGGTGGTCCCCAGTGGGTGTCACCAAGTCCCCTAACAAGTACTGTACTTTCAGCCCCTACCTGACATCAGCTATTTTTCTGCCTCTTTTGTTTTACTCTTTTTTTTGCACTGCTGCCCACCAAGCAGGCTGAACATGCCTCCCCCAGCCAGTGCTGTGTGGCTGCCCTTATCTCAAGGTCGCTGTATCCCAAATTTCATGATGCCACCATCATGCACCACCGATTCACTCAAGTTTCTCCCTGGCCCGGGATGGCTCTGCCCTCGGCTGCACTCACCTCCCTTTTCATTATTTCATTAATTCATGCAACAATGATTTATTGTTCCCTGCTCGTGCCAGGCCCTGTATTGGGCCCTTGGGATACATGAGGGCAGTAGACAGACACTATCTCTGCCTTCAGAAACGCAATATTTGAGAAGGAATAGGAGACAGTAAACAAATAGATTATAATACAGTGTCCGCAGAGCCTGGAAACATTGGCAAACAGTCATACTGTCATTAAGGACATCTTCAATCTGTAAAACAAAAATATGTCCATCAAGATGCTAATCACGAAGGTCCCCAGGGAGGCCTGGCCAGAGTCCTGAGGGCTTTCTGCTCCAGCCCCACTCTCTCCAGAGGGCTTTTTATATGAGTGCCTGGGAGCAGGCCAGAGTTCTCTCCTTTAAAACAAAGATGGCATTTTCCTCTGGATTCTCTGCCAGCAGATGCTCTTCTCCCAGCCTCAGCGTCCCACCTTGATTTCCAGAGTCAGCCCATGCGTGGCAAGGACGAAGTTTCCCTTGGAAGCTTTCCCTACGTGTCACCTGCTGACTGTATTAATATCTACCCCATCAAATTCAAATAAAGATTAAATGAGAAAACGCAGGTTAAAAGACTTCATAAACTGAGAAGCACTCTGTAATTGGCAGCTATGACTATTACTATTGTGAAAATAATTTTAATACTTATTAGAAGTTATATTATTATCCCAAGGTCACACAGGAAGGGAGTGGTAGACACAGAACTCCCGGCCCAGACATCAAGCAAACGGCAGAGCTCCCAGCATTTCAGAGGTTCATGCTCTCAGACACAAAACCCTCCCACACCCAGGTATCCTGCGCTGTGTTCAAGCTTCCAGGACCACTGCCAAACGACACTGCCTGTCCCGCGCCCCGCGGATGCCGCAGCTCCTTCACGGGGACACCGGTGCAAGCTACAGTTGCCAAGGTTTTCCAAAAGCACAGTTTGCATTTATTTTGTTTAATTCTTTCATTGTGTTTCAGCCTCCTCCTAAATGCATTTGTTTTCAAAAAGAGCCACGAGGGGAAGTTCAGCCCACAAATAAGAATATAATTATTACACAGTTTAGCCACGTCTGGACGTCACCCCGGTATTCACCGGTGCTCGGCAATTCAATTGTCTCTCCTTCAAGACCACATTTAATAGGATAAACAATTTCTGCTAAATGCAATAAACGTGAACCTGCATTGTCATCTCCATAATCAACTCAAAGTTCCCATTAGAAGCGGCGGCCGTGATTGAGATTCAGAATTTAATTTGGCGGCGCTGGCTTCAACGTGCTCGTGTCGGCTTCACGGGAGCCTCCCATCAACCCAAGACAGAACCTCTCTTCCCCATCTCTGGGGAATCTTAAAAGAAGACAGATTATAACGTAAGAAAATTATATGGCCTCGGTATAATGAAAGAGATAAAACATTATTGGATTAGCCTACTGAAATAACAGCAATGGCAGAGCAATAATATTAATCCAAACAAGGGCCCGGACCCGTCTGCTCAATTGCAGGGGACAAGGGGATGCGGGAAGGCAGACAGAATCGCCACGCTGGCTGCAGCAACCCCTAAGCAGTAAAGAATCAGCTCCTTCCATGGTTGTTCTATTGACTCAATTCCAGAGAGCTGGGCGGCCAGACTGGTGGGTGTTGGTGACCCGTGCTTTGGCGTCATGGATGTGTTATGGTCTTGGGTCTCAGCACCCAGCCCAGCGGCAAACTTACAGCAGATGACGTGGCCGAAAACAAATCGGTTGAAAATGCATAGGATGAATCAATTCACCTTCAACCAGCTGGTGTTTTTCCCCACCAGTCTGATTTCAACAAATTCACATGAAGTTATGCAATCCGACAGGAAGTGCCCGAGAGCAAAGAAAATATTCAGGGATGTTTTAATGAGAAGGAATGAATGAGAGCAACAAGGCTTAAATGATCACTCGACTCAATCTAAAAAATAAAAATATTTTGGATTTTAGTAACGTAAAGATCAACTGCCCTCTTGTTTTCATCTTTCAGTACCTCCCTCCTCAAATGGGATTTGCACAAAAGCATGAGTGAGTGGAGCACAACATACAGAGGTAGGGAGGGTTTACATTGCCCACTGACCCACAGCCATCAGCTTGATCATCTCCTGATATGTTTCCTCTTCCAGCCACCACAACCCCTCCTCTTTTTCTTTCTTTCTTCTTAAACTGTCTCTCATTCAGTGATCAATTTCCGTGGCTCTAGTCTCCAGCTCAGCATCTCCTCTGGGCACCCACTCATGTCACAACAATTCAGCTCTGCACCAGAACAACCACTTGCTTCCTGTGCTCAGCATCGAAAGAAGCTGAGGAACCCAGATCCACTCTCTTTGTGATGCAGTGGGTGGGGATTTGTCAATCTCACACACACACCACCTTCTACATTTTATGTCATAAAAAGTTCTTTGTTGATCCAAGGTCCAATTTTGAGAGGAAGGGAGCATCACAGTTAAGAGTTTAAAACCCTGGGGGCTTCCCTGGTGGCGCAGTGGTTAAGAATCCGCCTGTCAATGCAGGGGACACAGGGTTTGATCCCTGGTCCGGGAAGATCCCACATGCCGCGGAGCAACTAGCCCAATGCGCCACAACTACTGAGCCTGCGCTCTAGAGCCCGCAAGCCACAACTACTGATACCGCATGCCTAGAGCCCGTGCTCTGCAACAAGAGAAGCCACCACAATGAGAAGCCCGCGCACCGCAACAGAGTAGCCCCCGTTTGCAGCAACTAGAGAAAGCCCATGCATAGCAATGAAGACGCAACACAGCCAAAAATAAACAAACAAACAAATAAATAAAAATTTAAAAGAAAAGGGTTTAAAACCCTAGTGCTTGAGTGCCCAAATTTGGAGCCCAGCCCCCCCCACTCCTTAGCTGCAGAGCTTTGGACAAGTCACTTAACGCTTCTAAGCCGATTCTCCTGCTGTTTAATAGGCTAATAAAGAATCCACCTTATAAGGTTGTCATGAGGATGGAATGAATGAATGAATGCACTGAGAGCACTGTGGCTGGCACACTAATCATTCAATAAATATGAACTGCCAATTGACATTGAATGAGACAGTGTGCTCCTCAAGACAGCAACAGTTTAATATCTATTCATGGATTCATTATTGGGCACCTACTACGCGCAGGTCAGTGGTGGATTGTGGGACTTTCACACGGACAGCTCCCAACACAGTTCCTGGCTGGTAGTAAATGTGAGTGAAATAAAATTGTAGAGATGAGCAAAGTGAAGATTACCAGGATGCCTAAGCCCTTCAGGAGACTATGATCATTGTTTAACTTACTATTTGTTCAAATCAGTGTGCATTTTACAAATAATATCTTTATTTTAAACATTCTGAATGGCACAGCCCTCCACCTTGGGCCAGCTCCAGATGGGAGCAGGCATGGGGGGTGAGCTGGCCTGATTCCTTGCTATGTGCAGCAAGGAAACCTTAACAGTTAAGTGTTTCGGAAGCAGGGCCCAAGCAGGGGCTGCCCCTATTTTGAGGCGGTGGATTGTTGCACTGCCTTTGTCTTGTTTTATGTCCTCCAGAACACGGAGACCAGATTGACCAGCAATTCCACTTCCCATCAATGGGGACATCTATAAGAAAGAAGGTCAATGAACATTAATTAGCCCTTATGACACTCTGGTGCCCTATAGGAGGGGTAAGGTGTATAAACCCTAGGGTTCTGAGAGTCTGAATCTCTGATCTCCCAACTCCAGTCCACTGTCCTTCCTTCAGGCCATTGGCTCACCATGCTCCCTTCTACCACAGGGCCTTTGCACACACTGTTCTCCTTGCCCCAAATACTCTTCCCTCCTCTATTCATCTGGTCAATCCTATTCACCCTTCAGATCTCAGCTTAAGTGTTATTTCTGCGAGGAAACCTTCCTTGATCCCTAACTCCCCATCACTACTTCATATTTTAAGCTCTCAGAGCATTTTGTAGCAGTTACAGTTGAAACTTTAAATGAATTTCTGGGATAAGTCAAATGATGTTGGTCTGTCTTTCTAAAGAGCAATCTCCATGATGACAGGAACTATAATCTGATCTGCTCACCACTGAACCCCAGCACCTAAACTGGCACATAGGAGTCCCTGAGTCCATATTAGTGGAATAAATGAATAGTTTCCAGCTTAGACACTTCCCAGCTATAGGACGCTGGATAGTTTACTTCTTCTCAGTGTATCAAGCGGGAGCTCTGTTATCTATGTGACCGTTGTGTGTTTTAAATGAAGTAATAACACTGTGCTCTACCCTCCCTGACATCTGCCTTTCCCTTGAGGATTTCTGGTTGTTGATGAGACTGGCAAATAATCAATTACATCCACCATGATAGATCACGCGGCTGGCTGAGCCTCTAACTTGCAGTGTAGCTCTGGGTACATTACTTAATATCTCTGGGCCTCCCCATTGATAACATGAGATAGCTGGAGTGGGAGGTTTCCAAGGTCTCCTCCAACCAGTGGAAATCCTGTGGCTGTGCCATTACACTCTTACTGGGCAGGTCACTGTGGGGGGCCTGGTTTAGATGTAGTAGGAGAGGGAGTGGAGACACCCTTGAGCACTTTACTGAGGAGGGGAGCAGAGCAGGCACCAAGAGCAAAGGCTACAGAGTCAGACTCACTGGACCTGAACCTGGGTCCCTACACCTACTAACTGTGTGACCATTGGGCAAGTTAGCTAGCCAGCCGCTGAACCTCAGTTTCCTCTATAAAATGGGGGTATTGACAGTATCTACTTCATGAGGTTGTTGTGAGGATGAAAGGATTTAATATATGTGAAATATAAAGTAACACTATTTATTTTGCTCTAAAACCAACTAACCAATATTTATTTTGGTCTCACGATGGGTTAGGCATCCTTCCAAGTGCTTTATATGCCTTATGAGACTTAAGACAACTCTATGAGGTAGTTAATATCATCATCTCCATTTTACAGATGAGGAAATTGAGGCACGAAGAGGTCAAGTAATTTGCTATTAAATGATGGAGATGGAATTTGAACCCACACTGAGTCCAAGCCCTCAGCAAGGTGCCTGGTACATAGTGGACCGCTTAATAAATGTTTGGTGTTTTTATTAGATGTGCCATTTCCTTTAACAGCATCACCAAAAAAAGTCACAGAAAGGAAAAGAAAGGGGAGGAGCCGGGGGTGGGGGGAGGCAGTGCTAAGAATTCTTAGAAAATAAACCGGCTAAAGAATCTGAGAACTGGAAGAGATCTTCATCGTAGTCCAGTCGTTCAGTTATTAATTCAAATGCAGCAACTGTGTGGGAACCTGAGGATCCATAGGTAAATGGGACATGATCTCTACTCACAGACACAGGGGAGGTAGACACACACAACCCAAAACAGAATGTGCTAAGAGCTGTAATAGATACATATTCGAAGTCCTATGGGATCCCACAGGAGAAATTAATTCTTCTTGGATGAGAATAATTTTTACAGAAGAAGGGGCATCTGTGTTGGATTTTGAGGGCTGAATAGGAGTTCACTAAATAAACAAAAAGATAAACATTCCAGAATGATTCAAAGAGATGACTCGAAGAGGCCATGCATTAGCAGTCCTGTAACATGGAGCACACTCAGTTGTGAAAATAATAAAATATAAAATCAGGAGTCAAGATGGATCTCAAGTGTCATAGTGTCCAGCTCCCTAGCCCACTCCCCGACTTTGCTCTTGCTCTTTTGAATTATTCTCTGGACTTCCCCAGACTTCCCTTTCCCAACCAACTCTCACAGACTCCTTACTTTTCCGATTGGTGATCTCACAGGCAGGGCCTTGGAATCCAGCAGGACAGATGCAGTCACAGCGTGTTCCTGAGAAGATGCAGAGACAGTATGAATCATACCACATGAAGTAAGAGCTCCTAGACTTCACCCCTCCCTCCACATCACGGCTTTTCCATTAGGTTAAAACAGGGCAAATGTTTAATTGAATGGTTTGAAATAAGAAGGCTCAGTGCCAAGAATACCCACTCCTTTCTTGAGGGTCCTTTGCTCATGAAAGGGTGTTTATTCCACCACAAGGAATGATGTCGAGTTGTTGAGGAAAATTACCCATTAGCTGACCTTTGACCTAGACATTGGTTTTGGGGGTCAGAAGCTACATTATTGAAGTCCCTGGGGCCAGTGGTCATTGATGCTCAATTTCACCACAAGTAATTGTCTAGTCTCTGATTGAACATCTCTAGTGATGGGAAACTCACTACCCTTAGATGTCTCATGCTACCTTAGGCCAGTTCTGAAATTTTGGCGGTTACTCCTTATGTTAATCTGTCACATGTCACCCTGGAGCTTCTCTCACCTGAATCACACAAACTCTCTTTACAGGACTGTCCTTTATAGCCTGGGCCCTGTCGGCATTCCAGCCTCTGGCTTCCTTTTCTCCATCACCTCCAAAGTAAAGCCTCCAGTGGGTCCCAGTCTCTAGGTCCAAGTTACACACAAGGCAAGGGGGATTTCAGCACCCCTAGATCAAAACCTGGTGTCGGTGAATGGATCCACTTCTTGCTGAACTGACCCTCACTTACAGGTCCTGGTCCTCAGGCAGAATTTCCCATTTTTAGGTTGTCACTTACATCTGCTTTGCTCATTTCCATCCCAACTGAGAAGCTAGACACACATCCCTCCATCTCAGCTGGGCAGGTGGAATCTTTCTTCCTGAGAACAGATCTTCTGTCGTGTCCCCTCTGTTGAGTTTGCTCCAACCATGTGAGTTCTGCCTCGAGTCCTGCTGGCTCCCTGGGCTGGGATCTACGCTACCCAGCTGCTCTTGATGCCCTGTTTTGGCATCATGCTGGACCGGACTCTTTCTTAGCCCATCACAACAGGAACAGAAGATCCCAGGCCCCAGCCTCTCTCACGTTTGCCCTGCCCCATGCAGTGACCCCGGATGTGACCCTCAAGTTAGCAGTCAAGTTCCAGTGGGCCATCCATGCCACCACCCCCCATCCCCCAATCGTCTCACCATGTATTGGTCAGGATATGCACAAGGTGTCTCCCCTGCTCAGCCCAGGGAGGGCCTCTTCTTTGACCAGGACAGAGTCCCAGAGTCCATCCCCACTCCTTGTTACAGACCGCACAGTCTCAGCCTGCTCCTACCTTCAGTTTAATGCTGCTGTCACCCATGGGTCCCTTGTGGCTAGAACCTAGGTATCCCGACAGCCAGAGCAGCCTGTTCTAGATGCCTACATTCTGACTTCCTGGAAGACAGTCAGACTAACACTGGTTCTAACACTGGTGCATCTCAGTGCAACCCTCGGGTCAAGGCTAGCTCTCCTGCTAGTCTAAAAGCTGGGCAAAATCATGGATCCTGTCTGTCTGTGAATTCAGCTGTAGAACAGCTTCCCAGCCCTCACTCGACAACGAATTATCTGCTAGGCTTTTTTTTTTTTCAGAGGCCAATCCCAGTGATTCGCTTTAACTATCTTGAGGCCCAGGGCTTCGTGTTTGTGCAAAGCTCCCTGGGTGATTCTCAGGTGCAGCCTGAGAGGACATCAGGCGCCTTGCCATAGGTGGTACCTGAGTGCAGCCATCTCCCTGGTCCAACCCTACTTCATTGTGCTCCAGGGAGGTGGTGCTCCATGGTGAGTCACAGCCCAGTCACAGATTAGAACTACCCGGACAGAAGAGGGTTTAGCCATCCTGATGAAGGTCTCTTCTCTAGAGAGTCTCACGTAATGATTACATCTGGGGGCTAAGCATCAGTAGTCCTAAAGATCTCCAGCGGTTCTAATGCCCAGTCAAGGTGGAGAAGCTCATCTTTAAGAGGCTCCAAATGGCCGGGGCGGGGGGGGGGGGGCGCTCACATTTTTTCCTCTGAGAAAAAGAAGGGAGCTTTATGACATTCCCTGGGGCCTGAGGCAGAGGACTGGGGAATGACCTGGAATTCCCCTGGATATACACATGAAACCCCGACCTAGAAACACGCCTCTGGAGGGTGTGTGGCTTTGAGCACGTGTTCCGGCCCCAGAGCCAGCCCCTCCAGATGACGTCTGCCACGAGCGACACTGGAAATGGTACCTTTCAGGACAGGGACCCCGTTCCCCTGGCAGGGAGCACACTGGCAGGAGCTGACTTCCTTCTGAAACTCCTCCAGGGCCCGCTTCATGTTCTGCCTCACTGTGCTGGAATAGGAGAAGTCCGTGGCTGTCACCAGTTCATACAGAGGCTCTGCCTGGGAAGGGAGCAAAGGCGCTTATTTCAACAGAAAACATTCATCACATAGAAACATGAAGCAAGGCTCTACGGGAATGCGCAGGTTTGCTGCATGCAGACCACAGTGGATTCACAGGCAACTGGATGGAGGCCCTTCCCTTTCTCATTCCCACCCCACCCAATATCCACAAATAAGCTCATTCGAGTTCAGGTCAACAAACACTGGCTGAATGCCTTCTAAGTGTCAGGCATGAAGCATAAGTAATGAGTAAGATAAAATCCCCACTCCCAAGAAACTCAGAATCTAGAGACAGAGACAAAAGTACTAGCAGATACACAGTGGTTACAGGTAACAGTGGTAACTTGTAACGGGTAGACAGGAGCGGCTAGTTAACCTGTTTTTGGTTGGGGAGGGGTGGTGGTTTGCAAGCTACTCTTTGAAAGTATCATGGGAGCATTGTTCCAACGTCACTCTCCAACCCCACCCCCAACCAAACCTGTGAAAATCCTTCGTGGCATGCAAGAGCCACCATTAGGGAGCCATTCCCGAGCTCCAAAGAACACCTTCCCACCACGAAACGCTCAGAATACTGTCTATACTACCTCATCTGATGCAAATTCTACCTCTTCGCTCCTTTGTGGTCAGCGTCTCGGGTTGAAGTCCTTTTTCCTTCTTCTCTAATTAGATTGTAAGCTCCTGGAGATCAGACCTGTATACTACTCAGCTGTGTCTCCGGGGTCCCGCCCAAAGCTTAGTGAGAGCCGCTAATAGAAGTGGGTGTAAGGGGCTTCCCTGGTGGCGCAGTGGTTGAGAGTCCGCCTGCCGATGCAGGGGACACGGGTTCGTGCCCCGGTCCGGGAAGATCCCACTATGCCGCGGAGCGGCTGGGCCCGTGAGCCATGGCCGCTGAGCCTGCGTGCCCGGAACCTGTGCTCCGCCACGGGAGAGGCCACAGCAGTGAGAGGCCTAGCGTACCGGAAAAAAAAAAAAAAAAAAGAGGTGGGTGGAAGAATGAAACGGGGATGGGAGGCCTCATTAGGGCAATAGCAGCTGGCATGGAGGCGAGGGTGTGGCGAGCAGGGTGAGTGATGCTCTCAGTGAGCACAGCAGTGTTTGAGAGCTGGAAGCCACAGAGAGATGCGGTAGTGTTCGTGGCCTTGGAAAAACAGAGGCAAAGTCCAAAGAGGTAGTTAAACATGTTCAGAGCCTCTTGGCTTGAGTTTCAGCTCCAGGGCCATGTTCCTCTCCAGATTTTGTTTGTGATCCTGCCCTAATCTGGCCCTGGAGCGTTTAGGGTCTGTCTAAATGCAAGCAATCATGCCTAATAGAAGCCTCCAGTGGGAAGAAAAATGCTTCCATTTCTTAATGCATCCGATGCTGACCTTCACTCCAGAGGGCAAATAAAGGCCCCTTGGTGGCCCCACTGTCTGACCGTCTTGTGGTCACTGAATTGATCCAGAGGCTGTCTGCAGAATGGCCCAGCCTGCCGGCCACACATGGGAGGGCGGGGCTACATGGGGGATTGTTGTACACCCACGATGAGCTCCTTCCAACAGCCTGCTCTCCCTGCCAGAGCACCTTGAAAGTCTGCCTTTAACCTGCCTTTAACCCCCCAAGCATTTTTCTACCAGTACCGAGATCTGCTCCAGGAAACAGAGTAGGTCAGTGGCAGAACCGGAATAAACCGTCCACGTATACTGTGTGCCGGGAGCTGTGCTGGTGACTTACACATATGATCCCACTTCATCCTCACACAGGAGCAATTACTAGGCCCATCTCAGGTGAGCGTTAAGTAACTTGAACAAAGTCAAGGAACTCAAAAAAGCACATTGCCAGGATTCTAACCCCAAATCTGTAGATTTTTTCCTAACTAACCCAAATCTGTGTTTTTTTCATCACATGATGACTGGTGATAGAAATGGCGATTATTCCCATTTCCAACCTCTCTCCCAGGGTTCTCTACGATGGCTTGCCTTGGAACTTGGCAGCAATTCCGCAGGGTTCCCTCCACAGCTCCATTTTTAACTTAATATGGCTCATTTGTCCTTTTTTTGGTTTGCTGGTTCTTTTTTTCCTGTTTTTCTCTCCTTTGTCCTCTTCTTCTTCCCTCCCCCTCCCCCTCCTTTCCTTCCTCCTCCTTCCTTCCCCATCTTTCCCCAAAACACAAAATCCCAACTACTCACATTGATCATTGGGTCCTTAGCACACCTGACCTTGTGGAAATTTTATTGATCATATTGCTGCACAGAGATGGTGGGTGCTGTCTATGAAACTCCATGCAGTTCTCTATAGTGGACCCTGGTGACTGCTGTTCTTAACGATAGCAAATAATTATTGCCATAGCTACCATTTATTAGGTGCTGAACCGAATACGTATGTTATCTCACTTAATCTTCACAACAATCTTATGAGTCAGGTAGACTTCTGTATCCCCACTTTACAGATGGCGAAGCTGAGGCACAGAAGAGTTAATGAGATTGGCCAGAGTCACAGTGAGTAAGCGGAGGCGGAAGATCTGACTTGTTACCGTCGTGGTTTGTATCCTTTCAGTATATATTTTTGGATAGGTAGAGGGATAGATATTTACACCAAATTGGTGGCATAAGAAAAGTGAAGTTTTACATTCCACTTTTTCCACTTAACATCATATATTATTGAATGGCATTTTCCCATGCCATTCAATAATCCTTCATAAAATGATTTTGTATGGCTACTGAGTATATCCTGTCGTATTGGTGAACTACAGGGTATTCAACTCTACCCCTGTTATTGAATCTTTAGGTTGTTTCCATTTTCCTTTTTCCTTTTGCTACGACAAATATGGTTGTCCTCCTTTATCAGCTGGGATACTTTCCAAAACCCCCAGTGAATGCCCAAAACCATGAACAGCACCAAACTCAACATATACTATGTTTTTTCCCCATACACATATACTATGATAAAAGTTTAATTTATAAATTAGGCATAGTAAGAGATTAACAATGATAAGTAAAAATAAAATAGAACAATTATAACAATACAGTGTAATAAAAGTTATGTGAATGTGCTCCCTCTCTGTCTCTGTCTCTCTGTTTCTCTCTCTCTCTCAAAATATCTGACTGTACTATACTTAGCCTTCTACTTGTGATGACGTGCGAGCATAAAGTGCTTAGGTGATGAGATGAAGTGAGCTGAATGATGCAGCATTTGTGACATAGTGTTAGGCTACTGTCGATGTGTCACCAAAAGGGTCACCTGCTTTGGGTGGTGCTAGATCGCTGAGCCACGGCCATGGCAATGGTTGGATGTCAGGAGCAGATGACGTTGACGGCTGGGGACCCCAGGTGGGGATGGGGCAGGACAGTGTGAGATTTCATCACGCCACTCAGAATAGCATGCAATTAAAAACGTAAGTTGTTTCTTTCTGGTGGTTTCCATTTAATATTTTCAGACCGCAGTTGACCATGAGTAACTGAAACTTCGGATAAGGGTTACAGTAACATAAAATGAGGCATTTCTTTATAGATACATCTTTACCAACTTTTTAAATGATTTCTTGAGTCGATTCTTCCACTTAGGGATATTGGATCAAAAGCTATAAACATTTTTAATGTGTTGGATATATACAGTTAAATGCTTTTCCTAAAGGGTCGTACCGATTTATATTCCCGTTTCACCATATAAAAGTTCCCATCTTATCGCTCCCAAGGACACTGAGTATTACAGATTTTAATCATCATTAATTTGACAGCTAAAAAAGAATACTGGGGACTTCCCTGGTGGCACAGTGGTTAAGAATCCGCCTGCCAAGAGTGGAGAGTGGCATGGACATATATACACTACCAAATGTAAAATAGATAGCTAGTGGGAAGCAGCTGTATAGCACAGGGAGATCAGCTTGGTGCTTTGTGACCACCTAGAGGGGTGGGATAGGGAGGGTGGGAGGGAGACGCAAGAGGGAGGGGATATGGGGATATATGTATATGTATAGCTGATTCACTTTATTATAAAGCAGAAACTAACACACCATTGTAAAGCAATTATACCCCAATAAAGATGTTAAAAAAAAAAAAAGAATCCGCCTGCCAATGCAGGGGACACGGGTTTGAGCCCTGGTCCAGGAAGATCCCATGTGCTGCAGAGCAGCTAAGCCTGTGCACCACAACTATTGAGCCTGTGCTCTAGAGCCCACGAGCCACAAGTACTGAGCCCGTGTACCATAATTACTGAAGCCCGTGTGCCTAGAGCCCGTGCTCCACAACAAGAGAAGCCACCACAATGAGAAGCCCACGCACTGCAACCAAGAGTAGCCCCTGCTCGCCACAACTAGAGAAAGCCCGCGTGCAGCAACGAAGACCCAAACCCAGCCAAATAAATAAATAAATTTTTAAAAAATTAAAAAAAAAGAATACTGTATTTTTACTTTAATTTTCCTTTTCCTAGAGAAGTTAAAATTTTGCATATTTATCATCTGAGCTCTTCTGAGAGTTGTCTATTTCCTTTAAGATATGTTTCTTATAAATTGTGTCATTCCTTACACATGAAAGATTTCATGTGTGGCAAAATTATTTTGTTGTTGTGTTATTTCCATTTAATTACACTTATGGGTTTCCTTATTTCGAATTCAGAATTTATTTTTTCCAGTGAGATCTGGCAGTCTAAGTCTGACATTATCTTACCAGGTCATGCTACCAAAGCATTATAACTGAATCACTCTGCTGTACACCTGAAGCTAATACAACATTGTTAATCCACTATACTCCAATATAAAATAAAAAGTTAAAGAAAAACACAAAACCTTCTCTCAATCAGAGTAATTTGCTTTTAGGGAATCTTTAAATAAGTTGCTTTAGTAAGGTGTGATGGTCATTATCACTGTTTACCAAATATACCAGCTTCTTTTCCTTCTGGGCACTCGGCAGGGCTGTTTTTCCCTGAGCCATCCTTAAGGGCAGGTTTGCAATGCGACTTTTTCTGAGCAGTGAAAGGTGAACAGAGGGAACGCCCCTTCCAGGTTGAAGCTTTGGGAGCAGAGAGTGGTGACTTTTCCCATTCCCTCACCACTGCTCTGGCGTTCTTGGGAGCACAGAACAAGATAAAGCCTCCATCACCTGGATCCCTGAGAGATATTCAGAAAAGGTCCCTCACCAATACACTTTGGACATGATGTGTGATTGAGCAATAAACTTTTGTTGAACTAAGTCATTGAGATTTGGGGGTGTTTCACTGCTGCATAACCTAGGCTCTCCCGACCTCTAGATGAATCACTCACTACTCTATTTTCCCTCCTATGCTTAACCATGCCAAGCTCCTTACCATGGCTTCTCCATCAGCCTGAATCCCAGACCACAACCCAGCACCTCGACCACTATAGAAATGTACATGGATGGTAGGCTTTGTGACTAGGGTTGCCAGTCAAATACAGAACGCCCAGTTAAAATGGAATTTCAGATAAACAGCAAATAATTTTTTAGTATATATCCCATGAAATATCTGAAAGATGCTTATCCTAAAAAAAAAATTCCTTATCTGTCTGAAGTTCAGAATTAACTGGACATCCTGCATTTTCGAGTTCTAAATCTGGCAATCCTCTATGTGACTCCTTTAATATCTCAGAATGTCTTGGGGACTTTTTCATCCCTTAATGACCATTTCACTGGGCCACAAGTTTTTTCCTTCAAGATCTTGTGGTTGTCACTCCATAATCTTTAGGCATTTAGCACTGCAAAGAATTCTAAGCCCAGTGCGACCTTTATTTTTGTAGGATCTATTTGTTCCTCCAAGTCAAAAATTTCACCACCATGTGTCTCAGTATTGTTTTATCTTCAGTACTTTTACCTCCTTTTCAATGAGCTGTTCATTTTACATTATCAGCTCAGGGAAGTTTCCCTTACTATGTGTTTGATTAATTCATCTTCACATGTAATCCTGGATCTTTCTCAGGAGGAAGTCTTTGGTTTTTAGATTTCCACTTCTGTACTCTCTGTCCATCATATTTCTTTTATATCATTGTTTTAATCTCTTTGTCTTTTGCTTCTGCATTACAGAAACATTTTTATGGCACCTTCTACATCACTGACTCAATTTCCGGCAGCGTCAATTCTGTTCTTTAATAAGTTTCCAATGTAGTTTCTGATTCTACTACTGTGCTTCTGGCTTCCTACATTCAGCCATTTCCCCTTTCATCTGATTAGAGTCTACACATCTCAGCTTCTATTTTTTATTTCATAAGTTCCTTATTTTCCTTAATTGTATTATAACCACAGAACAAATATATTCTAAAATTTACTTCTGTTTTTAGATGTATGCTTGTCTTTACCTTTTTAAAATTAAGAAAAAGTTTTTATTCTATTTATTTATTTTTGGTTGTGTTGGGTCTTCATTGCTGCGTGCAGGCTTTCTCTAGTTGCGTTGAGCAGGGGCTACTCTTTGTTGCGGTGCGTGGGCTTCTCACTGTGGTGGTTTCTCTTGTGGTGGAGCACGGGCTTTAGACACACGGGCTTCAGTAGTTGTGGCACACGGGCTCAGTAGTTGTGGCTCACAGGCTCTAGAGCGCAGGCTCAGTAGTTGTGTGCACGGGCTTAGTTGTTCCGCAGCATGTGGGATCTTCCCGGACCGATCGAACCCACGTCCCCTGCATTGGTAGGCGGATTCTTAACCACTGCGCCACCAGGGAAGTCCCTCGTCTTCTTTATCTTGAATGTAATTTCAATCTTTTGCGTTCAAAGTTCTCTTTATATATGTCCATTGCTTTCTCTACCTCTTCATTGAACAAAGAGCCGTCTCTCTGTAACCAAAGTTCACCACTAAACACTGTGAATGGGCTCTTCTGTGGTCTCCCTTTCTGCCTACCCAGCTCCTATAGGAACTGTGTTTTCAGATCTTGATCTTCAAGACTCGTTTACGTACACAAGCCTTGGCCAACACCCTGTGTCTAGGAATTCCTTATCGAGTCGTCTCTGCCCACCTGGAAGGCAACTGCTGCTCCAACTACCTGGTAAGCTCACTCTGCCGAGAATTATTTTGAGATAATGTGAAGTCATATTCAGGTTTCTCTTGCCAGAAAGGGTCCATGCCCACAATAGATGTTTCCAACTCAGGTTAGTGACGTACAGACGAAGTGCATAAAACCTTCAGCAAATTCACCTCCTCCACCGCTGGAAACATCTCTCATTCTCTAATCTCTTTCCCCTTTCAGCCTCCACAGCCCTTCACAACACTACACTGATAGTGGATGTGATACTTTGCAGGGCATCACATACATGCTGGGAAGCCTCTCTGTGCCTTCAGTAAAGTGCTGTATCTCTGAGAATGGTGGCAGGTCTGTTTGAGATGCTTAGCACGCTAACACGTGTGTGATCTCTCTCTGTCCCTCTCCCTCCCTCCCTCCCTCCCTCCTTCTCTCTCTCTCTCACACACACACATACACACACGTACACACAAAACACACATCCCATACCATAGCACATGCTGCTGGACACTCGACATTCCCACTGCCCAGGCTGGCACTTCCAACCTATTTAGATAGGTAACCAGCGCAATCCATTAACTGTAAGTTTACAAAAAGATTCAGGTAAGATATAAGCAATAAGCAAAGACCAGGGATCTATTTTCTCATGAACTCTGTTCTCTCCCATTTTCTCATGAACTCTGTTCCCTCCCACGCCCGTCTGTGATACCAACCAGTGTCACCGTGCCACCAGCCAATCCCAGATTTCTCTGGAGCTGCCTGCAAGCTATGGCTGACTTTATCCTTCCTGATGCTTGCCAGCAACTGTACCCTAAGTGTCACTACTGAATAAGTGGCAGAGGAAAGGAATGAATGGCAGCCTTCTTGTTCTGCAGAAGCTGTGCATTTGACATATAAATAAAGACACTGGAAAACTGCCAGGGTTGGTAACTGCAGAGCCCCTCATCAGAGCTCCAGCCTCTTAACTCCTCTCCTTGGCTGCAAGAGTAAATCTCTGGGAGGGTGGATGTTGGACCATCAATGACTGTACAGACAATGGCAAGAAGAGGACAGTGTAAGATGTGACATGGACACCATGCTGAAGTCCCCACAGGCAAGGACCTACCACTGCTGATTTGTATGACAGTCTTGTTCTAGCAAACATCTTTTTAGTTTAAGGCTGCAAAACTGCTGTTGTTTGGGTGACAGGTGGCTGGGATCATTATCTTCTATTTGCCAAACCCACAGGAGGGAAGGGAAGAGGTAAAATTCTCAGGTCTGGACCTAATAGAGACTCTTGAGCAGTCACAGATGGATGCAACCTCTGTGACCTTGATTTTTATCAGCCACGAAATTAAGCATACTTAATTTGCAGACCCATGAGAGTTAGATGAAATAACATTCCTGAAGTCCTTGGCAGAGTATCATGGACATAGTAGGTGCCCAAAACATGTTAGTGATTACCATGATGTATTATGCTGTCCCGTAAGATAACAATGCATGCAAGCATCTTACTGTTCAGCACAGACTGTGTTTTTCATCCTTGCACCTCCTCTGTTTTCCTCCAGTGCCTTAGTTCCTATCACATCACAGGAACTTAGCTACAATCTGTTGGTTGCATGAATGAATGTTTAAATGAACAAATAACTGAATGAGTGATTCCCAGATGAAATGGAAACAATCCTGATTTAAGAATGCTGGAATTAGAAACTGATGGTTAATTTCCTTTAGCAACTTGGGGGCCCAAGTGAGAGGGAGTCAGCGTTTTCTAGCTGGTGTTGAGCATTGTATTACAACTGGTTCACTCCAGATATATTTTCCAGTATAATGTATGTGCCTCAAGTTTAGGGCTTGGGTCTTATTGAGCTCTGTATTCCATACCCTGGCTCAGAGCAATCCTTCAGAAGCTGTTTTCTGAACAGAGAGAAGGATGGGTAGGGCAGTTGCATGTACCTTAATTTTGACGATGTCCGGGTTGTACTGCACCGCCTCTCCCCATTCCTGCATCAGTTCTGCTGTCGGCAGCTCACTGTATGCCAGGGCAGTGATGTACTCACTTGCCCCTCCTCGCACAAGGACAACCAAGTCATCCACCATGGTGTTTCTCTTGTTTCTGTCTGGAATGGACATGGAGACCTGGCATGTCAGGGGATCCATTTTCACACCTTGGAATTTACCGCAACCTAACTGACAACCTGGTTACCATAATATTTATGGAGCTTGCCTAGGAGATGTAGGTGGACAGTATGAATCCCTGCCAGCAAGGGAGTCACAGTGCAAGGGGCAAAAGGGCAGTTCAATCATATATGACACAAGCTGGGGACAGGACAAGAAAGGGACATTTATTTTTAGCATCTGTAAGGGCCAGTTGCTAAATGAGTCTATGGAAGACAGATAGCTGATAGATACATACATACATACATACATACATACATAGGGGTAGATTAACAGATCATAGGTAAATAGATTGGTAGGTAGAGAGATAGATTTTTAATCATTTACATGTCATTCACTAATCTAACGTTGTACATGTATTAACTCAACTAATCTTCACTATGAAATAGGAACTATATAATCCTTACTTTGCAGATAAGAAATCTTAGGCACTAGGGTGAAGGAATTTACCCACATAACCCTGTGCAAGCTCTAAGTGAAATCATTTCTTTGTCTCAGATGACAAAGGTGGGAAAATTTGTAAAGGGTGAGCATGGGCTGTAATAGATACTCACTAAACAGTGTCTACCATTATTATTTTGACTTCTCATGGAGTTTGCCAGAAAGCCCCCAATCCTATCAGTGAGTCATTCCTATTCTAATTTTTCCATGTGTCCAATGCCAAAGGAACTGGTGGAAAGTGACTATTCCATCCCACTCTGAGCTTGCAACACCTGAGCATCATAAAAAGGGGGTCTTGTATACTACTGGTCAGATTGTAAATTGATATAACCATTTCAGAAGAACTCGGCATTACCTAGTCTAGAAGAAGTACATACTCTACAACCGAACAATTTCACTCCTGGGTATGTTCCCTGGAGAATCCCTAGCACATGTGCACCAGATGACTGTGTGAGAATGTTCACAGCAGCACTGATTATAATTGCTTGGCACAGGAAATAACCCCAATTTAACAACAGGATGAACAAAGTGTTATATTCATACAATAAAATACTATGCGGCGGTGGAAATGAACTATAGTTATATATAAACACATGGCGTTGAATGAAAAAAAAGAACTGAAAAGATTACATTTCATTCACATAAAGTTCAAAAACAAGCAGCTCTAAGCCATATCGGTTAGCAATATATGTAAGTGGTAAAATTATCATGAAAGGAAGGAGGTGTTTAACGTGGAAGTCAGGACGGTGTTATCTCCAAAGGGAGGGAGGAGTTGTAATTGCCAAGGGTCTTGGGGTGCTGGGCAGTGCTCTATCTAGTAACTTGGATGGGGGTGGTTACTTTACGTAGTTTTCTTTAAAAAGCACCTATGTTTTCTGCGTGCCTCCCTATGTAAGATGTGTGCTCCAACCCAGCCCCACCAAAATAAACAACAGTATCCACCATGTATCAGTCACAAGAAACTGTTCTAGACCTGCAGGTCATTTCGTTGTTGTTTCATTGTGTTTTGCCTTGGCTGTGGAACTCTTTCTTCACATATGATCACATATACAGGGATAAGCTTAGTAAGTACAGCAGGTGAAGGAGAGCTGCTCGGGGTGCAGAAGGGGTCAGGATTGGAGCTCTCTGATCAGCCTCTCTTTCCTACTCCACTCGCTGTGTCGATTCCCAACTCCCTTGTGTAGCCTCCAAATTCTCTGCTCCCAGACACCTGGTTCTACCCACTGGCTTCAGCACTCACCTCCTGGTCTAACCCACCATGTGGACTCTGCTCCATGATTTGTGGCTTAGCCTGTCCTTCTAGTTTCCATCTCCCCCATTGTTTCAGGTAAGGAGTAGCTGCCTCACCTGTCTCCCCCACTGCCTCCACCTGGCTCCTACCCCTCCAGCCTAGAGCATCCTTTCTCTAGCCAGGCCAACTCCTGGCCCCCAGAGAAAATTTTCATTGTTAGATTTTTTTCTTGCCTGAAAACAACCTCAAGTTGCAATTCAAATGATCCCTGCCCTAGGAAGCCTGTCCTGATGCTCCAGACCGGGTTTGGTGCTTATCACTGCCTTGTCCTTGCTTCTTTGTTTGCCTAGTTCATGTGAGTACCATGAGGATAGGAAGACCATCTCATTCATTTCTGTACACCCAACACATAGTAGGCGCTAGGTAGATTTTTATTGAATGAATTATTATTTTAATTGAAATGCCTTGGAACTCCCAGTCTTTAGCTTAAAGAGCGACTGGCTCTGGGGTTCTAGAGAGGGAAGGATGATAAGCAGAGAAGTCACATGCCCTTGCTACTCACCTTTTATCTCATTGAGAATGCCTTTGCACTTGTCCACCAACACACCCAGCTTGATGTTGACCTCTTTTATGGCAGCGCCAATTTTAAAATCATTTTTGGCACAGGCCTGGACATCCTTAAGAGAATAATCTGAAGGAAGCAAGAAAAGAGGCTCATGACCTAGAAGGTAATTTGTCCTGTGCCTTTTCCTGTGAGTGATTCCAGAGGCCTAACCCTTCCTGGAGGCCCACAGGGAGTCAGGTGTAAATTATTGGGTGGCCAGCCTGATGATAAGAAATGCAGGCAGCTCCTAGCACCAGGGTAGAGACCTCATTAGAGATCAGCATCGACTTCCCCTTTCAGCCTCTTCAAAGACTCTGAGGGTTTTTGCTGCTCTCCAGAGACAGGACATGCTCAGAGTCACTTTCTAAAAATGTGGCTCCTTATCAAATCTCTAGGGATTAATCCAGTGAGTAGAGGCTGCTGCATGCTGTCCCCCTTCCCCTGACCCTTCCCACTCTACTCTTTGATATAGTAGAAAGAATTTGTTAATTGATTAGTTGAGTTAATGCTTACGAAGTGTCGGGTATAGTGCCTGGCAAAGAAAAGGAGCTGATTTCCCTTATTTCTTCTCCATTTTTGGACCATTGCCCATCTGTTCCTTTCTAATTCTCCCCAAGGCATCTTCCTATCCTGGGCTTGCTGAAGTCTTCGGTATGACTTGTGAACACCTTTCTGTAGCACTGTGAGGTCAGGGAAAGGAGAGGAGAACAGCTTTGGTACCTGGGATTGTCTAGGAATGTTGGTGTAGATCAGTTTTCCCCAAAGCATGTTCCTTGAAACATGAATTCCATGATGATATCTCTTATAATTCTTGTAACAGTAAGAATGACAAAAAACCGGGCTTTTGCAGTCAAGCCAGTGTGACAAATGTTGTATCAAAAGAGGTGGAGTGGTCACTTGATTTCAGCACACCTGTGAAACTCTAAAAGTGGGATCTATTATATGTTTATCCAAGTTGATCATAGAACCTTTCTGTAGGAAGCAATCTGAGGAACTATGAAAAGTGCTTTTGAAACCTCTGGTATGGAGGACAGTACCCTTGATCTTGGCAAGACTGAGGCCACACTGATCTAGATTTACCTTGTACACCATGTGTCCTCTTGCAAGTACACTGGACCTGTAACCAGGCCCTGGCGCTGCCACTGTAAACTGCATGACCTAGGGCAGGTCACTTAACCTGACAAATGCCATGCTGGAGGAAAGAATACTGGATTGGGAGGAAGAAGTCATACCTTGGACTTGAAGTTGATTGCAAGTGGGAAGACCTATAATATCTACACGGAGAATGGATTGTAGAAAGGGAATGGGAGTTGAGTATTAGTTTGGAGGCTCTGATAATAATCTGGAATGTTGCTGCTCAAAGCGTGGTCTAGGGACCAACAGCACTGATATCACCTCAAAGCTGGTTAGAAATGCAGAATCTTGGGTCTCAACTCAAACTTACTGAATGAGAATCTACCTCCTACAAGATTTACAGATAATTCACATTCATATTAAATTTTGAGAAACACTGGTCTTGGCGTGAGCATAAGGTGGTAACAGTCAAGATAGAAAGAGAAGATAATTTGGGGGGTAGAGCTGGTGGGACTTACTAATAGATTGGGAAGAAAGAAAAATAATCAAGGTTGACGCCTAGGTTTTTGCCTTGAGCCACTGACTGAATGGTGGAACCATTCTGAGATGCGGATGACTGCAAAGAAACATATGCAAAAGTTCTCTTTGGGGGCATGTTAAGTTTCTGATGGTCATTAGACATTCAAATGAAGATATCTCAGAGGCATTTCCACATGAGCTCTTGGGTGCACAGGAGAGATTCAGGATAGACATATGCATTGGGAATAATCTGCATGTTCAAGGCATTTAAAGCCAGGAGATTGGACGCTATTGTCTAGAGGGAGTTATGTAGAAAAGAGGACTGCCCAGAGAGAGGGCTGGCAAAGGAGGACCAACATCAACCAATTCAAAAAACGACGAGGGGGGCTTCCCTGGTGGCGCAGTGGGTGAGAGTCCGCCTGCCGATGCAGGGGACACGGGTTCGTGCCCCGGTCCGGGAAGATCCCACATGCCGCGGAGCGGCTGGGCCCGTGAGCCATGGCCACTGAGCCTGCGCATCCGGAGCCCGTGCTCCGCAGCAGGAGAGGCCACAGCAGTGAGAGGCCCACGTACTGCAAAAAATAAAAAAGTAAAACGACGAGGAATCTGTAAATGAAACTGTGAAAGTACAGCCAGGGGGGGATGAGGAAAACTCAGAGCATAATTCATAACCCCTCCCCCAACAAGGAACAGAAGCCTCTCCCTGTTAACTCACACTTCCATGTGCCCCATCAGTAAAGCCATGGTCCTTGGGCAGCGTACCTGCTCTCTCCATGGCCTCTTTGTTCATGATGAGTGTGTATTCATAAATGCCCCCGAGCACGGCCTCTGTGATGTAGTGGGTCCCGAAATCACGAAAGAGATCTCTGTACTCCCCATAGCTGTACTCCAGGGGCAGCCGCTTGACCCTCTGAAGGAATTCGTAATGCAGCATGAGGTTTCTGGGTTTCAGCTTGTAACGCGCTACTTCAAGGTCAGAGCGAGCATGCAGAAATTTACTTTTCTAAATGAAAGACCAACAAGGGAAAAGCAGACCTTTAAAGTCAGGAATCTGGAACAAGAAGATGAACTTTCCAAATACCATCCCATGTTCTTGGCCAGGAGTCATCACTCATGATTCCTTTAGGAGACTTGAGGGAAGATGGCCTCTTTGACAAGCCTTCATTTCTCAGAAATATTCTGATGTACTTTTCAGCTTGGAAGAGCTTGTTCTTCGCTCACTTCCTTACAGTAGCAAGTAAGGACCAAGGAGAAAGGGAAGCAGAAGCAGACAAGGCAGGGAGCAGCAGGTGCCCGTGGACCACTGAGGGGAGACGGGGTTTGCGGACCTGCAAAGGCAACTTCTTGGTTGACGCTTTTTTTTTTTAAAGAGAAAGAAGGTTTATTCAGGGAGATACACACTCCACAGCCAGAGTGTGGGCCATCTTGGAAGGCGAGAGAGGCCAGTTGATGCTTTTTAAACTCTGAAGAAAAGGCACTCAAGAAAGAGTAAAAGTGGTGCTTTAGGAAGGCTGGACACCGTAGCACATGGCAACGGTCAGCAAACCTCAGCCTGCACTCAGGATCCGGTGCTTGGTTTTGTAAATTCAGTTTTTTGCAGTGCAGCCATGCCTACTTGTTTATGCATTGTCTATCACTGCTGTCACCCTATGATGGCAGAGCTCAGCAGTTTCCACAGAGACCCTATGGCCTCGCACAGCCTGAAATATTTACTCTCTGGCCCTTTACAGAAAAAGTTTGGTGACCCCTGGTGTGTGGGAAAGACTGAAACATGGTAATGCTAGATGAAGGTCAAGCATCCAGAAATGTTACTGTAACCCAAAGCGAGAGGTTCCTACATTGCCGTGAAGGCTGAGGAAAAGGTGACTGCGTGGGAAGTACACGTTCTCCCCTCATCTTAAAACTCTCAGCCAGCTTGACCCGTCAGCTCTATAAGCCATGCCACCTCTGCTCCCTGCCCTGCTCTCCCCCACCCTAGTCCTGCCCCAGTGACTCATGACTTCCTTCTTCCCATCCTTCCAACCTAAGCAGTCACTAGGTGCTCTGTTCATGACTTTTCGAAATATTTTAGCCTTCTTCCTCTGCCTGGGTTATGATAAAAGCTTCCCCACTGATTTCCTTTCTCCCTCTGGCTGCCCTCAATGCTCCAGTCAGAGTTGACGTCCTAAAACTGTTATTACAATGCTCTTCTGGGCTTAAAACAAAACCCTGCATTGGCTCTCTACTGCCTGCAGAATAAAAGCAACTCCCTTACTCTGAATGTAAGAACTTCACAATCTGTCCCCCAGTAGCCTCCTGGCTTCATCTTCTACAACCCTGAAGTTTTCCCCACCCTACCCCGCATACCTTACTATTCTCCACTGCCCACACCGTACCTCAGCATCCATCTAACGTTTCACTCTTCCCCACATCTCTTTCATAATTTTGCACATGTTGTTCCTTCTGCCAGAAATGCTCTTCCCTCCCTTTTCTGCCTGACACACACCGACTTATATTTTAAATCCCTGCTTACCTGTTGCTACCTATGTGATGCCATCCCTGAATTTCCCTGACACACACTCCATCTCCCAGGATTGCACTGCGTGTTGCTCCTATTTCCTTTGTAGTATAGACCATGCTATATTACAACTGATAGCAAAATCAGGACTAGGTTATCTGCAAACGTGTTTACCTCTCCTACTAGACTGTGAGCTTGAAGGCAAGAATCGTGTTATGTTTGTCTCTAGGTCCCAAGTGTCTAGTTTAGTGCCTAGCACGATGTAACCATTCTATAACTGGCTGTTTGAATCAGGGAGGTGGGAGGTGGGAGGGAGAGAGAGAAGGAGCAAAGGATGGTACCCCTCTCTTTCTCTCCTAACAAGGCAAGGTCCTTTTAATCATCCTGTCCTTCATCACTATATTTTAGTCTTGAGCACCTACCGAGTGCCACCCTGGATCTAAAGATGAAAGAAACAGCCTCTGTCCCCAAGTTGTTCACAGCCGAGAAGATGAAGGAAAATAAGCAGAGACAGTTACGGTCTAGTTCACGTTTACGACTCATTTTCTGCTGGTTAATATTTTGGCAGCAGAGAACTTTCTGAGCCCCTCACCACCCCCTTTTTCTCACATAAATCGCTGTAGACTTTTAATTTCCTCCACGCTCCTCTCAGGTTAGTTTGCTACCACATCATGCTCATGTTGCAAACTCTCAGCGACCAGAGAATAAATGAACCTCGTTCACTCTGGAATCCAAGATTCTTCAAGTCCACCCGCCTGTCACCTTACTTCACACTCCAGTTGCTCCTCTTCCACTAAGTCATGGGCTTTGATCTTCACCTTATGGGCAACAGGGAGCAGCTGATACAATTAGATTAGTATCATAAAAACATTTTTCTGGAGGCACATAAATTTGAAGGGGCAAGTTGGAAGACAGGAGACCCATTAGGAGGGCTGAAGCCAGAGATGAAAGGGCCTGGGCTAGTGAAGATGTAATCAGAGTTTGATTAAGAAATACTGGATGGCCAAGACATGGAAACAACCTAAATGTCCATCGACAGACGAATGGATAGAGAAGATGTGGTATATATATATGATGGAATATTACTCAGCCATGAAAAGAATGAAATAACGCCATTTGCAGCAACACAGAGGCAACTAGAGATTACCATACTAAGTGAAGTCAGTCAGACAGAGAAAGACAAATACCATATGACATCACTTATATGTGGAATTTAAAATATGACACAAATGAACTTATCTGTGAAACAGAAGCAGACTCACAGACATAGAGAACAGACTTGTGGGTGCCAAGGCCAGGACAGGGGGAGGGATGGAGTGGGAGTTTGGGGTTAGCAGATGCAAACTATTATGCATAGAATGGATAACCAACAAGGTCCTACCGTACAGCATAGGGAACTATATTCACAATGGAAAATAACACAAAAAGGAATGTATATATTTATGTATACCTGAACCACTTTTCTGTAGAGCAGAAGTTAACGCAACATTGTAAATCAACTATACTTCAATTTAAAAAAAAACGAAGAAATACTGGAGAGTGAACCTAAAGGATTTGGTGGCCAACAAATGTGGGAATGAAGAGAAAAGAGAGCCAAATATGATTCTGACATTCCTAGCCTGGAAAGGCAGAAGGAAAAGAATGCTACTTAACACAGACAGCTTGGCAGGAAGCACTTGCTTTGGAGTGTCCATAAGGCATCTAAGTAGTGATAACCAGAGGAGTGGGCAGTGCAGGTCTGAGCTTCACAGAAAGGGGAGAAGAGGTGATGAAGGCTCATGCTTGCCCTGGGAGAGGAGGGGGGTGAACAGAAGAGTCACCTGCGGCAGCTGTAGAGTAAGAAGGGAAGAGGGCCACAAATGAAAATAGAGAACAGGTGGGGCTATTAGAACCCAGGAAGGAAAGTAACTGATACGGACCAGAAAGCAAGCAGGAGAAACAGGCATGTGACCACAACAACACCCCCAAGAAGTTGGAGGTGACCCCAGAAGAGGTCTTGGGTGACAATCTGGAGAGGAATTTCATCTGAATATTTGGAACAGAAGTCAAATTGCTGGGAGTCGAAAAGTCTCCAGAGATGATTTAGTCTTGCAAAGCTATGTTCTTCAGCTTAATGAAAACCAAGGGAAAAGCTCATTAGAAAATGAGAGTACACAGAGAACTATATTCAATAACCTACGATAAACCATAATGGAAAAGAATATTAAAAAAAGAATATCTTTATATGTATACATGAATCACTTTGCTGTACAGCAGAAATGAACACACTGTGAATCAATTATACTTCAATAAAAAAATTAAAACTGAGAAAATAACATTGTAAATCAACTATACTCCAATAAAATTAAAATAGTAAAAAAAGACAAAAACAAAAACAATGCCATACTAAAAAAAAAAAAAAAAAAAATGAAAGTAAATAATTATAGAAGGCCACCCCTGTCTGGCCTTTCTGAAAAGTAAGTTAACGTAAGGCCAAGGTACTTTTTGTGAAAAGCTTTTCAAGATAGCAAATATAATTGGCTGCCATTACTAGTAGCAATACAGAATACAGACACATCTGTGGGCATGAAAATTCAAATGAATACATAGAAATGGAAGAGCACCCGAAGGGTACTTACCGTATGAGAGAATCGTTTGGTCCTGCTAATAAAATGTTTGCCGTTACCACTTGCACTGCTAATGCCAAGTTCAAATATCCCAGGTACTTTAAAACCAAAGCTGAAACTAGACTTGCTAATTGTTTTCCTTGTGACATTATGTTCGAAATCTGAGTATGATTCATATTCTGTCAGTGCAAATTCATATTTGCCTTGGGTCTGAAGGAAGAAAAAAGAAAATGTTCCTTATGTCATTTGACTTACATCAGTTCAATTCAAGTCAACAGATACCCACTGTACCCTTACTATGTTCCAGGTACTAGACTAATTGCTCTGGACACAAAATACTCAGAGGCGCCCACATTTCCACCCCGAGGGCTCTTGATCCAGCAGGAGAAACAGATGTGTCCAAGCTGATACTCGGAGGTGGGCGCTTGATTTGGACGTCAACTGACAGAAACGCAGGAGAACCTTCTGGGCTGTAGGCAGAGACGTGGAGGTGGGCAAGGGCAGGGTGTGGTCCAGAAACTGTAGGGATGCTAGTGCAGTTGTATCAGAAGATACAAGAGTGAGGGGAAGACAAAGGTGCTATGAGAGGGTGTGCTGGCATCCAGATGCTGAGGCTCTGAATGACCTGTCAAAATGTGAGCTTAATCCAAGAATGAGCCAACCGAGGAAGCAGCTGAGCCTCAGGAAGTTCGTGACGGGATGGAAGAGCGGTTGGGTTGGAAGGGATGAATTTGGGGTCAGAGAGACAAGCCAATGCGGAGGCCGTAAGAGGAGCTCAGTGATGGCTGATGAGGGGCTGGTGAAAGGCAGTGCAGGGGCGATGCAGGGACAGGGCAGCCAAGCGCCTTTGAGAACTTAAGAGGAGCTGTTTGCTCGAAAATCAGTGCTCGTGGTGCTGAGGAACTGCCAAGGGCGCTGCCTCGGTGGCCTCCGAGTGACCAGCCCCAAATCGTCTCCGCCCACACCCCACCGGCTTCTGGATACTTGCAGTCCCCATAACACCTCAGCTTCCGAGGAAGAAAAGCAGGTGTGATTCCGAGCGTGGCGGGGAGTAAGGCACCCAAGGTGGGAGGCACCATTTTCTCGCTGGGTAACCCTGGACATTGGCCTTAACCTCCCTGTGTCCCGGTTTCTTCATGTGTAAAATGGATATGATAACAGGTCCTTCATTGGGCTTGTTCTGAGGGTTGAGTTTATGTGGGTGAAACATTGTACAGCGCCTGGCACAGGGCTCCAAACACAGCTATGGAGAGAGGAAGCTCTATGTCCTGCCTGGGCCAGGAGCTGTCTTTACCAGGAGGATAAATGGCTACTCTGAGATCCTCCCTTGAAAGCGGAGGCCACAGGGACGGAGCTGGACACCATGGGGGAGGGTGTGTTTGTCCCAAGGCTCATTTTGTCTTTTTCAGCCAATAACTATGTGTGGGGAGGGGAACAGGAAAGGAGAGGGAGGAGGGGTAGCAGTCTCACCTCAGGACTGCACAATTTTAGACGTGAAAACTACCATCCACGTCATCCAGTCCAGCCCCTCCTTTCACAGATGAGGAAACTGAGGCACAGAGAAGAGCAGGAACTTAGCCTAAAGAACAACTGGGACCTGTGACAGAGCCAGACCTGGCACCCAAGTCTCTCCCTCAGTCTCAGGTGTGTGTGTCACACTGTTAACACAGTCTATTCTAAACCCCACCTCCGTGAGATTGCTTTTAAGTCTGCTTGTTAATAACACAGGCTTATCTTGGTAGAGCATCTTATAACTTAAAAAAATGCTTAGAACAAAGCCTGGTTCTAATAGGCAAGGACTTGATAATAAGAGTTAACACTTCCTGTCATCTGGCTGTCTCTGGATGCTAGGATTCTTGCATGTCTGTCATGATGATTCTAGTATCACCTGGCATCTGAAACATCTATCTCTTTGCCACTCAATTGACTACATTTATTCAAACCACTGACCCATGATTCCAGTCACAAGGTTAAGTCGCTTGTGTCACTTCCTACCCCACTGACCGTTTGCTCTTCCATCACTGATATAATTCTTTGTCTGTAATGTCTATATAAACTCTGGAAGTCTAGGTAGGGTGTCCCAGCTGTCACACCAACGTTTATATATGAAAGTCTGTGAAATTTTCCAAAGGCAAAATAAAGTATGGACCTTACAGTGTCTGTATTTGCTTTTGGTACAAATATGAAACTGAAGCTACCAGTTTTCTCTATCTATGGCTATAAATAAAAAACAAAAATAGCCTTTTTATCATCCCCCCAAAAAGAGAAGAGTTAGCACTTCCTGAGACTCACCAATTAAACCAGGTATTGTGTGTGCTAAGCATTTACGCTCACTAGTCCTCTGCGCGCGGGTAGAACCTTTATAACTCCCATTTTAAAGACAGGAAAACGGAGGCGCAGAGCCTTTACGATGATACAGATGGTAAGTTGCAAAGGCATCTGTGAGACTCCAAGTCCTAAGCTATGCCTGTCTCTTCACGGGAGCTTTTGTTATTACTGTTAGTATGATTACGGCTACTACATCTCTGTACATGGCATGTCAGCCTCACCACTGTGTCCAGAGAAAGGGACCACCCATTTTACGTATGAAGAATTGAAGCTCAGAGAGAAAAAGCGATGCATCGGCGCTCGCCCAGCAGGCAGGCTGTAGGCCGGGTCTGGATCCATGCTACTGGCTGCTCTGCCAGTGTCCCTGCCATGGCCCTGTGGTGGCTTCCTGGCTGGCACATACCTGTGGGATGAAGTTTTCCACATTGTATGGCTTCCGAAACCTCGTGTTGAGTATGTAATGGGGGGAGCATGCACCGGCGTAATACCTGTGATCGAGAACTGGGCCCTCCAAGTTGTTTGTGAACAAATTTATCCTGCAGGGAAGGGGTGAAGAAGGGTAAGAGGTGAGGGTGTAATCCCAACTGGTAGACCTACTAAAGGACAGCCAAATTCCTTGGTACGGCACTCAAGGCCCTCAATATCTGGATGAAACCAGCTTTCCAGCTTCATCTCTGGACACTCCCAGCTACAGTCACAAAGCCAGTCCCTTACTACTTGGGGGTGTTCTTCCTCCAGTCTGCTTTGCTCCCCTTCTGTGTAAGGGTTGTTCTCTATGCCTATATGCCCTTCCAGCCATTCACTGTTTTATCTCTCACTTATCTCTCACTTATCTCTCAAGAATGGGTTCCGTCGTTGTCTGTCGTGGGCAGCCTTCACTGACACTTGTACCAAGCTGCGTGCATTAGAGGTCCTCATTAGACTCCGTGCTTGCCCCATTCATGTATTTATTGTTCTGCACCTACTGCAGTTGCCTAAGAATGGTTTAGCATGGGAGGCAAGAACATGGACTCTGCAGCCAGATGCCTGGGGTCAAATTCCTGCTCTGCCATTTACGAGTTCTGTAACCGTGGGTACACCAGTTAACCTCTCTGTACCTCAGTCTCCTCATTCGTAAAATGGGAACAGAGAAAATCTTCTCTCTTGGAGTGGTTGTGAGGATTACACGTGTCCATATTTGTTAAGTGCTTAGAACATTACTTGGTCTGTGATAAAGGCTTGTTATTATTTACGTGTCTGTTGTCTCCCCTAGATTCTGTGCTCCCTGGGGATGGTGGTTTTCTTCTTAATTTCCGTATGACCCCCATCACAAGACACTAAATTAATTCCCATTTACTGAGGGTCTAACTGGAAACAGACACAGTCACAGATGGCTCAGGGCATCACCTTACTCAATGTCCCTGAAGCCCTGGATGCCATTATGTCCATTTAGAAAGAATGAAAATACTGTCTCTAATTTGACATTCTTTCTCACCGCCTCCTAAGAAGCCTCCATTCCTGGAGGCTTGTTCTTGCCGACCATGCTAGACCATTCTTGGAAGTCTGCTTTGACTACTACCGACAGCCATTTTTTTGTTCAAAGGAGCTCTGTCTCCTTTTAGCTTCTGCCTGTTGGCCTGTTCTGCTCTACCAGAATTGTCTTAGGCTCTCTCTCCTGTGACAGAGTTTCATGTAGCATAATGATGTATATATATATATATATTTGTGTGTGTGTGTGTGTGGTACGCGGGCCTCTCACTGTTGTGGCCTCTCCCGTTGCAGAGCACAGGCTCTGGACGCGCAGGCTCAGCGGCCATGGCTCACGGGCCCAGCTGATCCGCGGCATGTGGGATCCTCCCGGACCGGGGCATGAACCCACGCCCCCTGCATCGGCAGGCGGACTCCCAACCACCGCGCCACCAGAGAAGCCCCATTTATTTTTTTTAATACTGTAATAATCAATTACACATATTGGCTCACTGAATCCATGGGTATTATTATTATACCCATTTAACAGATGAGGAAAGTGAGGCACAGAGAGGGCAACTGAACTGCCCAGCAGCTGGCAGGGCCAGGACTCAAAGTCTGAGTGTCTTAAGTCAAGAGCAGAGTCTGCTTTCTTCCCACCACACCCGTACCTGCTGCCTCTTGTGTATTAGTTTATTACCATGGCGTTAGCTTACGCATCCCTCACAGATTGGAAAGAAGGGTATTACTAACTTCCGTCTACAAATGACAAAACTAAGGCACCGCACAGACAAGTGCCTCAGCCAGGGTCCTGTGGCCTGTGGGCCATATTTCTGCCCCTCCTGCAGGGTCCAGTCAGCCTCTGCTACTGGCTCTGAATGTCCACTCTGTCACCCTCTTTGCCATGTGACTTCTGAGAACTCTCTTAACTTTCCAGGCCTCAGTTTCCTTATCGAGGAGATGGGACTTATAATCACTAGTTTCTAAGGTGGTCCTGAGAGGAGGTTTTCCCCACCTGAGGCATCTGTATCTCTAATGACAACCTTTCAGGATGGAGGTCTGACATTCATTTAGGAAGAGGGAGAACCCCATCCAGGGCCACTCTGCTCCCCACACTGCGTCACACATGCTGATTTGTGAGGCGTCTGAAGGGAGGCCCTCCTCTTCCCCTGGAGGCTGAGAGGCTGCAGATCACAGCAGGAAAGGAGGGTGGGCACCAGGGCAGTCTGGTCCCTTCTGACCCCTCACCTCCCCAGAGGATTTAACCAACTCAGAGGCCCCCAGATCGGCTGCACACAGAGTGGCTGCAGAGCCATGCTGGAAATGCACTCTTTCACTCGCTAATTACTTAGCACCTTCTCCTCTGGGCCAGCCCGATAGGGAAACAGATAAACCTCCCTCGCAGCTGTCAAGGGGATTCAAAGGTAATGCTTCCCACTAGCTATCTATTTTACGTTTGGTAGTGTATATATGTCCATGCCACTCTCTCGCTTTGTCACAGCTTACCCTTCCCACTCCCCATATCCTCAAGTCCATTCTCTAGTAGGTCTGTGTCTTTATTCCTGTCTTACCTCTACTTTGTTATAAAGCAGAAACTAACACACCATTGTAAAGCAATTATACTCCAATAAAGATGTAAAAAAAAAAAAAAAAAAAGGGTAATTCTTAGAAAGTACCTAACACAGTCACAGAGCAGGTGTCAAATAACCCTTCCCCCAGCCCTTGCGTGGAGCCTCCGCGGCCCCAACACACAGCTCTGCCCTCAACGCTCCCTCCCTGCAGCCGCGTAGGTCCATCTCTCCGTGGGATGTGCCCCCAGAGGCCCTGGGTCTGTCCTCAGGGAGCAGCCGCAAGCATCCACGTACACCCCTGCCTTTTTCAGAAAGGAAAAAGGAGCCACTCTGTTTACAGGTCCATCCCTGGCTCTTCTCCAGAATCACATTTAACTGTGTGCCCTTCCAGCTCTACAACAGAAGGCGGTAACTTACCCACTGGCCAGGCTGCCAATGGCCCAGTATTGGTCCATTTCCTGCTGACATTTTTTATAAACCCTTCTACAGTTCCCCTCATCTGACTGGTCTCCACAGTCGTTGTCCCCGTTACAAAGAAGTCTGCGGTTTACACACCTCCCTGGAATGGAGAAAGGGGGTTACCCACAGTCCGAGGCCAGTAAGATGGGGTGGGGGGACTCACATGGTTTGAGACCCACTGTGGGCCGGACACTTTGCTGCGCCTTTAATGCTCTGTTTGCATTAGTCCTCATGTATCGGGGTGGGTGGGTAATGGAATCCACAGTTTATTCCCCCAAAGAAGCCAGTGTTATATTTCTGAAAGTACTTGAGGGCAGATCCGCTAGG
This sequence comes from Monodon monoceros, assembly GCF_005190385.1. Taxonomy (NCBI): domain Eukaryota; kingdom Metazoa; phylum Chordata; class Mammalia; order Artiodactyla; family Monodontidae; genus Monodon; species Monodon monoceros. The sequence goes on along the minus strand of NW_021703774.1, from coordinate 133,309,850 downwards.
CAGGGGTCGAGTGGCCAGACAGGAAGGAAGGCTGGACCCCTCTGCTTGGCACTGGTGAGGGGTGGTGGGTTCGGTGGGTCCTATAACAGTACTAGCCGTGGGACCTTCCAAACGTTACCTGACCCCACCCCCCGCCTCAATTTACTCATCTGTAAAACAGAGACTCCATCATACCTACCCCCTAGGGTTGCTGGGGATTTAAATGAATGAAACAGTACTGGCTCATGGTAAGTGCTGGATACGTGTTGTTATTACTATTATTAGTGTTTTGATGGTCCAAATGCACATTGCTGGTAAGTACTGGCAGGAGGATTGGAACCTATAGCTTTCTTATCACAAACTCTCCCCACTAAACCACACTGCCTTCAACACCAGAGCCATTCGGACTACTTTTATTTATTTTTTGCGGTACACGGGCCTCTCACCGTTGTGGCCTCTCCCATTGCGGAGCACAGGCTCCGGACGCGCAGGCTCAGCGGCCATGGCTCACGGGCCCAGCTGCTCCGCGGCATGTGGGATCCTCCCGGACCGGGACACGAACCCGTGTCCCCTGCATCAGCAGGCGGACTCTCAACCACTGCGCCACCAAGGAAGCCCCGGACTACTTTTAGATGATAAAATTATTTGGACTGTATGTTTAAAATTATTTGCTTCCTTGAAACTCTTTTCCCCATTGACTTGACTTCCTTTCTTATTTGTATCTTCTTGGGGGATAAAGCCCATAAGACAGGTAACCTTTTTTCCTCAGATGTGTCTGGTCATTTTTAACCAATGTTTTGGGGTATTAAAGGCAGAAGAGTAACAATCTGGTTTTCATATGTTCCTTACAAGGCATTTAAACTAAAGCCTGCCCAAATAACCATTATGGCTTTGGTCAGAATCATGGAACACTGGTCATAATTAGTCCATGGACACCCTGTAAAAGTCTTTCAGATTTATTGGATGGAGTTTCGCCTTTGCAATAAGCCCTAGAAATTGCTCTAAGAATCACTAATTCTTTCTGAGAAGATCCCTAAGCACAGTCCACATGGTTACAGAGAATGTAGAGAGTTGCAACTCCCATCTAGATAATTTGGGTCAAAATCCTCTGCTTTTTGCTGGCGCCTTGGAGAAACAGAGAGGCATGTGTTCGCCTGAATGAGCTATAGAGGAATGAATTGAAAAGACAAGTGTTTACTTAGCTCTGCCACTGATGATCATTCATTTGTGAGCGCCTCCTCCCTGCCTTCCCTCTGTCTGCCCGTTCGTCTGTCTTTTCTTTTCTTCCCTTGCTTCCTTTAATCGAAAATGTTTTATGACTATCTCACGGGTTAAGGGTTATGCTGTACTTGGTGATACAGAAGTGCAGGGACCATCTCACCAGACAGCTTTCAGAGATAAATGATGCTACCCACCCTATTTAACTGTTGCAGGTGGCTTTGCCACATTGCATTTAGCCTCAAACCTCTGAGAAAGCCAGCAGAACTCAGGGTCTGCAAAGAGCTTTCGCATCCATTGTGTCACCTGATGTTTATAGCAGACTTGTAAGGTATTAACATCACTTCTGATTTTCTGTTTAGAGAACCAACAAGGGAGAAGGTTAAGTGACTTCTCTAAATTACAAAGTCAAAGTAAGATTTAACTCGGGAGTTCTTATTCTAGCACACATAATTTTGGTGTCCATAATGTCAGTGAATGTAATTTGAATTCCCCGATTCCTAACCGTACCTCCTCCACTTACCTGCTATATGATCTTGCCTGAGTAACTTCTCCAAGTCTCAATTTCTCAATTTGTAAAATGGGGGTAATATTAACACCTACATGGTAGGGTTGTTTTTATGAAATAATACGTGTAAAAAGAGGTCAAGGAGGCCTCCTGACCTGACACATGACCGTGATCATGAGCACCAGGCAATGGCCAGTCCTCCCACCATCACGTGCCATTGGCTCACTTGATAGCTTTCCCCTCCCGCTCCTGCGTCCCTTTATACCTGTCTGCGCACACACAAAGCCTTCACAGCGCACTTGACTCCTGCATGGTCTGTTGGAAACACAGTCTTCAACTTCCTTGTCAGAGAAGCTGCACGGTTCCCCATGGAACTGAGAGGGCTGGAGCAAGTAGGCATGTCTGTACTGTAGCAGAGAGGAGCAAGGTGAACCAAGGGCAGAGCCTTGGAGACCTGGGGAGCTAAGGGGTACACTTAAGCATCTATATTGCCATTGGCTGGTTGTCTATTTCAAATAGACTGGGAGCCCTCTGAGGGCAGGGACCTTATCTTCAGTTTCTGCATCCACAGTGATCAGTAAAGATCTGCTAAATGTGGGGAAAGCGTGGGCTTTGGAGTCAAAGGTAGTAAGTGCCTTGATGCAGCCAGTTCAGTCTTTCAGCTTGATTAATCCAATGGGTTGATTCAAGTATTCTCATTTACTAAGTAGCTTATAACACAAAAGCATGCACTTTGGAGCCACTGACTCTGATACTTTCTAGTTATGTGATATCAGGTAAGCTACTTAAGCATTGTGATCTCAATTTACTAATCTATAAAATGGGGATAATGAATTACCTCAATATACAGTTATGGAGTTTCAATTATATGTGTGAGATATATATGAAACCTCATGTTGTCTGGTACACAGGAGGCACTCAATTGCTTGTGCTCATTTTTCTTTTTAATTATTAATAATTTTTAGAAGTCAATATTTCTCTATCTCTAGATTGTTTATTCCAGAAATATGGATTGGATTTCCAAACTTTTGATTGAGCCACCCAATGTTGAAAAAGGTAGGTGCTACTTATGCTTGTTTGGTTTTGATCATAATCACGCCCTCTGGGCTGCCCTCGAGGAGGCTGCAGACGGTGGTGGTGGTGGTGGTGGTGGTGGTGGTGGTGGTGGTGGTGGTGGTGATGATGGTCAACACCAGGCAGTGACAACACAGTGCGACGTGTGCCAAGACAGGGGCAGTACCGAGCGCTCTGTAAACGCAGAGGGGAATCCGCAGTGCAGCCTTAGAAGACACTGAAGCGACATCTAAGCTGAGCCCCAGAGGATGAGTAGACATGTCAGGCAAACATGGAGAGCTGGCTGAGGAGGGGAGAGAAGGGCAATCTGGGCGGAGGGAACTGCTGTGCCAAAGCTGAGAGACTAGACAGTATGCACCTTGTTCCAGGAAACAAGAAGAAATCCATCACAGCTGGAGTGAAGAGTGAAGGAGGGAGAGTGGCAAGAGATGGAGGGAGACGTAGCCAGGAGCAGGTGAGGCAGGGCCTCCCGGGCCTCAGTAAGGCTGGATTTAGTACTTCATTACGGGGAAATGAGAAACCACTGCAGAGGAAGGAAATGATCAGATATGGGTGGCGTCCAAACGCTAGCTGCAGTCAAGATTTTGGTACCACCAGAGGGGGCAAAGCAGGATAGCAGCCCCTTTACAGACTGACATGTTAACCAGCCACACTTATTACGTGCATGGTATCTGGAAATCTAGAAAAGAAACATAGACAAGCATCCACCCATGGTCCTTTGCTTTCCCAGAGTCTTTCTTCCTGGAAGGCAGAGGCTGGCAGGACAGGGATAACGTCTGCAAAGAAGATGCTAGAAGACAAGCCCCAGGCACCAGAGACAAAATGGGTTTGAGGAGTGTGGAGATGACGGAGGAAAGACATCTCCCAATTCCAGTCGAAAGGTTTTGATGAACTCCCAGCCACTGACCCGGCAGACAGCAGTGATGTCCACTGAGGGACCATGTGTAGCAAAGTCTGAGTGCAGAGCTCTGTCTGATTGAGTGAGTGGATGGCTCATGCTGGGTCTTCCTGGTTTATGGTGCAGATGAAGCAATTATCCAGATAATTGGATCGATGTTGATCACATCAGCAATAATGCCTACTTTGGGAACTGAATGAGCCTGCCTGGCTCTCCACGTTGATCCAATTAAGCGTGCAAGTGTCCTGGGCCTACTTCCACAGCCTCTTTAGAGTCCTAGCCCATGGCTGGTTCAGTTTCCCAAGGAGCCGGGGAAATGAGAACCGTTCCCTTTTCTCTGACACATATCCTGTTCTTAGAGCTGGCTCCTGGGTCAGCCCTCCTGTGACAACGAAGATCGAAGAACACATACTGCAGAGACTGTGTGTTTTGACTGGTAGAATGCTAGACAAGGAGGCCAGTGGCCTGAGTTCAAGGTCTGTTTTTGCTACTGGGTGAACCCAAGAAATCACTTACCTGCTCTGGGTCTCTGTCTATCTGCCTAACAGAAAGTGTAACAATTATCCTCCCTTCCTTATAGAGATGTCAAGAAATATGATGAGATCAAACAACACATGTTTATGGAGCACCTCTTACATGCCAGACATTGGCCTATACACTGAAGATACAGTATCGAATACGTTTTTAAGTGCTCACCATTTAATGGAAAGACCAATAATAAAAGAAAAGTAAATGATAAGTGTTAGGATACAGGAGGAATAAGGAGCTATTGTAGTTCATAAAAGGGTATCTATCTAAGGGCAAGGGGGGCTGAGAAGTCAGGGAAAGCTTCTCAAAAGAGGCGGCCACTACGCAGTTTCAAATCATGAGTAGGTGATAGCTGGTGAAGGAGGGGGAAAGGCCACTCCAGCCTAAGAAAGCGGCATGAATAAAGGAACAGACAGAGTGTGAAATGTGCAGGAAAATACACGTGTCCTGTGTGCTGGCATGGGGGCTGTTCTATGGAGACGTAGGCCTGGTCTAAGGCATGGGGGGCCTTGAACACCATGAGCCTGGACTTGATCCTAAGGGCCATGCATAGACTTTGGACGTCCAAGCTGGCGACAGACTGGCCAGACTTTCATTTTCAATAGCTCCCCTGGCTGCACCCTGAAAGATGGATTGAAAGAGCAAGGTTGGAGGTAGGAAGTCTAATTAAGAAGCTGCTAATGGGAGCAAGGACAGATATGCTTGGAAAAAATCTGAAAGATCAAAGAAAGGATCTGACTGCTCCTTGGAAACTCAGAGGAATAAAATCCATTAATTAAATCAGCCAACATTTACCCAGGTCCCACTATGATGCGGGCACTGTCAGTAATGCCTCAGACGATCCTGCTGAGGACTAGGGCTCCTGGAAGCTCAGAGGTCTCCCAAGGCCTGGGTACCTACCCTTTTCTTCTGACAAGGATCACACGTGGTCCAGGAGGACCAGCTGGACAGTTCGCAATCAATAGGCACTGAGGTGACATCCACACTCCGCGTCTGTCTAGTCCTGGCGAGGCTCTCGTTGACTGCATTTGACTCAAGAGAGGGTGGCCTTTCACCCCTAAAAGGTCATCATAGAGAAGAGAGTCAAGTATCCGAAGGGAATTAAATATGCCTCCAACCACCTGTCCGTCCATTCAATAAATATATATTTGCTCATTTGTGCAAGGCTATTCCTTTATCAGTCAAGTAGAGGTTAATTCACTCAACAAGTGTCTATTGAACCCCCAGTTACTGCCTGACATTATGGCTAGCGAGGGTCAGAAGGGTGCTGAACTCTGATCAGAAGACAGTCCATCAGGAGCTGGATGATCTTGGTCTGGTCTTTCAACCTCTGTGAGCTTCCCTTTTCTCACCTATATGATATAATGAGAGAATCATACCTAGCTCATTAGGTTATTTGTAGGATTAAATAAGAAAGTATACGTGAAAACACTTTATCAACTCTACAGTGCTTTAGATATGCAGGGATTACAACCACAGCTAGATGTATGACCTCAAGCAATACCCTCCCCATCTTGGGGCCTCTGTTTTATCCCCTGGAAAATGAGAAGTTTGGACGAGGTGGCCTTTAAGTTGCCCTCTCACATTATGAGTCAACGAAATTTTGTCTGAGAACAAACCATGGTCAGGATACTATGCTAAAGAGGATACAGAGAATTATAAGACACAGGTTTTTCCTTCTGGAACTCACAGTTTCGCTTAGGATAGGAAAAGAGAAACATGCCTCACACCTTAGCTCTTCCGGACTTTATCCGGTAGGCAAGGTTTTTAAGCATGCAGACTCCACCGTCAGAGCTGAGCTTTAGGACATCACTGTGGCTGCAGTATGGAGGCTGGGTGGAGGTGGGAAGAGCCCTGGGGCAGGAAAAGCAGGTAGGGGGCTCGAGCAGTGGTACCAATGAGTGATGTGAGCCTGCACCATTGCAGCATCCAGGGGAGACAGAATGGGGAAGACAGACTTACTAGAGGATTCTCAGGTGGAATGGATAGAGTGACGGGTAATAGGATGGGGGGTGTGGGTTAGAGAGAGGAACAGGTTTAGGTTGATGCTGGTTTCTAGTTTGAGTCGGTGGGTGGGTGAGTGGGGAACTCAGGAGCAAAGGAATCTGTCGAGGATGATGGAGTTGGGACAAGCGGAGCTCCAGGTGTCTGTGGAACACCTACGTAGAGTCATTTGATAAATAGTTCCTACACAGTTTTGGAACTCAGGAGAGGGATTTGTACTAGGGATACAGATCTGATCATGAAAAGCTTTGGGAGAGGATAAGACTGTTCTTGAGAGATGCCGGCCAAGGACAAGACCGTGGGAAACATAAACACAACCAGCAGACAAGGAGAGACTGGTGTCTGCCAGGCCAGGGCGAGGACAGTACATAGGGGTGGGTAGGGGATGGGGTGAGGCCAGTGGGGCGGGGGGATGGGAGAGGCAGATGGTGTCACATCTGCAGAGCAGTCAAGCAATACGAGATCTGAAATCTGTCTAGAAGATAAGGCAACACTTTTTGTTGAGTTCCTGGCAGTCTTGGGACATCGAGTAAAAGAGGGAATGAACGGGCATGTTATTTAATCTGCCTAGGCCTCTGGTTTCCCCATGTGTAATACGACGGGTATAGTATGGTTTCTATTTTTCTTCCATCTGAAAGAATGTATAACACTGCAAGATTCTTTGTAATTTGCGTTTCTTTTCAAGGTAAAAAGGGACAAGAGAAGGGAAAGAGAATTAAGATTTGCTGAGCGCCCAGGACGTGTCAGATCCTGCCTGAGATGTTTCACCCATGCCATCTCATCTAATCCTGACAGCAATGCTAGAAGGCAGCAACCTTCCAGAGAGATGAGGGAAATGGCTGAGAGCCATACAGCTGGTATGTGGTCATGCTGGGGTCTGAGCCGAGGTCTGCTCAACTCTAGTCTCTGTTAGGTCCATTTCTCTATGCTGCCCGTAGGGGAACCAGGCCAGCATCCACTCTGCCAGTCCCCTCCATCTCCATGCAAGGCCTCTTGCATCCCTGTGTCCAAGATTCATTCATCAGGCAGAGCATCACATAGTTTCCACTGTCTCAAAATTTTAACATATCACTCCAGACAAGGTCATTAACGATACATTCTCACTTGGCAAGAGTCCTAAAAAAGAGGATGATATTAACTACAGTGAAATCTATCTCCACGACCACCCCAGAGATCAGCAAAAATCAATTGCCTAGTAAAGCTGGATCTTTAATGAAAGGTCAAAGACTAGTGGGAACCACAGGTGTAGTCTTTAAAATGGTTACTTGAGGCAGGATGCTGCCCAGCAGCTGGGGGCTTCAGAATGTGCTCTTATCTACTAATCTGCCCAGGTTTGACAAAACAATATCGTCTGTGATTTGTCTTCTCCTAAGTACGTATTTGACAGCTCTGCAGGGTATCCTCTTTCTGTTGCCACTAAGAAATAGTTACATTGTGTTTTTAGCAACTTTCCACCCAATTCAGGCCACAGTGGAGACTGAGTAGATAAATAATGTGCACACTTGCCATTAAGAGTCACAATTATTTCCCCCTCTGAGATGTGAAAGCCTGTTAATGGGCAAGATGATCACTTACAGAAGGAACTTGGTAAAAAGTGGTAACAACCACCAGATCTCTTTTCATTATGGAGGTGGCAATACAATGACGTGATCAGCTGAATAAACAGCATGTTTGTAAATTACACTGGCTAAATGTGTGTGGTTTATTAGTACTATAAAATGCAAATCGGAAAGCAAGGCTAGCATTAAATTGCATCTTTAATTCCTGGGACTAGCATGGACCCAACAGAGGACAGGGGCAGTCAGGACCTCTGTGTATGGTTATTATAACATGTGCCTTCACGCTGTGAATTTACAGAGATGAACCAGATGGACGTTCTGAGCAACTGCCTTGACTTCTGTCATTCAAAATCCTCTGTATTTTTAATGTTGAAAAATTAAACATGCCCAGAGAAGTACAGAAAACAAAATAATAAATACTCAGGTATTCACAAAACAGGATTGGCAATTGTTAACATTTTGGTACACTTCCTTCAAGTCTTTTTTTTTTTTACATAAAAAATAACCTTATAAATTTGACGTCTGTGGCTTACACCAGCCCCAGTTCACTTTCCTCTCTTCTTCAGAGGATACTACTGTCATGAATTTGCTGTACATCCTTCCAGTTTTTTAAATGTTTACATACATACATATAGACACAACACATAGCGTTGCTTTTGTGAGCTGCACTCATACTGGACATAGTATTCTAGAACTTGCTTTTGTCAATCAACATTGTATTTCTGGCCTATCCATGTTGATTCATAAAGAGGTCTTGTTCCTTTCTTTTATCTACATGTTCCATCATAAGACATACACTGCATTCAACTTATTCTTTTTGAAGGATGTTTATATATTTTTTCCATGTTTTGCAATTGCAAACAATGCTACAGCAAACACCCTTCTACAAGTCCTTGGAACGTATCCTCTATGTAAGGACTGGCAAGGAGGTACCTGCCATTCCTCGAGGTGCACGGAATGCAGCTGCTAGCAGGAGGACATATTTCACTTGGTTCCTGTCTCCTACTCTCCTTCTAACAGGAGTCTCTGATCAAAATAAAGATGGACCCATCGCGTACGGCAGGATTAGGTCAGCAGTAAATTGCGAGCCATAAGCTTACATAGACGGGGTGCATCAGTATATTTTGGCTCTCTGTAGAAATGCCCTGACACAACAACTTTCTTGTCACACACAATTTGTTAGGCAGCTGCATCCTTTGCAAATAGCATCCTTCCTCTTTGCTGGAAGGGGCAACTTCTGGGTGGTGGATTTTCAATTTCTCTTCTCTGTGTCATTTGCTATTGTAGAAATGAAATTTAAAGCAAACTCTCAAGGCAACAAATGTGTGGTCCAGAGATAGAGAAATGGCCTGGGAGTCCAGAAAGTCAGATCCACAATGCAGGTGGAGAAGAGATAATGCATTAGCAAGAGGCAGAAAGATACAGGGGCTCTGGAACCAGAAAAAAAAACAGATATGAATCCATATTCTGTTATATTGATATACTAAGTGAGGAACCTAGAGATAGTTATCTCTCCAAATCTCAGTTTCCCTCTCTGTAAACTATAAACAATAGCACTTATCTCTAATAGCTTTGAGAATTAGACTTAATATACCTAAGTGCCTGGTACAGAGTGGCGATAAGCAAACATAAGTCTTAAGATGACATAATGAGTATTTCATTTGACTTGATTACAAGAGTAACTAAAAACAGAAACCTTTCTTAGCTAGTACAAAGGAGGTCTCAGCATTCCCTGTTGCAGAACTGAAGGCTATTCCTGCACTTCGTGTATGGAATTCAAACACATGCCACGTTCAAGACCGCTCCATGGAATCGTGGGTAGAGGCCAGAGCACTAAACCTGGATTCAGGTAAGGGTTTGAGACTCATGAGATGTGAATGAATCTCTTCTCTTCTCTGAGGACCCGTTTGCTCTTCTACATAGTGAGTAAGGATAACACCCCATCTCATGACATCGCTGGACGATTAAGCCAGGTCTCCCAACCTGTTGTCTATACTCACCCACTCACATCTCCACTTCCTACCTCTGGGTGAACTTCCTATGTATAAATCTGACTGTGTCGATCGATCCTTTGCTTAAAACCCTTCCATGGCTCCCCATTGCCTAGAGGATAAGGTTCAAGCTCCTCGGCTGGTGTACAGGCACCAACCCCTGCCCCAGCTCCACCCAGGATCTGACTCCTGCTGACTCTTCCTTGGTCCCATCTCTGGCAGCTCCCCACTTTGACCTGTGCTCAAGGCTTACTGAAGTAGATGTGTGGCTTCAGGAACAAGCCAGGCTCTCTCGTCTCCCTGACCTTGTCTATGCTGCTTCCTCTGCCTGGAACACCCTTCACCTCCGTGGCCATCTGGCAAATACCTATTCCTATGTAAAGATTCAGCTCAAGCACCCTCTCTTCCAGAAGCCTTGCCAGACTCCATCTCCGGTAAAGCCAATCACTCCTCTCTTGTTTCCCACCTGCCCCTGTGCTATTTATTGCAACAGCACACATAGTATGTGCTCACATGTTGGTTTCCTCCATGAGAACATGAGCCCTTTGTGTCCTATTCACTTCTGTAGCCTCAGAGCCTGACAAGGGGCCTCACATAGGGGTCCATATGTAGGGTTGCTATGATCCCTTTAAACCCTCCATTCCAGACACATTTCCTTGGATCCCGATGGACACATAGTACACACAAGGAAAGCCTTGGCTTCTTTGTTCTTCTCAGGGCCAAGTTGAGATTCTTGATAATCATAATACCTATTATTCATTGAGTGCCCAATGGGTAGCAAACACTCATCACCCTAGTCTCAGGGTGGTGCCCAATGGGGGCTGAGCGCTCAGCAGAGCTGACACCAGGGGGTGCGTACGGGTACCAGGTGCTCCCCCCGTGGGAGACTGTGCGCACACAGCTTTTATGGAATGAGTAAGAGGAATGGCATTAACAGTCCTTCTTCCCACGGGATGGCTCACAAGGAGCCTAGGACAGCTGACAGCTTAGCCTCTGATGGTAGCGGCTTCTCCTGTACCAGAAGGATCCCCCGATTGCCATGTCACTGGTGCTTCTTTCAGTGGAGCCCACGTTTGAACTTTCACTCAGATTAAGTTTGAGCTTTCAACTCAGATATTTGTTTTTAGCCTGTTTTGCAGCCTATTAACAAATACCAAAGAGAATATGAAATAAATTAGCTAGCATTTAACTGCGGCGAACATCTGGAATGTGTGCGTGTATGTGTGAGAAAGAGAGAGGGAGAGCGAGACCAAGCGAGAGAGAGAGAGAGAGAGAGAGAGAGCGAGAGAGAGAGAGAGAGAGAGAGAGAGAGAGAGAGAGAGAGAGAGAGATGGAGCAGGAGTCTGAGAACAAAGAGTTTAGGTTGATGAGCAGGTAGGGTAGGTCACTCTCATATTAAAATCATTGTTATGAATTGGCTTTTTTCCCCATACATAACAACCCTTTTGCATAAAGAATCACGCCAAGGTTTTGTTCAGAATACAGAACAAGTATTCTCAGCGTGACAAAATACATTTAAACATGTCAGTTTCCTACAAGAACTTTTGTTGAAGTTGGTCGCTGGGTTCCACAACAATTTAAAGAGTTGTTGGTATTATTTTATCAGACGCATGCAAATTGCTTCAGGAGATGTTCCTTATTTAATAGGCATGTGACAAGGAGAGGGTCACTATGATGTTGCTTTATGTTCCCCGTCATATTTAGTGATCAGGGAGTCATTCGGAACCGTCACTTACCTGGAACCCGGCAAACTGAGACATGCCAGGGCAGCACAGAGGAGAAACAGCTCTGCCGGTGCCCTCCAAGCCCACACCCTGGATGTCTTCATTTTCTCTGTGCGACAGGAGATCTGACTGAGGCTCCTGGATCCATGAAGAGCCTGCCCAGGGAGTGCTACTGTCAGCTTCTGTCCCCAGAGAGCAAACAGTCGGGCAAAGTAAACAGAACGCCACCAGTAACCAGAAATGCCTTAGACTTTGCACGGACAGAAGACTTATCTGTGACTCCAGAAACCAATGAGAATGATGGAAAAATGTGCTGCAGCTTGGTTTTTATTCATGTATAACAGACTCTGGGGTAAGCAGCTGAGAGGACAGATGGTTAGTGAGGCAAAAAGGACTGGGCTCTAGGTCCGGACTGCCTGGGTTCAAATCCTTTCTCTGCCACAGCTTTGAGACCTTGGGCAAGTCACTTTACTTCTATGCCTCAGTTTCCTCACTTGGAAAGTGGTGAGGATCAAATAAGTGCCTACAAATAAAGCGCTTAGAACAGGCCCGTGCTGGGCACTCAGACATGTGAGCTATTGTTACTAAGTAAATACAGGGTCTGGAGTCAGACAGGCCAGGCTTTGAATTCCAGTTTGCCTCTTTCTAGCTACGTGATTTTGAGCAAGTCAGTAAGAGGCTGTAGAGCTTTAGAGCCCATCTACCTGAGTTCAAATTCTCTCTGTATCTTTCATCAGCTGTGGACCCAGGGCAAATTATTAACCTCTCTGGGCCCAAATTTCTTCATCTACAAAACAGGGATAAAATAGTACCCACCTCACAGGACTGTGGTGAATATTAGATAAATTGAAAGATTTAAAGCACTTTGAACAGTGCCGGCACATACTATGTTCTCTCTCTATAAGTGAGATGATATATATGTTTTTTTGAGCTGACATTTTTATTGACTCTCTTTGATTCTGTTTCCTCATATGTATATAAACTGGGAGGGCTCTGCCTACCTATCACTTAGGGTCAGGAGGGTTCAGATGAGATGCTAAGTGTGAAAATGTTTCACAAACAGGCATTATAAAAATGATAACTGTATGAGGCTAGTTAACCAAATACGTGTTGTTCTTATTGTATAACTTTTGTAGGACTTTATTATATTTAGGGAGAAATAGATGGCTGCCCTGACCTTGTTGGGAAGTGAAGTACAGTAGATGATTGGTATCAGATTTAACATTTGTCTCCAGTATTTGCTGATAACCCTGACAGCCATGGTGATAGTAGCACATGGAAAAAACTCAAAACACCTTCACCCTTTACCTATCACTTCTCCCACGTTCAAAGTCACAGGACTTTCCTTAGGGGTGAGCACGGCAGAGGCAGGTACCACTCGTGTAGGGTGGGTCAGACTTGTTTTATTTAAGCCTGGAAAAGTGCTTTCCCTTCATCTTTTCATCATTCTGAATCACGCTGATTGCCTTGTCGTTTCGATGTGGCCTCACCATTAAACTGGATGAAAGAAAAATGTGACTCTAAGGGTCTCTTGAAATGGCATAATTCAAGCAAATGTTCACTTCGATAACTCTAGAAATGATTCCTAGAAATGACTCCCAGGTTGCCTGTGACCAGATGTGGGGTGGGTGTCTTCACATTTTCAGTTCCACTGCCGACATAGTGTCAGCCCCGAATCCCAACCTGGAGATGGTACCAACCCTGCCTCTGGTGGGGAGCACGGAAGTGCAGCGTAAGAGAGGCCTGGTGCAAACTCGAAGGCCATGTACAAATGGCCTGGGCTCTCAGATGTACCCCCATCACGGACTCCTTAGAAGCAACAAGTTAAAGTACAGACTGCACTGACCCGGCATTTACAAAACTCACCTGCAGCCCATGAAGAGATGGAGGAACGTGGCCGATGACCGTCTTGTCTCTGTTGATCTGGCAGGTGTAGGTGAGCGGCCTCGGAGGGGAGAGGCAGCGGGCAACTTGAGGGTGGGCTGGTAGAAGGAACACAGCCTGGATTTGACTTCCTTGAACAAGCCACCTAATTTCTCTGAGACTGTTTTTTTCATCTGGAAAATGGGGATCATAATTCATTATTACCTACTTCATAAGGTTATTTTAAGGCTTGACTATATAAAACATTAAGCCCTTCACTTACTTTCTGATGCAGGTTGGAAGTGCCAGCCTGCTCCCATCCTGACCTGTCTGCTGAAGTAGCTGGGCTGTGGTTGGGAGTGCAAATAAGGAAGAGTAGCAAGGGGATGAACGGAAAGCCACAGAAGGCGGAAGACCCTTCGCATTAACTGTGCCCAGAACACAGAACACAAGTTCTGCTCTCAGGCCATCCTGTGTGCATTCCAGTTATTATTATCCCAAGCACAAGGCATTTTCTCATCGCTGTCCCAAAGGATGCAGTGACCTGAACTTTGACACAATGGATTGTGGTGGTTAATCATTTGTAAAGAAGCAGAAAGTTGCATTTCAAGAAAGATCCACGTCCTTTCTCGTGTCTGCCTGCATTTAAGAGAAGCCACATCCTTACAAGATAGGGTTCTCTTTTCACCTCCTAAACCTAAGGGACTCATGGAGGAAGCCACAGATTTTAGAGAGGGCAGTTACACGAATGAATCGTGTGCTCACTCATCTCCAGACTTTTTGTGCATGCTGTTCTCTCTGCCCAGAATATGTGCCACGTGGCTAAATAGGACTCATTCTTTATGTTCCATATTAATGTCACTTTCTCAAGAAAGCCTTCCCAATGGACTCTCCTGGGCTTGACTCCAGGCTCCAATGGGTTTCCCGGAATTCCAACCTCATAGCACCCCCTGGTGGCATTAGGTGCCGCTCACCTGAGGTCATGCCAGGAGGATGGCAGCCTCAGGCTGTGCTGATAATACACATATATTTCATGGACAGTTCTTAGCAATTTAACAGTTTTCCCCATATATCATCTTGTTTGATCTTGACAATAAAAACAAAGTATCGTCTTCCATGCCTCCGAGACGAGGTTCCACAATTGGTTCTACAGTTGCTAAGTAGTCAATCTATGACTAGAGTCAAGTTTTTTCTGACTCCTAACCGCTTCTTTTTGTAATTTCAAGGTTTTACCCTCTTCTTAGGAATTTCCAGGACTGATGAAGGTCTAGCACAATTATCACACCTCACCATTCTCTGGCCATAGCTCTCTTCTCTGGCCAGGAAAGAGTTTTTGAAAACAATCATGTGCCTTCAGGCTTTTAAATTATATGCAGGAATTCACAGCTCTAGGTCTATGGATCCACTGACAGTGTTGTTCTTCCAGACTTTGAGAACTAATTTTCTAGCCTCCAGTTCCATAATCAATGCTATACACGTTTTAGGGTTTTTTTTTTATAGCAGCACTCTGGTACCTATGTTTGTAGTAGTTAGCTTTTGCTGCATAACAAATAATCCCCAAATTCAGTAGCTTAAAATAATAGTCATTTATTAGCTCAAAACTTCTTTGGGTCATCAAGTAAGTCTGGGCTAAGCTGGGCAGTTCTGCTGGTCTTGCCTGGGTTCACTCATGCAACCTCAGCCAGCTAAGATGTTCAGCAGGGGGCTGGCTGATACAGGATGGCCTTACTCACCTGCTTGAGGATTTATTCTGTTGGTCTGTAGGTGCTGGCTATTGGCCGACGTGATGGGGTAACTAAGCCGCATGTCTCCAAAAAGACTAAGGTTTTTTCATGGTGATCTCATGGTTCCAAAGACCAGCAAGAAAGCACAGACTCCAATGCACAAGTGCTTTTAAAGCCTCTGACTGCAGTATGTTTCTTAATGTCCCATTGGCCAGAGAAATGGCCAAGCCCACATTCAAGAGACAGAGACAGATAATACCTGTTGATAGGAGGAAAAGCAGAGTCACTTTGTAAAGGGGTGTGCATACAACGTGGGAAGGAATCTGTGGACATTCTGCAATTTATCCCAGACATGTGCCACTTTCATGCTGAAGCAGTTAAAAGCCTGTGTACCTTTTCTATTTCTCTCTTCTTCTGTCCTGATGATTTGAAAGCATGTGTTGAGATAACAGTGTCTTATGATGGAGGGAGCCTACAGCCCTGACACACTAGTTGAGGAGAGTCCCTGCTGACCCATAAAGAACTTTCTATGAGTGAGAATTAAACTTTGATTGTGCTATTTCATTGAGATTTTGTGGTCTATATGTTACTGCAGTAACAGCTACCTTATCCTGGCTAATACACTCTTCTTTTACAAACAAAATTTGGTGTGTATGTGCATTTTTCTGGATAAAAAGTCCATAGCCTTCCTCAGATTCTCAAAAGGATCTGAGATTCAAAAGAAGTAAAAACAAAATGAAATAAGAAGGAAGAATTCCTTTAAGAGATAGAACTTTTTCAGCTCACAAAGTTATCTGTGGTCTCTTTGAAGGCAGTGTGGAGTACTCTGAAGTGTCTGGGACATCAGACAGACCTAGATTGGCATTTCATTTCTCTCATTTATTAGTTTATATCCTGGACAAATCCCTTAAGTCCTCTGAGCACTGGTTTCCCTAGTTTCAAATGTAGGCTTGTGAATTAATGCTTCAATAATCATTTATTGCAAGCTACTAGATGCCAGGTCCAATGCTAGGTGCCTGGATATAAAGATGAATATGTAATAGACCTTCCTGTAAGAGCTGAAACCCTGGTGAGAGGGACAGACATAGTAATACATCAGGGCAGTACCGTGTGATGAGTGCAGGGCTGGAGACATGCATTAGTATGGTTTGGTCACTGAGAAACACTTCTCAAAAGTGATGCTTGAGCTGGCCCCTAAGTGTTGAGGAGGAGGTAGCAAACCAAGCACCAAAGGGAGGGCGCGTGGCACTACAGGAAGAGGCCAGAAAAATCAAGATGCAAAGGTAAGAAATCGCACAGGGTTTGTGCGGAACCAAAGCCACTCAGTGTTGCTGGAGTCTGGAGTTCAGCTTGAGCAGTGGAAAGAAATGAAACCAGAGAGGTAGGCAGGAGGGGCCTGATGGGCAGGGTTAATGATATGGATTTTATCCTAAGTGCAATGGGGAGCTCTTGATGGGTTTCAGGAGGGAAGGAAGGGGGCAGCTTTCTTTGTGAGAGAGATTACTCGGCTGCAGTGTAGAGAATGGATTAGAAGGAGGCAAATTGGAGCAGAGAGACGGTTAGGAGGCTGTTATAATAGTCTGCCGAGAGATGATGAGGGCCTGAATTAGGGCAGTGGTGGCACAGAAGGAGAAGAAGGCATAAACGTAATATCTGTCTCCTGTCGTTGATAGAAGCCCTTTGTGAAGGGCTTTGTAAACAATGCAGCTGTGCACAGAGGTGGGGTTATTATGACGGAGATTATGGTTCTCTGTTAAGGAAGGTATATTAAGTCCCCAGGGCTGAGCTTGGCAGCTGTTCCGAGCAGCCCCCCTCCATACAGCTCACGTTTCCTTCTTGGTTACCTGGTCCTGTGGATTGATGTGCCCAGGCTTGTCTCTCTTCAGTTGAGTTCCTGGTCTTCTAGGCTCACCTTCCCTGGATCCCGGAGGGAACGCGTTATGCCCCTCTTATTGTTTGAGTCCTAATCAGTGTCTGTGAGCCCCTCGTCTCCAAGGTTTCTGCTGTTGATTTGTCCTTGAGTCCTGGAGAACCTGATTTAAAAGAGCCCTTAGCAGACCACTGTGATAACTGCATCACCAGAAGTGGTGATGCACATTGGAACTCCTTATCCACGGCAGGGGTGTTATCACCAGGGTGGTGCAAAATGGGGCCAGAAAGAAGTGTGCATGGACCGAGTGGGCAGCGAGATCTTTGGAGGACTAGCTGGCAAAACAATAACCCACAGGAGAAAAGGAAATGGATCTATTATGAACTAGAAAAATGAGAAGGGGGGGAAAAAAAAGAGAGCCAGGAAAATGAATGAAGAGTCCCATCTTTTCATGGAGAAGAGAATAGCTGTTCACGGAACCCCATCGTCTTCCTCTGAGGCAGTCAGTTACACTACATTTCCCAGCGCACCCACAATTCGACTTGGCCCTATGACTAAAGTCACGTGGAATACAGGGAGAAGCGATGCGTGCCATTTTACCCTCCCTTGTGCCACTCCACACTCTTTTCCCTCATCAGCCTGCCAAATGTGGATACCCAGGGTGACCTTGGAAGCCAGTGTTGGAGAGGGCGGAAACTCTGGCAGCCTCGATTCCTGCACGACTGAGTGGAGCAGAATCCTCCCCACTCCCTGTTGACTAGTCTATGCCTGAGTAAGAAAGAAACTTCTATTGTGTTGAGCTAGTGAGATTATATACAATGGAATGCTACTCAGCCATGAAAAAAGAAATGACATTTTGCCATTCACAGCAACAAGGATAGACTTGGAGGGCATTATGCTCAGTGAAAGAAATCAGACAGAGAAAGATAAATACTGTATGCTATCCCTTATATGTGGAATCTAAAATGTACAACAAACTAGTGAATATAACAAAACAGAAGCAGACTCACAGATATAGAGAACAAACTAGTGGTTACCAGTGGGGAGAGGGAGGGGGGAGGGGCAACACAGGGGTCAGGGAGTGGGAGCTGTAAGACAGGCTCAAGGATGTATTGTACAACATGGGGAATAGAGCCTATATTTTGTTATAACTGTAAACGGAAAGTAACCTTTAAAAATTGTATTAAAATTTTAAATTAGAAACAATTTTAGTTAAAAAATTAAAAATAAAAAATGCAAATTTTAAAAAAAGAAATAAATTTCTATTGTGTTGAGCTGCTGAGATTTCAGGGGTTTTCTGTTGTGGCTACCATTACCTAAACTAATACACCCTCCTTCCTACAATTCCCGTTCCCCACTTCATGGAATGGGCAAGCATCCCTTGGAAAGGAGCCATGGGTCCACAGCAGTGATCTCAGTAGCCAATGTCTATGACGCAGCTCTGGTGGTGGCAGAGAAGGAGCATCTGCTTAGCAGAGGAGGCTCCCTACCTGTGCCATGGTTTGGTTTGCCTTTCGTGTTGAATTCTGTGTCCTCGACTATGTATATCTCTGTATATAAGTTTGGATGTGTGTTTCTCTATGGAATACATAGGTGCCCTGTTTCTTCTATTGTAGATGGTCCATAAAGGGTAGATACCTATTTCTCTCTGGTTGTAAGTAGAGAGGAATAGCTACAGGACACTGGGCATAAGCCAGACAGTTCAGGAAAACAGAGTAGGTACGCCAAGAATAGGGGATCAACCCCGATGGGGGTGGTCAGCACTGTAAAGACCAGGCAGATGGGAGAGGCCAGCAGTGGGCTCCAAGGTGAGGGCTGGCCAGAGTGCTGAGGGAAGAGGCAGCTGTGCAGGCTCTGCCTCCATCATCTGGGATGTACTTGCCAAATGCAATTGGGAAGACTGGGAAAGCCCTCTAGGTACAAATGGATTTGATGCTAGTGATTCGGGGCTGGAGAGGGCACACTGCTTGGCTCCTGGTCATTGGCAAGAGTGCTGATCAGAGAGGACTCTACAGTATATGTGAGGAGAAGAGGTAAAGAAGAAACACTAGAAGACAGGTGGGCCATGACAGTGGTGAAAATCATACTTTTAACGCAGTCCCTAAACTGGAGAAAACTTTTAGACATAGATCGTGAAGCAGCAGTGTGTCCGGGATTCACACGTGGGCAAGGTGGATGATTCATAGGTCACCCAGTGGTTCTCAGAGTCTACACATAATTGTATGTTTAATACTGGAGCACAGCACATCATATTTTCTATTAAACACATTTTTGGTTCCCAAACTCTGAGGATATTTCACTGACCCCATAAAGCCCGTTGACATTACTGGCATTGGCAATGAAACATCTCGAGTTCAACCCAGAGCAACAAGTTTTTGTAAATGTTTTTAGATTAAAGTACAGGCAATTGCTTAAAAATAAAATATTGAGTACTCATTTTCTATTTCAGATATCTCCAGGAATGCTAGAAATGTGTAAGGAGGGGAAATGGGATTCTGCCTGGCAGTGTGCCAGGAAACTAATTACCTGGGGTACTTGAAATGACTCAGTGAATTATGTAGTTACATTGATTTTGTGGATTGGCTGTGGCAAATGGTGAAATTTAAGCTACCCTGTTCATCTGTTCATTCACTCACTAGTGGATCAAGTTCACACTTTACTTAGCCTGGCAAATGAATAATTTCTCAATCTTTGCCTTAGCTACTCTGACCTTCATACCAATCTGAACTTTGCACCAATGTATTTATTCATTCAAATATTTAGATATTTTTGATGTCTACTGTGCAGGGAGCCCTGTGCTAAACTGGGGGATGCAGCAGTAAATATCACCCTTGCTCCATGCCCACATGGATCTCCCAGGTTCCTAGAGGAAATAAACTCGAGTAATTGCACACATCTACAATGATGACCCGAGTAAGTGTAAAGAGTAGAATCATATACTTTCCTGATGTCATCGGGGTGGTGGCTTGGGGCAGGCAAGGAACTCTGGGAAACCTCACCTGTGCTTGGAAACCCCAAACCAAAGAGTGAAGTGGTTGAATGGTCAGATTTTTGAATTACTGATGCAATTACTGATGTTACATAGTATGACCCAGAGTTTCTGTTATCTGGTGTTTCCACAAAGAATCATCCCAATGAACCCTCCTACACTGTTGGTGGGAATGTGAATTGATACAGCCACTATGGAAAACAGTATGGAGGTTCCTCAAAAAAACTACAAATAGAGTTGCCATATGACCCAGCAATCCCACTACTGGGCATATATCCAGAGAAAACCATAATTCGAAAAGATACACGCACCCCAGTGTTCATTGCAGCTCTATTCGCAATAGCCAGGACATGAAACCAACCTAAATGTCCACTGACAGATGAATGGATGAAGAAGATGTGGCACACATATACAATGGAATACTATTCAGCCGTAAAAAGAATGAAACAATGCCATTTGCAGCAACATGGATGGACCTAGAAATTACCATACTAAGTGAAGTAAGTCAGAAAGAGAAAGACAAAAACCATATAACATCACTTATATGTGGAATATAAAATACAACACAAATGAACTTACCTACAGAAATAGACTCACAGACATAGAGAACAGACTTGTCGTTGCCAAGGGAGTGGGGGAGGGATGGATTAGGAGTTTGGGATTAGCAGATGCAAACTATTACATATAGAGTGGATTACAACAAGGTCCTACTGTATAGCACAGGGAACTATATACAATATCCTGCGATAAACCATAATGGAAAAGAATATATAGAGATGTATAACTGAATCACTTTGCTGAAATTAACACAATATTGTAAGTCAACTATACTTCAATAAAATAAATTTTTAAAAAATCATCCCTTCCGGAGCCTGTGCTCCGCAACGGGTGAGGCCACAACAGTGAGAGGCCCGCGTACAGCCAAAAAAAAAAAAAAAAAAAATCCCCAAACTGAGTGGCTTAAAACATCAATTATTTTATTATAACTCACAATTCTGAAGGTCAAGAATTTGAACAGTGCCCAGCAGGAGTGGCCATCTCTGTTCCATATGACGTCTGCTGGGACTGGAACATTCCAAATGGCTTCTCCACTCAGATGTTTGTTGACCTGGCTGGGAAGCTGGACAGCTCAGGATTGGCAGAGACGGCTTGACTGGGGCCTCTGACCTCCTCGGGGCCTCTGTCCTCCTTGGGGCCTCTTTCTCAGGTGGCCACTCCACAGGGGCTTTTTACGTGGCAGCTCAGGGCTCCAAGAAGCTGCCAGACCAAGGCTTTAGCCTGGAACTGGTGCTACCTTGCTTCTATCTCATTGTATTGGTTAAAGTGAGTCACAGGGCCAGCCCTTGTGGGAGGGAGCAACACAAGGGTGTGAAAACAGGGAGGTGTGATTCATTGGGAACCATCTTTGGAGACCAGCTACCACACTCAGGAAGTAGCATTGTTGAATGAAGTTGTTGCTGTTTTTAAATGTAAGTCTTAATCAGGAAGAGCCTCTTTCTCCCCCCAAAGAGTCTACAAATACCTTTCTTTAGCCACTGCTTCTAGAAAATATGGCTCACAGAGGGGGGTAGAGGTTTTCGATTAGAGAGCTAGGTATGCCACTGTCCCGCCACCAGGGGGAAACATCATCTCCAGACTCACAGGCGAAGCAGCAATTCTCTGATCAGGACTCAAGACTTAACTCCGACTTTGAGAAATGGCAGGTGTAAAGACCAAGGTCTTCCTCCAAAGGATTTAAAGCCTCCTGATACATGGAAGTGACACAATCCAGAGAGAGAGAGAAGTGCAGGGACACTCAGAAGAGGATCAACAGACCTTACAAGCAAAACAAAGCAGGAGGCATGGTCCAACCTGGACAGAGGCTATACCCTTAGCTGAAGAAGACGTCAACATCAGGACCCCACAGTGTATTCTACGTATTTCTGCTTAACTGGCTCATAAATCAGACATATGACACTAGGCTTGCCTTGCATACATGTTAAGAGAACATTCTCTGAGGTCAGAATGTCTGGTTGTAAAGCCTGCCTCTTCCACTCACTGGATGAGTGGCCCTGGGTCAAGTTACTTGAGTTTTTTGTTCAGGCTGGTGAAGGCACTCGGCACAGTACCATGTATAACAAGATTTCAAGAAACTTTAACAATGTCATTATTGATATTGTCTTGATGGTTAATTTCATAATTTCCAATGTATATGTCCCTCCAGCTGGATACCTGATTTGGATGGGCTCCTGTATCTGTCTACTGATGTGAGGATTGTAGCTCCCAGGGTGGGCAAAAGCAGAATGATAGCCCTCTTGGCACAGGGAACATTAATGTCTGTCTAAGTGCAGCCAGTACCCAACCTTGCAGCATGTGCTGGGGAGGAAAGCCATTGGCCTTGCAAGCCTGACTCCTGCACAGGGTCGATAAACAGCAGAGTTAATATCCAGGCCGAATCACCTGGGCACCTAAATCATACTGACTCCTCAGCCCAAGAAAGATTTTTTTAAAAAATTGCTTGATGTACAAACCAAGTTATTTTAGGAGTCTTATGTGGATTTAAATATGGTTTTGATTTTTATGCAAAATATTAGTTCACTAGTTTCTATTTATCCTGAATATACTATTCTATTGATTCTGGACCCACGTTTGAATAACTGCATTTGTCAAAGTGTGCCATTGCTCTTCCTCAGAGGCTCTCTTCACCTTGGAAATTGACACCACAGTCTCTGTACATGAGCCAGACATGGAGAAATTCCCTGTCTCCTGAGAGGGTAATATGGGACCGTGGGTATGCACAGACTCTGTAGCCCTGCTGCAGGGTGCAAAAGTGGGTGTCTTTGTCTATTTGGGCTGCTATCACAAAATACCAGACTGGGTGGCTAATAAACAACCAGACATTTATTTCTCACAGTTCTAGAGGTCGGAAGTCCAAGATCACTGTGCCGACAGATTCAATGTCTGGCGAGAAGGGATGAGGGAGCTCTCTGGGGTCTCTTTTATAAGGGCACTAATCCCATTTATGATGACTCTGCCCTCATGACCTAATCACCTCCCAAAGGCTCCATCTCCAAATACCATCACATTGGGGATTAGGTTTCAACATACGAACTTTGGGGGGACACAAACATTCAGTCTATAGCAGGGGACTTCTGCACTTACTAGCTATGCTTCTTACCTTCAGTTTTCCTGTCTGGAAAATGGGGTTAATTGTACCCACCTCACTGGGCTCTTGTGAAGGTTAACGAGTTAACATTACATAAAATATTTAGAACAATTCATGGCACGTGATGAATATACTTCATAAGTATCAGCCATTATTATTCAGCTTCTATATCAAGTGTGGAAGTTTATTCCTGTCCTCAGGCTTCCCCTGTCTGGACCTGGCTCTCAACTCCAAGGACTTCCTTGAACAAGCATGAAAAGGGGCAGAGAGATGCCCTTTTCCAGAGGTAGAGTTCTGCCTGACACCTAGCACCTGGCCTGGGCTTTGAGATTCTTCTAAGAGGCGGAAAAGAATGGGAGGGAAAGTTCTGGGTTCACACAAGAGAACAGAGTGTGAGACCCATTCATGCCACCTGCATACCATCTGCGTGTGTCCTTGGGAAAGTCACATCTCACACAGTAAGACACTCCCTGTGGACAGGGTAGCCGGGCATTTCAGATCCAGGCAGACTCACTGAGAACGGGCAAGCCTGTGTGTCCTGTGTTCCAGCCAGAGTCACCTGAATTTCTTTAGGGACCAGAAAGCAGATGACGGCTGCAGCCAGCCTCCTGGAAATGGGCACAAGGACCCAAAGAGGCTGGCTCCTGGCTGGCTTGTGTTCAGATGCTTGCAGAGTGAGTGGCTCTCTTCTACCCCCAAATCTGACAACCTGTGTCCTCAGAGGCTGAAAGAAAGCCAGCCTGTGAGTGCGTTCTGTGGGCTACTAAATGGCCCCCTGAGTCTGCTCTGTCCTTCCCAGGCAGGCCTTGCTGGCGGGGCTTCTCTCCAAACCTTCTAGAATCAGCTCAGGCCTCTCCAGTCTGCTCTGACCCTCCGCTCCTTTTTGGTACCTTTTCCTCTTACTTCCACCACCCTGGGGTTCATCTATTTGGTTTTCTCTTTGGTGGGAGGGCAGTTCTGCCCTTCCTCAACAGCCCAGACACAGTGCTTACTTCTGTTTGAGGATTTACACTTTTGAGAGGGAGTCGCCAAGAAGTGGGCAGTGTGGACACTGGAGGAACAATGGGCTGAGTTTGAATCTCAATTCTGATCCTTACTAACTCTGTGACTTTGGGCAAATTTCTTTGCTTCTCTGATCCTCTACACTATAAAGTAGAGAGGATAGTACTTAGTATGAAGTATAAAGAATGTCTAGAACTGTGGCAGGAGGGTCACACAGATGTGGACCCATGTGCCACGAAGATGAGTCAAAAGGTCATTCTATCTTAGGGCACCCTAGGGCCAGACTTTAATCCTACATTTAGCCACATCTCAGGCTTCTGACCAAAAGCCCAACCACAGCACTCACCAGAACTCTTTCTCTGACATCTCCAGGCATCCCTTTCCAGCTGGGCAGGAAGTATAAAGCCTCCAAGGAGGACTCGCTGCTTTGAGTTTTCAGCTTTGGTGTCAACCACACAGGTGTCCAGGAAGAGAGTTGGCGTCCTCTAAATACTGAATGAGAACCACAGTGATAAAGACCATCATAGCATAGGGATAATCACAGAAGGTTTTATAAAAATGGGCTTTATATTGGCCACGGATAAGCGTAATCACATGATCCCCATGGTGCTACTTAGGCTATCATTTTTTCCAGGCGGCTCTGACCCAATGGCAGAAACATAAATTCTGCAGAACTTTGGAAGAAGGAAAAGTGCCCCTCTCTTCAGCCCCCTCACCGCTCCATGTCTTAAGAGTGTGAGTCTCTGTTTGCCAGGAGGATGCTGGAGTGAGGCAGGCAGCAGCTAAGCCTTGGCCAAGGCTGCCTTGCCAGATTTCTTGTCAATACCTGTTGACATTTCCAGGCGCCTCTGGTATATTTCTTCATAACATCAGATGGATTACAGGGGCTGTATTGATTTTGTGGTTTCATGTGTGAAAGATCTAACGTTAATCCTCCATTGTTCATTTTCCTTAACCTTTTAATAACATGATAGGGAGGCAACCCATCAGAATGGAAATTGTTTCTGAGTCATGTTGTCATAAATATAAGCCACAGACTGTTTTATTTTATGGGAGCAGCCATATTTTTTTGAAATAATACTAATGATAAAATTTGTATGGTGTATTGCAGTTTACAACGCACTTTCCCCTGTCAACTCATTTAATCCTGATGGCAATCCTGATAGGTAGGAGTTATTTTATTTATTTTGATTTGTTTATTCTGTGAGTCTTCCCACAACATGAATTTTTATTATTATTTGCTGTGTCACAGATGAGGAACCTGCATTGCTTCAAGGTCACACAGCTCTTAAAAATAAGATTTGGAGTCAGGGTGATCTACACTCAAATCCTGAGACTGCCAGAAGTTGTCACTGTGTAACCTTGGATGAGGGGTTTAAGCTCTCCATGGTTTATTTCTTTACCAAAAAAACTGGGATGATGAAACCTTCCTGGGATTTTGTAAGGATTAAAGCTGATGTAGGTACACCACCTGTACAGTACCTGGAACCAAGGAGAGGACCAATAAATGTTCTCTATTATAATTAATATTATTATTTAATAAAGGTAGGATTTGAGCCAAGGACTCTCATGTCAAACCTCAGTTCTCCTTTGCTGGAGAGAAATTACAATCTGGCTTCTCTCTCTCCTTCCCTCCTTCTCACTTCTTTCCGTAACTTTTAAAACCCCAGTGAACGAGCGTAGGTCACAGATGCTGGCCAATGTTCCTTCAGGAACGCTATTCTGTCCTCACTAGCACTGAGCTGCCTCACACCCTTGACTCCGAACCCTTCACTCTGTCCTCCGCCCTTGACAGCTGTCTCTACCCACATTCTGCCCCCTGCTCACCTCTGTTTGGAGTTCGTCGGACTCTTCCTCCTGGCATTTTATCCTCAGGCTCTCTTTCGTGACCTTGAGGCTCTTTTCAATCTGGCTCTTGCTTTCTTGATAAAGACTCCCTGCTCTAGTTCCCAGCCGCACAGAAACCGACTGCGACCCTCCTCGATATTCCTCAGGTTAGTCCCAGCATCCGCAGTGCAATTAACTTGAATCCGGCACAATTACGGAGATACTTCCATTGGCCAACTTTTCTTGTGTCTCTGGCATGTCAGTTTTCTTTCAGCGGAAAACAAATCTGCTAAATCACATCTTCCTTGAAATGATGGTTTCCAGTGCAGCCCTTGGTTTGCAAATTACAGCACCACTTGCAAAAATCCAATTCTTGCTCTACTTAAAACGCCATCAGCACAAAGCATGGATGGCTCTGCAGAATATTATTTTTTGAGTAAGCTCATGTGAAGTTTGATAAATCCTTTTCCTCGTGATCCATAAACCAGATGTTTCCACTGAGATAACATGGCATTATTCGTGGCAAATCTCATGCATTAATGTAACAGATATTAACTAAGCTCTTTCCATCTTCTGTTCAGGTAAATACAGAAAGAGCTGGAGAAAGGTATCACAGCCAACCATGGTCCAGCAGCTTCCTGAAAGCGGGGTGTATCCCAAGCTGAAGTGAAAAGACAGTCACCTCACTCTCATTGTTCCCAGGAAGCACGGAGTAGTGAAAGAGCGAGGGGTTGGGAGTCTGTCTGTCAGGGTTCAAATTCTGGTCACACCATTTATCTGGAGAGCATGTCTCCTGACCTGCAGTTCAGTCCCTCTTCTATAAAATGCAAGTTAGCACACTCATCTCATAGGGCTGTTGTGCGAAAAAAAAACCGCAGATACGCTTCATCTCAGATACCATCCTCTATAAAAAAGGTTGTAAGGAGGAGGTGGGGGAAGAAGGGCCTGGTGAAAACGGGGAAGCTTGAATGTGGGATAAGTAATGAGCTGCTAAGGGACAGAGTCCTGGACTAGCTGTTTGGGGGTGAAGAGGTAGAAGGGGCTGGGGGTCACAGGTCAAAGAGCCTCGTCTAAAGGGAGTGGACGACTGGGTCTGCGCCAGCTTAGCAACGAGGCAGAGGGAGATTCTGGGAGACTGAGGATAGACTTGAAGCAGCACTCCAGCCTG
The DNA here is from genome assembly GCF_005190385.1 of Monodon monoceros. Classification (NCBI taxonomy): domain Eukaryota; kingdom Metazoa; phylum Chordata; class Mammalia; order Artiodactyla; family Monodontidae; genus Monodon; species Monodon monoceros. Next base: position 133,282,779 of record NW_021703774.1, on the reverse strand, counting down.
ATAAGACAGGAAGTGATCCAGGGAGAATAAGGGGCTTGGCTCAAGAAAGTGTGTCAGACCCTGTGGGCACCCTGGGTGGGACACCCATCTCCCACTCTGATGGGGACAGCAAAGTCAGCTCCAAACCCCACTTGCTGGTGGCGCTCACCAGCTCCCTCCGTGATCAGAACTGACTCAGTGCTGAGCAGGGAGGGGCTGCCATTGAAGCTTCTGGGGCATCTAAGGAGGAGAGTCAACAACTGCTCAGGATGTAACTTTATGATGGAATTCCAGAAACGTGGCCACTCACGTCATTTTAATTCCTCCTTGTCTCTTGGAAAGCCTGGGTGGAAATATTAGACTCACCCAGACTTAAGTCTACAGGTAAAACGGAGCCGTGTTAAGTTCTTAGAAGAAGAGAGTAAATAGGAAGAGCCATGTTTGGGAATATTTAGCAGACACTGTTTAAGAGGAAAGACAAGATTACCACTTAGGAGGCTTGTACGGTAGTGGGACGGAGAAGGAGGGATAGGTGGACATGCGTGATCAAGGTGGAACTGTCAGAATCCTTCTGTAAAGGCTGGAGAAGGACGTGTGGGTGGTGGATCAGGTAACACTTTTTCCCTGGCCCCTTGAGGGTACCCTGTCTCTATAGGAGAAAGGCTGGATATCTTACCTACCACGCTCTCCCTTGCAATGGAGAAGCTCAGGAAGTAAGAAAGGGTGAGGCTGAAAGTCCAACCGTGTGGGGTGGCCCAGGCAAAGCTTTGGAAGGGAGAACATGAGGATCACAGCAGCTCACTCCATAGCCTAATGTCGAGTCACTTCTCTGCTGGGCCTCCGCTTTCCACTGGAAGTGTGGGGATCAGTGGTTACTCCTGCTTCCAAGAGAGGATCATGATGGGGTGTATGGTGCACCAGCAGCCACGTGGGCCTGCAAGACCAGACCTACCTCCACTCCTTACCAGCTGTGGACCTCAGATAATCTATTCATATTTAACAGACACGAACGTAGGGTTTACACGTGCCAGGCAGTTTAAATGCCGGCTCATTTTTTCCTCATTACAATGATGTTCTCATCTCTATTTTATAGATGAGGATATGATAGCTCAGAGAGGTTAACTCACCCAACGTCATAGAGCTACTATGTGACAGAGGTGGGCAGCTGGAATTTGAATTGTATAATGTGTACTTTACAGCAAGAATTCTGTTCCTCAGTTTCATACACACACATTTATCTGTATTGATTTATGCATACACGAGAGATAATATTCCACACTCATGGCTCTGTGAAGAAAAACAAATTCTATACATAGCATACTACTTATATATTTAAAAAGCATACTCCTATAACAGGGGTCCCCGACCCCTGGGCCATGGACCGGTGCTGGTCCGTGGCCTGTTTGGAACCGGGCTGCATAGCAGGAGGTGAGTGGTGGGTAAGCAAGCCAAGCTTCATCTGTATTTACAGCCGCTCCCCATCGCTCACGTTACGGCCTGAGCTCCGCCTCCTGTCAGATCAGCCGTGGCATTAGATTCTCATAAGAGCGTGAACCCTACTGTGAACTGCACATGCGAGGGATCTAGGTTGCGTGCTCCTTATGAGAATCTAATGCCTGATGATCTGAGGTGGAGCTGAGGCGGTGATGCTAGCGCTGGGGAGCGGCTGCAAATACAGATTATCATCAGCAGAGAGGTTTGACTGCACAGAGACCATAATAAATCAACTGCTTGCAGACTCATATCAGAGCCCTATCAGTGAGTGGTAAGTGACAATTAAGCTGCATCTGGTGGCAGGCTTTATAGTGGCAAGTGAGTTGATGTACTTCAGTTGTACAGCTGCATCTGGTGGCAGGCTTTAAGTCAGAATCCGACAGTTTGTGCGTGGCCCGCCCATTATTCTATTTACCACTTCCATCCTCGCCTCTTTCCCGCACTGCGCACGTGTCTCAGTCACGGTTTTGGCAAGCCCACACACTAACCCTAGCCAAAATGAGTAAAAAACAAACGTCGCTGGAGAGCTTCTTTGAAAAGGGGGAAAGACCCAATGATGAGACAGCAGAAAACTCTATGACTGCCAACAAAAAGAAAGTTGCATTTAGAAGAAAATACCAAGAGTCCTACTTAAATTACAGGTTCACTGCAACTGGCGATTCACATTCTCCAAGCCCACTTGTATAATACGTGGCGACTGGCTATCCAGCGAAGCCATGAAACCTTCAAAACTGCTTTGCCACATGGAGACCAAGCACCCCGCATAAAAAGACAAGTCTTTGGAGTTTTTCAAAAGAAAAAAACGTAAACACTAAGAACAGAAGCAATTATTGAAGGCCACCACTTCATCAAATGTGTCTGCACTGACAGCGTCATTCTTAGTGTCTAGCTGCATTGCTAAAGCTAAGAAGCCCTTTACTATTGGTGAAGAGTTGATCCTGCCTGCTGCTAAGGACATTTGTTGTGAACTTTTAGGAGAGGCTGCAGTTCAAAAGGTGGCACGTGTTCCTCTCTCGGCTAGCATCGTAAGTAGACGAATTGATGAAATAGCAGAGGACACTGCGGCACAGCTGTTAGAGAGGATTAATGAGTCACTGTGGTACGCAATACAGGTTGACAAGTCTCCCAATGTTGACAACAAGGCAACAATGCTTGTTTCTGTGTGATATATTTTTCAGGAGGATGTGCATGAGGATATGTTATGCGCACTTTCGTTGCCAACCAACACCACAGCTGCAGAACTATTCAAGTCTTTGAATGATTACGTATCAGGAAAACTGAATGGGTCATTTTGTGTCGGTATATGCATGGACGGCGCAGCTGCCGTGACTGGACGGCTTTCTGGTTTCACTACTCGGGTCAAAGAGGTCACTTCTGCGTGTGAGTCTACGCACTGTGTCATCCATTGAGAAATGCTGGCTGGCTGAAAAATGTCACCTGAACTTAACAACGTTTTGCAGGATGTCATTAAAATTATCAACCACATTAAGGTACGTGCCCTTAACTCATGTTTGTTCGCACAGCTCTGCGAGGAGATGGACGCAGAGCACACACGTCTTCTCTTACACACAGAAGTGAGATGGCTTTCTCAAGGTAGATCACTGGCCAGAGTTTCTGAGTTACGAGAGCCGCTCCAGAGATTTCTTTTAGAAAAACAGTCACCACTGGTAACACATTTCAGTGTCACAGAATGGGTCCAAAACTTGCTTACTCGTGTGACATATTCAACCTGCTCCACGAACTCAAACTGTCACTTCAGGGGAGAATGACAACTGTGTTCAAGTCTGCAGATGAAGTGGCTGCATTCAAAGCCAAGCTGGAATTATGGGGGCGACAAGTGAACATTGGGATTTTTGACATGTTCCAAACATTAGCAGAGATTTTGAAAGGGACTCAGCCAGGGCCTTCTTTCTCCCAGTTGGTGCGTGATCACCTATCTCAGCTTTCAAAAGAGTTTGAGCATTACTTCCCAACCACAAAAGACCCCCGAACTGGGAAGGAACGGATCCCTGACCCATTTGTGAATAAGCCAGGTGAATCGACTTTGTCTGTGCTAGAAGAGGATCAACTGCTTGCGATCGCAAATGGCGGTGGCCTTAAAAGTATGTTTGAGACAACTTCCAATCTCCATACGTTCTGGATTAAAGTCAAGGTGGAACATCCTGAGATTGCCACAAGAGCACTGAAAAGGCTGCTTCTATTTCCAACATCCTATCTTTGTGATGCCGGGTTTTCTGCAGTAACAGCAACCAAAGCGAGATTACGGAGTAGACTGGATATAAGCAACACACTTCGGGTGTCACTGTCTCCCGTCACCCCCAGATGGGACCATCTAATTGCAGGAAAACAAGCTCAGGACTCCCACTGATTCTGCATTACAGTGAATTGTATAATTATTTCATTATATATTACAATGTAATAATAATATAAATAAAGTGCACAATAAATGTAATGCGCTTGAATCATCCTGAAACCATCCCCCCTACCCCGGTCCGTGGAAAAATTGTCTTCCATAAAACCGTCCCTGGTACCAAAACGGTTGGGGACTGCTGTCCTATAAGGTAAAACTGTATATTTCTGTAGTGAACATTTGTGAGTGTAAATACTTAGAAGAATCTAGAAGAAGAGACAATGGATAACTGGTTTTCTCTGGGAAGGGAACAAGGAGGGTCAAGAGTTTCCTATATAATGTTAACATTATTATATTAAGAATATATTTATGATTTCTATGTAATTCAAAAATACATAGAATTTAAATTTAATATTAAATACAAATTTACAAAACCAATGGCAAAATAAGTTGGCAGAGAGAGCAGGGTTAGGAGCAAACTTATAAGAGCTTTATATTTATATATTTTACTTTTACTCTACTTTTAATTTTTATATTTGGGAAAACAGATAAAATGCGCCTTCTAAATAAAGCAACACTATTATCAAGTTGTAAGTGATGAACAAGGGGTTTCATAGATGTACTTAGATTGCTTCCCTTTGATCATGTCATGATCTTTTGGGGTGGGGAAGGTGGGGTATGTTGGCGCTTTGCCAGCAATGAGAAGGGACACAGACTGCAGGGGCTTGGAAATAAGAATCCCTGGGCGTTCTTCTTAGCCCATCTTACCAATTGCCGTAATCCCTAAAATATCTTTGGTTTTCGGAGTGGAATTTTGTGCCTGCTGTGTTAGCAGACTCATTCTCTGTGTAAAAACACAACGGTCCAGCCCTCCCCAAACCATGCTCACCTCTTTTGAAGAATGCAGGCAGGGCAGATTCTAATCTCTTTTCTCCAACCAATACTGCTCAACATCACCAAATCACCTCTAATGACAGTTCAATGGATTGAAGAGTCAACCTGGTGTATTGGTGTTTTAAGAACCCAAGTTCCGGAGTTAGACTGGGTATGAATCACAGCCCTTCCAACAGCTACTTCTGTGACCTGGCTACTTTCTCTTTAAGCCTGTGTTATTATCTGTAAAATGGGAACCATAGTAGTTTAAACCTCATAGAGTGCAGTGAGGATGATGAGCTGAAATAATATAGGTAAAGCATTTCACACAGTAACTGGCACAAATTAAAAACTCAACAAATATTACCTATTATTAAGACACCTGAAGAGCATTAGCACTTTTGTCTAATGGTTCTTCCTTTCTTAAAATGACATTTTTTTTTCTGCTTAAAATGTAATAGATATTCATTATAGAGAAACTGGAAAACAAAACCAAACATTTCAGGACAAAGGATAAAATGGAAGTCACACGAATCCTACTACCTGGATTTTTGCAGGCTTTTTTCTATGAATGTATGTGAACGCATATATTTATACAACCAAATTAGATCATAATGTGCACATGATTTTACACTCTGCTATATTGAATTATTAATGAAAAAATGGCCTGGGGAGCCCTGGGACAAAATATAGGTTCTACAACATTATTTTAGCGACTGTATAGTCCACATTCATAAATATATACTTACTGATACTGGAGATAAATGGGAGAGACACGGCCCTGTCTTCAAGGAGCTTATCATTGACCATGAAGGCACAGCCTCCCATTCTACAGCTATAACATGTAGACAGTCTCACAGTATGGAAATTTAGATTTCCAATATTTCTCTATTACACGTAATAAGTGATGAACATGTCAATATCTGTTTGTTCACTACCATGGGAATTTCCATCTTTTAAATTTCAATCTTAGACATGGAATTACCATGTTGAAGATTTTGCAACTTTTAAAAGATTTTGATTTAAAAATATCTTTGAATCAAACACTCAAAGGGTTTGAGGGTGTCTGTTTCCTCATATCCTCACCAACACAGGGGTAATTACCTTTTGAATCATTGCTAATCTGATAGGAAAACACAATCTTGATGAATTTCTTTGATTAGAAAAATTTATTCAGTTAAAGAAATACTTTTTGGCCCTTAACAATATTGGAAACATAAGGTATGTAGCAACATAAAATTTCAAAAAGTACAATAAAGTTTAGGTGAGAAGTTTGTTGTCTCCCTCTTGAGGCCCCCCTCTCCAGGGTTACTCACTGCAGGGTTAGTATGCGCCTCATATCGCTCCATGAAAACAAGGACTTTACCTCCCCAGCATGTAGAACAATGCCTGGCACATAGCAGGCACTCAATAGATACTTATTAAATGAGTGAGCAGTTTCATGAATATCATCATAATAATTTTCTATGGATCTATAAACACCTACATACATATTTTTTATACTATTAACAGAAATGGGAACTTAACAAACCCACTCTTCTTATATGTCTTTGACACTGTTTCATATAAGATTTAGAATCATTTCATTTTTTAAAAACGCTGCATCATACTGTAATTTAGTTAATGTGCTCCCTATTGATAAAACATTTTGCTGTTTTCTACTTCTAGCTCTTACTTATGGGCCCTTTGCATTTCTTCTTTGGGAATTGTTTGTTCATATTTATTTATTTTTCTATAAACTTTTTCTGTAAGCTTTTAGGAGCTTTCTGTGTATTCAGGATAATAAAGCTTTGTTTATAATGTATGCTGTAAATAGTTTTCTAATTTTTCCATGGCCTTTTAATGTTGTTTATGGCATTTTTTACATAAATTTTTATGAAGTTAAATCTCTCCATATTTTTATAAGTATATATATTTTTGCATTTGGTGTTAGAAGACTTATGAGGGTCTTTTCTACCTCTACATGAATATTCATTAATTTTTTCTCATATACTTTGATGTCTACATATGATACATTTGATATTTAATTTATATGGATTAAATTAACTATATGGTGTGAAGAGTCTAACTTTTACTAACAGTGCTTATTTTCCTATTTCCATTTATTGAATAGTCTTTATCCCCACTGATCTGAATACTTTCAATTATCCATTAATCAATTAGACACTCATTTCTTGAGCTAACTTCTGTAGCTCACTTATATTGTTTCCCTGATCATGTTATTCTTTGTCCTATACCAGTAACTTTAAATTATTTTAGCTTTATGTTTTGAGATCTGATAGTACATTTATCCTCATTACATTTTCTTGAATATTCTCACATGCTGTTCTCTCCAGATATGCTTTAGAATATTACTGAATATGAATATGTTGTTGAAGATGCAGAATTGAGATTATGATTGAAATTGCACTGTTGTAAGTTGATTTGGGAGAACTGACATTTTTATAATCTTGAAACTTCCTCCCTGAATTTGTTCAGTTACTTTGTGCCTTTTGACAAGGTTTTGTAATTGAAAAAAATATCTAGATCTTACATATTTAGTATTAAATTTATTCTTGGGTATTTTATTCTTGTTATTATTAATGAAATCTATTTTCCCATTAAGTGTTCTAAAAAGTTATCTATAGTAATATAGAAAATATTGATTTTTATATATTTATTTTAAAACGAATCACCTTAATTCTTTCATTAGTTTTTACAGCTTCTGGTAGGTATTTCCTATTAGAAAATATTATCTGCAAACATTGATAATTTTCTCATTTTACATTAAATACCTGATTTTTCTTATATCCGTGCATTGCACTGTCTTAAATTTCAGAATGTTATATGATAGAGATAATGGCTCACAGCCTCCATCTGATTTTAATGGGGACGCCCTCAAGTTTCACTGCTATGTTTCCTATTGGTTGGAGATTAATGTTCTTCATCATGTGAAGGAAATTCTCTAATTCTAGTTTCCAGTGTTTTTCTTGAAGAAGATAATGAATTTTATCAGATGTCTTTCCGGCATCCACTAAGATGAGACGGTCTCTCTTGACCTATTAATCGCATTCCAAGAATCAACTTTATTTGGTCATGGTTTACAGCTGTGTTTAATATGCTACTATTTAATTCAGGAATTTCTGATTAATCATTAGAAAGATTAGGCTATAACTGGTACAACTTTTTTGATGTTTTATTATTCTAGCTCTGAAATATAAATTGAGAAATTGGTTTTTCTGTGTTATTCAATAGCTTAAATAGTACATCATTTTCTCCCTTCATTTACAGCCACTCCAGGCACACCACGCTCATTGGCTGTGCCAGTTCTGCTAAAGCTTTTGCCTCTGCTGCCACTGCTTCATGATGAACTCCTACTCATTTCTTAAGACCCAACTCAACCATCAGCGCTTCCACCATTCCCATATCAGCTTGTGCCTTTCTTCCAGCACTAATCCTACTATAATTTATTCATCTATTAACCGCTTCTCCCTACTAGAATCTGAACTTCTTGAAGTGGGAATAGTCATGTACACATCTTAAAAATATTTCTGAATCTCCACTGCTTATCACAGGACCTGGTGCATAGCATGTGCTTAACAACTCTTTGTTACATGAATAAATCCTTGATACATTTTTGCTTTAAAGTTTGCCAGTGAAAAAATTTCAGAGATATGTGTATACTTCTTTGCCTTTCTTTGACAATAAAATAGAGATAATAATCACTTATTGCCATTCTGCACACTTGGTAGAGTTACTGGGATAATAGATGTGAAAGGATAAAGTAAAAGAATTAAACACAAAAATACACAATAGTTATCACTCTTTCTTTAGTATTAATAATAGGTAACGTGTATTGGGCACTTACTATGTTCCAGGTATGAAATTTTCAAATTTACGCCTCATAGCAGCCTTATGAGGAAGATACTATTGCCTCAGTTTTACATGTGAGTGAATTGAGTGTTAGTGAGCTTAAGTGACTTGTCTGAGGTCAAACAACTGGAAAGTCGTGGAGCCAGAACCTATGGAGACTTCCCGATAAAATCGGGCGCATCCAGGTTGGTATGGCCATAGACCATCAAGACTTTTCTGAATTCAGAGACAACATCTGGAAGCTACTTCTATACTGACCTGCCAGTAAAGACAGTGTGCTCCACTTTTGGAAGAAAAGAGACAAATGATGAGCAAAGGGTGAAGATCTGGTCAAATACTCGACTTCCCAGGTTCTGCCTAAGGTTAGTGCACAATAGGAAGAAAAAACTATCGAGTATCAACCTGCTCAACTTTTGCATCACTTGTTTCTTTTCTGATGAAAGCGGACTAACCATCGACTAAGGTTTCCTTTACTTTTAGTTTATGATAGGATGTTGCTTCATTCTAAAAGAATAAACATGGACTGTGTGATCACTGACCACCTTTCTTTTATCTCCTCTGAAAGTCTGAAAGGGTACAAGACAGGTAAGAAGAAACAACTTCTCTTTAACAACTAAGTCCTAGATACTTGAGCTCATGGCCCTGAGCTATGGGTAACTGACTTCTATAATCTGAAATGAGACAGATTTCAAGGTGCCTTCCCAGTAGGCACGGTGCGGTTACTAAAAGTACAGTAGGAAGAAGGACAGCTTAGCATTTCATCGTTGACAAGGTGCCAGCCGTGATCGCTGCTTATTCCCTCTCCCCACATCCTTGCTCGTTCCCCACTCCAGGCTGTGACCCCAGCGTGAGTGACAGAAATGGCAAGAGGTTGTTCCGAAGATTAAAGACCCAAGTCACCAGAGGCTGCTGCTTCGCGAGAATATTTAGACAGTTTCCACTTGGCAGTCATTAATATTCTTCAGCAAACGAAGAACAGAAAAACCTGTTCAAAAAGGTTCCCTCTTCAGATCTCTGTGTCTTGAATGATAAAATGAAGGCCAGGGTTTTTGTTTTGAAATTAAATATTTATTGGATCGGGTTAGTTATCACTGTTTTTGAGACAAAAACTGGATTTTTCTTTTGTTTCTGCAAAAATCTAGTCATTTTACTGAAGAATCCATTTCTGTACTGAATCAGTTGGACAATGCCGGGTATGATTTTTCTAATAGACACTACTTGCAATGGAATACAGAAACACTCAAAGTATTTTATAGAGCGTGCATGAGCAATTTGACATCACAGAAACCCTGCAGACAGAAGCGACCATGGAAGAGAGGAAAGGGACTTGGAGGTCAGACCCTGGGAACGACGACAGCCTCTGGGTAAGCATCAGCTCTGTTCATTGATGGCTGTTTTGTAACATCTCTGAGTGTCAGTTTCCTAAGCTATAAAATGGGGAGCACATTTCTTTTCTTCTCAGGGCTTGTGTAAAACTTTGGAAATGACAGCTGGAAAATGAGTGACACATATAGATACAGAGCAGCACAAGAGTGGCAGCTATTATCCCTATTTTAACATAAATACTGAGAATCCGTCAGTAAATGGCTTGAAAGCCATTTACGTCTGTTTACTTTTTTTTTTTTTATCTTTCAGGCACTGTTGCTAACAATTTCCTTGAATTTAAACATCTTTTAAAAGGTTTCAAAGCTTTGAAGGTTGATTTCAATGAAACCTGTTTTTATTCCAGGCGTTTTTCCTACTGTCATTCTGAGTAAAACAAAAACCATTTGCTGTCAAAACAACAAGGGTTTGCTCTGAAGCACAAAATGAAAGCAGGTATGTCTGCCTGATTTATTTTGGCATCCGCCTAGCAGTTAAATAGGACACCTTTTAATTTGTCACTTCTTTAAGATTCAGTTAGGTTGGAAAAGTAAATCACCAGTGCTTGTTTTCAGCTAAACTTGAACTACTTGGTCAAAAAGGTATATTTTTTTATCCCTCAGACACATACCATTTCAAAAGTGCCAGTTACAGAAGAAACTACAACAGTTGGCAACATACTTAAGATATTAAGATTTAATGTTTTTAAATTTTTACTTAAACTGGAGGAAGCTAGAAATTGAACTTATTTATCAAAGATCAACTAGAGGTCTGTGAAGAGGCATAGAAGGTCAGGCTTTTCAACAAGACCACGTAGAATTATTTAAAAGGGTGAATATCCAGCTTTTAAAAAAATTAAAATCAACTATGAGTAAAGAGACTCGAAATTTAAACTTTAACTCTACCATCTGCTAGCTGAAGAAGTTATTCGATCTCTCCAAGTCTCAGTTTCTTTATATATAAATTGGGGATAACGTCTACTGTTTAGAAGATTAAGTGAGGCAATGGCCATACAGCATGGAGCATCTATCGGGCACATACTGGCTGCTCAACAAGTATGAGGCGCTATTATTCAGAAAGACTTCTGTAACATTTTCTAACAATTCCGACCAAGAGTGAGCATTTCTTACTGTATGAAAGTTGTTTCTTCTATTTGGCCTAAATTTATTTTGCTGGAATCCATTCTCTCATTTTCTCAAAGTTGTTGGTAACATCTGTTTAATACTTTCTGTTTAAGGAGGCCAGATTGAGGGCATGTGTTTATACAACCATTAACATAACCATTCCTAAACAGAGGTGCTTTTTGGCATCTCAATGACCTAATCATAATCTGTATGCTGGCTGATTACTGGATCAACCAACTGATTTAATAGCAAGAGGAAATAAAAATGACACACACACACACACACACACACACACATACACACACGTGCTTTTCTTTTTCTGTTCTTCAATATAAGTCAAGGTCCAGCTTCAGACTTCTTTTCCTTTTATGTTTTTTGTGTGGAGTGTGTGGGGAATGTAAAGGAAGATCAATGCTTCCTTCTTTGAGTCCCTTAAAGCAGGTGCTCTTTTTTTTTTTTTTTTTTTTAAGGCAGATGCTCTTGAAATGAACTATGGGGCAACTCTTTGAGAGTCTAGGTTAAGTTTGGTCTTCCAACCGTTTAGCAGGTTTTCTGTTTATTTTTTATTTTATTTTTTTTTAGTAGAAGACACAAATCCATAGGGTGAATCCTGGGGTCTTTCCCAACTTTGAAAGTCCATATGCTAAATGTGGTCCAAACACTGCATCTATACGTGGTGTGCTTTTTCTGACAACTTCCTCCTCATTCCACGCTGTGGCTGGTTTTCCAAGCGGAGCCAGTACCTGAACTGAACGGAAGACAAACTGATCTAACTCCTCAATGAAGCTCGCTTTTTCTGGCCCAGTGCCAGGAAAACAGAGGCCTTCACCTGGTCTGATGGCAGCTTTGAGAGAAGCAATTTCCTCTTCCGATCCCTCACTTGAATATCCCGTAGAAGCTTGTGGAATAAAACCAGGCTAAACTGTTGTTCTCAAACATGTTTATTTGTAACAGTTTTACATGGAGTGTTACAGAAATTAATGGAAAATTTCTAAAAATTTTGCTGTTCTGTTGAATGCATTGTACATAAAGTTAAAAATAATGTGTCCATATATGTTAACAAACTGTCATCTGAGGTAAAGTTAAAGTAGGTCTAGAAATGTACTGCAACAGTCATTTTCTCTTTCTCATCTTTATTAAAAAAATATGTGTCAGAACGCAGAAATTGAAATGAACCAAACCCACAGAGTAAACATTTTTTTTTTTTTTTTTAAGAAGGTGCCCGGTACATTACATGATGGGGTTTCAGTAGACACTGGGATGAGTACGAATTATCAAAAAAGTCTTGCGGCATGTAAAGATCGGAGAGCTATGGGGAATGGGGACAGAATGACAGGTGGTGTTTCCCTGGTTTCAAAATTTAAAGTGACAAATTTCGTGCTAGTGAAGAATGAGGAATTAACAGTTGTACATGTGGATTTTCTACCAATCTGACTGGAACTGTGCAGACTCCCCCATGGCCTTTTGGTATTGGCACCTCAGCTCTTATTTGGAAATTTCACTGTATTCCTGGGATAGGATACGGTGGTTCTGAGTTCCCCAAACAGTGCTTATTAAACAGCAGAATTCTGCCAATGATAACATGGATGGCAGTTTAAAATCTTGACTTTATTCCGCTCACTTTAATGCATCACAGGGGCCATCTTCTTTAAGTTCAGAGCCAGTTACATTTTCAAGCACATTCAGTGAATGATGACAAGTCCACTGGGCTGTCACTTTCTTCTATGAAATGAGCTCCATACGGTGTACCTGAAATAGCAACATCAGCCAGAGTTCACTTTGAATGTGTCAGAAGCAACCCACGGAATCAGTGGAAGGGTGTGATACTGCAAGACAAACTCAAGACAGCCATATTGAGGGAGAAGATAGCACCACTGGTTTAGAATCAGAATCATGGACAACAGAGCGATTTAAGTCATTTCCCCATGGGAACTGCCTATCTCATCAAATCCTCAGAAAACACAGTTGAACTGGTCTCAGGACAGCTCTCATGGTTATCACACCTTTCCCATTTTCCCCTTCATGTGGAAGGATCAACTCATCAAAGGTATGCACATTCCTGAAGAAATCATGTCGACCAACATGTGACAGCTACAGAGGAAGGTAAATGGCCCTTTTCACGTTTCGGGTTCTTTAGACTTTGCACATTAGGGTGACGCTTACATCTATTCTGTAATGGACATTTTTCCAGTTAACTGGAAAACATTCAGATTCCAGTGACCTGTTAGTGTAAAACTTGGGCTTCAAACAGTTAACAATCACCTTGACTTATCACTTTTTTTCTTGGTATACCTTCTTCCAAACCATTTTAGTTTCTATTGATATGAAGAATCAAAGTACACAGGCCAATTGAAGTCATTCATATCAAGGTAAATCCTACTTTTCAAATTTTAAAACCAAGTAAGGATAATCACCCCCACCCCCAATCCAATTCATCACACGATTTTTTTAAAAGTTTTCTTTTTAGTGTTAAACCACTAAATTCAACATACTGTAACTGCATAGGAACATCAGGAAAACACATTTGACCTGTAGAACAATTCTCTGTAGGGCAAAAAATATATAGATTCTTTATGAAAATCATGTGCTAAACATACGAACCGAACACTGCACTTTTTGTCTCATAAATGTAAAAAAAGGAAGCTTAAACTCTTCTGTTTCACGTACAGACAGTCCAATGATGTCTACGGGGGTCGCTGGGAGTGGAGAAGTGGGAGGGAGTTTCAGAATCTGAAACTGGAGTTTCAGTTCACAGGCCTTCAGAGCGTGAACTGTCTCTTTCTTGTTTTAGGCAGAGGGCCGGAACTCTCGCGGAAAGGCTTAGATTATTAGCCGATGGAGTCACATGCTCCTTTCCTGATCACTAGTTGCTGATTGGACGACTGCTCCTGCCTGCTGCCCCTGAACTCCAGCTTCCTACCATACGCTCCAGAGTAACATCTGGAAAGTGAGCCCCATCCATCAGGTTTGTCACATCTTTCACTCAATCTGCTACCTTCTCTACAGTGTAATGGCATTATTAAAAAGCATTTTCATTAACATCTATATTTACAAAACAAAACTGGCAATTTTTTTTCATTAGAACTCCTTAAAGCCATTTCCCTTAAATATTTAAAGAGTTTAATGGTAAGCTTTTTTTTGTTTCAAGTTATAAAATAAAAATCCCATTTGAATTTTCTGACGTAGAAAAAAGAGATAGAGATGAACCATTGTGACCACAGAATCAGTTTGTTACTCTGAATATTCATGTCACTATTGTTCCATTAGAAAGTCATTTTTTAAGATCTCAAACCACATTACCAGGATTGTACCATAACTATTTGGCAAATGACTTTTCTTTGAAAATGGCACGTGGAGAAGACACTGTCTGCATAGCATCACAGCAGCAAGATATCGGAAAAATAAAAAATCTCATTTTATTGGACTTAGAGTTTAGAGCTTCTGAGGAAATCAGATGCATTTTTCATCTTTCTCATCAATGGGATTCGATGTCCTTTCCTACTCACAGAGTGAAGGTTAAACCGAAAGCTGTCTTTCTTCACCAGGATGCAGAAGAGCTAAAGGGTTGTTTTGGCAACATTCTTGATCAAAAAGAGTCATCAACCACTCATCTGTCTTGCGATTTCAAGTGAATTCATTTCATATGAGGTTTTTTTTTTTTTTCCCAGTTCGATTTCTTCACCAATATCTAAAAAAAGTCAAAAGCAATACAAAAATGTGTACACCCATTAATTTTCAAACATGACAAAGAAAGGAAAGGGGAAAAAATGGCAGACCAGGCCTTGTGGAGTGATGTAAATACATCATCCTGTTTGGAAAGGCATATGGATGATGATATTGTGGTGACAGAGACCTCTTACTTTTGCCTAAATGACGTCAGTGCCAACCCTGATGTAACTCTCTGAGGCCTGTCACTCCAAATTTGATGTCTTTACAGTGGCCCACCGGTAGAGAAATAAAAAGAGAACTATGGTTTCGCATACTGGGTCATCTTATACCCACGTGTTAAGAGAGCTTAGACTCTCTGTCAAGAAAGCATTTGCTTGATTTGTGATTTAATGTTGGGTATGATTTTGTATGCTTTTGTGTGTTTGTTTTTGTGCTGCCATAGATATCTGCCAGTGGTTGCCAAAAACTCTTAGTTCCCTCTTCCAAACGAGTTCCATTGGGCAATCGTGAATTTCTTCGTGGGATGAGGTGAGGTGAAAGAATACAAGAGAGCCTGTCGCGATGCTGATTTCCATGCCAGTCTTGAAGCGCCCGCCACAAGCCCGCATTGATGCTATTTCTTAGATTTGTTGATCTGCGCATAAAGAGGCTCCAGCTCCTATGGACAGAGGGACAAAGTGAGATCTGCTCTTTTCCGGATAGGATTTTCTGAGACAGCATGGGAAGGAGGGTTTGGGATTAGAATAGAAAGGTGACAGTTTATGATGAATGACCTTAGGTTATTTTGGGATTATTCAGTCATGGTGCATATCATTTTGGTATCTTTTTTATCCTTAAGAAGAACAACTCACCCAGTTTTGCCCCTGGTTTTCAAGCTGAGCCTGACTGCCTGTTAGGGAAATCGCAGGGTCTAGTAGACAGAGCTGGACCAGCTGTGTGATACGGACAAGATACTTACACTTTCTGAGCTTCAGTTTCCCCAACCACAAAATGGGAATAATACTGTTTATCCTACGTGGTTCTTGAGAGAATTAGAGAGAATATATATAAAGCCTCTAGCACAGTGCTCAGCAGGAACAGGTCTTCAGAACATGGTAACAATGACCATGAGTCAAGTGAACATTTTTCCAACACGGTTTTATGAAATCCACTTGAGGCTGCTGAAATTCCATCTCAAACCGCTCTTTGGTTTCTACAAGCAGTGATGACTGGGTGCATTTTAGAATAAGAGAAATGGCAATCGTGCCGTTAGCTCTTAGTTAAAAGCTTCTCGAACTTGTTTCGATCCACTCAGCTGCGTGAGGTTTGGCGGGTCACTTGCCTGCACCCATGGGGCTGTCCTAAGACATACACAAGGGTTTTCACCAACATATGACACAGCAAACCTCCAATCCAAATGTAGATGGGAAATGGTGTTTGGCCTTGTTGAAATCGCTTCAGACTTCAGCTCATGTTGAAATGGCCCAGGGTGCACTGGCCAAGCAGATCACGTCAATATTCTGGTCTTAGGCATGCACAGGCCCTTCTATTAAAGTTGGCCTTCCTGCTGTCACTCTTGGATATTTGTACCAGAATCAAAAGGACACAGTGACATCTTAATTCTGTCATATTTTATATATTAGCCTGCCTCTTGCCATGTGAGTAAAGATCCCTTTTAACTGCTTATTTTCCTGAAGCAACAGATTGAACTGGCATTCTATAGCTTCTCCTGTGTGTCTGGCGCCATGCTTAGATATTTTCAAGTACATTGTCTTTTAAAAACATCACAACAGCCTTGTAAGGCAGGTGATTTATCTCTTTTGCAAAGGAGAAACCAAGCACAGAGAAGTTAAGTAGTTTGTCTATGGTCACACAGCTAGTAAGTTTGGGACATGGGACCTAAAAGTAAGGTCCAGTGCTTTTTCTCATCTATTATAACAGCTGCCATTAAAAATAAAAACAAAAACAAAAACCCTTCAATCTATGGTGTTGTAGAGTGTTTTGGAGTTTATAAAGCACCCTTATGTCTTATTTTATCTGCCTAACAGTCCTGGGAGTGGTTTATATTCTTTCCATCTTCATTTTGCAGATAAAAACTGAAAATCAAAGAGGTTGTGTGATCTCAAAGTCATTGTGCTGCCTGTCATGGATTTAATATATTGTACTACTTGCTTTTATTGTAAAGTGGGGATGGGTTAGAAGATAATTTTGTCCAGACCCATCATTTTACAGATGAGGAATATAAAGCCCAATGAAGAGAGCTTTTGTTTCCCCAGAGTCACAAGGTTACTTAGTAACCATGCCGTGAATAGAATCCAGGACTCCTGAGATCAGGTAGGTACAGGATGTCTTCTTCTAGAACTCATCATCTCTGTATTCTTTCAGGAAGAAGGAGCTTCCTACCCTTTGAGGCACCCAATTCTGTAAAAGAACAGACTGCCAATTTGTCCCTCGATGCTTTCCACCCATGGGACTTCATACCGGCCTTGGAAACATAAAGAATAAGTGTAACACTTCTTCCAAATATCTGATGATAGAAAGTTGGAAAGCCCATTCTTCCATGCCCTACTTGAGCTACCACTTTCCCATTCCACCTGCCATTTTACATGTGGACCCAGCACTGTAGGTGCACAATGAAGGTCTGCTGAATGAATGAATGTCTAGGATACACTTTCTACTTTTTTCACTGTTCTGATCCCTTTGTCCTAAACACACTCTCCCTTGGCTTTATTCTCCCATAATTGAATCAAAAATCAAAATCTATAGCAAGATGATTTATTAAGCACCTAATCTATTCTCTGCCAACGTCTTGAAATGTTTCAAATACCTGTGGTAAGGCTAAACATGGAACTTTACTGTGTGTTTGCGTTCTGGGTGCGAGGTGGGTGGAGCAAAGCTAGAGTGGTAAAGTAGTGAAGTACCACTACTGGGAAACATTTCCTTTTGCCTCCGCTGGGCTACAAGGATGCATCTTCATCTTTCCTGGGTAGACTTTCTCCGCTCACTCTGCTTTTTGGATGCCCTAAGAAGTCTGGCTGCCTTGATCTCACCCTACATTTGCTTTATTCCAATTTTGGAAACTAATTTATTCAACTGAGAATGACACCTAAAAACAGAAGAAGACAGCAGGCTCAGACACGGTAATTAATGCCACACTGCGTAAACTTTCTGCAGCTGAGATAAATATTCACACATCTCCTGCTTGCCGGAATTTAGCTTCAAATACCCATCACAACAGCGGTAACGACTGCAGTCAACTCTCAATTATCCCCACTAAATGAAGGGGAGCAGTGGTGTGTAAAACCCCAAGCAGCAGATAATCCCAAAGTCTGACACTCTGATGCATTATACGTTTTGGCAATAGCTTTACCTTCCTTGTTACAGAATCTTAGGCTGTCAGAGCTGGAGGGGAGCTAAGAAATCATTTGATCCAGAAATTTCTGACCTGACTTCTGGCAAGGTCACCACGGGGTCTTTAAGCTATTTTCAACATTCCAAAAAGCCTAAATGGAATCACACATTAACATAACACGCTGTTGATATTTTTTGTTTTCTTTGGTCAGATCTGACCACATCTCGGCCCTGCTTCAAATCCTTCAACGGCTCCTCATTACCCACAGCGTAAGGTCAAAGCTCCTTCACTGGGCACATGAGACCCATTAGTCTCGTAGTCCATTAGAGCTAATAAATGTCCCTTCCAGACCATGAATCAAAAGTTACCCTTCCTGGGACTTCCCTGGTGGCAAAGTGGTTAAGAATCTGCCTGCCAATGCAGGGGACATGGGTACGAGCCATGGTCCGGGAAGATCCCACATGCCGCAGAGCAGCTGAGCCTGTGTGCCACAACTACTGAACCTGCGCTCTAGAGCCTGCGAGCCACAACTACTGAGCCCGTGTGACACAACTACTGAAGCCCGCGCGCCTAGAGCTCGTGCTCCACAACAAGAGAAGCCACCGCAATGAGAAGCCCGCGCACCGCAACAAAGAGTAGCCCCCGCTCACCGCAACAAAGAGTAGCCCCCGCTCACCGCAACAAAGAGTAGCCCTCGCTCACCGCAACTAGAGAAAGCCCATGCGCAGCAACGAAGACCCAATGCAGCCAAAAATAAAAATAAATAAACTTATTTAAAAAAAAAAGTCACCCTTCCGGTCACGTACATCATGCTTAAAAAAAATTCTTATGCTTCTGTCACAAGGATCTTTCTGAAATGGATTTTGACATGCCAGTTTCCTGCTTAGAACGACCCTCCCAGCTCCTTAAGCCCCCAAGGATAACGCAGACTCCTCAGGATGGTCCACAGGGCCCTTGCAACATGGCTCCCCCTTCCCATCCGGCCTCATCTACTTCCTTTCTCTCCTAGGCTGCACCTTCTTCCCTGTACATCTGGTCCCCCCGATATGATGGGATTTCCCATCCCTGAGACTCTGCTTAGACAATTCCTTCCACCTTCAGGACCTCTCCTCGTCCTGCACCTGGGGGTTCATACTTTCAGAACCAGCCCAAATAGAAGGGCTTCCTGGACTATGTAGGCGACGTGGACCACTCTGCCCCGGACTCCAGCAGTGCCCTGTGGAGTCTACACTGCCATCATGTTATCTCCTGGTGCCTTCTACACAGTGAGCTCCGCTGCACCTTTCACGTCAGCATCCCAAATTCGGAGCCCAAGCTTGGAACCTGGCAGGCGCACCCACTAACACGGAGCGTGAGGATGTGAATGAGTGAATGAAAAGTGCTTCTCTTACTGGGAGTTGGCAAACACTTCTGAACTTTAAGCTCATTTGTGAATCTGACATATTAATAATCTTCATTTCCAGAGGACAACAAAGTAGATAGAAACCATGCAGTAAAAATGAAAACAAATCAACTCTCCGCCCTTTGGCTTAAGTTGAATACCCTGTTTTCTGGGAGGTGCAATGAAAGAGTGCAAGCACACAGATGGGAAATCGGGCAGATCCAGGCTGGTATTCCTACTGCCAACTACTGCCTGCAGCCACAGACCACCGCGAACACGCTTGCACTTGAACAAGTTGGGTTTATTACTCATTACAACGAGGGGAACCACGGGCAAGTCTGGAAGAGGTGATTAGAAAGGGCTTCTTATAGGTTTAGGCTTATATTAGATGTTTAGGGGGAGGGTCAAGAAAGTAAGGCTTCTCTCTGGGTTGGATGCTTTCAGGAAGCTGGAGTATGATTATCTTAATAATTCTTATCTGCAAGGCAGGTAGCATGGAACAAGGCTAAAGCCAGGAGAGAAGAATATTTGGTCATTTTTGGAATTTGGACAATGTTCCTGTCAGCCATGGCTACCGAGTGGTCTGGATGTGTCCTGACCCATCGCGGTCGCGAATGCTTTGTGGGACACTGGTGCTCTGTGAAATTGTTTACGTCTAACAGGACACCAAGGGCCCAGCTCTTGGCTGTCAGGCTGCTGTTCCCTTTCTCACTGTCACCTACTTAGTAACCATAAAACTCCGTGTAGGGCTTCCCTGGTGGCGCAGTGGTTGAGAGTCCGCCTGCCGATGCAGGGGGACACGGGTTCGTGCCCCGGTCCGGGAAGATCCCACATGCCGCGGAGCGGCTGGGCCCGTGAGCCATGGCCGCTGAGCCTGCGCGTCCGGAGCCTGTGCTCCGCAACGGGAGAGGCCGCACACAGTGAGAGGCCCGCGTACCGCAAAAAAAAAAAAAACTCCGTGTAGGTTACTTAACCCTTCTGGGTTCCGGTTTTCTCGTCTGTAAAATGAGTCTAGAAATCCTCATTGAGGATTGAAGGAGAAAATACACATTGACTGTCTGGCACAGAGCCTGGCAAGGAGGAGGTACTCCAAAAACGGTTAGGTTTCTTATGTCTGGGCATGTGGCTCTATCCCTTCCTTTATAGAAGATGGTTTTAGGCCTAAAAATCACCTGTAGGTGGCTTTCCAAAGTCCATCTCCTTCATAGACACTACTTCATAGCATTAACTGGGCTGTCAGGAAACCTAATAATGGCACAGGATCCGCCTTGGGAAACTGTGTAGAGAGAATGCGGGGTTAATCTAAAGGATCTGGTTGGAGGGCCCTGTGGATGGCAGAGACTTCCACGTGTTTGCAGATGACTTTAAGTATGAAGTATGAGCTCACGTACAGAAGTCAAGTGGAATCACAGATTTAGAATAATAATAGCTTATATTTACAGAAACCTTTACAGTCTCTAAAGGGGATTCCTCGATCACATACATGGTCTCATTTGGGCATCGCAGAGTCTGTAACCTGGGTATTCCTATCTCCATTTACAGGGAAGAAGCAGGGCTCCCCAGAGTTTGGTGACTGGCCCAAGGTCACTCAGCCAGCATAGGGCAGAGCTGGGATATAACCAGCTTTGTTATTTTTTTAGCTTTCGTATTGCAGTAAAATATTTAGAACAAAGCATTTGCCATTTTCATCATTTTTAAGCATACAATTCAGGGACATTCACCACACTCACCATGTGGTGCAACCATCACCATTATTTCTAAATCTCTTTTTTCACCCCAGATAGACTCTGTACCCATTAAGCAGTGACTTGCTAGTCCCCCTGACCCCCAACCCCCGGTAACTAACCTCTTATCTACTTTCCATCTCTATGAATTTACCTATTCTTATTTTTAAATCAACTTCATTGAGGTGTGATTTACATACGATGAAATGTTCCCATTTTAAGTGTACAGTTTGATGAGTTGTGAGAAGTATACACACCCATCTGGCCCTCCCCAGAACCATCAAGCTATAGAGCATTTCCTCACCCTAGAAACTTCCTCGGGGTCCTGCTCAGTCAACCCTTCACTCCAGTGCGGCAACCACTGACCTGCTTTCGACCTCTGTAGATTAGATTTGTTTTCCTGAGCGTTTCATGTAAACACACCCAGCTCTTTCCTAAGCCCACTGTCCTCTCCACTGCCACATGACCCCTTTTGTAAAACGTCAAAGCAAGAAGGGCCATCGATCTGACGGTTCCTTTCCTACAGGAAGAAATGGAGGCCCCCCAGATGTGAGGGTTTTTTTTTTTTCCCCCCGAAGTCCGCAGGAATCAGTAGAGAGCCAGGAGGGCAGCCCAGGGTCTGGACTCCCCTTTCTGTGCTTATTCCCTCACTTTCCCTACCTATCTCCACCTGTCTGGCTTGAAGTACAAAGGCATATAGTTTCCAGTCCCACATTATAATGAGCCCCTTTGGAAAAGCCACCTAAATTGTGCTTATGACTTTGCATCCCTTTAATTTTCACTGTGTTTGTTTCTGGAAAGCTTGGCCACATGGAGCAAAGGTATGTCCAAAAACAAATGATGAGTGGGGAGAAGACGTGGCACGCTGAGAAAGGTGGTCTTGGACGTGAGGTCACACGCCGTGCAATCTAGCTGCTGAGCGAGCCCATCTCTGCCCCTCCTGGGAGCCTGGGGGTAAGAGCCATGCCGAGCCAAGCTGGGGGTCAGACTGCAGCTAGGAGGTGAGCCAAAGCTTGAGGTCCTCAGCATTGCCCTGCCGAGGCAGCAACTTCAGCCTCAGGGTCTTTAAGCCCGAACACTTGGGCCTAGCTCAGCAGGGTCTAACATTTCCTGGCCTGAGAAAATGAAAAAGGTGATGGTAACCAGGGAGTGGAAATAAGTCTGTAAGAACTCAAAGTTCCACCTGAATCCATGAAAAAGCCATGGGGTTTAGAGCCACAAAGACCCCAGCAACTTCCTAACTACCTGTATGAACTGAAGAAGGCATTTCACCTGGGCCTCAGTTTCTTCATCTGTACGATGGGGTTTGTAACATCAACATCATGGGACTGTAACACGTAATAAGTGAGCTCATATGACATAAGGAATTTTAACAAGGGGCAGGAGTCTTCCTTTCCTTTTTATTCAGAGGAAAGGGAAACAATAAAGCTTTCTGACCACTTTCAGCCTGAAAATCTGGCCTTCAGAGTAGGAAAGTCTTCAAAATACAGGATGGATTTAATGATGATGCCTTAGAGACTGAAGTTGCTGCTAAACGCACTCGCTTCCAGGGGTCTTGGGTGCTGAAACCCACTTGGTGAACACAGAGGGTTCTGCAGGGTTCTGAGTTCCCAGGGGGTCTGCACATGTCCTGATCAATTCTGCACTTCCCCAGTAATAATAATAATGATGGGTACAAGTTATCTGCTTGGCAGATTTAGTTCACCTTTCTCGACCTTGTCAGGTAGCAGAGGAGGGCACTGAGGTTGCTGGCACCCGTTCTCTGCCATAAGCAGGATGGCCTGTCCTGAGTAGGCTTCCTGGTGGTCAGGAGTGGGTCCTGGCTCTCACCCAGATAGTCACCAGGACCCCTAATGAAGTCAACATACTTCAGGGACGTCTGGCCTTTCCTTCACTAGCTGGGAATAAGGACAGCCTGGGAGAAGGCTGCTGTTGGAAGATCTAGTTTGAGGACTGGGGATTGCGTGCTCTAGCTGGGTGACCGTGGGCAAGTTAGAGGGTCCTAGAACGTAAGCGCTAGAAGGGCCTGTGGGAATTGCTTTACGGAAGAGAAGACCAGAGGTCAGAAATGGAGCCGTCTGCCTCAGGTCACAAGCAATGAAGTCAGCGAGGCTGCTAAAACCTAGGTACCTATCGCGGTCTTGGTTGAGCGCTCTTACGTTATTTAATCTGGGTCTAGATTCAAATCCTAGCCCTATGACATGTGAATCGTGTGATTTCAACATGTCATAAACCTCTCTACCTTACCTGTCATATCTGTGAAATAGGAATGATAAAAATACTTAAGAGCATTCCCCTGAGGATTGAATTAGGTGATGTCTATAAAAGTGCTGTTAACATCCTAGTAATTTTTACATTTATTTTATTAGTAGTAGTAAATGCAAGCCTACTTGCATTAGCTTCTGCAGGGTGATTCTAGAAACAGTAAGCGTGATCTGACTCAGAGGTCATCATACGACAGCCCATTGGCCCATTTTAGTGGCTGCCAGTTTTTTTGTAAATAAAGTATTATTGGCACTCATCACACCCAGTCCTTTATGCACTGTCTTTTGCTGCTTTCCTGCTGCAACAGTAGAGCAGATTAGTTGTGACAAAGGCCAGATGGCCCACAAAAACGTAAATAGTCCCAGAGAGTGTGCTGGCCTCGGGTCTAAATGATCAGTGGAGTCTAGGTGTGCTCGCTACTCTAGGGGCTGAACACCATGTTGAAATCTCCATTTCTAGTCTTTTGTTCTCCAGAGTCTCATATGCAGCAGTCCACCGGCATCTCTGCTTGGAAGTTCAAGGGCACCTCGGGTGCAACTGGTCCCAAAGTAAACTGGCCTTTTTCCTGCTCAAGCCTGCAGCTCTGCATTCCTTAGCACAGTGCCTGGCACCACCTAGATCCCCCACTCAGGCAGGAACCTGGGGGTCATCCTAGCACACGCCCTCTTCTTCCTCACCTCCCACTTCCCTGCAGCCTTAACCTCCTCCTGATTCCATCTTTTCATATCCCTGGGCATCATGCCCATCTCTCCAACCTGGCCGACACTGCTCTCAACCAGGCCTTCCCATCTCCCGCCTGGACTAGCTTGGCTCGGACCTGCCTCGGAGTGCTATGCCCATGAAAAGGAGAGATTATTTTTCCATTTTTGTGGTTCTCTGCTTTGAGGCTCTTTGTTATGTGATTCTATTTAAAAACAGAATAGTGATAATAATGCCAAATACGTGTATTCTACTTTCAAAGCTTATAAAGCACTTTCATACTCATGGTATCTTCTGATTCTGGGAGAGCCTGAGGAGGGAGCTCTTGCTATGATTCGCCTTCATCCATATGTGGTGACCAGGGGTTCCAGGGGCTAGCTAAAGTCCTGCCTAAGGTCACCTGTTTTGGAACCATAATTCAGACCCAAGTCCCCTGACTCTGGGCATTTCTTTTCTTTCTTTCCTTTTTTTTTTTTTTTTTTTTTTTTTTAAATCTCTTACCAAAAGCATCTGAAGTTCTGCTTTCTTTTCCCTTGAACACTGTAAATCCATCAGGTAACATTTTACATGTCTTGGGTTCCCACTATGAAGACTGGTCTTAAAAAATGCCAGTGACTTTTTATGGCAACATCTGCTGTTACTAAGGGAGACAAACCAAACAATTCCCCATCGTTACAGACGCTACTTTGACTTGACAGCTGGGAAAGTCTGATAGGCAGTTTATTTACTTAGCCATTTAACCAAATAAATGTTTTCATTTTTCTTTCATCTCCTCAAAAGCTAACATTTCGCCCTTAAAATTGCTCCAGCAACGTATCAGTGGAGTATAAATTACCTGCCATTCCCACGCCAGCCATTATAATATTATTTGGGTTCTTTTTTTTTGCCCCTGTTGACCCAGTCTTTCAAAGACACGTGATTCTCCCAGGTGGGAGGGTAGGGGAAAAACATGAAATAATTGAAGATATTCCCCTTTATTGCTAAAACAGAAATGCTGTTTTGAGATTGGCCCCGAAGCTTCCTCCTGAGAGGATTGAGGCCATCCGTTTCCTCTTACTAGGGTGCAATATGGTTTTAACTTATCAACAGATGTCACCCCTACCTATTCAGAATTGTGCGGGCATGTCTAATAAAAAGCAGCTGGAGATAATGGTTGCAAGGGTGATAAGAAGGCTGAGACTCTTGCTTTCCAACTGTATGGAGGCAGCGGGGAAAACAGAGCCATGGACGGAACTCCCCCGGCATGGTATCCTTTTTCCAAATGCCTGGAAAGGCCCTAAGAAATTGCAGTCAGTAAATTTCCAGTTGGGTGGACGGGTGAATGGGATGGAGACAGATCAAACGTGGCTTATACTGCTGTTGAAGGAGGGGCCCAAAAGGCTCATTTGGACGTTCCTTACGGGTGTCTTAAGGGATGTGTCGGCAAGGCTGGCATCAGCCTCTTGGAATGCAATTCTTGATAGGCAATTGTGTAGTTGCCAGACTAAGCCTTCAAAGGGAGAAAACTGTTTCACGGAAGATTACAGCCCAGCCCTCCTGTGGAGCTGGGAGCTACTTATTATGATTTACATGTGAATCTAAGCTAAGGCTGCTCATTTTTTGAGAAGTGAGAGGCAGCCTGCGGGGCCCTAACAGGGGTCCTTCTGATTATGGGACAGGGCGAGCCAGAAAACTAAGAAGTAGGGTTTTTCTTTTTCCCAAAGCTATTTTGAGGCATATTGAAAATTAATTACCTGCAAATAGAAAGTAGAAAGCAAAAGCTCCCAGCCAGT
The DNA here is from genome assembly GCF_005190385.1 of Monodon monoceros. NCBI lineage: Eukaryota > Metazoa > Chordata > Mammalia > Artiodactyla > Monodontidae > Monodon > Monodon monoceros. Next base: position 133,256,904 of record NW_021703774.1, on the reverse strand, counting down.
GGCCTGGGTCCTTATGGTAGAATTTATTCAACACGAGGACATAAGGGCTAAACGTATAAAATCCAAGGGAGTGGCGAACCACATTTATTGAGCACATAGGATGGTGATGGGGGTGGCGGTGATGGTGTTGGTGGTGGCGATGGCAACTAACAGCTCTTGGGTGCTTTCCCTGTGTCAGATGCTGTGCTAAGAGCTCCACACACATCACCTCCTATGATTATTGTCCAAACAATAAGCTTATGAGGAGAACACTATTTTTACCCTCATTTTGCAAAATAAGATCGAGAATTATCATGACGTCTCATGAGGGTCACATAGCTTATAAGTGCTAGCGCCAGATTCTGAACTCACTCTTGCTCCAGAACCAGATTTTTTTAAGCCGAGGACCGAGTACCTGTCTCCATATGCTATCTTAGTTAATGTAATGTATACATAAGGCCCTTTCGGCAGATAAGCAAACCAAGACTCAACAGCAAGTATGGTTCTTGCCCAAGATTTCCTGCTCTTAAGCAGCTGAGCTAGAATTTGAACTCAAGTTCCAAATTCTGAGCTCTTCCCACTAGACCATGCCACGTCCATTCACAACTCAACCCTGGCCTGGGGTTCTAGACGGAACATCAAACACGGAACAGGCTGAAGCCTCACAAAAGAGCCTGTACGACTGTCTCAAGCAGAACAGGCTCGTAAAGATGAGGGTGTGAAACATCGACCTGCAAATGCTGCGCGTCATCTTTATTCTCTAGAAGAACTCAATTTTAGGGTGATGTTGGCTGTTACGCCGATGAATGGCTCTTGTCACCTCCAGTTCATTCATCAAATTTTTCAAGGCAAGGGTGAGCATGTGAAATAAAACATATGTAAGGGGTAGAAAAACCTCTGGGGGAATCTTCCCAAGGTGTCCACCCATCATCTCCAACTTTTGTCTTTCCTGGAACATTGACTTTGCCTGTATCACAAGTTCCCCAAACAGCTATGCAAGACTGGATTTTTAGATGGGCATTTGCATGGCATGATGTGTCCTCATGTGCTATCGTACTGAGGTGAAACATGGCAAAAAAGTATGGTATGTGAGATTCTTTAATCATAAAAGCTATTAGCAAGATGCACTTTCAAAACACTGTATGAGCTTTCAAGAACCATCAAAGTAACTTACACATGAACTGCAACTGATTCCAAGGTAGCCTCAGGATCCATTTATGAACAGTGAAAACTATTTACCATTTTAATGGCTCTGACCATAATGTTCAGGTCTAAAAACAGAGCTCTGTCGGTAGGGCCTTGCAGTCCTACACGTTTACGGAAAACTAGAGAAGTATATGAAAATTGAACACATTTGTCAAGGAGTGACCTTAGAAATCATGCCTGGGTAACAAGGGGTACTTCTGTCTCCTGGGAAAGTTCGCTTCATCAGCCCCTCTTTCTGTCCATAAAATCAGATGTATTAAAATTCAAGTGCCAAAACCCACTTCTAGTAAATGTAAGTACCCCTCTCTTGAAGCCGCTGCTGATGGAGTCTGAAGCGGTTTGGTGGCAAACCACAGGCTGTAACACAGGTGCAAACAGCAGAGCCTCAGAAGCGAACGTGACACGTCTCTGAGCTTTGAATTCCACTTTCACGTCAGAAAGGGTGCGGGGGCCCCTTCTGGCCAGACAAAATGGACTACCATGATCTCACATCTCTATCAATCTTATTTCAAGCACTGCTTGTTTTTGTTCCTTAGTCTGGCTTCTCAGTGTGTTTGGTTGGTGACCTTTATTTCAGATCTGCCGAGGGTAGGCAAATGCAGTTGACACACTGCTTAAAAGATTGAAGCATCCGGACCGTACTTCACTGAGAAAGAATCAGGGTGGGCAGAATGTGTCCATCTCAGAATGTTGATGATTTTAGACACTGAGTCCACGTTCAGTAGCATTGACCATGCCTCCTGCTAGCAACACCGCCCCCCCCCAGAACATATCACTAATAAAATACGACCATTCCCCACTCCTCACCTCTACCCCTACCTCCCAATATATGTCAAAGGTCATGCATCCATGAGGATAAACAAGGTGGAAAACAGACACCAGGCAAGGCGAGATGATGTAAACATCAGGGATGTGACTTGAGGTAACAAACAAGCAAAAGGGAAAGCGGATGGCTTAAGGGTGGGAGATCAAAAGGACAGATACCTACCCAGACCTGCGCTATCTAGCTACCGGCCTGTGGACTTATATTATCACCACTGGGCTCACCAAAGGGATCACTGTTGGATGAGGCCTGTGGCCCATCAGGCTAGAACACAAGAAGATAACACTTTTTTTTTTTTCTTTTCAGTAATTGAAAATATAAGACAGCTGGGCATATTTTCATGCACACATATACTCTGTTATTTTAAAGGAGGCAGCACTTCCTTTAGAGGATGCCACTTCCGCAAATGTGAGAACTTGTAGTAACAACTTAATGAAAGGATAACGGTTTTCAGCTGCTCATTTGAACATAAAAGAAAACGCCTTTAGTCACCCCTTTAGAACTTAAGAGTCTGAGCCAGCATTCTTTTCTACATAGGTTTCCTCATGCATTGTCCATTTCAGATACAGAGGTTTTAAATTGAAGAAAAAAGAAAAAAAAACCGAAAGAACAAACTGGTCACTTACAGCTTCTTGCTCTTCACTTTTGCTGGGACTTTCAAAGCCCTCTTCAAAGATGTCATCGGTGGTCGGATCACTGGCGTGGGATGCAGACGATTTGGACGGAGAGCTCTGTCTAGGGGCTGGGGTTGGAGCTACATAGAGACCATGCAAAAAAAGAAAACATCCTAAGTGTCCGGCAGCAACCGTTTATACCCCACAGAAACCTCAGGGATCTGATTATATTCGAGTCAAATCCCAGGACTCCTCCCTTCCTATCACAAGTCAAATCAGTTGAACAGTTTACTATCTCCTCTGTACCTATTAATCTTGTCCTCTCACAAACTTGATGGTCAGGAAGGAGCTGGTGGTCCACAGGGATGGGTGAGGCAGCGGTCCTCAAGGGATGGTCCCTGGAACTGCAGCATCAGTCCCATCTGGGAACTTGATAGTAATACAAATTCTTGGACCCCACCCTAGATACACCTACTGAATCAGAAATTCTGTGTCTCTGCAGACTCAAATTGAGACCTGCTGGACTACAGTCTTCTTTCTTAACTTCATATAATTATTTCAATAAGAATAAATAGAGAAGAGGAGAGTGATATGCATTTATTGAGTGCCTTCTATGTGTCGGAGGCCATCAGAAATTTTACAGGCGATATCGCTAATCCGCATAAAGCCTCTTCGAGGTAGGGGTTCTTCCAATTTTACAGATAAGGAAGGTGAAGATTGCTAAATTGCTCAAGGCCACAGACTTGGCAAGTGGTAGAAGCAGGCTTTGTATCCTGGCACATAGTAGGTATTTGATAAACACGTGCTGAACAGAGTGTCTCAGTGACCCGGGAAAATGAATGTAGCCGACGGCAACTTCACAGCTGCCACGTTTCTCCTTGTTCCATAAGGATCTCCATTTTCTGTCCTAACCTTCCCACATTTTCCTTGTCTCCTTTATCCCAGACGTTTATAGTACATACGCCATTAGAAGCTACTTTCCTTTCAATAATTTTTTTTTTCTTTTCAATAATGTCTAAATTGGCAATGAAAATACCCAGCACTGGCTCAGCCCCAAGGGAGGGGGGGGGAGGCGTGGCTTGATTTAGTAGCTGAATTTCAAAAGCCATTGACAAGGCCTCCCTGCCATTACATCCCAGAATTTACAAAATCTGGCTGCTTATCAGACAGTGAGTGATTATAAAACTTGGTGGGTTGCTTTTGCCTCGATGAACCTCTCTTTAGAATGATGATGCTATTTATTGCGGGTCAGCAAGCTAGACACGGTGCTAGGCACTTTGCATTCATTATGCTCTCTAATATAAACCCTGCAAGGTGCTACTGTACCTATTGTCTTTTTCTGATGAAGAAACTGCGGCTCAGAGAGGTGAAGTGCCTTTCTTAGAGTTAACACAAACATGAAGCAGGAGCGCTGGGATTTAACACAAATCTGACAGTGTTCAGTCCACTGTGCTTTTCTATTTCTATTTGAGGTGTACTTTTGGTTCCTCTCCACTCAAAACATTCGAAAGGTGATGCTGATGGATAAGAAGATATAATGATAGGTCGCGGGCTTCCCTGGCGGCGCAGTGGTTGAGAGTCCGCCTGCCGATGCGGGGGACACGGGTTCGTGCCCCGGTCCGGGAGGATCCCACATGCCGCGGAGCGGCTGGGCCCGTGAGCCATGGCCGCTGAGCCTGCGCGTCCGGAGCTTGTGCTCCGCAACGGGAGAGGCCACGACAGTGAGAGGCCCGCGTACCGCAAAAAAAAAAAAAAAAAAAAAGATAGGTTGCACTCATTTTCTTTAAAATAAAACATTGTTTCTTTTTTTTTAATTTAAAAGGAAGTCTGTTTTGTTTCGTGAGATGCCTATAGAACAAACCACTTAGAGGGAGTTTAAATGAGATAAGCTTTATGAAAACACCTTGATATGCGGTAGATGCTTAATAATTATGAGTGTAATTGGATTCTGAACTGTGTTTGACATGGTTTCTTGCTTACTAAAGGCTGAGAACCCTGACAGAGCTGCCGAATCTGAGAGATACACTGCTCATACTTATTGGATGGAATCAGTGGGATGCAAAACTCGAAGCTTATTTATGCAGTACCTTACCCTTTAGAAGGTTTTGTAGAATACCTCTATACTCTAAAACTGTGGTTCTCAATCTAAGACAATTTTACTCCCAAGGGACATTTGGCACTATCTAGAATCATTTTTTGGTCATCATGGCTAGGGGAAGAGGATGTGTGCTACCGGGCATCTAGTGGCCCTGGCTAGAGGCCAGGGATGCTGCTAAACATCCTACAGTCCACAGGACAGCCGCCCACAACAAAAAATTATCTGGACCAAAATCTCCCGCTCTGACACACGACAGCAGCTGAGTAGCCTTTGTTTTGTACCTTCATCCTCTACAATCGTTCCAAAACGCATCCCATGTGCCAGACACCACACAACCATCATGAGAAGTGTAGCAGCACGAGGATGATTAAGACATATTCCCTGTCCTCAAAGAACTTAAACTTCCCTCTTTTATATATATAGCTGGCACACAAGGCCCTTGAAAGAGAGACATTTGTCTTCAAAAGATGCTTGCTTTTTATGCATGGCTGTCATTTCTTTAGCATTTCATTTTTTATTCATGATTCTTCATTGAAACCCCGTGAGCTGGAGTGAATAGAGATGCCCCCACCATGTAGATCATATGGCCTGAGAGGAAGTAGGTTATTTATACCCATAGAAGAGGTTCATTTTCAGAACAGCATCCCAAACCTTGCTGAAGTGACACTATCTAATTGTGTTAACATTAGATTTTTTTTGACAATTCACGGTACTGGCTAAGCAGTAATCCATACCATCTGTGACAGTAATGAAAACGCCAACCACACTGTTCCATGAGCCTTTTCCTTCCCCTTATCAACTGTCAAGGCACAGGCTGGATCACCAGACACCTTCCCCGGGTGGTGTCAACCAGGCATCGGTGTGCCCAAGTACATCTGGATTCTGATTGGCTGCACAGTGCTGGTTTTCCAGATGCTGGCCATAGAAAAGTGAGCTGGGATAGAATCACCGAATATGCCAGAACGAGGACAAGGCACAGAGCTATTGAAGCTAGCTCACTTATTTTACCCAAGACACAGCTGAGGTTAAAGGAAGTCACACACTTGCCCGAAGACACAGTTTGGGGTGGAGAAGGCAGGATTAGAACCTCAGTCCAAGACTGCGCAAACCCGCTCAGTATGCCATAACAGTGATGATAAAAATACTTCCAACTCTGTGAGGCACATAATGTTTTAGTACATGTACCACTGAATCCTTTTTATGACCTTAGCCTAAGACAGATGAGGACATTGAGGCTCAGAGAAGTAAAATGACTTGCCCATCGACACAAAACTAGTAAGTAATCAAGCCACTCTCTGGATTCCCAGTGCAGAGCGTTCTGACTACCTGAAGCTTTGAGCAAATTCTGGCTGCCACTCTACCAGTAGTAGGCGGCCTTATGGCTGCTCTATCTCTGGCCTGTGTTTTCTCCCGATCTTAATTTTCTAATTTTTTATACTTGTCCCTAACATTTTTTAAATGCACATACACCATTCATTTTTAGTTCAATAAGCCATACCCAAATCTATGTGTCAGAGCTGGGATATACATAAATGAATAAATGAATGTGCGAGGGAACAAAAACTTAAGGGCCAGAGTAACATGCTAGATAAATAACAGGCCTGTATTCGATTCCACCCTTTTGTCTATTTTCTTTGTCTTTGAATCTCACTTTCGTTATCTGTCAAACAGGTCTAACAAAACTTGCCATTCGCATTGTTAGGAGTATAGAAATAATAAATATAAAGCACATGGAGAAGGTGCGTATAATTGGCACCTAATCACGGGAGGCTATTCGTAGCAGTCATATAAACAAAGAGGCCTGTTGAATGCAGCTGAGGTGATTTCTCTGACGCCAGAAGCAAGGCATCCGTTGATCCCTGGGGGTTTATGCCTTCAAGGAAGGGCACTCACGTGAGTTGGTCGATGGTGTAGTAGAAGTCACAGGAGTCAAATTCAACTGGGAGATGTCAAAGTCATCACAGTCGTCTGTATCCTGTGCCACCCCGACTTTGTTGAAGTAACTGGAGAAGGCCTCTGAGGTGCAGGTGAGGGAGGGCTGGTCAGGTTTGCGCGAGGGCACGGGTGGAGGCTGGGCCATCTGGAAATCCTTAAACATTTCTTTCCCCATTTTCTGCCTGGGCTTGTCGGTCTGCGGACTTGACCTGGCGGAGTCACCCGTGGCTGGGACGGTTGCAAGGGGGGTGAGGGGACCTTGGAACATGGCAGCTGGCAAAGGCATAACAGTTTGTGTGGGCATGAAGGCGGCTGGCGCAAACTGCCCGGCCACGGTGGGCCAGGGCTGCTGAGTGGCAGGGAAGAGACCCGGCTGGCCCCATGCGATGGGCTGAGCCCCTGGCATCACCTGAGCGACTGGTGGCTGAGCACCCATGGCGATCTGCTGTTGGACAAGGGGCTGCTGGCCCCAGAAGGATGGGAGGACGGCGCCCATTGCAACATAACCTGCAAGGGTTAAAAAGAAGAGTCAGGCGCCTTGGGTAAGAATTATTCAGGGAGTCAAGTGATGGGCAGAAAGGGACCAAGCAACTGTTGAGTGTCAGGCTGTGTGCTAGGACGCAAAGGTGAGTAAGACAGAAGTCCCTGCTCTCCTGGAGTCTGTCTTCTAGAGCCCTGGTCAGGGAAAACCGCTCTGAGGAGATGACTTGTAAGCAGAGACTAGAATACAGTGAGGGGGACACCAGGCAGAGATCTGGGGAGTAATGATAATATTACTATAGTTCTTAAAGTTCTTATAGTCTTATAATTCTTAGAGGTTTCTGACATCACACAACCTCAGAAACCAGTGTGTCTCAGTGGAAAAGGCAGAGCGCTGGAAACCAGGCACATCTGGGTTTGAATCTTGCCTCCCCTTCTTGCTAGACTCAGGGCATTCCCGAATGCTTCAGCTCTCTAAGAGTCAAGCTCTTTGTTGTAAAGCCAGGTTATAACATCTTCCTTCTCAGCATCGAAGCGGTGTGCAAAATGATTAAGAATCAAAATGTTGGAGTTTTAGAGGCCAAGGTTAAAATTCAGGCTGCCACTTCTTATCTATGGAATTTGGGGAGAGCTTCAGAAGCTCTCTAAGCCTCTCCTTATCTGTAAAATGGGTAGAAAATACCTTCTGCGCCTCATTGGGTTAATTTAAAGATTAAAAAAAAATGTAAGTTAGCATCTACTCAGGACCACCTCATACAGTGGCATAGGTTGGGCACTGCAAAACTCCAGGGGGTGTACTCACATATGTCACCGTAATTTTTTGCTATATTATTCCTTTCAGGTGAGATCTAGTCATTTTAAAAGGAGCACAAGTGATACTCTGTACCATAATAATAGAAACAATAATAATTTCCACTTATTAAATGCTTACAGCGTGCTAGGTACAGTATTAGGTGCTTCACATCTTTACAAAATCCCTGCAGGGTCGGTATCATCATCTCCATTTGAGGGATAAGGAGATTGGTGCTCAGAGAAGAAAAGTACCTCGTTCAGGCTCACACAGCTGAGACAAGCTGGGATCAGGACCTGAACTGAGGTCATCTGTCCCCAGAGCCAGCATTCTTCCCACTGCCTCACCCAGATGGCCAAGACTGACTTCTGATCTTAGCACAGTCGGTAAAGCTGGTCTAGCCATGTAATGTTTTAGCTCACTGTGGGCCTGGAGGAGACTCCCATGTCCTTCCAGGGGTCCCCACCCTTTTCAGGGTGCAATCAAGCCCAGGAGACAGATGACCAGTCCAGGCAGAGTAGACGGCCTCTAAAAATATGCATTTTTATGGCTGTTGGAAGGAATTTGCAGGTACAGAGCAGTGAGACCAGGAAAAGAAGAGGGTGGTTGCACGGTATCCTAGCAACTTCCAAATGGAAGACTGGCGAGTGCAGGGGCACTGGGCATGTCCTGGGTTGTGTCAGTGACTCCGGTGAGTCCAGAGAAATCACGTGTGGGCTGCCTCACTCATGCTCTAGCCTCAGATCTGCCCTTCAATTGATTCATAAGGGATGGAGCCAACTTCAAAGCCAGTCCATTTCCTTCCAAGGTCAGAGGAGGCTCCAGTAGTGGGGTAGAGACAGACACACGGGCTTCCTACTGATCAATCTAATAGTGTTAAATACTTTTATGGAATGAGGCAGGAGTGGCAACAAAACAGACAATATCCTTATCAGATCACCTTGGTCCTAGTGCTCGGAAATGAGAGGGGTGAAGAGGCATTGGTGCTGACATTTAAACTTGCAACTTGCTTACATTGTCTATCATAATAATGCAGTGACTTGAACCTACCAACAGACTAAGAATTTGGCAACACTGTTTTTCTTATTTTCTGATTGACTTTGACAGGATTCAGTGGTTCTCAGTGGGAGTGCTACTGCCTCCTAAGGCATGATTAGGAAATTTCTGGGGTGTGTCTTGGTTGTCATGATAATTTCGCAGCCAGACAGTACTGGCATTTAAGGGGCCAGGAGCATTGACACTAGACCTTCTATAAGGTGGGAGATAACGTGCATGACAAAGAAATGTCAGCGTTCTGTTTGTGATTATTTGAGTATAGACTAGATTTTTTTAATGACTATTTTATTTTATTATTTATTTATTTATTGGGGGGGGGGGTGGCGCAACCCTGTGGCTTGCAGGATTTTAGTTCCCCAACCGGGAACCCAGGCTACGGCACCAAAAGTGCCACCAGGGACTAGACTGGACTTTGAATCACATGGAAAATCAAAGTTTCTTTGCACAGTTTTAATGCACTACATTTTCCAGGAATGTAAGAACTGTGTATATTTGAGGGGAGACTATATTTCGTTTTGTTTGGAACATTGTCAGGAGTTGTTCACCAACTTGGAAAGTCATGGTCCCTGATCATGGCGTTGGAGGAAGCATGACACTCCTGTACTGGTTGGTCTGAACCTGTGGTGATTCTAGTTATAGGTACACACACCCAACCACTTAGTATGTTTTCTAGTGTAGTTTTACCTGGGTATTTCCTTACTGCTATATGTTATCTTGTTACTATAAATTAGTTTCCTTTATTTCTTCTTTATATTCCAGTTAGGACATTATATTGATTTCTGAAAAACCAAGTAGGTAGGTTATATTCTCTATGAGTTTCATTTCAAAATATTAAAGGAGACATCACAAATCCTTGTTATAAAAAAGGGGCACTGGGTCTGACAGGGTGAAGACCTGCCCATGGATCTTGCCATCACACCAACCCTGATGCCCATTTTGGTAAATGGATGGAAGGCTTCGGCCTCCAGCCAGACTATTTTTTTGCTTGGCTCCCATCCCACCCTCCTTACTGCCACCAGACGACTGTTCTAAAATGCAAATACAGTTGACCCTTGAACGACGCGTGGGTCAGGGGCGCTCACCTGCACACAGCGGAAATTCTGCATATAACTCATAGTTGGCCCTCCGTATACCTGGTTCTGCATCCACGGAATCAACCAACCGCAGACCATATATAGTACTACTGCAGTATTTCTTGGAAAGCATCCACGTATAAGTGGACCGGTGCAGTTCAGGCCCGTGTTGTCCAAAGGTCAGCTGTACAGTGCTTCATTACCTTGAGTATGAGGCCCGGAGGCCTTAGCTTGACTTTGGAGCTTTTGGGGTCAGTTCCTTTCCACTTCCTCACCCCCATTTTCCGCTTGCTCTCCCACTGGCACCCTTCCCTGCAGCAGTTGCAAACAACCCAACCTGTTCTCTCGTCTCTGTTGGTCCATCTGCCTGGAAAGCCATCCCTAATTCTTTTTCACATGGCTGCCCCTCCTTTGCTCTTTGAGACGTGGTTCAGCATCACCTCTGCCCTCTAGACTCAGCTGGTTCTCCTCTGGGAGTGCACAGTCCCCCATGTTCATCTCCATTGTGGCACTTGTCACACTGCGTCGGAATTGCCCAGTGATTCTGTCTTCCCTCATGAGACTGGAAAGCTCCGCTACGAGGAACCTTTTATTTCTTTCTCCCTCCCCCATCTGCGTCTAGCACAGTTTGGGGCACACATCCACTGCTCCATAAATGCTGGAGGCTGGAGAAAGGCTCTAGGTAGAGGTGAATGAGTCACAGTGGAATAAATGCCTTCACTGCATTTTTCTAAGTCTCCAATTAAACTCCAGCATCCGTAAGTGCTATGATCTCTGATGAGTCAGTCTACTGCTGGTGGCAGGCTTTTTCCCCCCCATCTTTTTTTTTTTTTTTTTTTTCCTTTTTTCCACAAGGAGCCAACAGATGGGCTGTGCACACTTTTCTGGAGAGAGCTATTAGCATGTCTCCCTGGCTTCATGCCATCTGCTTCAGAACAAAGTACAATATTCAAAAGAAAAAAAAAAGGCAACAAGGGTAATTGGGTATCATGTTTGGGAACTTGCAGGTCTCACTTGCTCTTCCTGGGTGGGAGGGATCCCTGCAGTGGGGGCTTTCCCCAGACCTGTGAGCCAAGGCTCTCGGGCCACATGGCACTGTGCCTCCCTGAAGGGACATCTCAGTGGCAGGGCTGCAGTAGCACTGAACATGGGAAACCACTGCGTGGCTGCCACTGCAGCCACTTAACAGTTTACTGGTTAACATTCAACAGTGGAGGGAGGAGGTGCCAAGGAGCATCTGTTTATGCCATGAAGTTCAGATGAATCATAAATCTCCTCGCTGTGCAGTGAAAGGAAACACCTGCATTACTGCCTTGCAGTTAGATTTTTAAAAGTGTTGAAAATCGCAATTTATAACCAGATGCTGGCACCTGGGGATATCCTCATTATTAAAAAAAAAAAAAAAGCAGACTAAAATGGAAGAAAATAGTGAAAACTAAAGGACTCCTCCAACATATATATAGAACTTATATGGTACCTCTTATCTACATTATGTCATTTGATTCATTTGTTCAAAAATGGCCCTCCTGGGTGCCAAGCACTGTTTGTCTTTGGAGATGCGTGAAGACCAGGCAGTAAGAAAAAAAAAAAATCCTTGCTCTAGTGGAGCTCACATTTTTTGTGAAGTCGATCCTTGCAAACAAGCCTCTGGGGTAGCTGTTATCAGTATCTCTTTAATCTGCATACAAGGAACCTACAGCTTCAGGAGGGGAAGGTCTGATGTGGCTACACAGCAAGGGTAGGTAGCAGAGCCAGGGTCCCCAGTGAGTAGGGCGGAGAACGTTTTCGGAGTGCTTACTTATGTAAACACTGCCAGGCACTGTTTTAAATGTTTTATACTACATGTATTAACTCGGGAACAGCTCTATGAGGTGGAATTATCATCCCCATTTTACAGATAAGTTCCCTGAGGCTCCAAAGCGATATAGCTGAGTGTCACACAGCTGGTTAGTGGCAGGGTCTGTACTCAATACAGAGCACATTCTCCAAGCCCTTCAGGCCAGCTCTGCCGTGTGCAGTCAGGAAGTCAAAGACCTAAACTTTATTTCATGCATTTTTTAAGAAAACATCCCAAGAAGGCAAAGGAAAAAAATATAGGTAAGAAGAAGACATATTTTCTTCTACTTTAGACGTCAGAGTAATAATAATAACAGCATTGTTTCCACATTGAGCATTTACAACGTGCCAGCATTTTTCAGAGGCACTTGACTTTATTTTCTCACTTAATTCTCATGATATTGTTGCAAGGTAAGTATTATTTTAAATTCAGTTATAAAAATGAAGAAACTCTGACTCTGACAGGTTAAGTAATTTGCCCAGGAGCCTAAAGCTTATAAATAAACGGCTGAGCCAGGGTTCAAACCCAGCCTATTAATTGTGCTGCACACCCCAGGTCATTTCCCATCTCCCGGTCACTGGCTGGGCAATTAGGGACAGGAGCCGGAGATTCAACAGCTGCAGTGATTTTTAAGGCCGGTTAAGGGAGGAAGACGGCAGACAGTTTAACACCAGCTGAAGCCCAGTTTTGTTTCTCAGCATAGCCGAAGTAGAGTAAGAGCGGCAAAAATACGCTAACTGAAATTAATTTTAGACTTACTTTCTAAAAATTAAAATCTTGGAGGTAAAAAAAAAAATCTTGGAGGTAATCTATCTTTTTTTTTTTTTTAGCAGCTGAAGAAGCAGAATCTGAATGTGCAGAAGTGGTTTATCCACAGTTTGCAACACAGCTGGTCAACTACAAGACCGCAAAATCCAGGCCTTCAAAGCTCTGGCTGGGGGGAGGGCCCAGAGCAGTGGAGGCAGGTTCTCAGGCATTTTAGTCAAATGTTAGGGCTGGGGGGCTTCCCTGGTGGCGCAGTGGTTGAGAGTCCGCCTGCCGATGCGGGGGACACGGGTTCGTGCCCGGGTCCGGGAAGATCCCACATGCCGCGGAGCGGCTGGGCCCGTGAGCCATGGCCGCTGAGCCTGCGCGTCCGGAGCCTGTGCTTCGCAACGGGAGAGGCCACAACAGTGAGAGGCCCGCGTACCGCAAAAAAAAAAAAAAAAAAAAAAAAAAAAAATGTTAGGGCCGGAATTGCATCCAGCCCCTCTGACTCACAGAGAAGGGGATGGGGGAGGGGCCGGGCCATTTCTCCACCTGGAGTACCCTTGATCCAGATGCCCTCCTGGCTCACATCACACTCCTCCTGACCACAACCTCCATTCACACCTGCCCTGCTCCACATTTCCTTCTGTCCATACCACTCATCATTTTCTAGGATTATGTTAAGCTACTTATTTTTATGTTGTTGTCCATCTCCCCAATAGAAAGTAAGCTCTCTGTAGCCAGGGGTCTGTGTCTTTGGTATTCACTGACACACCCCAGACACCTAGAATAGGACCTGGCCCATAGTGAGTACTGAGTGGATATTTGTGGAATGAACATGCCTAAACATGCCTAAAGATGAGTAAGTTTGGTGCCATCAGATAGTGGGGACAAAGCATGGTTATTCTGGATACAAGGCTGATGGTACATTTCTGAAAAACTGTTATTCTTATTTAAAATGACAGGTTCAATAACACTATTCCCAAGGACATTTTAATATCCATTTTAGGTAGAGAAATTCATTGCCACTGTTCCATTTTAGGGGTGGGTAAAACAGATTTGATTGGAAAGCTTAGCAATTAAAGACATTTCTAGGCTACCTATAGATTCTCAACTGTAAGTCAGACCCAGTGGTTATCAACCTCTGTTGCTTCTAGAAGTTCATAATGATCCCTCAGCTCATACTACTTTGGAACAGAGTATGAATTTTTAATTTCACTTTGAATAACAGCAAGGTTTATATTTGGTGGCAAGAATTTGTTTCTAATGCTGTGTAATCAAAAGTAATTATTTATAGAAGAATGCAAGAAATTTGTATTCTGAAATATTCAAACTCTGTCATTATATAAATAAAGTAGAAAAAGAAAGATAAAGCCAGATTTCAAATATGTAGTTAAAGAAAAAAAGTCTTTAAGGATGTTTTTGCCTTAAAGACTTTACTTTTTGCCATGTATGCAAAAAGCAGTACTAATACCACCTTTGGCCATGTTCAGGTAGAGTGGGCCAGCTACACGGAGTGCCTGATGCCATGGAAACAAGATGCCTCAGACCCCACCAATTTGCACCTGCAACACTATTACTATATATATTTTTACCCTGTTGTAAAAGTATATATTATATATATATATTTTAAAGAATATTTGGAATATAGAACAAACGCTCTTTAAATCACTAAGAGCCCCATTACAATTCACCGTTAGCAGTTTGTTCTGTCTCCTAGGTGTTTCCCTTTGCATGGGGAACCTCCCCTTCTTTAAGCCTCCACCAATAAGGCAGATCTCTTCTATCCATCAGATCTCTAGAGGTCTGCAGAGCACAGACTCACACCTCCCCCACCTTCCCTCCATCTGGCTGAGCTGGACAGTACAAATCAGGATTTGCACTGATTTGCATGGTTGTGTGTGCACCAAGCTCCCCAAAGCTATACACCTGGAATCTTGACCTTTCAGGTGCAAGACATGAGTGATTTCCAGACTGCAGCATCCCAGAGCTTTGTGAACATACCACCCCCCTGCCCATGGCAGTTTCTCAATGTCACCTGAGGAGTCACAAGGACAGAATGGTGGTCCCACAGGTGTCTGGCATAATCTGGCAGTGGTTCAGTCAACCCTTTCTCTTTCTTGGTGGGTGGAGGCAGAAGGAAGGTGGAAGAGGACTTACCTGAGGGTACAGCAGCAGTGCCGAAAGGTACAGAACCAAACATGTCTGCACTCGCCGGAAGTGTCTGAGATGAAGACGGGATAAAGGCATCACCTGGAGTTGCAGGAGTCTGTCAGACAGAGAAGGACAGGGGTGCGTGAGGCCCCTGGGAGACCTGGCTCAGTGCTAATCAGGACGGGAAGCAGCAGGCACAGGAATTAAGTGGGGCAGTGCTACAGAAGCAAGCCCCGGTCCGGGTCACTTACTGTGGCAGGCAGACCATGAGCTGGTTATAAAGACTATAAAATGGGAAAAACAATACCCATCCCTAGAGCTGCAGAGAAGCTTAAATGAGATCATGCATTTCAAACACTTAGTACCTACCACACAGAGGCACATAGTAGGTGCTCAGCAAATGCTGGCCAGTATCATGACTATTTAGTTTGAGCCCCTACCCTTTGAGGGTGTTTTTGGGCCCTCAAATTATCCCATAATATCTTTCACCCTTCAGAAATGGTCAGTTCAAAGTGACATACACTCACTCAGGACCTACTGCGTGCCCAGCTCAAGGGGGTCACTTAATACATGGCCAATAAACAGATGTTGACTAAATAAACAAATAAAGATTAGCAAGTAGAATAGAGGCCCTTAGAGGGTCCTGGTGCCTCCCAGAATCCTGCCTGAACCTTCACTTGCAAAAAGAAGCAAATGTTCTCAAGAAGATGATAAAAAAAAAAAATGATGCTTGAGCAGCTACAAACTCTAAAGCCTGGCCCATGCTGGAATTCCAGAAAGGCCTGCTGCATGAACTACTGGGTAAGGTGAGGCTACTGAGATAAAAACATGGGTACTAGCTTTTTCAAAGGTCCACACCCATTTATCGAAGCCTTTTGCCTATAGAGTATGCCTATTCGATGCCATAATATGCTTATTTTTTTCCCCTTGGAATAGATTGGAGCAAGCAATTAATCCTGAAACCATGGCAATTAGACAAGGCCATTTTTAGACTAGCAGCTTGCAGGAGGCACGGCATTGTTCTGAGGGTTATTAAATACCCATTTGGACAGCACTTGGGTTTAGGGCCAGAAACACAGCCATGAGCTGCTGCGTTAAGCCCTTTAAAACACAATCAATGTCATTCTCTTTTTTCTGGTGTGACCTTGGGTGAGTCACATGCCCTCTCTGGAACTCAGTTTGCTCATCTGTAAAATGAAGAGGCTAAGGTTAGACAATCTCTCCAGGCCTTTCTAGCTCCATGGCCCCATGGTTCAGACATGCAGCAGTTCCCCCTGGGATGGAGGAGAGACTCTCTAGACCGTCCAGCTTCCCTGGAGACAGGAGCTGCTGTCCCCTCCTTCACAGCTGCTCTGGGCACCAGGCGTTCGGAGCAGAGCAGCTGTGCCTAGATTCCCCGGTGGCAGCTATGGGCAGCAGGCTCTCATGCCATCTGTCCTCAGCGGTGAGGTTACAGCCATTTCTCCGTGAGGTGCAGCTAGTCAATGACCCATAGCACCATCCCTGGGTTTGTGCAACTGCGCGGTGCCTGGAGGAGCCGCCCCCTCCCAGCAGCTTCAGCTGGTGCAGCTGTGCCTGCCTGCTCTCCGCCCACCTCCGGGGAGCTGGCAGGGGAGGAGCTGGAAGGGCCAGTTTGGCATTTTTCTCTGCAGTGGCTGCAGGGTTGCCTCTGAATGCCTCCAGTTCTCAAAGCACTTGGATTCTATTTTGCTTCGGTTTTCATTCTTTTTTTTTTTTTCCTTTTCATTTTCAAGTGAGGGCTCCCTGCAATCTCTACCCCAGTGCAAGCAATGACTGAGATACTGTGGCTGAAACTAGAGCTGGGGATCCAAAGCTTCATGAGCTCAGCGAAGCCAGCAGGCAGGTGGGAAGGAAGGAGGAAATGAAAAGAAGATGGAGAGGGGAAGAAAAGAAGGAAACGAGAGAGGAGAGGGCAGAAAGGGCCGGGGGGAGAAGATGCTTCCTTTACTGGGCTGACCACCTGGCTTCCTTTACTGTGTGGGATCTGGGTAGGAGATGACAAATGCCTCATCGGGTCTGCTGTCCTGTGGAGTTTCTTGCCCATATTCCCAGCTAGACCATGTGTTCCTTGCAGGCAGGGATCACATCCCGTTCCTGCCTCTCTCCACTGCCCAGCATTAACAGCAAGAACCCCAGTGATAGCCTGTAGTTGCTGATGCACGGTCTCATTTATTTCTCAAAACAGAGCATGCAGCATAATCCCTTCTTTAAAAAAAATAGCAGAGGAAATTGAGGTTTAGAATTGTTAGTAAATTTGCCCAAATCACACAGCCTGAAAGAGTCCAAGTTGAAATGCACCAGTAGCCTCTTTTACCCAAAGCCCATATTTTTGTCACCACGCGACTGAAGAAGGAAAAGAAAGAGATGCAGGGCTCTGAGGGAAGTGCATACTTACGGGGGGAGAGGTTATATCAGGAGGGGTGGACATGTCCCCAAAAAGTTCTAACTGGGTCACAGCCTGAAAAGAAAAGAAGATAATGGTGTGATCACAAGGGGAACGGATGCCGTGGGCATTGCTTTAAAACAACTTGATTTGAGGACACACGTTTCTTTCTCACCGTGACTATATAAACAATAAACCCAGTTGGTCATTATGATACCTCTTGATCCCAAAGACAACATCTCGGATGTAGCCAGAATCAATTATTGCTTCAGTGTGTCCGGCTGTTTATCTGGGCTTAGTCAAGCAGATCTGGGTTTAGCCACCTTGCATAGGCAATAAGAATGCCACTTTTACATATTTACCATCCAATGCCAACACTGTTTCTCTTCTCCAGGAGACAAAGGCAAGACACAGTCTCACCATCTGCTTTCTTTTCATGACTGTATCCACATGTACAAAATGCCTTTCATGTATCAAGTATAGCAAGTCACCACTTCATGGCCACTTCTCAGTAAATACTCCTAATAATACTGACCCTGAGAGGTATGAATCCTCATCCCCATTTTTACAAATGAATAAACTGAGTCTCACAGAGGTCACCTCAAGGTCACCCGGGCCATGACTTGAATTTTCTGCATACAGAGCAGGCAGTCAAATGACAGTCCCCAAAAGAATCCATCTTTAAGATAAAAAATGTAGTCGGAGGAGAAGAAAACATATAATTTAATACCAGGAAGGGCATCAAAAACAACCCAGTATATATACACTATTAATCATTCCGAGGAGCTCCATCACTGTAGACACTGTATCAACTATATTCGCATCCATCATACGACAGTGTCTGAGCAAGGCCAGCCAGAGCAGTGGGAGAAGCCCCTTAAGACACACTTAGAAATTAATCTGCATACACTTCCAGCTTCAGAGTCTGCAGGGAGTCTGTGGTCGGCAATCAAACGGCCTGACTTAAAGTACATAATCATGTGTTTTGTGCAAATCTGCCCACTGCAAAAAAAATACTTTCTGCTCGTCTTTGGATTTTAAGTGATAGTTTCTAATTGGGGGAGCCTAAAAACACCACCCAACTGAAAGGACAGGGAGAGTCTGCCTGTCTGCCAGGTAGGACCCCTGCCCTCGAAATCTGTTCTAACCAGGCAAGGCAGGAGCTCCACGATTCACACAAAGGAAGGGACATTCTCTGTTACTGACAAATGTGTGAGCTCTGGGCCCAGGAAAAGTCCCATCCCCAGGGATGTATTTGAGCTCTCCCACTGCCAACCTCTGCAATTCCTCATGGCCACTGTTCCCTCATCTGGACATTGGAGATAATGTCCAGATAATACCTCCTTTGCAGATTTATTGACAATATTACTAGCAGGATTCTGAAGTTTGGGCAAGCCTGGTGAAAAAGGCACAAAAGATTCTTTTCGCTGAAAGTCAAGTAGCTTAGCCTGGTTAACTCACTTTCAACTCTTCCCCTTAAGCTTTCAGATTGAATGAACGATGCGTGGCACACAATAGGGCCCTATACATATTCACTTCCCTCCCAGCTACATAATATGTTTTTTTTTTTCCGTACACGTTGGACTGTGAGGTGTTAGGCACTGTGCTGGGTGCTCGGAACATAATGATGAGAAATGACAAGTCCCAGCCTGCAGGGAGCTTACAGTCTGGTGGGGACGATCCATAGATATAGATTGTAAAACTTGCTTGTTTTCGGGAAGGCTTCTTTAGCATGTGAACAATAGTTTATATTATTTGGTGAAATGACGCCAATCCTTAGGCTCTCTCCCAAACCCACAAAAGGCGTAATTCTATTTAACCCATTCAAGGGAAGCTTCTGGGCTTCCTGGTCCTTGGAACTCAATGCTTTGCAAATGGCCCACGACTATTTTCAGTGGTAGGAAAATATTAAAATGAAGTTAACAATTAAGTCGCACAATTTACATTTCAAATGTGTTGAACTCGTGGCACACTTTCACTAACATCATAAATATAATTTATTGGCTAATTTTCTCCTTAAGCACAACTTTTAAAATAACCTTCATTCTTGAGCTACAGACTTTCCTCCTGCCAGATGACTTCCACTCAAGGATTAAACAAGAAGAAAACATGCAGAGGCATTAAACATAGATTGGTGTTTCATTCCATTGGATCTGCTGCTTAAATAGAACCTTGAGTTAATTAAATTTTATAGAAAAAGGGGATTCTTAGGCCATAAAATTAAAAATAATTCTAATAACCATATGTGATTGAGAATCTGGACTAATGTCTATTTTCACAGGCCCTCTCCCCAAGTTAACCCTAGTTGTTTCATTTGTAGCTTAATAAGCCATGTTCCATCTGATAATATTGTTGTAATTAATCACTTTAACGGCCTCATGAGGATAAAACTAACCATTCACATTTGTAAAACACTTTATAGTTTACAACACGTTTTCTGATACAGTATGATCATGTTGGATGCTCCCTGAGCCCTGTGAAGTCGGCAGCCCAGGAATCTCTCTCGCTCTCTCTAGTTTGCAGATAAGCTATAACAGAGGCCTGGAGGTTAAGTGACTTGCCTCCGATTGGTCAGCTAAAAGAAGCTGGGCTTGACCCACAGACCAGCCAGCATCTTGTTTATCCATCGGTCCCTTTACCAAGCCCTAGTTAGCCTTCCTTCAAGGTAGAAGTCCAGCCCCACAATATTCTCTAACCAGAAGCCAGGGTTCCCACGAGTCCTGCCATGACACACATCCATCTGAAGAAGTCATCTCCAAGGTCAGCTCCAGATTCCTCCTCGCCTTCCCATTCCTGGCCCTTCAGATGTCTTCAGGTAGAGACAATGGTTGTCACTGGCAGATTCTGCCCCTTCTTTAGGCCCTGGGCGTCCTCCAGGGTAAGCAGAGTGACCCTGGAAGCTGCCAAGGCCAGTGAAGGGGTTGAGGAGGAGCTTGGCTGTTGAGGGGGGAGCCCCTCGGTGTCTCCATCAGGCATGTCCCCTTCCCCCACAAGCCATCCTTTGATACGAACAAATGATGGTTTTCCAATAACATCTGGAGTGCTGTACAACCTCTTTCAGGGTTAGACCCCTGGTCCTTCTTTCAGCTAGCCCATTGCAGCTAGACTCCTAGGTCCCTCCTGTAGAGAAGTTCTGAAAGTGCCATTGATGAAGGCAGAGGTGTCCTTGACTGACCCCCAAGACATATCCACACAGACCCACTCCTGTTCTGACATCAGGTACTCCTTCGTTCAGGACAAGTATGTAGCCCCTGCTGTACATCAGCTACTGTGCCAAGAGCAGGGGCTACAGGGATGAGTAAGGCACGTTCCTGTTCTGAGTCTCATGAGCTGCCTGTTCTACGGGAAGACAGACCTATAGACAGAGAAGCACCCGGGGCTCACGAAAGGAGGGGCTGCCTCAGGGCCTTTGCACACGCTCCTTCTCTGACCTAGATCACTCATTCCCTCCCCCATTGCCTTTCCCACCCATCCTCCAGGACACAGATTAGAGGACTTTATTTCTTCCCGGGAAGTGTTTCCTAACTCAATTTGTACCCCAAATCCCATTGCCCCAAACAGCTTATGTGAGACTCTCAGAACAGTGGTTGTCAGCCTTGGGTGTACATAAGGGAAAAATATGGATGCCTGGTTCCCACCCCTTGAGGTTCTGAATTAGTTGGTTTGAGGTACAGTCTAGTAACTGAAACTTTAAAATCTCTCAAGGTGATTCTAATTGGCAGCCCAGATTAAGAACCCCTGTCCTAGAGGCTTCCCAAATGCCCTGTACTCAGGGGTGACAACGTTCACCGGCCTATGTATTAAGCAACCTGAATAAACACAGGCTGCAAACCAGTGCACTTATTCCAGGCTAGACCGACCAAATAGCAGCCTTGCCTGGTTTTTATCTCCACAGGTGGACCGAGCACATCCTGTTTACATGTCTGAATCCCCACTATACTACATTATACTACACTATACTATGCTCCCCTACCCTACCCTTCTCTACTGACCCCACCCTCTCCTCTCCTATGCTATGCAATGTCGCACTGTGTTATACTTAGAGCTCCCTGAGAATGGGGGTTGTGTCTTCCTCTCTATTGCATCTCTAGCATCTATCGGAACACCTAGGACACGTCAGGAGATTGAAAAATATTTGTTGAATGAAATGAAGGGGTGTCACGTCCTCTCCAACACACACTCCTTCTCTTTCTCTCTCATGCGCGCAAGCACGCACACACACATACCCATGCCCCGACTCTTCTCCTTCATCGCGGGGCCCACCAGGAGTCTCCTGTGAACATTAGGATAGGCAGGCACTGGAGCAGAGCAGAGCGCCTGCCATTCCTGCAGGAGGGTGAGGATGCATGGAATGGATGCGAATGACCAGAGCAACCCTCATTTCACAAGAGCCTGGAGGCCTTACCTTTGTTGCCTCAAAAATCTCATCAAAGTCCATCGGCAGCTTTCTGTTCTGTAAGCACAAGGCACGACTTATGAGCATGAAATGAGCGATGGGACAATGACATGAAACAGTTAATCAGGTAGGGCCCTCTCACACTTACAGGGGTCGCCACTGCAAACCGTTCTTCAAAATCTTCAAACGTACAGCTGTTCTGAAAGCGTAAGGGATGATGAATGAGGATGAAGTGAATGACATACAAATGACATGGGTTTATGAGTTTAATGATGACGGGATCTATGGTTTACACTCCCGTGGTCTCAGGAGGTGGGAGCTGTTGCTAACGTACTGTGAAAACGCTAGAATATGCTCCCAGCTTATGATAAAACACGGGCCTGATGAGGAAATACAAGCAATGGGGAGTTTGTAAGTTTAAAGTCCATCTTCCTTAAATTACAGCCCTGACTCGGCCAGTCTCAACAGTGGAAGCAGATAAGAGCATGATGTTTACCCTTGAGATTTTTGCTTTAAAAGGAAGAAGTGTTATCATGTGTTTCAGCCAAACTTAGTTAACTTGGAGCAGTCTGTGAACAGCAGGTTTTATAAGTGCCTTTGTGCATGCGGCCTTTTCTGCTTGAAATGCTCTTCTCAGCCTTGCAAGCCCAAAGCTCACCCAATTCCTCAAACCTAGCTGAAAGGCCACCTCTTCCACGAAGCTTTCCTTGGTCCCCTAGGCTGAAAACCATCCTCTGAGAGCAACAGCGCATCGCTTGTGGCCACTACACGGTGAACTCCCTGAAGCAGGGACCACGATGCATTTGTTCTTGAATCCCTAGCAGATCACAGGGGATCGGGCTTGAAAATGTATGAACAAATGCGCGCTACTAAGAATAGCTGGTAGTTGACCAAACCTAATTGTTTTGATAATTTTTTTATTTTGTTGTTTATAACTGTTGAGAGCTTTGCTAAACCGCTCCATAATACTGCTGCCTAAGTATCCACTTTGTGTGGCCAAGCGGCCTGCACGGGCCTTGAACTGACGACACTAGCCTCTCCAGTGAGGCAGGCCCTAGATAACAACCCACAGAGTCACAAATAAATGTCAGTTTCTGATATGACCATCCAAACAGCCCTTATGATCACACTCTCCCCAGCCTCCCAGGGCCTTCCTTTATGTACCCCTTAGATAAGATTCCTTTGACACTTAACGAAACCCTGCTTTTTTTTGTTTGAATTGACCAATCTGGCCTCAGGCTGGGAACCCTAATAAAGGCAAGTGCCCAGGTCCTGCCTTGCTCTCTGCCTGCATCCTGCCCTGACCTCCCCTCATGCCCCTTCCTCTAGGAACTGAGAGTAATAAACTTCTCTATTTCAATTCCCTGGTGGTCTTTCGCTGAACCCTGGCTCACCATCCGACAACACCCCAGGGCTTTACTTAACCAATGTTAATTTAACAAAGTCACAACATTAATACATATTAGTATGTATAACATCTCTATATATATACACGTGTATTTTTTCTTTTTCCCTTTCTTCCTTCCTTCTTTCCTCCCTCCCTCCCTCCCTCCCTCCCTCC
This sequence comes from Monodon monoceros, assembly GCF_005190385.1. Classification (NCBI taxonomy): domain Eukaryota; kingdom Metazoa; phylum Chordata; class Mammalia; order Artiodactyla; family Monodontidae; genus Monodon; species Monodon monoceros. The sequence goes on along the minus strand of NW_021703774.1, from coordinate 133,233,751 downwards.
CTCCCTCTCTTTCTTTCTTTCTTGGCTGCGTCCAGTCTTAGTTGCGGCAGGCGGGATCTTCACTGCAGTGCGGGCTTCTCTCTAGTTGTGGCGCATAGCTTTTCTCTTCTCTAGTTGTGGCGTGGGGTCCAGAGCGCGTGGGCTCTGTAGTTTGTGGCACTCCGGCTCGCTCTTTGCAGCGAGCGAGCTCAGTAGCTGTGGCGCGTGGGCTTAGTTGCAGCATGCGGGATCTTAGTTCCCTGACCAGGGATCGAACCCGCATCCCCAGCAGTGGAAGGCAGATTCTTTACCACTGGACCGCCAGGGAAGTCCCTGTATACATATATTTTTAATGCCCATGTTTTGGTCTACACTTCCAGGCTAATTACACTTTGGGTGACTTCCAAGCAGCGTAACATTAATATAAATCTGAAATATTGACATTAAATTGGAGTTATTATGCTTGAACAGAAATGCATTGTTTCCAAATTTTGAGGAGAGCTTCCTGTTGGCCATGGAGGAGTGGAGAAACCACCAGCCATGATCACTTTCACTCTGACTGTAGCAAACGTGACTGTACATCACTCAGCCCCAGTTACAGGGTCGCAGAGCAGAGCAGGAAAACCCACACGCCCGTACCTACCACAGCAGAGCCTTCGGGCCAGACACCAGCAGATTCCGTCATCAACCACCTGCTCCCACCAGGCCCTGGCTCGCCAGGAGTCAACAGTGGCCAAGAGAAGAGGAGGAAGGACCACATCAGATAACCACTTTAATAATAATAATAATAATTATTATTATTATTTGGCCAGAGACAGGGAGACAATATTAGTCTAAGTGATCCTGTAACCTACGGTGTGGCCTGAAAGGTTAAGGTTATGCTGCTACATCCTTTATAAATCTCACACTTCTAAGGATTTATGGCACAGCCCCTACCAACTAGCTCTGGGTCATAACTTTTAATAAAAACATTTTTTAGTGTCCAAAATCTCATTACCTCTGTCCAATATTAAAAAGCAAATGGCTTCAGAGCATGATGGATGAATTAAATAAATTTGAAAAACAGCTGGTGGGGGAGAGTCTCATAAAAGCCCCACCACATAATGAAAATGTGTGAGGACAGCCAGCACTGGTGTGAGTCCGTCACTTTGCTGGTGACAGAAGAGGAGGCTTTTGGTGAGGGGTGGGGCTGGGCTGTGAGGAGGCGATTTCCATAAATTCAGATGGAGATTGGTCTGGACGTGAGAGCAAATGCATCTCTTCGGAGTCACACAAATACGGACTGAATCATGGCTGTGCCCCGTGCTGGCTGCGCGACCCTGGACAAGTCCGTGGGCCCCAGTTTTCTCGTCTTCAAAGTGGGGATGATAATGATAACATCATCTCAGGTTTATGGAGAGGGTTAACTTGAGATGTGTGTGCAATGTTTTGGTTGGTGTTTTGCACATAGAGATGTTTATAAATCAGAGCTATTATTAGGATCTTCTCATCCTATTTCTTTTGGCTCTGTTTTGCAATGCACAGGAACACATTTTTTAATATTAAGAAACTATTACTATATGATATTTGGAAAAAGATAGAAGAAGAAGAAAAAAACATCTTGCGGGAAGCCCCCCTTTAGAAATCACCCCCACTTGAGAGCACGGACCAGATCCTGTGAAAAAGGATGCCCAACACTTCCTGGCCTTAGTCCTGAACCCCTCAGTCCACTGTTGACCCCACCTTCTCCCTCTCCTCCCTTCTGTCTACAGTCTTACCTGAGCATCTTCCCATCTATACCCTTTGTACCTGGAGCTTGTGGTTACCTTCCTGTTTTGATCTTGGCTCAGTCATTTCTTGGAGTTCCTTCCTCCCACCTGGGGTAACCTTCAGTAACACTCTGGGCACTTCAGCCACCCAGTGGGAGACCCCTCCAGCCAGTGCACTTTCTCTCAATTGATTCTCATGGGCAGAACGTGGAACCCATTCCCTAGTCTCCCTGCATCCCCATCTCCTGCTTTACCCACAAATACTACTAGAGTTTTTGTTCATTTACCTTCAAGTCTTTTTTTCCCCCTTATTAGATACATTTCTTACAGTTACTACCATGGCATGCATGCAGCTTTGTATTCTGCTTTTAAAAATTCAATATGAGGAATCAGACTCCCTGACTTCAGACTATACTACAAAGCTACAGTAATCAAGACAATATGGTACTGGCACAAAAACAGAAATATAGATCAATGGAACAGGACAGAAAGCCCAGAGATAAACCCACGCACCTATGGTCAACTAATCTATGACAAAGAAGGCAAGGATATACAGTGGAGAAAAGACAGTCTCTTCAATAAGTGGTGCTGGGAAAACCGGGCAGCTACATGTAAAAGAATGAAATTAGAACACTCCCTAACACCATACACAAAAATAAACTCAAAATGGATTAAAGACCTAAATGTAAGACAGGACACTACAAAACTCTTAGAGGGAAACATAGGAAGAACACTCTTTGACATAAATCACAGCAAGATCTTTTTTGACCCACCTCCTAGAGTAATGGAAATAAAACCAAAAAATAAACAAATGGGACCTAATGAAACTTAAATGCTTTTGCACACCTAAGGAAACTATAATCAAGATGAAAAGACAACCCTCAGAATGGGAGAAAATATTTGCAAACGAATCAACAGACAAAGGATTAATCTCCAAAATATATAAATAGCTCATGCAGCTCAATATTAAAATGGGCCGAAGACCTAAACAGACATTTCTCCAAAGAAGACATATATGGCCAAGAGGCACATGAAAAGCTGCTCAACATCACTAATTATTAGAGAAATGCAAATCAAAACTACAATGAGGTATCACCTCACACCAGTTAGAATGGGCATCATCTGAAAATCTACAAACAACAAATGCTGGAGAGGGTGTGAAGAAAAGGGAACCCTCTTGCACTGCTGGTGGGAATGTAAATTGATACAGCCACTATGGAAAACAGTATGGAGGTTCCTTAAAAAACTAAAAATAGAATTACCATATGATCCAACTTTCCCACTACTGGCCACATACCCAGAGAAAACCATAATTCAAAAAGACACATGCACCCCAATGTTCATTGCAGCACTATTTACAATAGCCAGGTCATGGAAGCAACCTAAATGCCCATCTACAGACAAATGGATAAAGAAGATGTGGTACATATATACGATGCAATATTAACCATAAAAAAGAATGAAATTGGGTCTTTTCGTTCTTTGGATGGATGGACCTAGAGACTGTCATACAGAGTGAAGTAAGTCGGAAATAGAAAAATATATATCGTATATTAACACACATACGTGGAATCTAGAAAAATGGTACAGATGAACCGGTTTGCAAGGCAGAAATAGAGACATAGATGTAGAGAATACACATATGGACACCAAGGGGGTAAAGCGGGGTGGGTAGTAGTGGTGGTGGGATGAAGTGGGAGATTGGGATTGACATATATACACTAATATGTATAAAACAGATAACTAATAAGAACCTGCTGTATAAAAAAAATAAACAAACTCAATATGACAATCCAATTTACTCACAATTTGAACTTCCAGTGAGGATTTAAAGGAAGAGATTCTCTCGGGTTGTTTTAATACAGTTGTAGCCTGAATCGTCATTAAGACATTGAAATAAAGCTTCCACAGGGAGTTTACTTTCCCATAATCTCTTTGGAGCACTGGGGACACTACTATTGTCCCATAACTGAATAAGGTAACTCTTAAGACCAGACTCATGTTACTCTTGCAGCAAACATGAGTGGATGAGATGGGACTTGGTGTGAACACGTTAAAAAGGATGAAAACTTATTTATGGCTGCCAAATAAGAAACCTGCAGTGGTTCTCACCCCTGGCTGCACAATGTAATCCTCTGGGGCAGCTTTTACAAAACTTCGCATGCCTGAGCCCTGCATCTGAGACTTGGATTCTACTGGTCTGGGGTGGGGTCCTGGCATCAGTAGGTTCTAAAAGCTCCCCAGGTGATTCTAACAGGCAGCCAGACTTGTGAATCACCATGTTGGGGAATGAACTCTCTGTAGGAATAATTCATGAAAGTCCTACTGGGAAAACTGAAGGCATCTTGATTGATTACATAATTGATTAATTAATTTCTTCAACAAACATTCACTGGGTGCTTTGCACTTGCTGTGTCCTGACTAGGCACTGGAGATAACAAAGATGAATAATACTTGGTCCTTGCTCTCTTGAAGCTCAGAGCAGAGCCAGGATATATAATCACTCCAGCATGGGGGTGGGACAAGAGTGGGGCAGGGAGGGCACAAGGCATGAAGATCTCAGCTCAGAACCCAAGCTGATGCTGCAGAAGAATGAATTCAATTATCCATTTAGAAAGCTCAGGAGGAATGGATTAACTTAAGTGATCTGTAACTGCACCAAGGTGGGTACTATTAACACACCTCTTGATTCCAGGCATTTGGACGCAGGTGCTGTTGCCTGGTGAGTGATTTAACAATGAAGACATGTGCTAATAAAGACTAATGCCCTCTGGGGTATCTCGGAGTTTATGCTCTCTGTTAGCCAGGAGTAAATAGCCACTTTCCTAATTCTCGGGAGAGGAAAACAGGAAAAGCTCTGTTTGGCAATTGAAGAACAAAGTGGGGGTGGGGGGAGTTGAGATGCAGAGCAGAAAATGTGATGTTAATAAATGATTTCTCCCAAGAGCCGCACTGTCCAACAGAACTTTCTGTGATGATGAAAAGTTGTACACCTGCCCTTCCAACATGGTAGCCAGTGGCTACACGTGGCTCTTGAGCCTTCAAATATGGCTTGTGTGAATAATGAATCGCATTTTAAATTGTATTTCGTTTTAATTAATATCATTTTAAATAGCCACATGTGACCAGTGGCTACTGTACTGGAGAGCTAAGCTCTAGATAACAGATTATTAAAAAACAAAACAAAACAAAAAAATTCAGCTGACTGGGTGCTTTCTAAACACTAAACATATCCCTTCCTTATATAGTCTCTTCTATTCTTTTAAAGAATATCCTACCTTGGCATTGACCAGAAGGGTTGTATGGGACAACTGAATTCTTTGCTATGTCTAGACAGTACCGTGAAATCAAATTCAGTTTGCAAAAACAGTAGCCTTCTTCTGGATGTAAGTTTTGTCATTGCCTGGGCTAAGCCAGACCCAGATGTTGGTGGGTTTTTTTTTTTAAAGGAAGTTAAGATTCCTTTAATGGATTTCAAGTGGAAATCCATGGAACCTCATCATCATTCCAACAGAATGGAATCCCCTTTAAGGCCAAACTGTCCCAGCCTACTGGGATTTGGGGCTCAGTGGTCTTGCTGGACTCAAGGCCTTGACCTAACAGAGGAATTTGTGCTGCTTTGTGGATTTGTCCCTGTAATGACTGAGAAGTTGCCCCTAACTACTCAAAGCTGGGCTGCATTTTAGCAGTTAATTGCCCTCCTTCTGCCAGCTACCATTTTAGGAGGGTCCTAAAGGTTGTCTGGAAGGCTAGAGGGTGGAGGGAAATGGTTAGACCTTATAATGAAAGTTACATCTTCCCTTGAAGCGCACACAAGTGTAATACATCTGCTAATCCCTGGACAATGAAATATTTACATCCAGCTTCCTAAAAATGAAGTTGGTCCTTAAAACAGCCTCCATTTTCCCCATTTTTTTTTATTGTGTTAAGAACACGACATGAGATCTATCTTCTTAACACATTTTACAGTGTACAACACAGTATTTACTGCTAACTGTAGGCACAATCTCTAGGACTTAATCTTTTGCATAACTAACTTTATACCAATTAAATAGCATCTCCCCACCTCCCTCTCGCCCAGCTGCTGGCAATCACCATTCTACTCTCCGCTTCTATGTGTTTGACTACTTTATGGACCTCATATAAGCAGTATCCTGCAGTATTTGCCTTTCCGTGATTGGCTTATTTCACACAGCATAATGTCCTCAAGGTTCAGCCAAGTTGTCACATAAGCAAGGATAGACTTCTTTTTCAGGGCTAAATAATATTCCACTGTATGTATATACCACATTTTCTTTATCCATTCAGCCATCAACGGATATTTAGGTTGAAATGGCCTTTGTTAACATGCAAGAAGAGAGTCAGGATGCAGACTGGTGGTAAAAGGAATTTGCTGGTGCTTTATTCAGGGGCATGAGAAAGGTAGACTCCTTGCACGAAGGTGAGGGGGCTAGGTTGACTGGACTGTGCTAACGTGAATGAACAAGGGCAGCTGTGGCTGAGGACTCTGACTCTGGAGTCTTGACCTTCCCAACTTTAACCAGGTCAAGAAAACCAATGTGCTTGCATTTGAAAACAATGGTTGCTTTTAAAGTGAGAAACTTGATGTTTTTAGGAGAGGCAGGGTGGGGAAGTGGGCAGAGGGATATTAGAAACAGCAGCTTTCACAAGACATGGAAGCAAACTAAATGACCGTCGACAGAGGAATGTACATATATACAATGGAATATTACTCAGCCATAAAAAGAATGAAATAATGCCATTTGCAGCAACATGGATGGACCTAGAGATTATCATACTACGTGAAATAAACAAGACTGAGCGAGACACATATGATAACAGTTCTATGTGGAATCTAAAAAAAAGTAATACAAATGAACTTATTTACAAAACAGAAGCAGACTCACAGACTTTGAAAACAAACTTATGGTTACCAAAGGGGAAACGTGGGGAGGGGGATAAATTAGGAGCTTGGGATTAACATACACACACTACTATATATAAAATAGATAATCGACAAGGACCTACTGTATAGCAGAGGGAACACAATATTCTGTAATAACCTATATGGGAAAAGAATCTGAAAAAGAATGGATATATGTATACGCATAACTGAATCACTTTGCCGTACACCTGAAACTAACACAACATTGTAAATCAACTATACTCCAACAGCGGCTTTCAGTTCAAACTTCTACTTTCATTGGTGTTTGCTCGGGTGAATTCCTTCCTCACTCTGAGCCTCAGTTTTCTCCTCAAGAAATAGGAAGAGAAAAAAAAAAAAAAAAAAAAAGAAATAGGAAGAATAATGCTTACAACATGGGCTCGCTGAGAAGAAGTGGTGAGAAGGTGGATGTACCTGAAAAGAATTAGCACAGCAAGTGAGAGAGTAAAATCTCTCTAAGGACGTCAGTTCCCTTTCCAAAAGTACAGAAAGGGAAGGAAGGATGGGAGGGAGGGAGGAAGAAGGGACGAGGGAGAGATGGCTGGGAAAGAGACAGAGAGAGGAGCGAGAGAGGAAACGAAGAGACAGATAGGGAGGAAAGAAAGGAAGAAGAAAGGAAAGGAAAGCCATGGGATTATATGCTTGGTAAGTGAGGGTAGGCGGGTTCCAGGCCATGGCAAAAGTCTGGGAAACACTGGTCCAGGGAAGGAACAAAGTCACCTGGAAGAGAGGCTAAACGTGTGGAATGATTTTCATAGGCCAGACATTGGTCACAGCGGGTTCCCGCTCCTGCATCTTTTCCCCAAGCTTGAACCCTGGCAAGGCTGGACCGTTGTGAAGTCCATCAGCCCCACTGTTTATTCCGTCTACCCCGCACCCTTCTCTTCTCCACTGTCTTCCTTACACCTGTTTCAGAACTCAGTGGGCAACTCTGTGTTTTCACACCTGGGTTTTCTAAAACACATCCCTTATTTTCTTGAAAATACACCTAAGGATGGGGTTGGGGGTGCAATTTGTAGGCTGCTACTGATTATGCGATAAGATACTAAGATCTAAGTCAGCCTGATCTCAGCAACAGTGATAAAGGGAAGGAGATGCTGGTGGTGATGCCCAGGAAATGATGGTGTCCGTGCTGAGGGGGAGCAGCGGTGGGGACACCGGTGGCGGTCATAAGCCGTGATAACCCACCACCCGGTCCCTCCACATCAATTAATTGAGCATCTTCGATAAGACACAGCCCTCGTCCTTACATGGCGTGAGGGAGACAGAGGAGAAAACAGGGAATTATCACATGATTGGTGTCATAAATGAGATGATTCACACGAAGCCTGTAGTATATAGGGCGTAGTTCAAAGTGATGACATGATTCACGCCTGTGGTTACTACTGCTAGTGTCCGATCCCATCCTGAGGGGTCAGACATTTTGAGACAGTGGCAAGAACGGTGCTGGGGATTTTGATGGTATCAATACTGTTGTCACGAGGCAGTGATTATAAAGAGAGAGATGATAATCTGGTGAGAGCCCACATGAGGCCAGTGATGGGGATGAAGAAGAAACGCCGAAAACACCAGTCTACCATGGAGCTTCTCTAGAAGCCCTGGGGGATGACTTCATGCTCTGATACGTGGAAGCTTCCGGGACTCTTGATCCCAGCTCCAGCCCATGGCCTCACCCCAGAGCTCTGACGTGTGACAAGGACGAGTTTAGAAAGCGGGGGGGACCTTCCTTGCTGTGGATCCTTTGTGGGGGAAGGTGCAGGTTGCAAGATAGCTTGGCTACGTTACTGGCTGTCAACAGAATAAACACACCTGCCCAGGTCTAAACATATAGCGAGGAGAAACCAAAGGGGAATGATTGCCCGAAGCTTATAATTATTTGTTTTTCATTCTCTCTTCCTTTACCCCATCTCTTTTTTTTAAAAGAAAAATCCATTATTCTAGTTCCACATTAGCAAAACTCAAGGATTTTTCAAAAACTCCTAACAAGATTTGGCGCCAGTTCAGTACTTTGAAAAGGGGTGAATTAGAATCACAGGAAAGTGAAATTGGCTCCTGTCAGCAGGATGACAGGCTCTCAGCACACTCCTGCGGGGGCGGGCAGGGGGGCTCTCAGACAGGCCGTCAGCTCTTTCTCCGCTGCTGCGTCGCTCTTGGAGAGGCTACTCCTGCGGTCCAGATGGCACCCAAACGGTAACAAGAAATATTGGATGGAGTTGAAATCAAGCGAGAGCAGCAGAGGCTCAGGCTGAAGGCAGAGCAAATCAGAGCAAATCACAAACGGAGAGATGTCACAGCAGAGGAAAAAATAGTCATGGAGGGCTCTGCCTGCTGCTCTGACAGCCGTTCCCTGTAGAGTGCTTTTCCTTTTCTTCGCTGGAAGAATGCAGATTTTATATCTTAGGCATTCATTTCCTTACTCCTTCGTTCCTGGATTCAGCTCTCAAGGCATTCATTTCCTAATTAATAAACTCTCCTTGAACGCCTACACTGGGCCAATATTGTGAGCACCGGGATGCTGTCCCTTCTCTGAGCTGTAACAGTCAAGTGAGGGAAATGGGAGGATGCCCATTCAGGTCAGAGCAAGAGGAGAGTTATGACAGGGGTACCGCACTGAGGATTTTCACAGCGCGTGGACCACTTTCACTGCTGCAACGCCATTCACAGGACTGAAGCCAACTCCACTGCAAATGACCAAAACAAGAATTCTGTTTTCATGCGACTGGAATTTGACTAGTTTACCCATCTCTTGAATTTTTCTTTATTGTAAAATTAGGGAACTATCCACCTCACAAGACTGAAGATTTCCCTGTGTAAGATTTGAGGTAATAGCTTAATTAGTACAGTGCCTGACATATAGCAAAAAGACCTCCATTAGTGGGTCAACGATTCAGTGGAGTATCCTTTCAGAATACTATGATGATTTTACAGACCTATTTGATGGCGTTTTTGAAAGTTTTATGAATTGCAGAGGAGTAAAATTAGAAGAGGCTATAGAGATCTCTAACACAACTCAACCCTATATTTTTTTCAGATGAAGAAACTGAGGCTTTCAAGTTTTTCAAAATCATGATAATGTTAGTGGCCGAGCTAGGATGAAACCCCAAGTTCCCAACTCCTAGTCTAGTTCCTTTATTTCCAACACAATTCCCCTCATGGGTGAACAGACTTAGAGGAGGCAAGAAGAAGTAAGAGCAGAGAAACCCAGCTCACAATTTACAACAAGGAAACTAAGGCCCCAAGGAAAGCTCAGCTTGCTTATATGTAAGACAGCAAGAGAAATGTCTCCTTCACAGAATTCCAAGGGTCAAGAGAGGTGATGTTCACCAACAGTCTAGACTTGGAAGGCAGCCTATAAGTTTGAAGCCAGAGGAAAGCTGTGAGAGCATTATCTATACTTGTCTCAGATTGATTATCCAACCTACAAATAGTTTGTAACTTTGTGTCATGATTTCACCTGCCCTCTTAACAGGTCTCTCAGTATATTCCTTACCCTCTCAGGCCTTGGTACAAGCTACTCCTTGTGATGGGCTGCCCTTCCCATCCTTGTTCATCAGGAGACCCTGGAGACTTGGGTCTACTCACCTGTTCCAAGCCTTCCTCTAAGGCCCTCAGGATGGACTAGATGATCCTCCTCTGGGCACCACACATGTCCAATTATAATGGTTGATTGCTTTCTCTCTTCTCTACTACAGACTATGACCTCGTGACACTAAGTTCCTTGTATGGGAAACTGTATCTCATTCATCTTTGTATTCCTAATGTCTAAATAGCCCAGGGGCTAACACACAAAAACAAAATACACTGAACTGACAGATTTAAAAAAACAGAAAGAGTAAATGGATGAACTTGCATATACAAGAGAATAGAAAACTGAACAGAAAGAAACTTGGTGATAGCATGATTTACAAGGCAGAGGGCATGGTAGTCCTTATGGTGTTTTCAAATGCTCAGCATGTATGTGTGTGTGTGTGTGCGCGCACACACACACACACACACACACACACACTCACTCACTCACTCACAGAGACATGGCATTTGCTATCGTAAACTCCAAAAAGGATGTCGTATCCACTGTCATTTGACCTAATGAGACTTTGTAATCAGAGTAAATGGCTCTGGCTCTAATTTCAAAGAAATACTAGGGGGATGTTCCAGAAAAAGTTATAAGAACAGAAATATGCTATTCTTCTAGCTCTTCTAATATCTGGATGGCATTTTCTTCTGAATTCAAGTCCTTCCCATCAGCGAGACCCATCGGCGGCTCGAGGGTGGCAGTCAATCTCTGACATTCCTCACTACTCGAAGTCTAGCCAATACCTGGCCTTACCATCCTCCCCGGCAAATGATAAAATGATTGCATCCCATACTGTCCAGACTCAAACTTAACAGGTCCAAAGAATTTTTGATCTCCCCAAACCTGTTCTTCCCTTGTCTTCTGATTTCTGTAAAGGCTACCAACTCAGGCCTAGATGCTCAAATCTCCAAGTGTCAAAGAGATTCTCCATCCCTCTCTCTCCCACACCCTGACAGCCAATCGTTCTTTAAGAAACTCTGATTCTATCTCTAGGACGTACCCCAGCTCCTCTGCCTGCCCCTCTCCTTCTCCTCGGCAGCATTCTCTTTTGCCTGGACTGCTGCTTCTAACACTTTCCCCCTTAAGTTCATCTCCCACACGGCAGCCAGAGTGATATTTTAAAATGATCAGATCAGGTTCACTGCCCTGATGAAAACCCTCCACCGTCTTCTGTTACACTTGGGATAAAATCCAAACTGCTTACCATTATCTATACTACTGTCCATGCTCGGCTGCTGCCTCTGAGTCTGAGCTCATCCGCCACCACTCTCCCCTTTCCCACCACACTCTGGCCAACACCAGTCTTCTCCGTGTTCCTGCTGGACCCCTAGAACACTCCTGCCTCAAGGCCTTTGCCCTCGTCTTTCCCTGTCCTGATTCTACTCTCCACCTGGTTGGTTTCTTCTCGTAATTCAGATCTTGGCTCAGGTGTCATGTCCCTAGAGACCTCCTCTATGTACCTACATACAGTCACAGCTCCCAGCTCCTGTCACATTTTCCTCTTCGGTTTTGTGCTCTGCGTGTCTGTTTACTTGCTTGTTGGCAGCCTTCTCCCATGAACCGTGAGCTGTGCAAGGGATGGGACCTGGTCTGACTTGTATAGCCCCTGTGTCTGTGCGTGACATACGATGGACACTAGACCATATCTGTGGAAGGAGGAAGGAAAGAATGCTTGAACAGAAAAATGCATAAGTGACCAGAGGCTAGTTCTAGGAGGTGCCTTCCAGTATTGCAGAAACTATAAAATTAAAACAAAAGGGGCACTTTGTGCGTACTACTATAGGGTCAAGGGAACACCACGTTTGTCACTTTGACACCTGTGCTCTGATCTCTGCCTTTTTTTTCCTGTTTGTTCTCTGGTGCTGGACACCCCAACTCTGAAGACAATGGAGCTAGGGCTACAGGATGGCATATTCAATGGGATCTCATACAGATCCCACAAGCAGAGACCCTCTTTACCTGCGTCCTTGCTATGTCTTACGAAAGACCTTTTTAATTTAATCAGTATCTCTGCTTATGTCACAAGTGGTTGAGATCCTTATTTCTGGTTTTTCTAGGTCCATCAAGTCCCCAAATGTACAAGTTACTCTTGATCCCTCTCTCTCCAACACCCTGACATCCAATCATTCGAAGAAATGCTGATTCTGTCTCTAGAACATACCCCAAACAGTCCATTCTGGTCTAAAGAGAAAGGAATGAGCTGAATAGTCATATTAAGACCTCATCCCTTCTTGGCCAAGCAGGGGTCAAGCAGGATGATAACCATAATAGCTTATGCTTAGACGGAAGTTCCTCTGTATGAACCAGCCACTATTCTAAGGTGCTTTCGTACAAGAACTCATTTAATTACCATGACGAATGTAGGTGTTATTGCTATCCTCATTTTCAGAGGAGGGAACTGAGGCACAGAAGGGTCAATGAACTTGCCCAAGGTCACACAGCTAGTAAATGGCAGAGCTAAGATTTTCACCTAAGTGGGTGAGCTTTGAAGTACGTAGTCTTAAGAATTATGCTAGGGTGAGGAGAACAAAAGGTGTGAGACAATGTGTGTTTTACGATGAGGGTGAGACGTAAGGGTTCTGGAAGGAGCAGCCACAGTGGGTAGTTCAAGTCTGTGCCAAGTCCACGGCCATCCTCTCTGGAGGACCACGGCCCAATCACACTGCAAGTGTTATCCCTACAGTGATGACAGGGGTAAGGGGGCTAGGACTTCCGAGGTGACAGTGGAAACAACAGCCTAGACACAGACAAAGAGACAAGGCTACCAGATTACAAATACAGGAAGGGGGGAGAAAACCAGAGTACCATGTTGACGGCACGCAATGGTGGGAAGGAGTAATACTGGAGATAAGGCAGCTGCTAAGCTGCTGGAGAGAAACATGATGACACGCTGACAGGACTCTCTGATAGGTAGAAAAATGAGAGGTGGAGAGGGGGAAAAGCAGTGTAACAAGTGAGAGCGAGTGTCACCTTAACATGGAGTCATTCTGTGTGCACAAGTGGAGAAGCAAGGGCCTCATCCTGCATCATCAGACTTTACTTCCGTCTCCCCTTAGCAACCCAACCTCAATCTCCTCATTCACAAGATGGAGAAAATAATAGTTGTCATGTTAACTGAACTAGATAAACGTAGTGGAGTGTTGGAATCCAGTGGGGGAACTTTGGACATCTCCCATTATATATAAATATATGCAAGCCTTACCAAAGCAGATCTACAGGGGTGGGGGCCGAGGAAGTCGTGTTTTTAAAAGTGTCACCAATGACTGTTAGGCAATATGGTTGTTGGGAATCACTGAACTAGACACAGCTTGCCAAGCAATGCACACACTCCCTGGCCCCCAGTAAGTGCTCTGCAAACGCTTGTTTCTTGTAACGAGGTTTTTACGCTTTAGGTTGGGACTGTCACTGATCTATGTATTTTTATTCTCCATGATCGTTAATATATCACTTTCTCCTTTTTTACAACTGGAGTTCATTATTCTTCTGCGACCACTAATAACAGCAGTTAAGGGAGAAAGAAAGAGCCTCAACACGATGACTTGTCCAGAGATGCTGAATTACTGTACCAGCAGAGAATGAGTGTCAGCCTCGATGGATGTTTATGGGGAAACTGTATATCACAGCTCTGCTCGTTAGAGTTGCTGTAGTTAAAGTTCTGTAAATGTTAATGATCTGTATTAGAGGAATAAGGATAGACTCATAGCAGCAGCAGTTAACAGACAGCCCTGAATCCCGTTTTCTTAGCATGTCACAGAGCTCCAAGGAATTTGGTTTATGCCCACCGAAGGAGCAGGCGTGCACTGGGGCACCTGTATCTTGGGGACAGTACTGTCTTTGCTCTAGCACAGGTAGCGTGATTGGCAAAGAGTTTCAGGAACAAAATGGATAGAGAGCGCCTCTCTTCTGTTTGAACTCTCACTACGTTCCGGTCTTAGAGACAGCTGGACCCAGTGGGAAGAGCGTTCACTGTGCTTGGGTAGCACGGACCCACACCCTGGTCTGCCTCAGATCACTCCCATTCCTGCCTACAGTCCTCATGGAATTATTAATAGCACCCGCCCCCCATTCCATTTCAAAAGTGACCCAGTCTGGATGATAAACTAGGTCACCCCAGCTTCAGGGTCAGAGAGAGCTGGATTAGATTCTTAGTGATGCCTCTTCTGGCTGTGCTGATTTCACTTCTCTTATCTTCAACAGCCTTTATAGTAGAGAAGAGACCTGCATCTTAGGGTTATTTGGAAATGTCTTGACGCAGGGCGTTAAGTGCCTTCCACAGGCCCTTGCTTGGTGGTGCTCAACATTTGGTAGTCACAGTTGTTTGTTATCTTCACCCCACAGCCCTGGCACTCCCCTGCAGGTTCAGCGCCCTCCCCTGTTAAACTTGATCTTGTTGGCATTGCTGCTCAGGCAGGGAGAACTGAAGGTACTCCGGCTCCTTACTGCCCCTAGGGACACTAAAAGCACCCTAGAGGTTGAGCCAGGTCTCACTCATCGTCATATTTCTTGAAATACTTGGTACAGTCCTTCGTTCATAGAATAGCTCATAATAATGACTATGGCTAACACCTATTGGGTACTTACTATATGTCAGGGGCTGTTCTAAATGTTTTCCATGCGTTACCTTATTCAAGTCCTCAAAAGAACTCCATGAGGTAGGTACAACAGTCATTATCCTCATGTTATAAGCGAACACACGGCGACTCAGAGAAGTTTACATAACCCCCCAAGGTTACGTAGCTGGTAATGGAGGGAGAAACTTTCCAAGCCTAAGTAGTCAGTCTTCAAGGCTCACACTTTTAAGTGCCATCCCATGTTGCCTACGAAGTACTGAGCACCTACTCTGGGCAAACGTGACCGCGATCACATCTGTTCTCGTATTTAATCCTCACAGGAACCCAGCGAAATAGCTCTCCTCACACTGTTAACTGGTCACTAAGAAGAATCCAAAAGATAAAGCACCTTGCCTGGAGTCACACAGTTAAGAAGTGTAAAGCTCTGTGTTTCGCTGATACTGAGACCCCCCACCAGGTGGAAGAAGTTAACCGTATGCCACCCACAGCCCTTAGACCCCAGACCAGTTGAAACCAAAAGGTTGATGATGTTGACTCCCTATTACCTCACCACCAACCAATCAGAAGAACGTCTGCCAGCTGATCACACACCCCACGATCTCCCTCCCTCAGCCTGTCTTTTAAAACCTTTCCCCCGAAAGCCATCAGGGAGCTCAGGTCTTTTAAGCAGTAGCTGCCTGGATTCCTTGCTGGGCTCCATGCAATAAACACTGCGCGTTCCTTCGCCACACACAAAAAAAAAGAAGTGTAGAGCTCCGAATCACTTCACATTTTGTGCTCTTTCTGCTGTTACTGCCTCCCAAAGACCAGACTCCTGATCTGCATTCAGAATTTGATCATCGAATAACAAAGCCTTGTTGGGAAGCCACGTGAAGGAGCTCCCGTCTGCCGCGCAACTTCTCCCACCCACGGAACTAACTGTGGGTTCCTTTGACAGTGGTTCTCACACTACCCTCTCTGCATCTCTTCCCTTCTAGAACCTTCTGTCCTTCAGAGAGAGGAGGGGAGAGGGCTTCCAGGCGGATGGGCCTTGGGGTTCCAACCTGGTTCCAACCACATCTCCTCTTTCATCTGTTCGTCTAGACGGCCACCGGGCACACTTCATTCGAATAACGATTTCTGGGTTTTATCAAAAGCTTGAAGACCATCCCTCCAGGAAACCAGTGGCAGGTATTTTAGCAGAGGAGTGGAGTGATCATTGTTTTATCCAGATGTGATTTTTGCCAGCACACAACTGAGCACGCAGAGCACCAGACGACTGCTGACGCTTACCCCTCCACATCTGCATCTATGGGAAACAAGTTTCGGGAATGACTAACAGTGAGCTGTCTACAACTCTGTCTGATTCCATTCATGAGAGCCCTGATTTGCCACCCTGGGAGAGAAAGCCAGATATCATTCAAGGCGATAATGTGACCCGGCCCCAACGTGAGCCAGGGACTGAGAACAGAGAAGAAGGTGAGAGGGATTACTACTGTTTTTGGCAAGAACCTGAAGACAGCGAATGGAAGGGCTGATGTACAAACACTCTTAGAAGTCAGAGTGATAAAACAGCATGTTTGTAAATGACAGAGCTATGGGAGAGGAGACAGGGAGTTTGGTTCAGATCACCTGGTTACCTGACCGCCCGGTTTGCCACCTTGGACGTGGCTTGTGTTTGTCTAACCCTCCACATCCATGAGACCTTCCAGATTTACCCTTGTCATCCACTCAAATGTACACACCTCCCCTACCTACCCCCTTTCTCTTGTCTGCATCTGCAGGGTCTCACCCTCAGTCCAGACCCACCCACAGTGGTCCTCAGTTGCCTACCCCACAATGCTTTGCCCTCAGAGCCATTCTTGCCGTTCCCTGCTCTGTGCTGAATGACAGTGGCTGATCCCTGTAAACTACATTGCCCAGGCTCCCTTGCCAATCCATCTCCACTTAGAGTTGACCAACAGGAGGCAGGGGTCAGAAATTGGATGGTGGGAGGGAGGGAGAAACAGTGAATTTCTTCCCTGCTCTCTTTGGGCAGTATTGTTGCAATGGCTGAGTCTCTCCATGGTTTCCACCAGACAGCCCCTTTCGCTATGGTCTCGGCTCCCACCAGGCAGCTCCCTCTGTGGTCTCAGTGCCTGATGGCAGCCCCAGCTCCTGGGCTCTGCCAACACCATTGCCTTCCTTTGTCCTTTTAGTGCTAGGGATCACTCTAGTAGTAACTTCCAACTGTGACTCATCTGGGTTGGCCCACTGTTTCCCATTTGGCTTTTCAGCTTTTCTAACACCTTGGTAACTAGTTCCGCATGTTCTTTCCCTTTATTAAATTGCCTGGTGTGGGTTCTGTTTTCCTGACAGAGGCACATCGGTAACTCCACTAGCTACATCACGGTCTCCTCCCAACCTGCCAAGCCACCTGCCGCAGGCCACCAGAGTGATGTTGAAAAATACAACTCCAACAGTGTCACTCCACCACCTGAAAGCGACAGTGGTCTCCCAACAAGTCCCAGCTTCTCAGCACCACATTTCAGGCCCTTTGCTCCCTGGGGCCGGCTTCCCTTGGTATCCTTGTCTCCTTTCCCATGAAGGCATCCTGTGGTCCTGCCATCCCAGACTGCTCACCAGTCCCTGGGATAAGTGAGGCTTTTCCACATTTCAGTGCTTTTAAACATTCGGTTCCCTCTTCCTGAATACTGTTCCACCCGTTCTCCAGTGCCAAACTCCCATCATCTTTTAAGATTACACCTAAACTCTATCCCTTGGGTGAAGGCCTCACTAAACTCACTCAGGCAAAGTTTACTGCCCCATCCACTCTGCTCCCATAGCATCTTGGACACAGCCTTTCACAACCTTGATTATATTGATTGTAATTGTTTTTACATGTCTATCTTCTTCTTGAGACCATTAAGATTCTTAAGCAGCTGGTCTTGTTCATCTTTATATCTCTAGGGAATAGCACACTGTCTGGCAGGTAGGAGGCTCTTAGTAAATATTTGCTAAATGGATGAGTGAATGAATAAATAAGTGAATAGAAGTTGTAAGGAACTCCAAAACATAAATAAATAAAAAAGGGCTTTGTAGCAATCAGATGGCTGGGATTACAAAAGTAATGAAGGTCTGTCACTGCAGGTATGTGAATTGAAACCCAAGAGTCAGAGATGTTCATCTGTACTTATCACAAACCTTGGGGGATTCTTGCTTTGGTGGGAAGGCTAAACTAGATAGCATCTCTTAATGTTCCTATTAACTCTAAGATTCTAGAAATCTAGGATTCTATCCCAGGAAAATTTTTAAGTACAGCTAAAAGCAAGTCCACCCAAGAAACATCAGAAGAGGCAAGCTTCTCTTTCATTTGTGGGAATACACAGATTCAGATTCCTTTCCCTCACTTCGGGATGATATCCTCCCTTGCGACACCTATGTTAACTGTGTTGTGATCATTATAATCTCCCTACAAGGTGGCGCTTAATGAGGAAGTGAAATTGACAAATGTTCAGACTAGATTTAAGCCAATTACGCAACATCTGGATCCAGATTTCAAACTAAAGGAAAAACTAACCGCTAAATTGTGAATGAAATTTTATTTGCCATGAACGATGGGGGACGGGGGTGTAGGGAAGAGCTGTCCAGAGAATTCTTGAAATTCTTCACGTGAATGGATTGCCTCTTCCTACATTTGCAGCAGAGAAATAGAAATAAATCTAGGGCAAGGAAAACCAAGCAGATGCCGATCGTAGGGGGACAGGGGTCTTGTAGAAAAACACCAAGGAGTTTGGAGGGTTGGGGGAAGGGGTGGCAAAACGGACAGCTTTCTGAGCTTCGGAGGTGGGTGGCTTTCATTGAGATGTGCTCCTTAACATTCAAAAATATCTTTTCAACATCGGGATGAAGAAAGTGTGCCAGGCAGAGTGAGGGTTCAGAAATGGCTTAGACATGGCCACGCCCTCATAGAATTCAGTCCAGAGGTCGAGAGAGGTGTTCACAGCCAGGCAGGGAGTGTTGGGCCTCCGGAGCTCTAAGTGCTCGAAACCAATGAGTAATGGGAGATGGGAACTGAAGCCTGAGTACTAATTCTGAGCAGGTGAGGGTAAGGTGATCCTGACCAGGAGATGGAGGACTTTGCATTTTCTTTAATTCTAAAGGCAGTATATTTTAGTGGAAATTGTGTGGGTGCCTGAGTCAAAACAATGTAGGGTTCAAATTCTGACTCTGTGATCGTGGGTAAGTTACGTGACCTCTCGAAGCCTCAGACTCCTTATGTGTAAATGACAGCTACCTCCTCGCAGGGTTGTGATTACTGAAGGAGATAAGCCGAGACCAGAGCTTGGGCTGTCCGTGGCACAGAGCAGATGCTCTGTGGGGTCTGCCTGCTTTTTCCCACAGCTACGTTAGCTTTAGATACGGTACATATGGCTACTGTCCCGGCATCATAAAACAAAGGAAGAAACTGAATGGAGGCCTGGACTTCATATCCAATCATCCGGATGTTTACCAGTTTCTCCCAGCCTGGCTCCTTTCAGATCTAGAGCCCTGATTTCAAGCTCTCTAGAAGGACACTAAGGAGGAACAATTTTTTAAGCACCTACTCTGTGCCCAATGCTTGCTCAGTGATATGACTTGATTATAATACTTGGTAAACTTCTTCCCGTCCAGGGCACTAACTTCACAGGGCCAGCCCATAACTTATTGCTGGGCACTTCAGGGTGTGCTCCTTTAAAGCCAGGTGATAATAATGAAGATACGAATGGGGCCTGTGGGATACACGGCTTGGCAGCTGAGCTACTGGCAGCAAGACGATGAGTTAAGTACATAGGGGCAAATCGAGTGCCAGAGGAGATGAATGATTCTGAGGTCCACCACTGTAGTCACCTTTACAATACAAGGATTCCCTTATAGAACCATTTATCTGCTGCTTAAATACTTCTAGGGGCATAGAGCTCGCTACTCTGAGAGGCTGTCCCTTCTTCTGAAAATCAGCTCAGATGGCCTGAAATTTCTTTCTCATCTTGAGCCCAGTTTTGCCCTCCCTTGTCATTAAACTTGAGCCTTTCTCTTAATCATAGGACAGCACATAAAATAAACAGAAGCAACTAATACATCCCATCCCTCAATCTTTACTTCCACAGCGTCTCATAAAAGCGACCCCTCACTATCACAGAAAATGCTTTCACATTGCCGCATGAGTCTCCCGAAAGGCCTGAGATGTTGGTAGTGGATAGTCATCCATTCCGCTTTGCAGCCCAGCGAAAAAAAGTCTCAGGAAGTCGAAGTGATTGACAAAGGGAGGAAAGAACCTCAGGGAGGTCTGATCATTCCTTTCAATTTCTGAATCCGTGTTTCGCCAAAAAGAAATTAATGTCGAGGTCAACATATCCATTTGACAATCTGTGTCCTTCCTATTTACCACGATGCCAAACTTTTCAGAATCTCTCTTTTGAAGGCCAGAAAAAGTTCAGCTAGAAGTCACTGGCTCATTATTACCAATAATTAGAAAGTCTTTCATGCCTAATACAACTACATAAAAGGCTTTTAAACTGGGCAATTTAAAAGGTGAAGGATAAAAGATCTTTTACAGCTGAAAGAATATTACATGAGGGCGTAAGCGGAGGGGAGAAGAAAAGCGCAGAGTATTTCTCATGCAAAAATGGCATAAGTCATACTAAGATTTAGGCCTGTGTCGTTGAAACAGTGTGACCTTCACAGTAAGTCTCAACCAAGTTCAGTGCCGTGGGGCATAAAAGGGTCTGAAACGGGCCCTTCAGCAGCCTGTGAATGCCCCGCTGTGGAACTAGATCATGTCCAAAGGCTAACAGAGTGCAAAAAGCACTAAATAATGAATGCAGACACTTTCTTCCCCATTTAGGAATGTGCATTTTTGACATTCCCAAAGAGGCCAGGGTATTTGTCTAAAGAACATGACAGCATGGTCAGTCAGCTGGCAGAAAGGGAGACTACCTGTCTTCCCCCAACGTCTTTGAGAGGGAAATGGATGAGAAATTAACCAGGTCTGAGTACTGCTAAGAAAAGGCAGTATGGACTCAGGACCCAGGACCCCAGTGATCTGCCCAGAAGTGCTTCCATGCCTCATCTGCCTGTTCAAATCCTGCTCATCCTTCAAGGCTTTGCCCAAGTTGTACCCTCTTTCCTGAAACCTTCCTAACTCTAGCCATCCAACATCTCCTGTCAGCAAGCATTTGTGCCACTGGATTTCAGAGACCCTGACATAGAAGTAGACTCACATATTTAAGATACAGGAGAGATTAGCCCCCATGCAAAGCTTTTGACTGCCTGGACCAGGAAGGGATGAAATGTATATTTCTAGGAGTGAGTGGGATTAATCCTTATCTGGGCTTAGAGTTCCCAGGAAATGGTGGAGGGGAGCAAAGCATGACCTTAAGGACAAATCTGCCGGAAGAAGGGGCTATTACAGGTGCAAAGTAAAATAAGCAAACAAAAGCATCCTAACGTGTTATTTGAGAAAACAGAACAAGAAAAGGGTCAGTACATCTGAGCATCTTATGGTCATGGGACAAGGGGGATGTAAAACTACCACAGGGATAAGTAAATGTGAGGGAGTGAAGACATGGAATTGGCTTTCTGCCTAGACCTGGGGCCCAGCTAATCGAAACAAAACTTTGCTCCCATAAGCTGATGCACTGAGGTGGGTAAGAATGATATAACAAACACAGTGAATTCTAACTTCTGCTGCCCTAAAACTCTGAAATCCCCAATACATCAAATTTGCCACCTTACTGAGGATATCTCTGACCATGGAACAGTGATGACGAGCCACTAGACAGAGGTCTAGACAGAGGTTCTAGAGCTGAGATCAAGGGATCCCGTCGGCTTCAAGGACTACAAAAATTTACATGTGCACACATGTTTCTTTCTGGGGAAAGAGTCTACCAGCAAAATCTCAAAGAGATCAGAAATCCCAAGAAGAGTTACCTCAGGGATAGTGATGATTAAAAGTGATTCCTGTCCTCAAGGAGCTCACAGAAAAGTAAGGAAAACCAATAGAATAATAGCTCACAGCTATTGAATCCTTACTGTGCACCAAGCACTGGGCTGATTCACATACTTAAGCTCATTTAGTCTTTAGGCAAAAACTACACAGGGCTATCATTAACCCCGAAGTCCAATGGCTCACATGGATTCATTAAGAGAAAAAAATCCTTTATGATCATTGCAAAGAGAAGGACAGAGGTATCCCAGAGGGGCTGATTACTCTGGGGTAAGAAAGGCTTCCCAGAGGAGGTGTGTCATCACCTAGAATACTTGGCGATCCCCAGTTGGCTGGTACCCTGCTTGTTAGAGCAACAAATGGAAATGTTTGCATTTAATCTACTCTATATCCCCACATAAATGTTTCCTTTAATCTTCTAAACAAAGCTACAAGGTAGGCGTTACTTTCTTTTTACAGATGAGGACATTAAGGCTTAGAGATGCAAAAATCTACTCAAGGACCCTTAGTAGGTGGCCAGGATGAGAGCCATACCCAGATCTGACTCTGAAGACCCGGTGGCCATTTCTTTTGGGGCTGGTTGGTGGCTTTCCCCAACCACAGCCCCAAGCTGAGTCCCTTATTAGGACTCCACGCAGACCCGTCCCAAGGAAGAAGAAACCAGGTGGTCCCTAGACCAATAGGCCACTGGGCAGTCTCCCTTCTTGTGGGAAACTTGTGGGAGCCCCAAACTCCCTGGAAGCTGCCTAACATGGCCTACTTTTGTTGTCTTTGGTTTGTCTTTCTGGGTAAGGAGCAGGTGGTGCGGGAGCAAATAGTGACAACATGGCAGGGATTTTCGGGGCACAGAGGTATCCTAGGGAAGGTACGATCAGCAGAGGGGCAGGGCTTCCGGGGGGAACCTGGAACACAGGGAGATGTCAGAGCAGCGGGGGACGTGGGGTATGTAAAGCACCTCTGGGAGGTTTAGGCAAGTGGGACAAACTTTCCAATACATCGACTATTATCTCCTCAAATCATCTTGCAAGTTAGGTTCCAAAACCCCTTTTGGAAGATGAGAACAGAGACTCAGAGGGGCAAGGAGACGTATCAGATGTCCCACAGGCAGTAGGACCAGGAACTAAGATTCCAGCTGCGTCCATCTGCCTCTAACTTGAAATTGTGCTTTTCACTTCCTGCCTCTCACAGGCTTTTATTAATACTCAGGTAGTTCATGGAAAAGCCATCGTCACCATCAGATGTTTCTAGGACTTTATGGAAGAGTGGGTTGGGAGCCACTGCGGGCCATTCTGGCCGCTCCGATATTTTCCAAGCAAAACCTCGGTATGTATCGTTAATGACTATTTTGGAATCAGAATAACAGGGAATTCCCATTAAAAAAAGTAGCAGGGATTATCATAAATTCCTTCTATGGGGTAGAGTCATTCATATATTTATTATATATGATTATATACAATAAATATATACTATTCCTAGAGCAGCTGTGAACCAGACCCGGGCTTGCTCCTGGTAACACAAGGACCTCAGGAAGCTCCTGGAAGGAATGAGGAAGAAGAAGAATTCCAACACTGTGTGGTCAGAGGTATTCCTGGAAGAATGAGAAAGTCTCCCCAAAACACGATGCTTGACACTAAGCTAGGATGTTGGGGGAAGGCGTGACTCCCCCAGGAAACTGTAGAGTTCCGTCGAGCTGGACCAGGAGGGGGCAGGTCAGAGATACAGAGAGGCTGGGACCCGAGTGCCGGGTACGTCAGGCTGAGGAGTCTGAAGTTTGTTGTTTTTTTTTTCGGAGCTATTAAGCATGGAGGTGGTGTGGCCAGACGGTTAATAACTTCGCAAAACCAAGGTGGCAAATGGAGCATGTTTCCTCGTGTATCTAAGCCTGTTAGGGGCAAGTGAGGCAATTTAGGTACACACTGAATTGCAGGGAGCTGTGTGATAGGGGCTGGACCTAACTGAAACTCGAAGCGCAGACCGGTGTCTCCGTGACACGGAGGCTTGATTAAACGCAAAGGGCTCGGGGAGAAAAACTGCTCTTTCCCTGAGCGGCACCACGCTGCATGCCTCCTACTCTGTTTCTAGGCTCGGGGTTTTTTAAGGGGCTGGTATTCAGACATGTCTTTTCAGTAAAACTAATGTGCATTGGGGTTTTGGAAGCAGTATTTAGGTGGGATATGGTGGTTTCAAGGTATTGGCAGAGTGGGGTAGAGAAACGGACATGGATCCGAAAGAAAGTTCACTAGGAAAAAGGGGAGCAGGGGCAGGGGAGGGTAAGAAGGGACCAGAAAGACTCCCAACTGGGGGATCCAGAAGCTCAAATCAGGAAGGCGCAGCAAAGGCTCGTCTTGCCCCTCCAGCCATTCAATGTTTGAATCCCTGCTCCCTGCCTCCGCCCCATAATCTTTCTGACAGGTGGTCTCCAAGGCTCTGCTAGTATAGCTCCAGTGACAGGGAGCTCACTCCCTTAGGTGCCAGAATTCCACCCTGGAGCAGCTCTGACTGTCAGCAGGTCACCCTCACTCGGAGTTCGAGCTGGCTTTCTCGTAGTGCCACCTACTGGTCTTGGTTCCAAGAGTTGGCTGACACAGAGCAGTATAATCCCCCTTCCATTTAATGGCCCTGTGGATGCCCATCTCCATATTTATGGTTTCCTTTCTCCAGGCCAAACATCTCCAGGCCCTTTAGCTGTCCCTCATGGGATGGGGTTTCAAACGTTATTATTAATCTCATCTTGAAACATGTGGGATTATCTTTATGTCTCTCACAGTATGGGGTCCACAACTGATAACAATGGTCCAGATAAGGTCACTTAGCCTCATAACAGCTCTGTTAGGACCAGAGCTGGGATTCTTGAGGGTCAGCATGACTTCAAAGCCCATGCTCTTTCCACCCATTGTTGAATGAGAGCAACAGTGACTAAACGCCCCAGTTCTTCTTACATAAGCTGTGGCAAAGTCACATGTCCCCCTGCTCAAGAGTCTGCACTGGCTCCCCAGGGCTGCCTGGATTATGTGGAGGGTGCCTTCTGAGTGCCAGCTGAAGGCCTTAAATATGGTTCTGAGCCCAGCAGTGGCACAGAGCTGAGGATTTTCCTTTGTGTCTCAGATTTCCAGGAGTCCCACTAGCAGATGGGGTCCAGGTATATAGTGGGCTCTCTGGGTTCTCTGCGAGCCCACGATACCTGCTACAGTGTGCTGCCCACTGGCTGGACCATTATACACTCCAAAGGCTTTGGCCAGCCCTCCCTCTGACCCTCTGAAGCTTCTCGACCACTTTCAAACTGGGTGGACAACTCTCTTCCTAGAACCAAGAACTGCCCCCTGCTTGACCAGGTATAATGAAGTCTTTGGCTGGAGATTTTTTCCATAAAACACCTGAGACTCTGAATCCCTTGGACACAGTAGTTTGCATGATTCAACTCATTTCCACTCATGGGGCCAGACCTTCATGCAGACTGGCACCCCTTCCTTGACCCCATCATTTCCGCCTCATGCCCCCTTCCCCCTGACCCACTGAGGAGCTCCCCAGCAAAGCCATACAGGTTGGGACACGTATCCAGAAGGGCGGCTCCCTTCCTCAGACTGCAGACATAGCGTCAACATAAAGCCGGTCATGGGAACCCAGCAGAAGGGAGGAGATATACTTACACTTACAGGTTGACTTTTTGGCACATCATAAACACCTTCCTTCTTTTGGCTGGTGGGAACCTATGGAAAAAACCAAATGTGACACAGTCAAAACACTCTGGTGCTACGCTTTCCAAGAAGCAAGCAACCAGGCTTCCCCTCCAATGGCTAAGTATGTGTGAGCACAGCCCCTGAGGGGCCCAACTTCCAGAAGAAGGGGCTGCTGGGATCATGAAAGCTGTGGGTGAGGCTCCTTCTCTCAGGAAAACTGGAGGAGGAGAGGGGGGATGTGAATCATTCCACAAGGGTCTGCCATGGGGCTCCTCACAGAACCACAGAATAGGAGGCAAAACGCAGAGACCTCAGAGATCACGGGGTGGAAAAAATAATCCTCATCTCACCGAAGACAAAAATGAGGCCCAGGGAGGCGCTAGGAGTTGCCTAAAGTGATTAAAAACAGTTTGCAGTGGAGCTTGAACTAGTCCATGCTGATTTGAGATGCAGGGTATTTAAAATACAGTAAATATCAAGGTCCTAGGACAAAGTACAGCTTCTGTTGGGATCATGTACAAACCATCTGATAATCATCAAAGGTTTCTGCTCAAGAAAAGGGCCCATCAATGGCAGGAAAAGCGTGAGCGAGAATCCAGAAAATCACTGATTTTTTTTTTTTTTTTTTTTTTTTTTTGCGGTACGCAGGCGCCTCACTGTTGTGGCCTCTCCCGTTGCGGAGCACAGGCTCCGGACGCGCAGGCTCAGCGGCCACGGCTCACGGGCCCAGCCGCTCCGCGGCACGTGGGATCTTCCCGGACCGGGGCACGAACCCGTATCCTCTGCATCGGCAGGCGGACTCTACTCCCGCTACCAGGGAAGCCCTCTGATGGTTTTTAACACTTATCTGTAACTTCTTCCCTCCCTCTCTTCTCTTCCTCATCCATCTGGTCTTATTGGGCCACGTGGTAACTATCAAGCCCCAAGCAGGTCACTTAGCTCCTCTGAGCTTCACTATTATAAACTGGAGCTACCGACTCTGCTACTCGCTCAGGTTACTGAGAGGATCCAAGAGAAAAGAGGGTAAATAATCAAAAACTATTAGGTACCATCATACTGTAAAGTGTTAGAATGATAATTTCCTTTACCATTGATACATTATGTAAATATGTATCTAAATACATATGAATAACTGTGGATGCGTGAGATACTTTTCAAATCAGTCAATCAGGGGCCTTGCTCTGAAACACTCCAGTTGGAAAGCAATCACTAGTTCATCCTCAGCAACTAGCAAAGCTTAACGCAAACCTCCATGGGAGGTAAGAGCCAGCAGTGGTTTTCTAAATGTCTGATAACCTGTCTTTCTTTCCATCAGACAGAGAGCCCCTTAAAAGCAAGCACAGTGCTAACAGCCAGTAGGCATTCGGTAGGTGTCTGCTGGGTAAGTGTACCATTGAGAATTGTAGAGAATAGTGAAGAAAAAGACAAAGTATCTTTGAGGCTGGGACCAGCTAACTACACCATTCTTCTTAAGATAAGTAAGAATTTGAGCTTATTCCTTGAGTCCCTTTGTCATTTTCACTCTCATTTACCTTAAAATCCTTACAATAACCCTAAGAAGTTGTTATCCTAATCTCCACTTTACGTAGTACAGAGTGAGGCTCAGAGTTGTTCGGGAAATTTGCCCAAAGCTTCAAAGCTTGTAAGTGATCAGATTCAAATGTAGCTCATTCTGGCTATGGAACACGACATTTATCACGAACAGTATGAGCTAACACTGCTAGGGCACTTTCTGTGTGCCAGGCATCACGCTAGACATTTGTGTTTACATACATTCTCATTCTCAGTCTTATCAGGTGAGGATGACAACTGTCCCCATGCTGCAGAAGAGGAAAAGGGGCCCTGGAGGGGGTCCCTCAGTCCGTGAACGGAGAGCCAGGAGCTTAAGCCTGGGCGGTCTGCCTTTGCCCACCCCTGTCCCCACCATTCCCACAGCAGTTTCAGGTGCCTCTTTGCCTCTGACATCACATCCTACACTCCCAGAAGCTCGTGCACATTCTTGTGAAAAACATGACTCTGAGTGAGCATGGCTGCGCAAAAGATGTACTTTCAGAGCCACTTCTGCAAACCTTACTTTGCTGGTAGTCCATGAAAAATGTAATCTCTTTGCTCCTGATAAGTGAGCTCTGTCTAAAAGGAATACTCTAAGAATGCCTACAGAGTCCTTGTTAACGAGGGCCAATAAATTACCAGCCCTCACTTTTATTTTTTACTAGCTCACCCCTGCCTGAGCAAAACAAACAGTGTTTTTCTATTCCCTGTAATTCACTGCTCACTATGGGCACTTAGCAAGTTGAACCACAGCTGACTCTCAATTATGCCTGCAAATGGAGGAGAAGCAGTGGGATGGCGAAACCCAAACTGTGCATAATTGAAAAAAGCTTTTCTGCTTGGTTGTCCCATGGGTGAGATACCAATCTGCCTGTTTTTCCTTTAAGATTTATTTCTGCCGGGACATCTTCTTGGGAGACTTGTCTGACTCTCTAGGACTGATTTGAGCCTTCCTCTGTACTCTTGTAACCTCTGGTGCATCCCTTCATTAAGAAATAAGTTACCAAGAACCTATTAAGTGTCACGCACTGTGCTTTACCCAGGACAATGGTGGCGAACAAGATGAATACGGCCCCTGATTTATCGGCGCTCCTTGACTTGCTGGGGGGAGATGGGAAAGTCATCAGGCTATTGAAGGAGGGTGTAAAATGTGCTTTATCTTATAAAGGAGCTGTCAAACCACATTGCAGCTTCCTGGTCACTCTGAATTCCGACTGATCTATAAGCTTGCTGAGGGCAGGGCGGTTATATTATTATCCTTGTCTCCCCATCTGTAAATGGAGTTTAAACAAGAAACTTCTAAGCATCAAACATTTACCACATGTGTGCTGAGGACAGAACGCTAGAAGAAGCGCTAAAAGGATGAAGGCCAGAAAGTGCCTGGGTCCTGATTCTCATCTCCCCCGGCTGGTCCATCCCGTCTGTAGGCCATTTCAGTAACACGATGGTGTGCAGAGTGATAACAGCTCTGGACCAAAAGGAGGCAGGAGGTCTGGCTCCTAATCCTGGCTCTGCCACAGGCTGTGCGACCCTGGAGAGGTCACTTTGCTCTCTGAACCTCAGTTTCCTCATCTGGTTGTCATGAGTACCCAAGGAGTTACCTACAAACGCCTTGAAGGTGGGGACCTGGCTGTGGTTGCTATCACATCCTCATGTACCTGGCACAGGCTAGGTGCTCCATACATAATTACTTTTTGAATGAACGAATGAAATTAGTCTAAAAGCTATACATTAAGGACCATCCATACAGAAGACACTTTTAGTGCAGCAACATATTAACAGGATGGACAGACAGTTTAAGAGCTGGGTGACATAGGATTAGAGACAGATCATTTTAAAATAACAATATGTGACATCTTGGGTGATTAAAAATGATTTTTGAATGAACAAACTTGGAGAACGTGCCCTTGGTGAGCTGTGATTTCGCTTATGCTGGAAGCTTG
Source organism: Monodon monoceros (assembly GCF_005190385.1). NCBI lineage: Eukaryota > Metazoa > Chordata > Mammalia > Artiodactyla > Monodontidae > Monodon > Monodon monoceros. Next base: position 133,204,820 of record NW_021703774.1, on the reverse strand, counting down.
TTAATGTATGAAAGAACACTGGGTTTAGAATCAGAGGCTCTGGCCTTGGGCCCGTCACTTAAGTATGAAGGACTTGAATTTCTTACATTTAAAATGATAGTCATCGCAACTGTTCCCATCTCACGGAGTTACTGGAAGGGTCAAAATTAAGTGACGGGTAAAAACGCTCTGTACCGTGAGGCTCTGTGTTGTTTTCAAAAGACAACTGATACGTTTTTCTGGGGCATGCAAATAGAAACACAATTCTTCTTATTAATCCGGTTTGGAGAATGAGACTACTGAGCCTCAAAGAGAGGTGACATTTACTCAAGGGTCTTTCCCTCCCTTGTGTTGGAGTCACAAGTAGCAAAGTCAAGGGAGGCTGCAGCTTTCCACGGGGCTCTCTGACAAGATGAGGCGAGCAAGTCATGTTCTACTTCACTTAATACCTCATCGTAAGACGTCTCGAGCAGCACTGATACTGACGGCATTAGGAAGTAAAAGGAACTGACACGTAGACAGGACCTACTACGCACCAAGTGCTGTCCTGGCTGCTTTACATCTTCACACCACTTCTAGGAGCAGAGAATACAGTACCCCTATTTTGTTTTTGTTGTTTTTGTTTTTTGCGGTACGCGGGCCTCTCACTGCTGTTTTTTGCGGTACGCGGCCTCTCCCGTTGCGGAGCACAGGCTCCGGACGCGCAGGCTCAGCGGCCACGGCTCACGGGCCCAGCCGCTCCGCGGCATGTGGGATCCTCCCGGACCGGGGCACGAACCCGTGTCCCCCTGCATCGGCAGGCGGAAGTACCCCTATTTTGTAGCCCAGGAAATTGAGATACAAAAGTGAGGTACCTCACCTGAGGCCACAAAACAGTTAAAAACGTAGGCCCTCATTCCCGAAAACAGAGGATAAATAAAATCAAACCTGAGACCACCCGGATCAAGCTGAAGTATAAGAAACATTGCAATCTACTCAGGAGGCATAGATATGGAACACTTGTAGGCCCTAACAAAACCCTGAGGCTCCCAATAGCAGCTCCCTAAGAGCCCAGCCTTATCTTTAGGCCCAAGAGCTTATCTCTTGTTAAGCAAACTGAGGCCCAGCGGACTGGTACCTTCGTATTAATGACGGACAGATGGGAAGATCCTGGGCATCAGAACTGTTAAAACAAGTGTGATTTTTAGATAGTGACTTGAAACCTACACAGAATCTACTTGTAAAACTCAGCATCAAAGACATTCTAAGCTGAAAAGAGCCTTGGATTTATTTTGTGTACAGAGGTCAGAGAGACCTGGCTACGAGTCGGGGCTTCTACCTCTTGCTAGCTCTGTGACCCTGGGCAAGATACCTTATCTTTGCGAGGCTCACTTTCCTCATCTGTAAAGTGGAGATAATGATATAAGGGACTTGGGGCTGCTGTGAGACATAATAAGATACTGCATGTAAGCGCCCATTCACAGGGACCTGGCTCTATAACTGTTACCACCCACCCCCTCCCACACACACCCCATTTCCAAGAGTCTTGTTGCTCTGTAAAGCAAGCCAGCATCTCCTCTAACAGTCCTATGATGAAGCACTAGTTGCAAAGAACAGAAAAGGGCCATGCCCGAGAGACTCTTCAGTCTTATTTGCTCATTTTACAGATGAGTAAACTGAGGCCCAGAGAAAGAAAGGAATTGACGAGGTGGCTTAATTGCTGTGGATTCAGTGTGTGACCAGGATGAAGCCTCTTCTTTACAGTCTCCACGTGATCTTGTTTCATTCTCGTGCCAACATGTGATTTAGGGAGAACTTATTCCCCTATTTTATCACTGGGGAAACTGAGTCTCAGAGAGGGCAAGTGTCTTGCCCATTACCCCTCAGCCAAATGTAGTTGGTGACAGAGCCAGAACTATACCCCAGATCCCTGCTTGCTGAAACTGGTTCTTCCCAGTACACTAGGCTGCCCCCGCAGAATCCCCCGCAGGGCACAATGTGAGCCCTGTCAACTGTAGCTAACTCTGAAATCAGGAACCTCTTATACTGAAAAAGACTAATTTTATTTTCAAAGGTGATCCCTCTTCATAGGATGACTGGTTAGTGGTTTCCTCTGGCCTCATACTGTAACTGAGCAGGACCCTGAGGGGTCTTCCCTGGACAGACTCCTCCCCCATATCCTCTGAAAGTACCTAGATAATAGGATCTGATATACATCTCCTGAGCTGTTTTGCAGATGCTAAAACCTCCACCAAATTGAAGAAATTAACTACTTGATGACCATGAACATGTAGCCCCGAGACCCACTGATGCCTAAGGATTGATACTGTGACACCACCTTGTTACCACATGATTAATCAATCAGAGAATTGTGCACGAGCTGATCACATCCCCGCCACTCCCCTCCCTCACCTGGCCTTTAAAAATGCTTTCCTGAAACCCATTGGGAAGTTCAGGTGTTTTGAGCGCCAGCTGCCCTGGACTCCTTGCTTGGTGTCCCACAATAAACTCGGCACTTTCCTTCACCACAACCTGGTGTCAGTAGATTGTCTTTACTGCGTCGGTGAGCGGATCCAAGTTTGGTTCAGTAACAATACTGAGACACTGCAAGGTTGTACCTTAAAATCTGACATTGAGGACAGATATGCAACTTTTCTGTTTAAAGATAGAAACTTCGTAAGCAATGATTTTAAACAAAGACTCAAAGCGCAACCTCACACTTGAATCCAACCCAGACGGATCCAGTGGATAGAAATAGATTATTACTCCATAGGGCTGGTTAAACCGAGGTGTTGGTGGAGCTAACGTTATATTTTGGTCATTTAGAATTCTGTGCATTTGATGGAAATGGAAAATCTGTTTTACTTTTGTTACATAAGTAATGCACGCCCAAGGCAGAATAACAGACCACACAACTAAGTAAATTAAGGAAATTAAAATCACTTATTTAAATACATTAACAATTTTCCTGCTTCTGTAATGTTTTTATTTCAAATTAGGACTAAAATTCTAATTAGTGAAAAACTGGAGGTTGTCGTATTTGTTTGGTGTGTGCTGTGCTGTAATTACTCAGACTCTTTGATGGAAAAGCAGAGGGGAAGAAGCAGCGTGAGTCCCGCCTTCACACACCTGCTTGGGTTTGATCCCGGCTCTAAACAGCTGTACAGCCCTGAGGAAGCTACTCAACATCTCTGAGCCTCAGTTTCCCCCTGAGAAAGTGGGATTAAAATACCTATTTTATAGTATATTTAGGAGAATTAACGAGGTCAAAAGTGTGTTCAGCAGACTTGTGGTTGCCAAAGGAAGGGAGTCGGGGGAGGGAAGGATGGGGAGTTTGGGGTTAGCAGATGCAAACTATTATACAGAGAATGGATAAACAAGGCCCTACTGTACAGCACAGGGAGCTATATTCAATATCCTGTGATAAACCATCAAGGAAAAGAATATGAAAAAGAAAGTATATATATGTATAATTGAATCATCTTGCTGTACAGTAGAAATTAACACAACATTTGTGAATCAATTATACTCCAATAAAATTGAAAAAAACGTGTGTTCAGGGTTCTTCACATAAGCAGACATTTAAGAATATGACTTTACCTTCGCTTCAGAAGGGGTAAAACTTTAGCTAGACTTTCTTTTATTCAGTTAATATTCCCAGTGTTGTCTCCAAATAGCATTTTTGAATTTGGTCTTCATTTTCAGTAGTGCAGTTGACTTTTTACAAGAAATTCAACAGCACATTCTTTTGAGAAATGAAGGACCCTGTTATATTCCGGACAACGACCCTCCCAAGGATTGCTTTAGTAAAATGGAATGTTTGATTTCTGAGTCAACTGAAAATAGTTAAGCTCCATTAAAAATTAAAACACTGTACCCAGTTGGCCATTAACCATGTCTACAATCAGGCATGAAAACTACTGGTAAATGGCAGGGAAGTGGGAACCAATTCATGTGAAGGTATTTTAACAAGCCCAGAATGACGAGAAGAGCAACGTGGACTGTGTGAGTGAGGAGACAGCCCGTGGCTGTTCAGCCCCTTCTGTGCACTTACTGGTGGTGGTGCAAAGGTAGGAGAGGAAAGCGGTTTTATACCTGATAAATGTTTTCTTCCATTTCGGGATCACGGATTGGCTCGTGTCCAGCCTCAAACACAATGTACTATGAGGAACGGCCAGAGAGGAAAAGTCAGAGGGGAAAATGAAAGAGGGGAAAAAAAAAGCATTTGGAATTCAGGATATAAATCGCAGTGAGCATTAAAGACACAGGCACAGGAGAAAACACCTTAAAGAGACAACTGAATTACTGACATTCCCAATGGCCTGACACATTCCTGCCTCTTCTAAGGAAAACTGTGTCCAATGGTCAGCCCTTTAGCCATGTCTGCATAAGCCCTCTGCAGACCTCTCTGGGGATATAACCTCTTCATTCAGTGCATTTATCTCGGCAGTGTCTGCGTGTGCTGGCACTGCTGAGTGGGAATGATATCTCCTGGGATCCCAACTTTGCAAACCCTGGGTTACAGTGGTCTCTCCCCTTTGCTCCCTAAGACCCAGGGTCATATGCCAATTCTGACTTTGCTCAGAAGCCCCAAACTCCCTCATCTCATAAATATCACTTTACTTTACATTCTCAGTTTTAAATACCGAAATCAACTTTTCCATGTACATGTTTCAGACTCTAAAGGACTGGGCCATTTCAAAAGGGGCAATGCTTGTCACTCTCCCAGCCCACGAACCAGGGGCTGAGCTCATATTATAGACAAATCCACGCCTCTGGCATTCTAAAGCAAGGCCTGCCGTCCAGTGCACCTCTGACTTTTGTTTGCCATCTATGTCAGATACTTCTTCTCCTTCAAGTTATTTGGACTCTATTACTTTTTTATCCATATTATTTTCTTTTTGTCATAGCAGTAGCAGCTCTCTGGGTGAAACTCTGCATTTATATAGAATGCATGTGTGACACACACATACATAACCCATGTGTGTCCTAGTTAGAAATGTAAGTTTCAGATTGTCTTTTATGTCCGACAAGTCAAATGTTTGGCTTTGTTCTCTCCTTGGGAATAAGCACAGAGTGGGAGAGGCCTCCTCTTCTGCATCTGTTTAAGCAGAGCATATCCTTGAACCCAAGACAGGCCATCTCTACCCACACTTAGGCTGCAACCTTGAAGAGAGCACAGAGAAAGCTACGGGCAGGCATGTCTCTGGGATCTCCCTTCCCCCACTCACAACAGCCCCTGTGCCATGAGCCAGGGAGTCAGGGGGCAGCCTAGCCAATCCGGGGCCCGAGGGACTTCTCCTCACAGCCTTTCTCAAGCTCACAAACCGTCCTTCGGGTTTGTGTTCAAATGTCGCCAAAATGTCAGTCCCCATCTCTGGTTCTTAACTCACCGAAACCACCTCATTATTCATAGTCTCTCTAATGAACTCAGAATATTCAGGAGACTCTTGCAAGCATTCAGCTCTGGGATCAAACTTCTACAGATTGTGGAGAGGGCTGAGGCAGGGCAAGAAGGGAGAAGTCTATTTCCAAATCCCATGCTATTGATGCCGGCCAAACTTCTGTTAGTTTTTATGGAAATTCGCTCCTGGAGGGGGTGGCAGCCCTCACCCTCAGAAATAATCTTGGTCCCTCTCCAGGCTCTGCAGCCAGCGGATCCTTCAGGTCTCTGATAAAATGTCTACACCACAGGCCTGGCCATTCCTGACCCTCGACCCCGACTAGTTTCAGAAATTACCTGGTATACAGGATCTTCAACATCCTCTTCCAGAATTGTCTACCGCAGAGTGAGGGAAGGGAGGATGCAAAGCAGAGGATATAAAGCGAGAGATGTGAGACGGTATTCAGAAATTACAGGACAGTGAAGAAACCAGCTCTGGGTAGGAGAGGCTGGCGGGTCATTAAGGCAGAAAACAGGCAGAAAAAAAATGAAAACCCCGGTGATATTTTACCATTGCACAATCATCTCCAAATCTGATCCCACCCACTGCTAACAACAGCAAACGCAGTTGGGTTTCCTTAGGTCTCCTCCCCTGAAATCTTCCCCTGGTTTCAAGACTTCACTTTCTCCAACACGTCTAGAACCTCAGTGAATAAGCGCTCACGTCTAGTGGCTTTGCTTTCAGTCATTTACACGGGAACCTTTCATCTTTGTTTATTTCTACTTGGCAGCAGGAGGAGAAGCCTTGACTGTCAGTTTTCACATCTGTTTATTTTAAGCCCCTGTTGTCTCAGGATAAATTCACAGGTATACCTGATACACAGCTTGTTCGCATTGCTTATCCTTTTGTGCCTTTTTTTCCAATTCTTCTCTTTGCTTCAATTCATAAATAAGTTGAAAGAGATCTCTCAAGTCCAGAATAACGGGTTCAGCCTGGAGTAAAAGGTGGTAAAGCACGTTAATAAAAGGATGGTTACTAAGCTGCAGTGACCAATTTTTGTTTTTGCTGGCTACAACCCGCAGTCCTTCCTTTTTTTATTAAACTGCAAGCATTCCATCTTTAATTAATTCTACCTTGTTACATTGGTTTAGCAAAATTGCGTCTAAGCTAAAGTTCATTTCTTCAACTAATTATATTTGCAAATTCATAACAATCATTAAGCATAAAAGGCACTGCTTTTATTTATTAGTAATTTCAAATTCAATAAAGTTAGGGTAGGCCTTATGCAAAACAGCTATTTGTTTCTTATTTTCTTTGTAAATGAGGCTATGAACACAAGGAAACTTATTTGTATAGTGTGCCTCCGTCCAGCTTAATCAGAAAGGAAAACAGTTAGTCATTACGAAATACCCATTAGGAAAAACAACAACAACACAACTGGATGGGCGTGAGCATGCTTCTTTGCTCCGAGGCTGTTCATCTTTTCTAGATGGGAAGCTGAGTGTCAGCATCGCTGAGTCACATGGCACAGTGGGCCTCCGAAGACCGACAGTGTGGCTGTGCTGTCCCAGGAAAGGTACAAGGAAAGGCGTCCTCTTCGGATTGGGATACTCACCGCCTGGGCTGTTTTTATGGCCACAAATCTGTGATTCCCTTCCTTCCCACAAACGTATCCGAAGGCCCGGTGATCTGTGATGTCCTTGGCGATGTAGGAAATTTCGTGAACAGCATGATGCTGCTGAAGGGCCTATGGAAAACAAAAAGAAGAGCCTATTTCAGGGCACTTTCCCTCCGAGCTGTTGATCAATAAGAGATGTGTTTCTGCTACATGTGAACAAGCCCGGAGGGCTCTGGAAAAGCTGTTTGGTCCAGATGGAAGGAAGAAGAGCTGTGCCTGCCCTTGAGAAATGGAGGCTTCCTTCCACGGTCTTGGTGCTGTGACCAGAGAGATAAACAGGATTGTTCAGATGCTGAAAGAGCATCTGGCTCTTTTTTCTGCTCGCCAGGACCGGTCAGCCTCACTCAGTGGTGCAGGCTCCTGCCACATCTTTCTTCATGATGCAGCCCAGTCTAAGTTCTGGATTGATAGTTAGTACATTTACGTATCCAGGGCCTCTGCTTGCCCTGCTGGAAGATGTACATTGCACAATGACAGGGGGTGCCCTTCGCATTCAGAGAACCATAGATGTGCGTGGTTATAACCATTTTCCAAGAGGTGGCGATAGAGGGACTTGAGGATCAAACACCCCTCTTTGTTTTGCCCAAGTTCACCGCACCTCTGAGGCTTTTCATGGGTTGGTCCTCATGTCCGCAATGCCTGTTCTTTTATCCACCTGCCTGAATCCTATTCCTCTTGCAAAGCCTATTTGAAATAGCCCCACCTCTGTGAAACCCCCTGATCAAGGCTTGCCTTCCCTTGCCCTGCAGATGTGATTCCTCCCGCTTCTGTGTTTCCCTAGAGCTTTAGTCTATAGCGATATTGAAACTCCTGATGGATTCCTCACACACAGCTACCCTGGCTCCTGCTTTCGTAGATCTTCCTTCTCTGATACATTTGCCTAAATCCTAGTCTTCCCCACCAGCCTCTGTCTTCTTCACCTTTGCCATCCTAATACCTTGCACTGTGCCCGACCCACAGTTGTTGAACTAAAGTAAATTGGGATTGCTGATCGGTAATTCAAAAATCTTTTGATATTGACCTTCCTGCCTTTATTACCTAAACTTCAACAAATAATACTCACCATCCTGTTAAGTGATGGTGATCTTTATGGCCATTTTTCTACATTAAATGTTCCTAAGGCGATCCTCATTAGACAGCCCTCTGTATGTATCTGTGCATTATACGATGTGCTTCAAGTCCTTACAAAGGACCTTTTCATTATCCGGGGTGTTAAGAAGCTTGCATTCTAGCCACTATATGTGAACACAAGGCACTCACTGTACCTCTCTGGATCTCCGTGTATTCCTCTATTAAAGAAGAACTCTGAACCAGATCCATGGCTCCTAACCCAAAGTTCTGGATCTACTGGGGTCATTAAAAGTGATAAAAAGAGGTACCAGGCAATTTTCAACATTTCAGAAAGCTAAACAGAAATGTATAATTATCCCTCATAAGATGACACCTTTCATTGTGTGCGTAAATGAAAACGCCAAGTTTATTTAGAACCGTATCCGGCTACTGTTGTGCTCCTTAGCTCATCTTGGAGCAGATTCTCTTTGGCGATTAGTGATGGATTCAAATAATGCAAATAGGAAAGTGAATGATTATAAATGCTTTTTTTGTGGTGAACAAAGTTTCCCACATTACTAAGTTTGTAGAGGGAAGGAGAAATGTAACACAAGGAGAATCTGGTTACGAAAATGTTGGGAACCACTGGAGTACATCTTCTCCCAGGTCTCTTTCCATCTCCCCGGATCCTTTAGCCATTTGGATCTCACATCACACAGCCAGCCTCTCAAGACAGTGGGCACCTGCCTCTCATGAAGGCCATTGCCTTGGTTCTGAATTATTGGCCCTGACCTTCCAAAATGTCCATTCCCCAGCCTGTTGCCATCTTTCCAGGCTTCTGACCTTAGGAATCATTTCTGCAGTAGAATTTGCTGCTGCACCTTTCCCTTCCAGAGTCTGGCCATTCACTCATCTCCTTACTACTCTTGGGACTCTCCAGGTGGCTTCAAGCCTGTCCAGGTTGCCCAGTGTCTACTGGACATCATGCTTGGAGGGTGGTATCACTGCCCGGTCACCCTAGCCCCTCAAGTGGCCATAAGACAACTGTATAATTCTAGTGGATTTTCACACAAAGTTGGTGAAGAAGGAAGTATTTGTTAGTAAAATGATCAAGATCCATTTGTTCCTTTTTATTAAGAGAGCATATTTAGCTAGCAGAGAAAAACTCCTCAGAGAGCAGTAGCTTTTTCATGGTGTTAATGATGTAAAATCGATGAGATTTATATTCACACAACATGGGGGTATTGATTTAGAGGCTTTTGTGAGCTCGAATGGTATACAGGAGGGAAAGTGGGAGACAAGGGCATCCTCCTCCTCTCCCTTTCCTGCAAGTATCTCTTTCTCTGCATAATACGGTGAATGTTATCCCCATCTTCTATTGAATCAAAGTTTGACGACAGTACTTATTGATTGCCAAGTGGAATATTGCTCTAAAATTAAACCACAATTACAAGTCTTCCTGGTGGAATTAGATTTGGAGATGATTGTGCAATGGCAAAATATCTCCTACTAGGCAAGACAGCTCATTAAGTGTTTTAAGATCAAAACATTTTTAACGCCTGATGATATCGAATGTTGCCTCGCGAAGTGTGGCTGTGTGTGTGCGTGAAGTGCTGAAAAATATTTGTAACATTACCTTTTCCCATAGTTAATTTTAGGACATGTTAAAAAGGATGGTTCTGGAAGAGGCTCATTCATTTGGAAACGAAGAGCCAGTAAGGGGATACGTCTCCACTCTCTCCAACCTTAATCATGCACGTGTCATACAGATCCTTGGAAATACAAATATATTAGAATCCTGCTAATCCCACATTATCACATTCATCTTGGCAACACAGAGGACCTTGTAAATACTTGTTCCCTGAGCCTCAAAATTGCTCCATGTCTTCAAACAAGTTTTATCAGCACAAATCAAAGACAGTTGGAGCCAGAGGAAACCTAAATATTGTATAGTTCACCTCCGAGTTTATTCATGAAAGGACTGAGGGTCAGACTGTGTTCTGGCTGGACCAATACTTAACCCAGGCCCCACTCTCCCTATTCAGGATGACGAAGCATTGAAAAGAGGAAACAAGACTATTTAGAATTAAGGTTCCTTTCCTGAGACTCCTGGGTCCCTAGACCAACAACAAAACCATGATCTCTGATAAGCTGGGATGAAGAAAGGGAACTGGAGGAGGAGGTAGAGTTGAGGCTGTTCTGGATTCCAGCAGGATTCTGAGGTCAGAAAGGGTCATCAGTCAGAAGGTTTGGGGTCAAGGCCAGCTATCAGGATCTCAACAAAAAAGGTCAAGACCGCATGGTCTGGAAGGGGACTCTCGGGCTTGGCTACCTGTGGTATCTGCTGTGCAGCCGAGGCCACAAAGGGGAGGTGAGGCCCTTGGTCACAGGAGAAAAGGACCGTTTCATCCCAGGAGTGTTTCTGTGTGGAGTTTCTGGGGCGCCACGGGTTGTTCTGGAGGTGCAGAGAATCCTGGGCCAGAGGGAGAGGGAGAGAGTGGGAGAGGGAGAGAGTGGAGGAAAGACAGATTCTGGGTGCGCTTCTTCCACCCTTCCTTTGGAAAAGTGTTTTTGTCTTGGAAAAACCTAGTCTAGATATTAAAGCACTGCCCCCAAATCAAAACAGATATTTGGTTTTCAAGAGTCTTCCAGAACACCCGATCCTTCCACCACCACCACTTCATTTACTACTCCTATTCCGAACCCTCTCCCTGAGGATGAAAGTTATTGCTGCAGAATTCCAAGGCCAATTCAGAGAATAACCTCCCCAACCCAGTCTGACTTTCCTCCCAGGGGTGAGAATAATCTGAAGGGCTCATCAACCCCCTTTGGGTTCTGGACTTCCCCACCTCTGTGCCATTATGCGTGTTGTTTTCTCTGCTGATTGCCACCTTCTTCCCCTGACCTGTGTTTCATCAACTCCACCTAACTATATCATACCTATGCTCAAGGCCTAGCTCCAAAATCCTGCTCATCCAGGGAACCTTCCCTGACTCCCCTGTTTCCCTTAGAAATAATTCCCAACCCTAGATTTCATTGGGTTGTATTTTTTCTTCTATGTGGGATGCTTCATAACTTCTTAATTTTGCTACACATTTCTCCACGCATATAGTTATTCACACGGTATGTATTAATGCTTATTGAGTGCCTGTTCTTTTCTGGATCTCATGCTAACTGCTACACCTACCCAAAGGATTAAAACATAGTCCCTTCCTCAAGGCCCTTGCAATCTCATAGAACAGGCAGGCAAAGAAACTAACAACCACAATATAAGAAGACAAGCTTTAGATTAAAGGGTTATGTAGGGTCAGAGCAGGAATGGGAAGGGGCATCAGGGAAGACTTGACAAAGGAGCTGACCTCGGACTCAGTCTCGAAGGATAAAGGGGAAGTCCCCAGAAAGTCAGGGGGAAAGGGCATTCTAGGCAGAAAGAATGTAGCATGCAAAGGCCTCTAGGTCCTGAGAACAGGACATTTGGAGAACATCTGTGCATTTGTTTTCTCTCCACTTTGGGGATGTTAGCTCCTTGAAAGAAAGATCCATGTCTGGTTCTCCTCAGTCTTATCCTAGTCACTAATATTGTTCCTTTTGAACAAAAAGTGCTAAGTAAGGTTTCGTGAATTAAAGAAGGAAGGAAGAACCAAGCTATCCAAAGATGTACACTGCACAAGGTAGTCACTCAATAAATGCTCAATGATTGATTCAATCAGGTTAATTCACGACGTTTCACATAGGATTCATTCTGTAAACAGAAGGTTTCTTATCTGATCACCATTTTTTTCTTAGCATTTCCATGAGCCATTTACCAATGTTTAAATGAATACCAAATTGTTTGCAGGGTTACCGTCTGACAGGATAAATTACAGAGAAGACTTAATTTGTAGTATGGTTCAATACAGCCAATTAAATACAGTATGGATTAGAAAGTCATCTGCCCAGACTTTACCATTAGCTTTTTTTAAAGAATAAATGCTACCCTACTTAGCCTTCGTATTATTATTGTGTGTGTGTATGTGTGTGTATGAGAGGGTGTGTTTTCCTGAGGCTATATTCTTCACGGGGGGGGGGGGGGGGAGGAACACCCATCAGGATTCAAGTGAGTTAATACAAAAACAAAACAAAAAAAGCAGACGTGCAGATAGCCACAGAACAAAAATAGATACATGAAAAATACACTACTTCACACTACGGGCAGTTACAGTGGTTAAAATCTCACAAGACAAAGAGAGACCCAGGCTCATTATAAAGGTCTTTCTCTTTTCTAACATATTTTTGGATGCATTTGCTGCATGGCAGTGCCAACAAGGCTGGGAGGCAGCCCCTGTACCAGCCCCCAGGAACCCCATCATCAAGTGTTCAACGGGGTAGGTCAGAGTGAATTCTTCCCTAAGTTCCCATCCTGAAATCTTCTAGAACGTTTTACTCAAGGCCAAGACCAAATTTCCAAAGACCCCAGTCTCTAGCTGAAGAGGCAGCCTGATAACAGAGGAAAGAATATGAACTCTGGAGCCAGAGAGAACACGATTCAAATCCAAGCTGTATCACTGACTGGATGTGTAGCTTTGGGCATATCCCGTGAACTTCCTGAGGCTTCTCTTTTTGTATAATATGAAGAATGATACAGAATCCGAAAAGTTGTTGGAAATATTAAATTGACTCATATAAAATATACCAGATACAATTGAGATGCCACTTTTCGCCACCAGAATGAAAAAGAACAAGATAATACCCAGTGTTGACAAAAGTATGGGGAAACATACTTTCTTGGGCTATTGGTTTTCTATTTGTACCACGGGACCAACAGTGCCTCTCTCATGGTCCTGTTAGGAAGACGGATGACTTAGTCTGGTGTATATAAAGGGCTTGGAGCAGTGCAAGGCACACATTATAAGGGCTATGTAAATGTTGGCCATCATGGTTATTTTTGTTATTTGTGGGAGTGTGATTTGTTGCAACTTTTCTGGAGGGCAGACTGGCTGTACGTTTCAAGGCCTTAAGGATATGCACAAACTTTGACTTACGATTCTTCTTGTAGGGATTCAATTATCTGCAAATAATGTAAGATGCGGGCAAAGACTTGGATACAAGATAGTCCCTGCAGTGCTGTTGGAATAGTGAAAAATTAGAAATGTCTGAAATGTCGAGCATTAACTGATTGGTTGAAGCAACTGCATTTTGCTATAAGATGAAATAATATGCGGCTAACTGAAAATCATCTTGGGAACGTATGTATTTTTTGCTGTGGAAATATATTCACAACATGGTACTGAATGAAAAAATAAAAGCATATTACAAAACAGTGTGTTCAATATGATCCTGTTTTTGAAAATCCTATGATTATCCATATATGTATGTGTATAAAAAGTCTGGGAAAACATCCAGTAAAATCTTAACAAGAGTTCTCCCTTGAATGGTGAACTTATTAGTGATTTTAAAAACTGGACTTTTTGCTCACTTATACTAATTTTTTAAAAATATTATACCTATTTATACAAGTTACATAAAATACTAAGCTTCCTGGACTTTTCTATATGGGATGATTCTTTAGTTTGTCATGATGTATATATATGGATACTTTATATATATATATATATATATATATATATATATATATATATATATATATATAAATCAGCTCCAGTGTGTTAGCAACAATATCTTTTTTTTCTCATCTTATCCTGAATATCAAGTACACTGCCCGACATATAGTAAGGATTTAGTACATATACATTTTTATTGTGGAAAAATATACACAACTTGAATTACAACTTTAACCATTATTAAGCGTATGTTTCTGTGGCATTAAGTACATTTACACTGCTCTGCAACCATCACCACCATCCATTTCCAGAACTTCTTCATCTTCCCAAAGTGACCATCTGTACCATTAAACACTAACTCCTCATTCCCCTTCTTCCAGTCCCTGGAAACCACATCCTATGTTCTGTCTCTAATGACTTTGTCAGTACCTATTTTTAAATGAATAATTTGAATGAATGAATCTGTCAGTAAAACCTTGAGTCCAAGTCTGTCCTCGAACCCCCTCCCCACAACCCTACTGGCTCTACTTCTGTTTCTGTAACACTTGCTTTCCTCAGCTGTTAAAATAAGGAGGTTGGCTTCAGTAAATACTCATGTCCTTTTTTGCTCTTAACACTTCTTTTGAAACTTTATAACAAGACAACAGCTATAAAAGGCAGCTTCTTCTTAGTAACTCTCTAAACATATGTTATAAACACACAGCTCTGGAACCATGTGAGTAAAGTTCTTGCCTAAAAATAGGGAGATGAACTAGTTGTACTAGCTGAGAGCATTCCAGACCTATGATTTAGGCTTAAATTTGTCTAATAGGCAAAGTGGAGCCAGGTGTGCTGAATCAATTAGCAATCACCAAAGTGACAAGGAAGCAGATTTCTGTTCAGGAGAAATAAAAACCACCTTCAATAGGAAAGGAGCTTCTGTGTGAAGCACTAATTTCCTAACACTGGGGTTCAATCAAAATTCTACATCCCATGACCGAGGATGTGCTACAGCATAATCACAGTTGGTGGCGAGCTGGACTAGCTGTCCTCTCTCTCATTCAATTCACATTCATGCCTAAAAGCCCTTCGGTACTCGGATACACCAGGCCCTGGAAATACTGAAATAAAGAAGATGCGGTCTGAGCTCTCAAAAGCCAGCAGTACGTGTGTATGTGTAAGTCAGGGGGCTCCGCTTTTGTTTCACACTCAGAGTAGTTTGTATATTGTGTTGTCCTGTCCCCATTTCCAAAAGGCATGTCGTGTGACGGAAGGATTTAGATCTCAGCTTTGTCGCCATGTGCAAGTCACCTTACCTCACTGAGCCTCAGTTCCTTCATCTGTACAATGGGAATGTGAAGAAGATCACTTAATGTGTCTAGCAGGGTATCTGGTAGACAGTAGGCTCTGAATACTTTGAATCTTCTCCCAGACAACTGAGATGGCGTTCCCAGAAAGTATTTTAATATATCAACAGACCACAGCCAAAGCCTTAAATCAAACCCACACACAACTGAAAACTGCCTGCTCCATCTCTCACTCTTTTCTTCAGAGACGAGAAGAAAAAACGCGTGCGTGACCCTCACCCAGTGGTAGCCAAGAGCAGCTTATCCGCTCTGCATGGCTAGGTCTGGAACAAGGAGGCTCAGACTTCTGCTTCCTGGTCTCCTGTGCTCGAGCTCTGATTCCAGGGCCACTGCTGCCAACCTCTGCCTAGATCTTGAGGGGGCACAGAGCCGTGGAGTCCTGCCCCGTGTGGTGTGTCTGGGCGTGGCTTTTCAGCATTGTGCGACCCAACTGGATCTGACCCGTCAGGTGACAAAGACACATGCACAGCCCTACCAGTTCGAAAGTCGGGAGAGGGGTATAGGTTTAAATGCAGGTGGTTTGAAGGAGGGATGTTTAATAAAGGCTTTGATTTAATCTCGAAGAAAAAAAAAAGATCTACTGACTATGTAACATAGTGTTCAATTACCAAGCATGGTTCCCTCAGGTCAGGACTTCCTTAGAACTCACAGGATAATAGTCTTGGAATAACCAGAGGGTGGTAAGAAAGTCTTCTGGGAAATCGGGTCACCAGGAAAGAGAAAAGAGTTCAAAGAGAGAGCTTTAAACTTTATGACATCATCTAACAATCTGGATTCCACTATCCTGAGAAATTTAACCTTGTAGTTTTCAGTTATATAATCAGTGAATTCCTTTTGTTGCTTAAGACTGAAGTGAGTTTTTTATTACTTGCGACCAAAAGATTTCTAAACAATACAGTGATCACCATTATCCCTATCTTAGACAGGAGGAAAAAGGCTCAGAAAGAAGTGACTTACCAAAGGAATATCAGGCTAACATGAGATTTCAGTAAATCTCATTGACACTCAAGTCTATGTCTGGTTTATTGTTAGCAGTAATTCGTATTGGAGTTGCAATTTTGAAATTGCTTTGGGTATATGTTAGGATAAAAAAATATATAAATAGACTGTTATTAGAAAGCAAGCTTTTCAGTCAAAGAAAAATGAGATCTACATGTAAAAGTTAAGAAATAAGCCAATAATTGTAAATTGGAATTGGAATTATCAATATGAACTCATCATTTAAAAACTATATTATTAGCACTGTTTGCAGAAACGGACTAGAAGCAATGAAACCCCAGGGGCAATGAGCACACCTAATGCAGCTATTTATTATCTAGATAGCTATTGATCTATTGATCTCTTAACCTATCTAAAGAGAAAGAGAGTCAGAGAAAGCAAATATGGCGAAAGGTGAAATTTTCTGTTTGTTTGAACATCTTCATGGTAATACGTTAAAGAAAAAAATTACATCTTAGCATGCTCCTTTCTCTATCTCCCATTCCCTTTTCCTCTCTCTGAGAACAGGAGAGACCAAGGCACTGAACACTTCAACGACTTAACTGAAAGTAGGCTGCAGACAAAAGGCCTTTATCAAGTGCACCTCAGGCAACCACTGGTCCAAAACACAACGGGTTGTTCAGCACATTCAGAAGAGCTCAGTATAGTGCTGCCAGTTTTCTTTGTTCCTTCTTGCTTCCCCAAGGCCAGCATAAATAAACATCAGTCAGTTGTGGTTCTATTTTCAACAACGTTTTTAAAAGTTCAGGTTGAATAAATATGGAAACAATTTTATACTTCTGAAACTCTGGGGAAAAAAATATCCCAAACTTGGAATATTCTCCAAATATGCATAAGGATTCAGATTTAATTTTCATTATATTTTTTAAAAGGGTACTATCCAGAGAATGACTACTGTGTGCTAGGCATCGTGCCCAGATACTCTACATATGTAATCCTCATTTATTTCACTCACCTGACAACCTTACATATCACTTCCCCTCCTTTTACTACTGACGTTAAGTGAGACACAGAGAGGTTGAAGAACTCAACCCAGATCACATTGCTGATAAGGTAGACCCTGGACTGCTGCCAGGTATGGCTGGCTCCAGACCCCAGGCAGCCTCTGTGCACTTGAATACAGCAGCTTTGAACGTACTTCAACTGCCTCTACTCTCATTCTCCTAAAATTCTTGTTTTTTATTTCTGTCTCTTTCTGCATGAAGAATCCTAATAACCATTGTAGGTGTTTAGTAATGCAACCAGTGATTTCAACATTTCAGCTTACGGTGTAAAATTATCATAGCAAGTAGGTAAATGAGTGTGAATGAATGGAAATGAAACAGCATGTTTTGCTACAAGTCACTGCAGAAACGAGGTCATTATATTTAATGGAAAATTACTTTTTGTGTTTAACCAGGTTGAAATTAACCTCTTCCTTGGTCACAAAGAAGTCTTGCATGCCAGACAGAAACTTACAAGAAAGTGATGTGACTAAAATGCAGCCAATGGGAAGAATGCTGGATTAGGAGTGAGGAGGTTGGTGTCTTCATTTATAAATTGAGGTGGATAGCAGGTGGCGGTAGTGGTGAATACGGCTTCTAAGATCTGTTTTAATAAGACACTTGGATGCTGGAGAAACACATGACTTTGAATAGACACAGGTCAGCACTTGAAATCCAAATCTATTCATACTACTTGTGTCAACTTGGGCAAATTACCTAGCTTCTCCGAACCTTAGTCTCCTCATCTGTAACTTCATCCTTTTGGAGGGAGAACTAAGTAAGACCCTGGTACCCTGCCTGGCACCTAGTGATGCTTAATAAATGATTCTTCCTCTCCAGTTCAAAGATTCTGTTCTCTAAACTGTCTGTGATCATTACATGTTGAATTGTAGCCTCCCCAAAATTCACAGGCTGAAGTCCCAAACCTCAGGACTTTAGAATGTGACCTTATTTGGAAATACAGTTGACCCTTAAACAAAGTGTGGAAAAGGGGCACCAACCCCCGACATCCCCCCCTACCCCTGTGTGGTAGAAAAATCCATGTATAACTTAACAGTCAGCCCTCTGTATCTTCAGTTCTGCATCTGTGGATTCACCAACCATAAACTGTACTGTAGTATGTATTTATTGAAAAAATCTGCATATAAGTGGGCCCACGCAGTTCAGACCCATGTTGTTCAAGGGTCAACTGTAGCCCTAAAACTTAAGGGCTTCAGAATGCAACCTTATTTGGAAATAGTGTCATTACTGAGGTAATTAGTTAAAATTATGGCATGCTAGAATAGGGTGTGCCTCTAATCCAATGTGACTAGTGTCCTTATGAAAAGGGGAAATGTGGACACAGACACGTGGACTGAATGCCTTGTGAACACGAAGGCAGAGATCCAGATGATATGTCTAAAAGCCAAGGAACACCCAAGACTGCCAACAAACCACCAGAAACCAGGACACGGGCCTGGTGCAGATCCTCTCTCACAGTGGTCAGAAGAAGTCAATCCTGCCAAAACGTGGATCTCAGACTTCTAGCCTTTACAAGACAATAAATTTCCATTTAAACCTCTCCGTTGTGGTAATCTGTTATGGCAGCCCCAGGAAAGAAATACAGCAACCTCCTTATTTTATCTCCAGATTCCTTTGTTCGAGGAGTTTGCCGAGAGAATGCAGTAGTGAAACAACAAAATCTTAGGTATCTAGCCCCATCTCCGCTCCCTCATTGAGACTCAATTTTCCTATCTGTAAAATGAGGGGCAAGATGGGCCCCTGGCCAGCTTTGCTCCGCTTTTCAAGGCAGGATAGCAAAGCCTTTAGTTTTCCTATTACTGCCAGACCTTGCTACTTGAATCAGAAGCCGAGCGTGGTGCAGTGCCGTGCAATTTATAACAGCGTCTATCCAATTATTTCTCATTTAGTGCTGTGCAGCGTTTCCCCAAATAAACACCACCAAACCACTGAGGTGGGCTGAGCTCCCTGAGTACCAGGATCAATTGTCTCTCTTACACTAATTGGCCCCATGATTTGTTAGGCTGTTGCCTTGGAAAATGAACTGTCAGGAAAAGAAATCAGCACAAAATTGCCTTTTTCGTTGAAAATACACCCAACGCTATCTGAAGGCGTCTCCTCCAGCTCACCTTCGGGTTTCAGAGGGCAAAACTGACGCGAACTAAGAAATTCTAACCCTCGGCTCTATCATTTTCCAGTGAGAGATGAGAAACTGAGGCTCAGAGGGCTCAAGCAACTTGCCCCATCAATGTTCAGTCAGAGGTGAACATCAGAGCTGGTGCCAGAGGTCGGCGTGATGGCAGCAAACTTCACGCCCATTTTATCGCATCGGGGTGCCTCCTGAAGGGCAGCGATCGTCAGGTTCTGCCCAGCCCTGTGCTCTCTTATCCCTTCATCCCCTCCTCCCGCCATCTATCTCTGTGCCAGGCTCAGAGAGAGCAGTCACTTCGTGATTCCTGCCCCAAATACCTGCTGGCCCAGCTCCGACTTATTTCCATGACTCAGTTCTAGTAACGGAGCATCTCCCTTGACCCAGAAACTCCGTGGCAGGCACTGTGCTGGGAATACAAGGGCAGGATCCTTGCCCTTGGGGAGCTCACAGTCTCTGGGGAGACAGGGCGTTCGGTGCCTTTCTTTAATGTTTTCAAAGAAACCCATTCCCTTTCTTTCTAACACATACCACAGTCTGTAATTATCCCTTCATGGGCATGACCGCCTGGTTAATATCTGTATCTCCCACTAGTCTGTGAAGACCAGGGAAGCAGGCCCCGTGCCAGGTCCTGGTCACTACTGCATCCCCACACCTAACGCAGGCAGTCACTGACACTTTGTAGGGGCTCAGTCACAATTTGCTGACTGAAAAAAAAGAATATCGCGTTCATGCCATAATAAAGGTAAGAACAGGGCAGGAATGAAGGCCTGAATGGACTAGATTAGTAGGAGTTGACTAGGTAAAAATTAGTGCTCCTAGGGTTGGTAGGGATGAAGATGTTCTATCCAGGATCCTAATTTATCCTCCCCCTGCCACCTTTCCCCTTCGGTACCGTAAGTTTGTTTTCGAGGTCTGTGAGTCTGTTTCTGTTTTATAAATAAGTTCATTTGTATCGTTTTTTCAGAGTCCACATATAAGTGATATCACATGGTATTTGTCTTTAGCGTTTGGGATTAACATATACACACTACTATATATAATCAACAAGGGCCGACCGTATAGCACAGGGAACTCTACTCAATATTCTGTAATAACCCATGTGGGAAAAGAATCTGAAAGAGAATGGATATATGTATATGTATAACTGAATCACTCTGCTGTATACCCGAAATGAACACAACACTGTAAATCAACTATACTCCAATATAAAACCAAAATTAAATTCAAAAATTTTAAAAAGATGTTCCATCCAGAGGGATACCAAAGAGGTGTGATGCTGTCAAACAGCATGTTATAGATAGGGAACTGCAATCCGTTTGGGGTGATTAGCCCATACAATGCTTGCACAGAGTTGCAGTGTGAGAAGATAGGCCAGGGCCAGGGGATGCAGGCTTTTGAAGGCCAGGTTAAAAAACTGGGGTGGTTGAAATTGTCAGCAGCTTTCTACTTGACTCTGCTGTTAATCTGAGTGCAGTTGACGTTTTCAGCAGGCTGCAAAGGGAGTCCATCCTCTGGCTGGAGAAGGACAGGGAGCTAAGCAGCCCATCCCTGCTGGGGGCCATCAGGATGGGAGCCAAGGGGATGCACAGCTGAAGCATCCGGGAAGGAGGCTCACAGGTGACACATGGTTACAGGTGAACCGGCCTGTCCTGCTGGAGAGGAGGCCCCGAGGGCCCTGGCCAGACTGCAGACTGGGCTTCTGCCCTGGGTTGTAGAAGCATAGCACTCTCTGATCTGCGGACACTCTGGCAAAAATGTCTGTGAGCCGAAGATGGAACCTACCTTCATCTACCCCTGCTCCCCGCCCACAATCCACGATCCACAGATGACAGGGGTTCTGTCTTATAAAAAAACCCTGGATGGCAGTGCTGGTAGCGGCAGTGATGATGGCAGGGTACCGCTTTGTTTCACTGGCTGCATTGGTAGTTTCTGGAGACAACTGGATATGCTCCCAACCTCACAGCAAGAGGCTGTGTTGCCTCCTGGTGAAGTCCATGCATAAGCACGGTCTGTGTGCCGGGGTCAGATGGGTCTGGAACATTCCTAGGCTCCACCATTTCCTTTGACCTTGGGGCAGTTGCAGACTGTACCAGGCCTCGGGGTGCCCATTCGGGAGATGCTGGCGGATGTAAGCAATGGGGGATCTGGGAAGGCCAGGAAGCACGCCGGGCAAGAGCTCAACAGCCTGGATCCTCACATCACAGACAGCGGCTGAAGGCCTGCTGCGAGGTAGCTGCTGTAGCGGCACAGGGCACATGAAAGGCACGTGGCACCCCTGCCCTCCCCAAGCACGCGGTCTGGAGGGCACAGCCGGGGCCCAGACAATCGCAAGCAGGTGTGGCACCTTCTTAGCGAAGCTGAGATCTGCAGATGCCGAGACCTACCAGTAGGGGCAGTTAACCCCACTGGGCAGGCTGCCAGGAAAAGGAGGCAATAGAGCTGGCTGGCAAAAGATAAGGCAGGAGAGGGGAGCAGCATGTACACATGCCAGAGCCGGAGAGGTGGCTTCAGGGAATTCTAAGGGGCTCTGGGGTTGAGGGGTCAGAGGCTGTGGGTATGAGGTCATCTGCCTAGCACTTCTGTGCACTCTTCCCAGAGCAACCTCCCAGTGTGGTCCGAAGGAGACAGAGGCCGGCGGGGCTGAAATGTGGAGGCCTGTCATGTCGCTTTGAGGATTCTACTGCGATCCCAGGGATGAGCCACTGAAGAACTGGTGCTGGGACTCCTGACGGGTTCCCGTCCCCGGCTGGGTTAGCCACCTGCCTCTGTGCTCCCTGAACCTCTTGGCTGCTGTCCCTGTGCTCAAAACACTTGCTCTTCTGACTCGCAATGACCTGTTATCTGTGCACCTATCTGTAACCTGTCTGGCTGTCCATTCGTGAATCTGCATGAGAATAAGAACAACAGTGACTTGCCCAGAGCAGAACTGGTGCAAGGATCCAGTAGACCAGCGATGGAAAGTAGAATGAACTAGTGACAAAGACTCCTTGCCCAAACTCTAGCCAGGCTCCTCTGAGCCCTCTGCCCGACTAGACCTCAACCTTGGCCAATAAAGACTTGAACAAAACACTAACATCGTTTCTGTGGGCTCAAGGCCACATCCTGAATGGCCCTAGCACCCCTCCAAGTCCCTGCCTAAGATAGCTCAAGGCTTCCAAAGAAATTTATTGTTTGTCCCAGCCAACACCTGGAGATAGGACTGGTCTCCCAGTCTCTGTGGGAGGCTGGAGCCCAAGCCTGGATAAGCTCTGGTTATCAAACCCACATGAATTTCACACGGGCTAACCCCCATTTCCTGTTTTTTGTAACGTTTTACTCCCTGACTCTATACAGTCCTCACTCATCATCCCTCCCATTCCCTCATTCTCCCCTTCAAGCCCTAGGCACATCTGCACAAATTGGAAAGAAGCTCAGTTCTTTCCCCTACTGTCAGGAGTTCCTGAATAAAATCTGTTTTCACTACTGTCACATCCAGCTGTGTTTCTCTTTGACGCCATACAGGCGATGACAATCTCCACCTGCAGTGCAAAGCCCAGGCCCTGGGCTAAGTGCCTTATCCACGACCTCGTTTATTATGGCCCTGGAGCGGGAGGCATTCTGGGTGGAGAACAGGGAGGGTATAACTAAGTAGTTAAGAGCCCAGGCTCTGGAGCCAGAGATCAAGACAGGGCCTTTCTATTCACGAGCTGTAACCCCCGGGCTAGGCACTAAACCTTTCTGTGACCTGGCTTTTTCACCTGGATCCTGGGTATAACCATCTCTACCTCTGAGGCTTGTTATGAGAATGTATGAATCACACACACACATGCACACACGCAGGCATGTTGAGCCCAGAGCACCATAAGGGCTTAATAAATCTGCCACTGTTACTTCAAAGTCATTCAAAGCGTATCCCGTGAGGGAATATCTTCTCTGTTTATGCAAAATATACGCCCTCGCCTAGCACAAATCCTGGTGCACAGTCAATGCTTAATAAGTATTTGTTGAGTAAGTGACTCAAGGTTGGAATGCTCATCCTTGCTCTGTTATTCACTCCTACCTGCTTTTTAGATTGGTCCCAGAACTGCAAGGCCACCCCTGGCTTGTGTCTGCACAGGAGCATGGGCGGGACGCTTGAGTGCACCTACACACAGCATGTAATTGCATATCTTATAAGACGAGGCAGATGGGTATGGGAATGAGCACCTGTGACACCCAGCTGACTCCCAGAGTGGGTCCAGAGCAGAGGCGGCCAGAAAAAACCCTTAACAGCTCTGGTCTCAACTGAGCAAAAGCAAAACTTGGCTTGAGACTGCTACATTTCGTTCTTCCTTTGTGTATCAGAACAGAATGAAGGGACAAAGTGATGGGAGTTGTCAAGTTTTGAAATGAATAATAAGATATCTTTCGAGTGAGGCATATAAAAGAGATGAGCTAAAAATATAGCTCCGAAAACATCTGGGAAGCAGAAGGATTAGCGAGACGCCTTTCATTGCCACAGAACAAAGACCCCTGCTGAAGGGAATGTTTCCCCCACCAGTTGCACCTGCAGCAGGTAAGCAAAGGAATGAAAATACGGAGTGTTTATCCTGAATGCCCTCTCCCCACTTTAGGAAATTAATTCCAAAAAGTAGGCATCTAGAAATTTCGCATCATGTGGATGTGAGAGGAAATAGCAAAGGGCTCAGCCAGTGGGAAACGGGGGTATGTTTTGGAGCACCTCCTACCAGCCTGACGCTTTTCTTATAGGATCAGATTTAATTTTCATGACAAGCCAATGAGTAAGGTTTTATTATCACTTATTTGACAGAGAAGGACGCCGAGGCTCAGAGAGGTGAAGTTGCAGGCTTAGGTTCAAACAGCTAGAAGGTGGAAGTCCTGGGATTGGACACCCACCCCGCTCCAACTGTCTAATCCCCAACTCCAAGACCATGATAATATGCTGCTTCTTACACATTTCCTTTGTTAAGTGTCCTCTACTTGAAGTATGTCTTCTAACATACTGATAAACTCTCTCTCCATCCATCCATCCATCCATTCACCCACCTTCCCTCCCTCCCCACCTCCATTCTGCCCTGTTTTGAAAACAAAAGTCCCCATTGTTTTTGCAGATCCAAAGCATATAAGGCAAGCACCTCATTTTATCATTCAAAGCTCTTTGACATCTAACACTTAATATCTACTCCATACTTAGAAGGGCTAAGAGCTTTATAACTTTTAAAGCTCCACCTAATATATTATCTCATTCATTATCTTGTTTTATTACCCTCATGCTATAATGAGGACATTACATAGCCCAAAGAGGTGAAGTAATCTGCCCCAAGTCACATTCAGTAAGCAGCAGGTCTGAA
This sequence comes from Monodon monoceros, assembly GCF_005190385.1. Classification (NCBI taxonomy): domain Eukaryota; kingdom Metazoa; phylum Chordata; class Mammalia; order Artiodactyla; family Monodontidae; genus Monodon; species Monodon monoceros. The sequence continues at coordinate 133,180,400 of NW_021703774.1, read as the reverse complement.
GTCAGCACCCTTGAAGACCTTCTGAATCCTACATCCAAGCTCCTTCTGTATCATCTTGATAGAAACAGTAAGTGCCGAGGTTAGGAATATGGGCACTGGGACAAGGCTGCCGGGTTCAAATCTTGGCTCTGCCACGTACTAGCTGTGTGACCCTGGGTAAACACGCATGCCCTCTGTGTCTGAGTTTGCTCATCTGTAAAATGAGCCTCACGATAGTGCCTACACCTCAAGGAGTTGTGGTGATTAAATAGGGTGTAATATTCAATACACTCAAAATAGTGTCTTGCATCTAGTGAACGTCATATAAGTATTAGGTTTTTATTTGCTTTGATTCTTGTCTTCTTGTTTCTTTTTGAATATGTACCTGCTCTTATTGTGGGAAGTCCTCCCCCAGTTGAGAGCATCCTGTAACTGGCCCAACACTCCCCAGTTATGAAGTGGAAGAGTTAGGATTTGAACCGAGGTCTGTCTGACTCTTTCGGATGTATCATGAAGACTCTCACCGGCATTCTTCTCTTTCTGAAACATGGGACTAGATGCAGAAAAGGAACTGGGCTGCGTCTCTCTATCCTGGCCTAGAATAAGGAAGTGTACCTCCTGGAGGGTACCATACCACTGTCAGGACACACTCTCAGGGGCACATGAGTCATCACCACTGTACATATGACTTTGTTCATTCAACAGAAGTATTCATTTTGTAATTGCTATGTTTCAAGCGCTGCCCTGGAAGCTAGGGACACAATGTGGAAACAGACATTGCCCCTGCTCCTCCTGAGTTCAAGGTCTAGTGGGAAGCCGTGCATGAGCAATAACAATGTGCTGTGCCAGGTGCCCTGAGGGGGAAGTACAGGGTGACTGATGGGGATCCCATGGGAGATGCCTTTGACCCGTATAGGGGTTAAGCCCTAAGTATCTGGATCCTGAGACTAAAGACAAGCATTTAGAAACCATACGATTTAGTTTCCTAACCTTAAAAAACAAACAAAAAAAACCCTCCGAGGCTTCCCTTTCCCAGACATAAAATGAAGCAGTCCGTTTCTGGTTCAGGAAAGGAGTGACGAATGACTGAGAGGGAGTGGAGGGGGCTTCACCCACGTCATTCCCAGAAGGAGAGGCAAAACAGTTACAAGGTGTGAGGAGATCATGCAAAGAGCCAGACAGAACCAGGTGCTCAGAGCCACTCTGCCAGTGCATGGCTGTGTCCAGGCTGTTCCTTCTCTGGCTGATTCCAGAGCTGGTAAGCAGCACAGATGACATAAGCGAGACAGAGGTTCCGGGAGAGGTAGGTGGATCCCCATCGCCTCCCTCTTTGCATCACGGCGGCGTGCCCAAGATTCAGAGTCTGGGCACCTCGCACTGCTCAAAAGGTGTTGTCCCTTGTTGGCTCTGAGGCTTCTTAGCACAGAAACAACATACATCTCATGCTCAGTGGACCCAGTTCTAGACTCACGCCTGGGATCCAGGCCTTGAAATCATTTTGTGCCAGCACTGGAGCAATCTCTCCTTATCTAACTTACAGTGGGAGACCTGGCCTTAGTTTCCTCATCAACAAAATGGGGATAGTAAAACACCTTCCTTGCAGGGTGACTATGAGAAATAAAATGGATATTGCATATAAAACACATTATCAGGCTAATAACAAGCATCCAATCAATGGACGGTGGTGAGTGAATCCCAGTCTTCCAATAACCAGTATGACCTTAGGCAATAATTTCGCTTCTGGGTGCCTCAGTTTCTTGATCTGTAAAATGGGGACTAATAAACGTCACATCATAAACTTGTGAGTTAAATGAGATGATTTCCGTAAGAACCTAGGAGAGGGCTCAGAATGTCAGGTGGACTCAACTGCTAAGAATCTAGATGACATCTTCAAAACTTTTATTTTTCCTTTTTTTCCCATTTGCGTATAGTTTCTTTCACTTGTTCATTACTTTTTCACCCCTTCAGTAATATTTATGGTGTCCCTGCTTTCAGGCAGGCACACAGCAGGGCAGCTTTGGCTGTCTGTGTCTCTTCTACTTCCAGCAGCTACTTTCAAAGGAGGGACAGAGCCCAACCTCAGCTTGCAAACCTTTACAGCATCCTCCCTTCCTCCTGAGCCTGAGCAATTCTAGCAGCAAAATCCAAATCTCTTTGTTCCTTTCACCTACATACATGGAGATTTGTTGTTTAGATGCGCCTTCTCAGCTGCCTGTCTACAAAGGTCAGAGGGCCTGAGGTCAGAGGGGTTATACACGTAGGAGGAGAAGGGAGGATTTTGCATGCAGTCCTGCTGGAATTGGCCAGTCCCATCCTAGATTTCCATTCCATATTCACTTCTTTAGGATGGGCAGGATTTCATTTTGATCAATTTTGATATGTCTCCTAAAATTATTAGGAAACTGGTATCACAGAGTGTCTCCTGTGGGTCGCTCTCCTCGATCAGGTCCCTGAAGGACCTCATCGCTGCCTGTGCGCAATCCTGTCTCCTGTGCCCGTATCACGCCAGGATCACTGGATGCAAATTCCCACAAAGCCAGGCTGGGTGTAAGTCAGGAGACAGAGCATGGTGGATTTACTTTCTGGGAAAGTAGCCCTGCCCTCCTTCTATACCACAGAAAAGTACCTTCCAACCACCCTGGCTGACACTGTTGACAGCCTTAAGGCCTTCATCGTGCGCCTTGCATTATTCGTGCTCCTCATCCTACCTACCTGATTCTCCTCGATTTTCACTTATCAGTGGCTTCCCGTTAAAAGCCCTTCTTTGGCTACAGCTTCCCAAGACTGACCTATAATTTCTCCATATACTAAAATTCCCTCTCCCTCAGGCTGAGCTGACTAGGTTGGCTCTGAGGAAACTCCTGTACCCATGCACTGAGTTTACCCTGAATGTTTCAGCAAGGCAAGGACACAGGACAGGATTCCATCTAGAGCAATGGCTCTTCAGAGTGAGTGGGACTCACTGAGGCAAGAGTCTCGGTCTCTAGAGAGGCTTGTGCTGGTTTGTCCGTCTGGCCTTGGTCTGCCTGCCCTTGGTTCTGTCTTCCTACTTTGAACAACATGGACTGAGGCCCCTGAGGCTGGGGATACCTTACCCTGGACCAGAGAGATGGAGGAAGTAGGTCCCCAGTCCCGTCTTGCAAGTGCAGAGTTATCACCAACGTTCGTCCACTACTTCCTAGCAGCCTGGATTTGGCAGGAAATTTCTCTCTCCTCGTCTCAGTTGCATTTTAGAGGTGAGGATAAATGAGATCATACATGTAAAGTATCCACCCTGATGGCTGGCACAGAGCAAGAGTCTCAGCATATTTTATTACAGTCAAGAAAGAGGACATTCAAAGCTGGGTGGAAACCTGCTTGAATAAAAGTATGGAGGTTGACTGGGAGGAGAAAACCCTGGGATGTGAGTAATGAGAGTAGGGTTAATAACAGTGGGAGGTGAGGTGGAACTACTCTGGTCAAAAACAAATAAAAGAGGGCCTCAGTTGCCAGGAGGATAATTTGGGACTTGATATACCAGGGATAGGAGTCCAATGTAATTTGTGAAATAAATGAAAGCAAAGCCCTCATAAAAAATCACTGCAGAGGGGCTTCCCTGGTGGCGCAGTGGTTGAGAGTCCGCCTGCCGATGCAGGGGACACGGGTTCGTGCCCCGGTCCGGGAAGATCCCACATGCCGCGGAGCGGCTGGGCCCGTGAGCCATGGCCGCTGAGCCTGTGCGTCCGGAGCCTGTGCTCCGCAACGGGAGAGGCCACAACAGTGAGAGGCCCGCGTACCGCAAAAAAAAAAAATCACTGCAGAGACAGGGAGGAATGATGCCTCCTAGCACAATAAATACGGTGGTGATGATGACAATAAAGATGAAGATGAGAATGATAGTAATCATACCAATCACAGCTGATACTACTGACTGAGTGTTTTCTTCTTGCCACTTGCCATGCTAAGAACTTTTAGGCGCTATCTTATTTCAGCCTCATAACCAGCTTATGGGAGAGATGTTATTATTGTCTCCAGTTAATTGATGGGGAACCTGAAGCAAAGAGAGGTCGTCCTTTGCCCAAGATGAGCCAGCTGGAAAGGCAGTGGAGCTGGGCTTCACACCCAGGCCTTGCTAACCGCAGAGCCTGTGGGTTTTCCAAATCCACAAAGCGCGCCGATGGCCTACTTCAACTTCTTTGCTTAAAAGCTTACTGCTCATTCTCTCCTGGCTCTTCTCAGAGTACTGCTTTCTGAAATGCCCCCCAAAAAATGCACAGAAGTCCGATAATGGATACCTCCACTGCAGGAGATGGACTTAAACTTCCTATTTCAAGCAAAGGAAACTAAGAAAACGATCCAGCAAGAGAAAACTGAAGTGCCCCAGCAATATCTAACATAGCATTAAGCCTGTAAAGTTTCTGCTCCACACCCCTGTCTACCCTGAGAGCTGCATTTTTCATGTCTCCGCAGAGCCTTGAAGTCCATGGGCCCTGGTTAACTCAGTTCACAGGTCACCTCCTCACAGGAGCCTCCCTGACCACCCCAGTTAAAGTTGCCCCTTTCAGTTCAACCCTACCATGTCACCCTTTTTTGTGGGCTTCATAGTATTACTCTGAAATTAATTTGTTCCCTTATTTATGTCTTTATATATTGTCTTGCCTGTCTTGCTTTACCACTATATCCACAGTGCCTAGAACCTGGCATAGAGTAACTGACAGATAAACATTCATAGAACAAATAGAACTCCTACTCATACACCAAGGCCCTGTTCAACTTCCCCCGAAGCTAGGATTGGTGTCCCTCTTTCTGGGCTCCCATAACACTCCCCTTATCTATCAGCCCTTACCATGTTGTATTATAATTCTAGATTTTTCTTGTCTGTTTCTCCAGTTAGATCCTGGCCCCAAGAAGGCAGGGATTATATTATATTATATATTATTATATCCTCAGTACCCAGACTAGAATTTAGCAATGAATAGGTGGTAGGAAAATGTCTGTTGAATAAATAGCCTGATGGATGAATGGATGGATACATTAATAAAGGAAATAAAAGAAAGAATGATGTTTTTTCAGTTTGAAAAATTAAAATTTATAAGCACCGCCTGAAATACTGTACCTTCGAAGGCCTATGGTTTAATATATTAAATATATGCTAGGTTAACCGTGAAATCTCAGTGGCTTGTTACAACTAAGGTTCATGTTTGATTCAAGCTACATGTCCAACCTGCTGGCAGGGACTCTGATTAAACAGTCACACTGAGCCCGGGTTGATGGACGCTTCCAAATCATACCCTATGGACTTATGGTTGTCAAGGTAGGAGAAGAAGGAGCATCTGATGCTTACGAGCTGGGCCTAGAAGCGATGTATGGCACTTCAGTTCATAGTCAGATTTACTCATGTGGATCCTAACTGCAGGGGCTGGAAACGTGGAGGAGCCACGGCTATGAGGTGGGGAGCAAATCTCTTCCACACCTGAGGATCACATAACTCCTAAAAGTCATGCTAAGCACTAAGGCGTCCGTGCGCTCCAGGTTTGGGGACATGTCACCCAAACTCCTTTAAGTATTAGTACATCATCGTCTAATTTTTATTTATTTGTCAAGGACATGGTTAACTACCAACTGGAGCTTTATTTTTCTTGAATAAGTTGTAGAATGTGACTTCATGGGCTTAATATAACTCCAATCAAAGCCAGGTAAAAATTCCATTCTGATTATACTTTACAACTTTATTAGACGTAAATATAGTTTCTCTCTTTTTGAAATAATAGCTCATATTTATTTACCGTCTACTTGGTGCCATTGTGGTTGGTCCTTTACTTATATAATACCTAATCCTCACAACACCCATGCAAAATAATATTATAACTCCAGTTTTAAAAATGAGGGGAAAAAATAATAATAAAAAACAAAATAAAATAAAATAAAAATGAGGGAACTGAGGCTCAGAGGGATTAAGATTCTTGACCAAGGTCACACAAATCATAAGAATTCAACTGGAATTTGAACTCAAGTTTATTTGAAAACACTCTCAGAACCCATAATCATTTAACTAGAGCCCAGTGTATCTGGAGGACAGAGGAAGTAAACCGCTGAACTGATTCTTTCTACTATCCCTTTGACCTCTAACATCCTATGAAAACATTTTATAAGCCACAGTGGAAAGAAAAATCCAAACTGCATTATATGAATGTCTCTGATTTATCATGAATAAATTATGGCTTGTTCCTTGTTTAAAGATGTGAGAAGAGGGCTTCCCTGGGGGCGCAGTGGTGGAGAGTCCGCCTGCCGATGCAGAGGACACGGGTTCGTGCCCCGGTCCGGGAAGATCCCACATGCCGCGGAGCGGCTGGGCCCGTGAGCCATGGCCGCTGAGCCTGCGCGTCCGGAGCCTGTGCTCCGCAACGGGAGAGCCCACAACAGTGAGAGGCCCGCGTATCGCAAAAAAAAAAAAAAGATATGAGAAGAAAAATGGGGGATTACAACTTAACGACTGATGTTCTACCAGGCTATGAGCAATCATGGGGCCCCGCTTAGGGAAACCAAAATGATCATCAACAACAGTTGGGGAAATTATTAGGACTATATAAATACTAAATATATCTACTGTTGACAGCCCTGGGGATCCTATTATTTGCGATCTGCAGGCTCTGGAGCCAAAGCACTTGGGTTCAAATCCCAGCTCCATCACCACTAAGCTATAGGATCTTGGGCATGCTACTGATGGGGAGGAAGAAATTTCCTCTACCCTTCTAGGTTCTTCTGGCTGGTCTGAGAATTAAATTGCTACAAGACAGATTATAACAGGAGAAAGAAATCAAACAAAAGTCTAATAACATGTTTACATGGGAAAGAGCCAGGAAAACTGAGTAACTTGCCAAATAGCTGAAGCTGTCACCTTAAATACCATCTTCAGCTAAAAAGTGGATGTTGAGGCTACTGGCTTGAGACTTCAACTGAGAGGAAGGCAATTCACATGGAGATGGTGGAAAGGCAAATGTCCGGTAAATAAATGTTTTCTGGGCCATGCAGAGACAATGGGAAGCAGAGTGGACTCTGCTCTTTAGGCCCCTCCTTGCTCATATTCTTTGTAGGTGTCTCTGGTGATAGCTCTGTTCTGGGAATAGATCCTCCATCTAAATTTTTTTAGGCACTTAGGGGGAAGGTCAAAGTTTCTTCCCGACTCTCTTGAACACTGATTGTTTTTAGCTCGAAATAATTCACATGCCAAAGAGACATCTTGGGGTAGCAATCTGTGCTCCACTACATTGTGTAACCTCTCTGAACCTGTTTCCTCATCTGTGAAATGAAGATAAAAATAAAAATCTACCTCATCAGGCTATCGTGAAGATGAAGTGAGTAAATAGTTTATATATGTTAAGTGCTTCAAATAGTGCCTGGCATACAGCAAGTGCTACACAGCTGTTATTATTGTTATTTTTCAGATGTTAGCATATATCCAAAAAGACTGTGCTACCCAACAGAATCAGACACCTAGCTATATTGTTTGTCCATTTATTCTCCTATTTGTTTTACAGCACTGGCTGAGTGCTTTGTCTAGGCACTAGGGAATACAAAGATAACACATCACAGTCTCTATCCTCAGGTAGCTCACACACACAAATAATGATATTAGACACAGAACAAACTACAATGCAAACACTATATTGTACTGACTCCAAGATGCTACAGACGGTAAGCCAAATCCTTACTGCAGAAATGTTAAAGTGGGAGAGAGAAAATATCTTAAAATCATTGAAATACAATATATTCAAGATATAAAGTGGCAGAGGGAAAAGAGTGCCCAATTCTGCCTGGCAGAAGCAGGGGTGCTTCAAGGAAGGAGAATTAGTTAGATTAAGAATTGCAGGTTATGCAAACAAAAGTCCAGGACTGGATGGCGTCACTGGGGAATTCTACTAAACATACAATGAAGAATATATACTGATCCTTCTCACACTCTTCTAAAAGATTAAAGATGAGGGAGCACTGCTAAAGTCGTTCTATGAAGCCACCATCACCCTGATATTAAAACCAAAGACATTACAAAGAAAAAAAAAAGAAAGAAAGAAAATCACAGGCCAATGTCTTTGATGAATATAGATGCAAAAATCCTCAACAAAATATTAGCAAACCAAATCCAGCAACACATAAAAAGGATCATACACCACGATCAAGTTGGATTCATCCCCGGGTCACAAGGATGGTTCAACATACGCAAATCAATAAATGTGATACACCATATCAACAGAAAAGACGAAAACCACATGATCATCTCAATAGATGCAGAAAAAGCATTTGATATAATTCAACATCCATTCATGATAAAAACTCTTGCCAAAGTGGGTATAGAGGGAACATATCTGAATATAATAAAAGCCATTTATGACAAACCCACAGCCAACATAATGCCAACCAGTGAAAAGCTGAAAGCCTTCCTGCTAAATTCTGGAACAAGACAGGATGACCAATCTCACCACTTTTATTCAACATAGTATTGGAAGTCCTAGCCACAGCAATCAGACAAGAAAAAGAAATAAAAGTATCCAAATTGGAAAGGGAAGAGGTAACATTGTCTTTATATGTAGATGACATGATACTCTATATAGAAAACCCTAAAGACTCCACACAAAAAAACATTAGAACTAATAAATATATTCAGCAAGGTATCAGGATACAGTAATACACAGTAATCTGTTGCATTGTTGAGTAATATACAGAGATCTGTTGCATTTCTTTACACTAACAATGAAATAACAGAAGAGAAAGTAAAAAACAATCCCGTTTAAAATCACATCAAAAAAATTTAAAAAGTAACTAGGAATAAACCTAACCAAGGAGGTGAAAGAGTTATACACTGAGAACTACAAAACATTGATAAAGGAAATCGAAGATGATTCAAAGAAACTGAAAGATATCCCATGCTCCTGGATTGGAACAATTATTACAGTTAAAATGGTCATACAACCCATAGCAATCTACAGATTTAATGTGATCCCTATCAAATTACCCATGACATTTTTCACAGAACTAGAACAAATAATCCTAAAATTTACGTGGAACCATAACAGACCCAGAATTGCCAAAGCAATCAATCCTGAGGAAAAAGAACAAAGCTGGAGGCATAACCCTTCCAGATTTCAGACATTACTACAAAGCTACAGTAATCAAAACAGTGTGGTATTGGCAGGAAAACAGATATATAGCTCAGTAGAACAGAAGAGAGAGCTCAGAAATAAACTCACACACTTACAGTCAACTAATCTTTGACAAAGGGGGCAAGAATATACAATGGAGAAAAGACAGTCTCTTCAGCAAGTGGTGTTGGAAAGCTAGACGGCTGCATGTAAATCAATCAAGTTAGAACACACCCTCATACCATACACAAAAATAAACTCAAAATGGCTTAAAGACTTAAATAAAAGACATGACACAATAAAACGCTTAGAAGAGAACACAGGCAAAATATTCTCCGACATAAATTGTAGCAATATTTTCTTAGGTCAGTCTCCCAAAGCAAAAGAAACTTAAAATGGATTAAAGATGTAAATGTAAGACCCGAAACCATAAAATTCCTAAAAGAAAACATAGGTGGAACACTCTGACATAAATCATAGCAATATTTTTGGGGATATGTTTCCTAATACAAAGGAAGGAAAAGCAAAAATAAACATGTGGGTTCTAATTAAACTTAAAAGCTTTTTCAAAGCAAAAGAAACCATTGACAAAATGAAAAGACCACCTACTGAATGGCAGAAAATACTTGCAAACGATGCGACCAACAGGGGCTTAATTTTCAAAATATACAAACAGCTCAATATCAAAATAAAACCAAACAACCCAATCAAAAACTGGGCAGAATACCTAAACAGACATTTCTCCAAAGAAGACACACAGATGACCAACATGAAAAGATGCTCAACATCATTAATTATCAGAGAAATGCAAATCAAAACTATAATGAGGTATCACCTCACACCAGTCAGAATGGCCATCATCAGAAAGTCCACAAATAATAAATGCTGGAGAGGGTGCGGAGAAAGGGGAATCCTCCTACACCATTGGTGGGAATGTAAATTGGTGCAGCCACTATGGAGAACAGGATGGAAATTCCTTAAAAAACTAAAAATAGGTAGCATATGATCCAGCAATCCCACTCCTGGGTATATATTCAGAGAAAACACTAATTCAAAAAGATACATGCACCCCAATGTTCATAGCAGCACTATTTACAATAGCCAAGACACGGAAGCAACCTAATTGTTCAGATGAATGGATAAAGAAGATGTGATACACACACACACACACAGACAATGGGATATTACTCAGCCATAAAAAAGAATGATGCCATTTGCAGCAACACAGATAGACCTAGAAATTATCATACTAAGTGAAGTCAGATAAAGACAAATATTCTATGATACCACTTATATGTGGAATCTAAAAAAATAGTACAAATGAACTTATTTACAAAATAGAAACAGACATATAGACATAGAAAACAAACTTATGGTTACCAAAGAGTAAGGGAGGGGAGGGATAAATTAGGATTATGGGATTAGCAGATACACACTATCATATATAAAACAGATAAACAACAAGGATTTATTGCATAGCGCAGGGAACTATATTCAATATCTTGTAATAACCTATTATGGAAAAGAGTAAAAAAAGAATACATATATCTATACATCTACATCTCCAAGTCGCTTTGCTATATACCTGAAACTAAACAATATTGCAAATCGACTATACTTCAATAAAAATTTGAAAAAATTTTAAAAGAAGAATTGCAGGTTAGATAGGAGCTTTCCAAACTGGAGGAGCAGTGAGGATGAGTGTGGTGGGGACAGAAGACTGAAGCAGGGGGTCCCAGGAAGCAGTATGAGTAGCTCATTGGGGGTGGGAGTGAGAAATAAGATCCATGGGGGAGAAGGCTGGAGAGAAAAGCGGAAGGTAGATCATAAGTAACAACATCAAATAATTTTTCACTCTTATAAGCCAGATACTGTTTAAGCACCTTAATCCTTCCGATTTCCCCATGAGGGAGATACTATTAGTAGCACCATTTCCAGAGGTGGGCGCTGGAGACACTGTCGGTCCACAGCACAGGTAGGATTTGAACCCAGGCAGCCTGACTCCACAGCCCTTCCATATCTACTCACCATGCCAGACTCTATTAGTCTCACCCTTGCCAGGGCACAGGGTTTGACTTCTCCTCGGGGCCTGGTAAATTGCTACCAAGTCAGACCCAACACAAGGCTGTGTCCAAACAGAATCAACAGTCAACCCTCTTTCAGTCTCTTTTGTACACTGACTTTCTAACAACTGTTCTCCCGAACTGATGTAATTACTTTGGTATTTGAAAACCAGTAACAAATTAAGGGAGCTACATAATCAACTGTTACGTTAATTAGTCACCCTTTGTTGAAAGGCAAACATCCTGTTAAATGTGTGAGTTAATAATGACTTCTGCAACAATTCTCAGTTTTGCACATTCTCAAAGGCTCAACTTCAGTCCCTGATTCGCAAACCTCTTTGTCTCTCCAGATAGCTATCTGAACCAAGTCCAGTCATCTCCGGGCGGCCTCAAGTTCCAACAAAGAAGAGGCCTGGATCCTGGCAGAGCCAGTGAAATACAAAGAATGCTATAGATGCAAATAAGCAATGCGTGCGGCGGATTGCAGTTGTGCTGTCTCTTCACCCACCCGTCCTTCCACTCTTCACACTCTGATCCGTCTTCGACTCTACAACAGTCACCGTTCAGGGGACTAGGGGTAGAGAGATGAGGATAGCAGCTGACATTCAATGAGCATTTTCGATGTGCCAGGCACCTTTCTAGGGTTCTACTTATTTAATCCTCATAACCACTCTATGAGTCAGGCCACGGAGACATAAAGAAGTGAATTACCTATGCAAAGCCACCAAGCTCACATGTTGGTGGAATGAGATTCGAAACTAGGCTGCCTGGCTCCAGAGCCACTGCTTTTAATCACTATGCCACATTGCCTGCTATTTCGGGGATAAATAAACAAGGGTCCCTGCTCTCAATGAACTCCCCACCTAGTGAGGCAACAGACGTGTTATCAGTCAGAGGTCAAAGCAGTGTGATCTTCGCAGTGACAGGAGCATGTTCATAGAAAACCGTGGCCAGAGGATCTTCCTTTCAGCGATTGATTCCCTCTCTCCTTCTCTCTGGAATTACCATACACATTGCTAATAGCAAAACCCAAACCACATTATTTCAGAAACAAAGCTCAAAGGACGTTAGGATGGCTTGAGATAAGCTTAAACACTTGAGAAGAGCTACAGCAGCCATCCTACGGTGATGTTTTAATGATATTATACTGAAATAGGCTACACTGCCTAATATAATATTCATTATATTAATGCACTATAGTGATTCCAGTCTGTAAATAGTGTTTGGAATTGACTGACATGATACCAAATTTGCACTTGCATGCATAATTCTAGTATTTTATTATTAAACCGGGCTCACAGATTGAGTGCCAGGATTTAAAACAAACAAATATCTATAATTACAGCATATGAATTTTTCTCATTGCCAGTGCCTGTTCAACTATTTTCATCGAGAAGGCTTTTATTCTCTTCTCTTTTCAGAGCTTTCCTCGTTTCCAGTGGAGGCCGATGACACAAAGTATAGGATATCATGAAGTTGCAAAGTTCAGGGGATTCTCTTTCTCCTACTTTAAATGGGAAAAAAAATGTTTTTCATCTCCTGAATAGTTCATTTATTCATGTAAATGGATTTCTAACTGTATATTCACATGTGTGAAGAGGCCGGAATATGCTGGGGCCTCCGGGAAATTGTCAGCTCAGAAGCTCTCTGTCTGGTGCCCAAGGAAGCTCCAGACAAGAAGCTGAAAATGGCCAAGCCCTAGGTATGAGTCAGACAGCTCCCTCCTCAAAATGGCAGAGCCTGAATAGGGGAGAAGAAGGTCCCTGCAATTAAGACTGGGTCTCAGAAACCCACAAACCCAGGCCTTTCAGAGAAAATGGACAAAATGGGGCTTTTTTTAGTTGTCCTTCAGGCTCTGCCAAATACCAAATCCCTGGGTGCCAACAGCTGGGTGCTAGCATTATCTAGTAAGCGAGATGAGAGGCTACCAGGAAAGAAGGGTCAGCTGGAATGGGGGGATGGTGGCAAAAAGCAAAACGCAGAGATGCGTGGAAGGGCATACCTCACTGTGGCGAGGAAGGGGGCGGACAGGAAGATGGTGTGATTTCCTAATCTCAGCACACTGAGGCCTCCTCAGGCCCAGGGAGGGCTTGGGAGAGGCCAACTCAGGCCCCCAGGATCTCCCAGGCTGGGTGTGGCTCTAACTAATAAGCTGTTCGTTCCATCCCCGGCAAGCTACTTAACCTCTCTGAGCTTCGGGTTTCTCATTTTAAAAATAGGATGAATCAGGCTTCCCTGGTGGTGCAGTGGTTGAGAATCCGCCTGCCAATGCAGGGGACACGGGTTCGAGCCCTGGTCCGGGAAGATCCCACATGCCGCGGAGCACCTAAGCCCGTGCACCACAACTACTGAGCCTGCGCTCTAGAGCCCGCGAGCCACAGCTACTGAGCCCGTGTGCCACAGCCACTGAAGCCTGCACACCTAGAGCCCGTGCTCTGCAACAAGAGAAGCCACCGTAATGAGAAGCCTGCGCACCACAACGAAGAGTAGCCCCTGCTCGCCGCAACTAGAGAAAGCCCGCGCGCAGAAACGAAGACCCAATGCAGCCAAAAATAAAATAAATAAAATAAAATAAATACATTTTAAAAATAGGATTAATCGTATTGTGTGGATGTGAGGATTAGATGCGATCACCCTTTGCAGAGTACCTAGTACGGAGCCCTGGAGTGGAGTAGCTACATGTACTGGGGTTGTAGGGAGAACATTCTACTCAAGAGGAACAGCAGGGGCAAAGGCCCTGAGGGGGCTTTGGGTGTGGAGGCAGAGGATTTTCAAAGAACTGAGAGAAGGCCAGGCATGCAGGGGAGGAGGGAGTGGGGACAAGGATGCCTCAGGGAAGCAGACAGGGGCTGGGGGCCCCAGCACCTTACAGGTCACGGTAAGTGCTGTGATCTTTAGCAGCAGAGCAAAAGAAGCAACCAAAGGGCTTTAAGCAGAAGAAAAACATTCTCTACGTATATATTAAAGAGGTTGCCGTGGCTTGATTTTGCAGAATGGATTGAAATGTGTCCAGAAAGGCTACAGAGGGACCAGGTAGGGAGCCCAGTGCCCAGGTGAGATGGTGGGCGCTGGGATTACAGTGATGGCAGGTGAGACGAGGCAGGTGGGTGGGTCTAAGATAGGTAAGAGGCAAATGGGACAAGACTTACCACAGTTAGACATGAGGATCAAGTGTCTGGCTTGTGCAAATGGATGAACGGTGGTGCCAGAGACAGGGGGGCCCTGGAAGGTACCGGGTCTCTTCTACCTCATGACACAACGTGCCATGGGGAGTAAGAAGTTAATAACATCCAGGACACACATTTTGTGGTCTGCATACCAGAACTGGTCTGTAAATTATCACTGATGCGTGGGAAGGTTAAGTATGAAGATAGTAGTCTAGAAACCTCTATGGAAATGCTGCTGCAGCATCCAGGTGTGTGCTCAGTGGTCCTGTCTCACTGAGCAGGGCAGGGGTGAGTTTAGTTACCGTGGGGGAACTCACGTGGTAAGTCACGGGTGGCACAAGGCATTCACTGCAGGACAACGCCTTGGTCCTTGACGGACTGGAAAATTAAGTAACCTGTCCTTCACCACAAATAGCTTAAAGAGGAACACAACCGTAATCTATATCTGACAATTTACATTTTTGCAATTAACATCTGCTGATTTTAACACTGAAGTGGGTTGACATTAAGAGAAGGTGTGCTGGGAATGAAGGCAGGGAGGGCTTAAATTGGTTTCAGTCATAGCCTCTTATTTGAATCTATGCGCTACGGTTGAGGAAAGCTGTATATTTCAGGGGAACTGTAAGTTTCAGGCATAAACTAGGGGGAGAGATGAAGTGAGCAGAACAGGGCTGAGGGGTTGCCAGCAGCCAGTGTACCTACAGGAGACATCGACACCAAGACAACGTGGACTCCATGGTGTTTGGTTGAGACACATGTTAAGAAATGGGAGGAGGAGGGCTTCCCTGGTGGCGCAGTGGTTGAGAGTCCGCCTGCCGATGCAGGGGACACGGGTTCGTGCCCCGGTCCGGGAAGATCCCACATGCCGCGGAGCGGCTGGGCCCGTGAGCCATGGCCGCTGAGCCTGCGCGTCTGAAGCCTGTGCTCTGCAACGGGGGAGGCCACAGCAGTGAGAGGCCTGCGTACCGCAAAAAAAAAAAAAAAAAAAAAAAAAAAAAAATGGGATAAGGAGAGGCTTGAGATCATGTACACGTGTTATAGAAAAAGTGGAAGAGGGTCAGGGGAGAGGGCCATCTGGGATGGTCATAACCAGATCCTATCACAGTGCAAATTCTGTCAAGAGAGGTGGGCTGGGACTTTGAGAGGCCATGTCAGAGAAAACACTGGCAGTCCACCTACAGTCCTAGGTCACTTCACTGCCTGTCCTCACGAACATCTATCCCCGAGGCCTGAGCCCATCTCCCAGGGCTGCCTCTAGGTCAAGTACCCTTGCGATAAACTTCAACGTCTGTGTACACTTGAAAATGATCACAGCCATGCAGAGACAGAAGGAAAACCTCACAGGGGAGTGAGATCCCCATCCCACTCATCTGTTTGGTTCAGGTTGTCCACAGATTTGGGATCTTTGTAGACAAATCTGGGTATTTTACAAATTCTTTTCCTTCCACCCAGTATACAACAAACACCCTAACTGATGCAAAATACCTCTATGGGAAGCACACGCTGGGAAAGGGGGTGGGGTGGTATGGATTAATTGGTCCCTGAAGTGAATGAGAAAAAAACCCGCATTTTTCAAAAAGCCAACCTCAAAAGAGCCTGGAAAAGAACAAAGCTCTTTCAAGTGCTTCTCGGTGTGTATTTTTTTTCCCATCCCCCTGTTGTTTGCCGCTCCAGGGAGAGGTGGGAGCAGCCGCGGTCCCCCTCAGTAGGTGCCTGTCACATTGTGTTATTACAATTCTATATTTCAATTAAAGCAATGTAGCCAATTTAAAAGTTCTTCCATGTGCCACTCACGAAGCAGAGATCTAAGGATTCAACTCACACATTTTAATACCCCACTTTTTTCCCTCCTTCTCATTTTCATGTAAATCAGGTTGAACGCTGTCTTTCTTCTTCTTCCTCTAATCTAACCCTCAAAATACAACGCCAGTTAAACAGTCTGTGCAAAGACAGACTCCACAGCCCAGCGTGATTGCACTGTGCCACTTTGATTTTCCTTAAAGTTTTCTTCCTATCCTTTTCCTTTCCTATCTTCATATTCTAATTTGATTAAGTGACATGATTTCCTTGTAGGGCATGCATGCGATTTGGAGGCCTATTACTAACGCTCCTGTTTGATGGGTTTAGGGGAGAAGAACGTGAGTGTGGGGCTGGGAGCCCAGAGTCTGAATCCCAGCTCAGATGCTTCCTATTTGGGGTAACGTCAGGCAGATCTCTTACCCTCGGTAGACTCAGTATCCTGATCTGTCGAGCACAAAGACTAAAACCTGCTTTGCTGCCTTGTCAGTCTCCTATGGCCTCTCTTAGGTGCTCAGTTCCTGTTAGTTTCTTTCCCCTTCTCTTAGGCAAAAGTAATCACATTGGGTTAACCTTTTCTAAAACAGAAACAAGATCTGAAATGACACATAGAGCCTCTGCTATTTTATTTGATGTTTTGAAATCTCTCTTTCTGTTCTTTTCCCCCAGTATTATCTCTTTGCACGGAACCTTTGGGGGAAATTTTTAGTTCCTTTCATCTCAACAAGACACAGGCTCATTAAGACCATCTCCACACAGGGGGTGGGAGGAGCGAGCGTTCTGTTTGCCCAATTTAAATGCTTCATCACAAATTTTAGGTCATTTTCCGTATTCCGCGGGGTGTACGGCTCTTTTATAAACAACGAGCATAACCCATCTTTGATGTATGTGGGTCTGGATCAGTCCCAAAGAGATCCAGTTGGTAGGGTGGAGCTTCCTCTCTGTTTCTTGTCTAAGGAGGGCCATGAAGGATTAGAGATCATAAAAATTTGAATTTTCACTTATACAGCATGAGGCCTTCAAAGACAGAAAAGTGTTTGAGACATATAGAGCGGCTTCCTTTTGACTGAATGGTAGAAAAAATGAGGTCCCTTTAAAGGCATAAAGATGATAAAGGACTAAAGGATTGGAATCAACTCATCTTTCACTTCCTTAGCACCTTCTCCGTGTAAACTTGGTAGAAACCAAGATGGATAAGAACCTGCTCTTGCCCTCAAGACTCACTGATTGACAGAGGAGCAGAGCCAGATAAACAAATGCATTATAAAAAATAAATGAAATCAGACACTAAGGAGGAGATGGAATAGAGGAAGAATGACCAATTCTCTCAGGGTCTCAGGGAAGCGCACTGTAACGATACAGAGGGGGTCAGGGTATCATGGGGCTGGAGAGAATTTCTGGCATCATTATTTTATTTTATTTTTTTTTGGCCACGCCATGTGGCTTGCAGGAACTTTCCTGACCAGGGATTGAAGCCAGACCACGGCAGTGGAAGCACAGAATCCCAACCACTAGGCCACCAGGGAACTCCCTTCAGGCATCATCTTGCCTGATATACCTGATTCATAGGTAAGGTGATTTAATGAGAAGGTGAGTAAAAAAAAAAAATAAGAAAAAGAAGCAGCTTTGCAATGTGAAAATTCCAAGTGTTCTGTGGTCACTTTGCTTTTTCTCACCACTGCTGTCATTGTCACAATTTTGTGAACATACATATTTTAGAAATGCCAGATAATATTTTGAGGAATTATTAAGAGCTGGGCATTGTGTTTGGTCCTCCATATGCTTTGTCTCACTTATCCCCCCTTGCAGCAGCCCTGTGAGGGAGGCATGGTTATTTTTCCCACATTTCTGATGAGGACAAAGGAAAAGGACCTAGCACACAGTAGGTGTTCCTCAGTATTTGTTGAATGATTACATGAATCCTAACCCCTTAAATGATTTCTAAAGACAATCTGCTGCGCTTCAGAAATCAATTACCCCAGCTGTCATTTAAAGGCTCACAAGCCTTCAAATCATGGATGGATCAAGGCATATTACTTTCCCAGGGAGGTGGGAATTTCCAGGGAGACATTTCTCCAGACAGACCATGGGGACAGGGCAAGGCCTGAGCTTATAGAAGTTACTCTGAGGGCTTCCCTGGTGGCGCAGTGGTTGAGAATCTGCCTGCCAATGCAGGGGACACAGGTTCGAGCCCTGTTCTGGGAGGATCCCACATGTCGCGGAGCAGCTAGGCCCGTGAGCCACAACTACTGAGCCTGCGCGTCTGGAGCCTGTGCTCTGTAACAAGAGAGGCCGTGATAGTGAGAGGCCCGCGCACTGCGATGAAGAGTGGCCCCCGCTTGCCACAACTAGAGAAAGCCCTCGCACAGAAACAAAGACCCAACACAGCAAAAATAAATTAATTAACTCCTACCCCCAACATCTTCTAAAAAAAAAAAAAAAGTTACTCTGAGACACAGGAAGCATAACTCAACAAACTCTTTGTTTAGGCCAAACCTGGAGATGAGTTTGCACATAAGCACTTTTACATTAACGAGCTACAAATACGTGTCCATTCATTTATTACACGTTGACAGAGCATCTGTTCTGTCCAAGGGTCTGCGCTCTGCTAAGGATCAAAAGATGAACGAGACCAGCCTCTGCCACCATTTCCAAATAAAAACTAGGCCACATGTTCAAGAGAAGCGAGTGCTCTAATGGGACAAAATATTCTAAATTGGGGCTCATCTTGGAGAATTGGAGCTCTGTTGCCCTCAGAGCTATCAATAACCTACTTCTGTGTACACTGCTGTTCTGAGAGGGACCAGACGCTGCTTTCAGATCTACCACAATGGGTTTTGTAACGCTGGGCTTAACTCTTTAACCTCTGCTGGCCTCCATTTCCTTTTGTTTAAATTAAGGAGTTGAATTCATTCAGTGACAGCTAAGGTTCCTTCCAGTTCTGAAATTCCACAACGTTGGAGTATTTACATCTGTAGAGAAAAGGAAGATTTCATTTGTTTACTCAAAATATTTACTGCGCACTACTTGTGTTCCAGGAACTGGGCTAGGCAATGCAGATATAAATGTTTATGATACACAGTCTCTGCTCTCAAACCGGAGCCAAACACAGGAGTATGAACAACTGGCCATGAGGCATATGGTAACAATAATTACAACAATTGTTTGCCTCTATTGAGTGCTTACTATAAACTAAGTGTTTTAGTTTCAGCTGTGAGTAACCCTATGCTATAGGCACTATAATTATGCCCACTTATGGATGATGAAACTAAGGTCTAGGGAGATCAAGTAATTGCTTCAAATCATGCATTAGAAAGCGGGAACTCAAACCCAGAGCCTGCCCTAACTCCACTGCCATGGTCTTGATAAATGAGCAGAAATATATACAATACAGAAGAGAATATGCTAGAATAGAAAAAGAGGAGTACAGATAAAGGGTTTAGGCAAAGGAGGATACTTGTTGGGGCTGAATCCAGGGAAGGTTTCTGAGAGAGGAGCTATCTGACCCAGGCATGAAGGATGGGTGGGCTTTGGATGCAGGACATGAGGAGAGATGGAATTGTCAACAAAAGGTTGACCGATCTGAACCTTGAGCCCCTCTCCAGCTGATGACATGTCCTTGTTTCGCCATCAAGGCTGGGATGTATCAGTTTTCACTTTCGAGCACAAGTGCCTGCTGGTACCGGTGCCCCACAGCATTCTTCCCCCACCCCATGCTTTCGTTCATTCCTTCTTCTACAATTCAAGTTGCGGCTTAAGTGTCCACTTACCAGAGATGCCTTCCCTTGCTCCTCCTATCTAATTCTGCCAGTCACTCCGTATCACCTTACCCCGAATTAAAAAAAAAAAACAAAAAAACACAAGGCTTCCCTGGGGGCGCAGTGGTTGAGAGTCCGCCTGCCGATGCAGGGGACACGGGTTCGTGCCCCGGTCCGGGAGGATCCCACACGCCGCGGAGCGGCTGGGCCCGTGAGCCATGGCCGCTGAGCCTGCGCGTCCAGAGCCTGTGCGAGAGGCCACGACAGGGAGAGGCCCGAGTACCGCAAAAAAAAAAAAAAAAAAAAAAATCACAGTACTTATCACGATCCGAAATTATTTATTTACTTACATGGTACTGTCAGACTCTTCCAATAAAATAGAAGGTAAAAAGGGTCACGGCCTCATCTGTCCTGTTCCCTCAGTGCTGCATCCTCGGGGCTTATTATAGGGGATCGATAAACAGTTGTTGCACAGACAAACGACTAATTAATCTCTACCCCGAATTTAGGATGGATTTGTAGTAAGGTTTGGTTAGGTGACCAGGAGTCAAAGAGCTTAAATTCTGCTCCAGGCTCTGAAATATTCTACAGGTGGAACCTCAGTTTCCACATCTGCCAAATAAGGTATTACTGCTGCCATGTAGCACTCATGGATAAATTAAGTTTCCAACACATAAAAGTCTGTGATGTCATTATGACATTCTTGCTGTCACACTTTCTTTTAGTCTAGGGTCTAAGGGGGAAAGTCAAACTGTCTGCTTAATTTCAGCATTCCTTTCCACCTATCTAGAAGTTTGCTTCCAGTCTAGGAGTCTGAGAGTACAGAATAGCCTCAAGAACCTGTGTTCTGACAGAAAGCCAAAGACAGGCTTCAGAGTAGGGGCTGCAGTCACCCCGCCGTGAATCTTCACGCCAGACCATCCTGAGTCACTGCACATCAACACAGCTGCTTATAAAGTCTCATCAGCCCAGTGGGTGAATCAAGATGGGGTGGTCCAGTTCCTGGCCTAGCAGGACCTTATGCCACCTTCTACCTGAGAAATCCTGCTGGACTTCCAAGGAGCAAGGACCGATGTAACTGCCAACCAGGGGTTGGGGGGAAACAGCCACGCATCAGATGTAAACCAATGAGTGGGACTGTCTTGCAATGAACTTCTATTTATGGACAATGAAATTTAAATTTCATATACTTTTCACACATCGTGAAATGTTATCCTTCATTCAATTTCTTTCAACCAGGAAAAGACATAAAAGCCATTCTTAACCTGTGATTGTACAAACACAGGTGGTGGGCTCCATGTAGCCTACAGGCCACTGCAGTTTGCTGACTCTGACTCCAGACCCAGGATGGGAACCCATTCAGTTTGATGTTAAAGCCTGTTCTCTTCACTAGCAGGTACACAGCACACCCTCAGATCCAAACCTCTCTCATTCCAAAACACATGCTCATTCTCATAAATGCCCCTACTCCTGAGGAGTATTTGACAAGAATGGCCAAGGAATTCAAAACGTACACACTCACAGAGTGGAATTCAACTCAAGGCTGGAACACTTCC
Source organism: Monodon monoceros (assembly GCF_005190385.1). NCBI lineage: Eukaryota > Metazoa > Chordata > Mammalia > Artiodactyla > Monodontidae > Monodon > Monodon monoceros. The sequence continues at coordinate 133,158,964 of NW_021703774.1, read as the reverse complement.
TGCTGCTTTTAGTGATGCCCTAGAGTCACTGTAAGAAGTTGTTTCTATGGAAACTGACCTGGTCCCCCTGCCTCGGTGATCCTTGTTTAAATTCCCTTCCCTGACCAAAATATGAATGCAGAGCTGTGGACCACCCACTATGTTTGCATCTATCCTCCCCAGCCACCTTGTATTTAGGATTTCAGATACACCAACTTTATAGATAGAATTTATTAGTTAACAGACCACTCCAGATATATGAGAAAATGGAATGAACATTGTTCATGAAGGTTCATCTTTTTTATTAGGCTCAAAGTTCTTAATGAATGAAAATGGAATGCAGATGGTGCTATTTTCTCCTTTGCTGTATCTTCAAGTTCAGTTACTGTCATTGAACAGATTAACTTAAAAGGGGGCTGGCAAAGAAACCTCCTCGGAAATGTATGGGAATCAACTGGAAAAGCTTTTGCTCTCTCCTTAAAGAGAAATTCCATTTATGTTTGAAAAAAAAGAGAAGCGAACCAGTGTTGCAGGTCTGTAATCAGTTTTCGAATTACAGAAGATGTTGTCCATTGTTGTGAAATGGGGCTCTGACAAGAAGTCAATCAGGTGTATTTGCTACATCGATTAGCATTTCAGTGGCGGAGGGAGAGGGTGAGCCTTTAGGCAGGGCCAGCTCTCCAGGGACTAGATAAGCTCCCATGCTCAGAAGCATCTACTCCACTCAGACATCCTGCTCTGTTTACTCTCCCAAAGCAAGCAGAAGATTCACTGAGGTGCCCCACATTTCAGAAGAGGCAGAGAACCCTTCTGTTGGTAGTAAGACTGAAATCAGACTGAAGTGGGTCAAAGTAACAAGACCTAGCGAACATGAGAGGGGCTTCCGAGTTCAGAACACCTGGGTCCCGTTTCAGCCTCTGTCACTTACCATGCTGCTTACTTAACTTTGAAGCTGTGATGTTTTTCATCTATGGGGGGAAGATAATAATCGTATCTACAGGATGGGGTTACTAGGAGAATTAAACATGACACACACGTGGAAAGCAGAGTGCCTAACAAAGGAACACGTGCAGAATGAATAGCCAACATCATCCTCGACGCCCCTAGAGCTAGCATCAGCCTCGCCCCGGTCTCAGTCCACCCTCATTCGACCAGCTCACAGAAGATGCTACGCAGGAACTAACACAGGCGATGACCGCATCTCCTTCAGGACACAGACACCAACAGTCAGTGTAGAACAGTGGTTCAGAAAGTGAGTTTCAGAGCAGACAGACCCAGCATCCGGTCCCAGCTCAGCTGCTTCCTAGCCATGTATCCTTGGGCAGGTTGATACCGCTAAGCCTCAGGCTGCTCATGTGTTAAATCATGCCTATTTCTAAAAATGTCCAGGTGATTATAAAGTGCTTGGCATGGGCTTGCACAGTAAGAAGTGGGCCTTTCCACCACAGGGCAGCGTGAAACCCAATCTAGAACAGTCTCGTCTGACAGAACTTTCTGTGGTGAAGGAAATGTTCTAAATGTGCACTGTCCGACATAGTAGTTTTTAGGAAACAAAACAAAACAAAACCGAAAACCTCCTCCTGTGTGTTTCTCCTTTACTCTCACATGACAACCACACTTATTACCTTTCTGACACCAAATATATGTGGTTCCCCCGGCCCCCCAACAAGCAATGCTCTGAGACACCAGCTGGGTGTCCTAACAGTGTAACGCAATTCTGACACTGTCTACCTGGTGATAGGGTCAGGCCCCACAGGTAAAGGGCTCATTCCCATTAGACTGCCCCCTCTTCAGACGCCACGTGCAGGTCCAGGTTGTTCTCACCAATTGGTTATAGATTGGAGGTGCCCACGACCCCCTTCTCAGGTTCGATTAACTTGCTAGAGCAGCTCCCAGAACTTAGGAAAACCATTTCCTTACTAGATTACTGGTTTATTATAAAAGGATACGACAACAATAGCCAGATGGACGAGCTGCATAGGGTGAGGCCTGCGGGAAGGGGCATAAAGCTCTGTTGCCCCCTCTGAGGAAGCCACTCTCCCAGCACCTCCACATGGGCGCAGACCCGGGAGCTCTCTGACCTCACACTTCTGGTCATTTTGTGGAGGCTTCATCATGTAGGCATGATTGATCAGTAACTCAATCTTCAGTCCATTCTCAGGAGAGGGGGGCGGGTGACGCTCAAAGTTGCAAGCTTCTAATCATGGCTTGGTCTTCCTGGTGACCAGCCCACACCCAGGAGCCATCCAGGAGCCCACCTGAAGTGGCCTCATTAGAACAGATATCACCCCAGCACCCAGCAAATTCTGAGGGATTTAAGAGCTCTGTGTCAAGAACCAGAGTCAAAGACTCTCAAGTATTACAACAAAAGATGTTCCTCGTGTTCTTCTCCCCTAGGAAATTATAAGGGTTTTAGGAGCTCTTTGCCAGGAACTGGGGACAGAGACCAACATATATATATATCCTATTATTTCACAGGTAGCCACTAGCCACATGTGGCTTTTGAGCACTTGAAATGTGCCAGGGGTGACTGAGACACTGAGTTCTTAAATTTTATTAAAATTTAACTAATTTCAATTTAAATCTAAATAGCCACATGCGGCTAGAGGCTACTACACTGGACGGCACCAGTTCTAGAAGGACAACCTGATGCTTCCTGGGTTTTTAGGAAGCAAAAGGAGGGCTTTCAAATGGGCTGATGAGGAAAGGCCGCGTGGGCTAGGGGTCTTCTCTGAGCTGGCCTCTTAAAGAACAGATTCTGACTTGCAGAAGGCTTGTCCTACTTTGCGTGATGGGGAACGGGCCATTTCTCAAAAGGAAGGGATGTGAAGCTAGGCTGAGTTAGAGCCTCTCTTCAAAGGGCCTGATTACCAAGCTAATGAGGGACTCTCAAGAGGCCACAGGGAACACTGTTCCACGGAGAACAGGCGACATGGGACAGTAGTTCCTGCCCCCAAAGCCAGCTGTTACGTGGGGATGCTAGCCCATCTCTCCTCACCCGTTGTGACCTAATGTATCACGAACATGTCAATGACACGTGTAGCTACTGTTTCCGCAGCTCAGCAGACCGTGTTCAGGGATTATTTAGGGACATGGCTCTCATCTCAGAGTGCTTTGCCTTTATACACAGATTAGCTCAGAAGGCAGGCAGAGGCCCTCACAGGGTCCCTCAGCCATACTGCATATATGAACCACACTTCTATAGAAGCTATTCCAATGATTGCCCTCACTTTACAAGTAGCCGAACAGATGCCAGCAGGAGCAAAGGGGACAACTCAGGGTCTCGCCTGCTCATACAAGGATAAAGGGAGCCCAAGGATAAAACATGGTTCTCGGGGCTGATAAGTCTTTCTCACTCACTGTGCTGATGGTTACAAGAAGGGGAAAAAAGGAGATTATAGCCCAATGGCTTTAATACTAGAATTACCTTGAATCTACTAAGATACCTGCCATCTTTGAAATATACAGCAGGAAGAAGAAGTAATTAGCTGGCTTTTTGCAGCTCTCTATAACTGCAAGGAATTAACAGGAGCGCCATGGAGAGAATTCTTTTTATGTCCTGGCATATACCTTTGGCTACAAAGCAGAACTAGCATTTATCCTGAGTAGAGATTTCAGTGACTTTCCATGCCCCGTACAAACATCAACCGGCAGACAGCAAAATGAGAGGCCAAGACAGTCAGAGCTCTTCTAATTCACACCTGTGTGGAAAAAGCCCAATGATTCCTGGCTTTGACTTCTGTTTCCTCTCTATTCTTTCTCCAGTGAAGGTTATGGAACAGGGAAGAAGAGTCATTTGGCTGAGAAAGCTGGAAATTGTTTTGCAGTAAAAAGTAAGGGTTTCTCCACGGGAAAACTAACTGCAGTTACAGAGGTGCCCTTTGGACTTACAAGGACAGAGCCACTCCACCGGCTGGCCATCCCTATAATAAACATGCTGACTAACATCTGCAGAGTGCTTTAGAGTTCAAGTTTGTTTTGTTTTTTAATATTTATTTATTTTTGGCTGCGTTGGGTCTTCGTTGCTGCACGCGGGCTTTCTCTGGCAGCGGCGAGCGGGGGCTACTCTTTGTTGTGGTGCAGGGGCTTCTCACTGCGGTGGCTTCTCTTGTTGCAGAGCATGGGCTCTAGGCGCATGGGCGTCAGTAGTTGTGGCATGTGGGCTCAGTAGTTGTGGCTTGCGGGCTCTAGAGCACAGGCTTGGGAGTTGTGGCACATGGGCTTAGTTGCTCCGCGGCACGTGGGATCTTCCGGGACCAGGGCTTGAACCCACGTTCCCTGCACTGGCAGGCGGATTCTTAACCACTGCGCCACCAGGGAAGCCCTAGAGTTCAAGTTTTAAACACACAGTTTCACTTACATTGTATTGGAGCCTGACAATCATGCTGGGAAATAGGTGTGGGGTATGAAGATTATTCTGCCCATTTTACAGATAAAGAAAATGAGGCTCGTGGAGGTTAAATGTCCAAGATCACACAACTGGTCACTTGTACAGCCGCACCATGAGCTTCTAGCTCAGTTCTTAAATGCTGCTCTTTCCACTTTTGCAGCAATTAACATTTTGTGGGGTATATTGCAGTTTTCAAGGCATTTCTGACACGCATAGTGCAGTTCAAATCCTCAGTGCACTGCAGTACATATGATTACTTACAAATGAAGAAATTGAGCTTCCAGAGCATTTGTGTAACCTGCCAAGATGATGCAGCTCACAAGTAGAACTAGGATTGACCCTGTATTTTCCCCTCCGATCCTTTACTGGTACCAAGCACCGGTTCTGCTTCTAAGCTGTTTTATTTGCGCTCTCACACTAAAAACCTTGCTAAAATGTTTAAGTCCATTTCCCTTCCAGCACTGGTTACAAAAGTCTCATGAAGACCTTCCAGCCCTGGTTACAAAGTCTCATGAAGATAGTGGGATTTTCAACACAGTGTGGGGAAAGGGGCATGAGGGGCCAGTCCTGACATGGCCTTAGCCTATCACTGTGACCCGCAGCTCTGCTGGTTTGGTGCACCTGCAGTCAGAGCTGAGGATACAGCCTGGCACATCTCGGGAAACTGTAGGCCAGTGACCTTCAAGGATACATAGCCAGTCAGAGGAAGAGCTGGTATTTATCTTTTGATACAAGGTATATAGGTAAATGCCTATAGGGGTGGCTAAATCCTGGAGTTGACCCCTTCTCTAGTACTTTTTCCAGCTCACAAGACCCGTCTAATTACAAAACAGTTGGAGAAGAAAAATATATGATCATGGTCAAGGTCAACAATGATTAGTCCTCATTGAAACAGACTCCCTAGTAAGAGTGTAGAGCTGCTATCACAATATCCAATGGATTTTCCTGGAGGGGAAAAGGAAGTATAGATCATCCTGCAAAAAAGACTGGAAGTCTAAAGGGGCCACATTAATTCACATTTGGACAAGACACAAGCTATAGTAAGGTACTAGCAGGTCCCAGTTGAAAGTGAAAGATTCTACCAAGGAAGCTAGCTCCATCACCTCCCTCAGCTTTGGACAGGCTGGGAGACTAACAGGGATGGAGGGAAGACAAAGCTCCTGCATCCCAGGCTCAGAAGTCAGAACAAAGACCAAAGCATGATATTAATACGGAAAACAGGTAGCAGACAGCAAGTGCGGCATGAATTTAGACTTTGGAATGAAAAAGACCCAGGTTCGTATCTTCCATCAGTCACCTTGGGCAAGTTCTGAAACCTCTCTGTGACTGGATTCTTCATCTTTAAAGTAGAAATGATACCGCCAGCTCCTACTGTTTGAGCACTTATTGTATGCCAGGCACTGTTCTAGGCACTAGATGTATATGGCCTCATTTAATCCTTTCAACAACGCTGGGACGTTTGTGAGGGTTGTTATAATTATGTCCATTTCCAAGTGAATAATCTAAGTTACAGATAAATTAAATATCATGCTCCAGGTAACACAGCTGGTAATACTTCCCATGCAGAATTGTCTTGAAGATAAAATGTTAATATATGTAGGTAGATGGCATTAGTAGAACCCCAGTAAGTGATAGGGTCAGCTCGTATTATTATTTATACTATTATAATGGCCTGCTACAATTCACTACAAGGATAAATAAAGTACTGAGCCTCTCACATCTTCGGATATTTAAACAGGCTGGCTGCTGGTGGACCATTTGTCTTACCGGCATCTACATCTTTTCCAGCCCCTTGATTCTCTTAGGCTATTTACACACAGGGGCAGCCTCCTCCCAGACTTTTCCCAGCACCAACACGTGCTTAATCCAAACAATGCAAGATTTATGGCATTCCTTTATTTGAGTTGATTCCAATGTGTCAGCAGATATGAATTGTAACATAAAATAATTACACTTGAAAGTGAAATGCAGGCCTAAGGATTCTGGTTGGCTATTTTTTTTAAATGCCAGCAATTTCTGAAAGACTGGATTTATTTAGTGTCCTTCCCCCCTCCTCTTGAGCACTTAGAGACCTCAGCATTTAGGAATGCTATTCTAGCTACCTTTATTAAAGACTACTTTATCAATTACCATGACAATTATTCATACTATACATGAATGTACTTTATAGTTGCCACATGTGCTCCATACACAAAGTAATAAAACCTATAATGCATCTTCCTTATCAGTAAATCCTAATGGGTGATACAAGCCACAGACTCCTGAATGGGAGCCACTTAGAAGTGTGACAGAACCGAAGTAGCTTGAATTTATATACAAACAAATTAATGGAGGCTTTAATGAAGCACAAGAAGGGGGTTCCCACAAGGAAGATTAGCAATTAGGGCAGGAAGAGGCCTATTAAATCATCTTGTCCATCCCCAACCATCTGGGCTGTTCCCTATAGCAAAACCCCCTTCCAGGTTAAATTACCTGAGAGACTGGGATTCCGTTACAGCCCTTGGGAAACAACTGACTGCCCAATCAATCTCCCCATTCCAGTTCTTTTGGTTACATGGCAAGAGATTGGAAAAAAACAAAAAGCAAATGAAAAGTGACTGTATCCCAGGGAAAGTCTTATATCAGCCTCTTTTTTTCCCCTTCCCTTTCTACCCTCTTTTCAGTCTTCTGGAATCATTGTTAATTTAAGACATGGCATTTCAGGTTCATTTACCTGCATCTACCTCCTCTTATTCTATCTAACAGTGTGTAGAAACTGAAGGCAAATAAAGGCAGGCATGATGAAAAGAGTACTTTTGGATTGAGGTTGACACCATCTGAGTTTCAATCCTGACTTGGACGTTGACTACCTGTGGGATTTAGGCAGGTCACCATTCCTCTCCTAGTTTGAGTTTTCTCTATAAAATTAGGATATATTAGCTTGATACTGTCATAATAGATTTTATTCATTCACTCAACTTTTTTTTTTTTTTTTTTGCGGTACGCGGGCCTCTCACTGTTGTGGCCTCTCCCGTTGCGGAGCAGAGGCTCCGGATGCGCAGGCACAGCGGCCATGGCTCACGGGCCCAGCCGCTCCGCGGCATGTGGGATCCTCCCGGACCAGGGCATGAACCCATGTCCCCTGCATCGGCAGGCGGACTCTCAACCACTGCGCCACCAGGGAAGCCCCACTCAACTATTTTTAAGTGAGTACATACTATCTGAAAGGTGTGTGCTAGCACTGAGGACACATCGATAAATCCCATGGTTCCTGCTCTCAACGGCACATAAGGTACTGCAAGGTATGCTGTCTCAACATACCCAATTATAATGCATTTTAAAAATTGTGATAAAGTATACATAACATAAGAACTACCATTTTAATCATTTTTAAGTATATAGTTCAGTGGAATTAAGAATATTTACACTATTGTGCAAACATCACCACCACCTTTTTTATCATCCCCAACTAAAACTCTGCACCTATTAAACACATACTCCCCATTCTCCCCCACCCCCATGCCTGGCAAACACCCTTCTGCTCTCTGTGTCTATGAACTTGACTACTCTAGGAACCTTATGTAAGTGGAATCATACAATATTTGCTTTTTTGTGAATGGCTTATTTCACCTAGCATGATGTCGTCACGGTTCATTCATGTTGTTGCATGTATCAGAATTCCCTTCTTTTTTAAGGCTATATAATATTCCATTGTCTGTATATACCACATTTTGCTTATCCACTCACCCACTGATAGACACTTGGGTTGCTTCTACCTTTGGTACAACACATTTTTATAAATATTGCAATAGAAGTGGCTGGTGTATGAAAGTATAGACAAGGGATATCCAACCTAGGTTGGTAGGTTAGGGAAGAATTTCTAAGGAAATGGTACCTGTGCTGAGAGGCCTGGAGGAGAAACTGGAGTCAGCCAAATAAAGGAAAGAGCCAAGAGAGGGTGGGTGGAGGGAAGGCAGCGGAAGAAAGTTCTAGGCAGAAAAACCAAACCAAAACAAACCATGTGCAAAGGCCGAGAAAGAAACCACTGAAAGTGGTTCTCTTTGACTGTGCGGGTCAGCTGGGGATGACGCTGAGAGGATTTTCGCTCTCCTGAGATGATCATTTCTGTGATTCTGTTCTCCACACAGTATCTCTGTATTATATGTCTATTTCACCAGCATTCCCTGTACGGATCAATTAAATATCGTCTGCTGGTTTAATTAGAATGACTCTGTTTGCTTTTCTTTTCAGGTCATTAATACAGAAGCACACACGTATGAACCTGAAGTGAGGCAACCATGCCGTGATCTTGCTTATCACACTGTCATATAATTGGTTATTTACTCAGCTGCCAGTTCATGAGCCCTGGGGAGGAAAGGAGTTTCTCTGATACATCTTCATATCTCTGTGCCTGGGACACAGAGCACACTAGGTAAATGTTTGATAGAAGAATTTAATTTTTACAGATGAGAGTATCAGGGAAAGAAAAATAAATGACTTCACCAAGGTGCTGATGGGAGCCCTGGTTTTTTAAGGATGCAATTTTACACTCTATAAAATAGTTAACCTTAACTCTCCCAATGATATTCATATACTAGTTTCATAAAGAGAAATACAAGCCAAGGTAGATTTGTGCAGAAAGTGCTCTAAGGCTAGAGAAATGGCCTCAAGAGGTTTAAGGTGCATTCAGTTTTCTCGAAGATTTTAACCAGGTGGCAGAATATACACACTGTGGGCGGAAAACCAAAGTGATGCACGCCCTGGGTGTACTGGAGCTGCCCTGAGGGAGGCCACACTCCAATCTCATTATTTCAGATCCCACTAATTCTGAACGTGGACAGAACCTGGGCTGCATCCCTTGCTCAGTAAAACTGCTGTCCATAAATTAGATACAGTTCTTAGAACGTCAAGGGAGGAGTTTATTAATTGCTAAACATTTGGTATGTGCCAACTTTATTCTTCTCTTCTGACAAAACTAATGTACATAATCGAGGAGTACTTATTTGCAAAGAACTTCAATATGCATTCTTTCCCCCAGAATTACTGCAACAGACCTCTGCAGAAGGCCAAAGTCATCCCCATCTCCATCTCACAACTGAGAAAACGTAGGTTCAGAGTGATGGAATGACTTGGCCAAGACTGTACAGCTTTATGTGTAGGAATGAACATACAAATAAACTTTACTCTGCTTGAAAGTCAAAGATCATAAATCTTAAATTATAATAGTAAAGACTGTCAAGTTTTCTCTTCTTGGTGACATTTATTCATATACGGAAAATCAACAATATTGCTCTAAACACTGCTCAGCCAAAGTGTATGACCAAAGGCCAAATGGTGGTCCAGACAGTTAACACCTTGACAATTTATAAGCCAAGCCTTATGCGAAATCCATTTTCAGCCAATTCTCAATGCCCTTTGACATCGTTCAGATCTGTAGGTAAAACCAATGGACCATTAGTCTCATTAGTGTAAAAGACAGACTCCACCATCATGTTGCTACCCTATGACTATCATAAGCAGATAAGGAAATTAAGACAGAGGCATTAAAACTAAAGTTTAACATCAAAAAGTTTAAAAATTTATATTTTACAATAATTGGTAATACTCCATGCTGACAAATATGTAGGGAAACAGTATTTCTAGAACATAATATGAACCCCCCTCCCCCCCAAAAAAGACCAAAGCATTAAAAGTATACATACTTGTTGACCCAGGAATTCTGGAACTTAACTAAAGGAAATAATCACAGGTGTGTATAAAAGGATGTGCCCATAGATGCAGATACTAACAATAAGGTGTTTATTAAATTACGTTATACTCATAGGCTAATATTCTTTACAGTAATTGAAAATGATGCTATAGAAAAATATTTAATAAAAGAAAATATGTGGATAAGTAATAAAGTAGGTCACAAAGCAGCATGTATAGTATAATTTCAATTAAAAATATATATATAGGGCTTCCCTGGTGGCGCAGTGGTTGAGAGTCCGCCTGCCGATGCAGGGGACACGGGTTCGTGCCCCGGTCCGGGAAGATCGCACATGCCGCGGAGCGGCTGGGTCCGTGAGCCATGGCCGCTGAGCCTGCGCGTCCGGAGCCTGTGCTCCGCAACGGGAGAGGCCACAACAGTGAGAGGCCCGCGTACCACAAAAAAAAAAAAAAAAGAAAAATATTTAATAAAATATGTGGATAATTAATAAAGTAGGTCACAAAGCAGCATGTATAGTATAATTTCAATTTAAAAAAACATATAGGGCTTCCCTGGTGGCGCAGTGGTTGAGAGTCTGCCTGCCGATGCAGGGGACACGGGTTCGAGCCCTGATCTGGGAGGATCCCACATGTCGCGGAGCAACTACGCCCGTGCGCCACAACTACTGAGCCTGCGCGTCTGGAGCCTGTGCTCCGCAACAAGAGAGGCCGCGATAGTGAGGGGACCGCGCACCGCGATGAAGAGTGGCCCCCGCTTGCCGCAACTAGAGAAAGCCCTCGCACAGAAACGAAGACCCAACACAGCAGAAATAAATAAATTAATAAACTCCTACCCCCAACACCTTTAAAAAAGAAATATATATATATATATATATGTAAAGAAGACTATTGGTATATACACCAAAATATTGACTTGGTTTATGTTTAAGTGGTGGGATTTCAAGTAACTTCTATTTTCTTCCTTATGACTATTTTATATTTTGTAAATTTTCTATAGTAAATATATGCTACTTTTATAAATAGAAAAGGCATAAATTATAGATAAGGATTAGTCTCTGTCCATTATCACTGCGTGACTCTGGGCTGGCAATCAGACTCTCTGAGCTCCAGGTCCGTCACCAATAAAATTGCATGTGCAATACATATATTGTAAGATTAACGTGAAGATCAGCTGTAAGGAAAAAAGTGAAAGTAGTTTCCAAACTACAAAGAGATTCTCAAACATAAGAGATCCTTTTTTTTTTTTTAATAATCATTGTATCTGATGAAGTTTTTGTTAAGTGCTAGGGTGCTTGTATCATAGGCTAGAGATAGCCAAAAAAAAAAAAAATACAGGCACAGACTTTGACAGCACAGAAATAAGAAATAAACATGAAAGAGTACGCACGTCCACTCACACAGATACACGCACGTCTATTCACCCGAATAGATCATCCTGCACAGAGTCGTGAGATGATGCATCTCTGTATACGAGTCTCAGAAACTCTCCTCGGACCCACTGATATTGAAGATGAAGCATCTGTTCCTCAAAAGTGAGGTTATGACCGTCTTGGGTTTAGACACTTGCCAGTACACTCTTTATTTTCAGAACTTTAAACATATAATTTCAAAACAGTCTACACATTTCTTAGATACCACGAAAAATTCAAACCTCCATCTCTGGAGGTGCAGGCGTTTTGCATTGAAGCCAGGTTTCGGTGTGATTTCTTGCAGATTTGAAATCTCCTGATTTTCTAAATCATTTAAGGAGTCAAACCCATCCTGCCAAGCAAATCCCTGAGCTATGTGAGTGAGGCAGCTTGAAGGAAGGCTGTGTACCAGGGTGATCCCAAAAGAAATATTTGGCTGAAGCTACAAGTATAGGAGCTGCTTGCAGTTGAGACGGCTGCACGCTGCATCTGATGTGGGCTCATCAGACGGACTGAAACCCTGGGCTCGAGTCAGAACTGCGAGGTCACTGGCCTTTGTCCTCAGTGCCTGGAGCACTTCTATCCTCCTCCACCCTCCATGTTCAGGGCTCCATCCAGAATGGAGCTGGTAATACCTATATGTAGTTCACAGTGTGATCATAGGGACTGAAGGAGACCATGCATGTAACTCACTCAGCACAGTGGATGTAACAGTCCTAGGTCATCCCTCACCACCTTACCAGCTCTCCTAGGCTAACCTCCTCTCTCTCATCCTTTGCATCAAAGCGTAGTTGTACATGCCCCAGGCTGCAGAGTGCCCAGGCATCAAAATCCTGAGTCACAGACCCCAGGACCCTGAAAGGACTCCCACCCCTAGGCAAAGCTCCCGCTGCTGGCGGGGCACAGAATGGCTGGGAGAAGGCAAGAGTTTTTATCCTCCAGGAACTTACTTGTAATATTTAGCATAGACTTCAACACATAGTAGTTGCTCAATAAATGTTAGTTTCTTTCCTTCCCTTCAATTAGATATTACCTTTCCCTCATTCACATAATATATTATACTACTTTTATAGCTGGCTGTACTTTCTATCTTATACATACTGGGTACTTAATAATGCCTTTGGAAAATATATACGGCAATAGAAAAAAAGTGACTATATCTATAAGCATATGAGAGCATAGAAAAGGGGTGAGAAAGAAGGATAAAGGCAAATTAGATGGATGGGGAAAGAGAAAGGAAAATGGGGGGAAACAAATTACCTATGCATTAAGATCATTAATAACACCGGAAATTGAGACTGAATATACTACATGTAACCTTTCATACATTTTATATAATCTTCTATTCATCTAGAAGCTAAAGGAACCCTGGGAAGGGCAGATATGGCTTGAGTAAAATGGGTTGTATCACTGAAGCCCATGGCAGAGGGGATGAAGTTGCTATTTACTGTTCTCAGGGAGATAATTATTCTTAGAATTTAGATGCCACCCACAATGCCCAAAGGTTTTAGGTGGACACAGCTAGACAAGAAGGTGGATCAGAGGGCTGCTTGACTTGTACAATGAAGGAATTCAGCACAATGCCACAAATATCTCCTGGGAGCTTACCACGTACCAGAAGGTGGTAGATATAAGAGTAACGAAATAATGGACCCTGGCTTCCAATTACTCATAGTCTAGGATTTTTGTTTGTTTCTTTGTTTAAAATTCTCTCTACTTTTCATGTTTGTAACTAATCAGGGAATGCAAAATGCTTTACCAGCTTAGCATGGTTATTCCTAATCTGTAGAAAAGCAGGGAAAGGTGCAAGAAAGAAGTAGTGACCATGAGCATAAGACAGAAAAATGGGAGGGCATTAGATTTATCTCACTGTTGATGCTAGAATTTTAAAAAAATATATATGTACTTTTTAATTCTAGAATCAACATATATACAAATAAATATTTTTGTTTAAATGAATGAATGAATAAGGTCAGTAACTACAGCACAAAAGAACAAATGATGAAAAAGTCAGCCAGGATATCACCGAAGTGTTTTATTCCAGGTAACATCTAACCATCCATGTAAGACAGACTCACACACCAGCTTCCTTGTTGTGGCCAGCAAAGCAGTGTGAAATGAAATAAATGTGGTGGGCAGGGCAGCCCGCATTAACTGAGACATCTTAGCAGTTCACTTCACCTCTCTGAAACTCAGTGCCATCCTGTGTAAACCAGAGATAATTCCTCTATTTGGAAAGACTTCTATAAAGCTTGGCTAGTTAATTACTGCTCATATACTCCCGAGGAGAACACAGAGCCACTAAGAGGTTCAGTGATTCATAAAAGTATGAAATGAGATGTGCGTAAAGCACTTACGACAAGATCTGGGACAACGGTAAGTGCTATTGCTATCATCACTATTATTGTCGTCGTTGTTTTTATCATTACAGCTCGATCTGCACCTTTTTAACCGAGTGACGATACAAATTCAGGCCCTCTGACAACAAACCCAGACTTCCTTGCATAACACTGGTCATCCAGGCCCCAGGTTCCACCATGCACACTTCCCCAGACAGAGTCTCTCCTCTGGTGGATTTTACCAGGCTCTCACCTTGACCTGGGCTCACCTTCTAGGAAACACATTCCTTTATTGTCCCCAGAATTATTAATGCTGCTCCACCTCGGGCTGCCGCGGAGAAGTACTTGAGAGAAGCACAGAGAACCACCTTATCAGTGCTGGGCCTAATTATAGCATCACCATTTCTACACAAACAGCTCCTGTAAGGGGTGTCTTCATAAAAATAGAACCACCTATTAAATAACTGAAGCACAGTCATGGAAAATGAGTTTTAAATTAAAATTTAAAATAAATGTGCGAGATAGAAAAACAATAAACAGTAGAACCCATATAAAGCAATCAACCTTCTAAATAAAAGCAGAGACACCCAAACTGACAGCTCTGATTTATCACGTGTAACGGCCCCTGGAATTTGGATGAGAATTTTCAGAAGTGTCTTCTTCCATTACTCAGTTGACCCTCAAAACTATAGGAAGCTCCCAGAGCATGTTCACATCTGTGATTTACGAGGCACGTATGTCACAGGCCCTTTAGCAAGGAGAAAGGAAGTACAGTGGGGAAATGCTGTGACCTCGCTATACTTTTTATCTTTTTTCATAGCACTGATTACTTTCTAACAGAGTATATTATTTATGTATGTCTATTGTTTCTTGTCTGTCTCCCCGCATTAGAATGTAAACTCTACAAGGTAGAGTCCTTCCTTTTATTTACCAATGTCTGCACACCCCTGAGAATACTCCTTGGCACACAGTAGGTACTCAATGAACATCTGCTGAATAAATAAATGGATCAAAATTTAAGAGTAGCCCTGGTCAAGTGACTGAACCTCCCTGAGGGTGAGTCACCTCATCTGTAAGATGGGAATGATAATATGTTACTAAACAATGGATTGCAAGAATTCAATGAGAAAAATATATGGGAAGCACTTGGCACAGTGTCTGGCAATTAGCGCTCCACAAATGGTAGAAATAACTAACACAATTCCCAGAGCTGAATATTTATCATCAAAGTTTATAAAAAGCATTCATCCCCAAAGTCAGCCACCAAAGAGCAGGGAACAAAGGGCCCAGAGATGAAGACCAGAGATCTTCAGCGGGTGCTCATCCTGCACTCCTACAGAGCTCGTCATGGGGTCAGAATGAGCAGATTAGAAGACTCCTCGGTAATCACCCAGACCAGAGCCAGCAGACACCAAGCTCCTTTGTCTACATATTGTCTGCAGGGGCCGTCACATAACAGTGGCCAAAGTAAATGGTTACGGGAGACCGTAAAGCCCACTTATGCTCACTATCTGGACCTTTAAGAAAAAGGCTGAGGAATGACCCCAGGGTTCAGATGAGGAGAGAGTCCCAGAGAATAGGCAGAGGATCCATCCCCGAGGTCACACTGCACATCCAGGCACTGCCACCTTGAGCAGCAGCTCACACACCCCTCAGAGGCCCAAAGAGTAGCTGACAAACCTTTAGTCACAGGGCTGGTCTGCACGACAAAAACCCTCAGAGCAGTTAGATTTCTCCCCTGGAGAATAAACGCACGGTCACGTGCTTTCCAGAGGCCCTAAGGATGCCCTTGAAAAGGAGAGAGACCACACTGGGAACTGAAAAGAGCACAGGCCTTATCACTCTGCCATGCCGGAGCCAGTGCCCGGCTCTGCAATTTGCTGGCTATTCAGCCTTGTGCAATTCCCTTAACCTCTCTGTGTCTCAGTTTCCTCATCTGTTTAACAGGACAAATAGTACTTTCTTAGCTGAGTTCTTAGGGGATTGAATTAAATGAGACCAAGCATGTAAAAGCAGCTAGCCCAGCAAATAGTACGTCTTTACCTCCTGAAAGACCAAAACTGATAAAATGATTCATTAAGGGAAAGATAGTACATTTCTGAGTTTATCAAATCTGCTCGAAAACATTCGTGGTCTCACTTTCCAGGGTAATATGAATATCCATTTTTTTTCCCGTCATGAATTATCCCCCGTCTAAATTATCTAACAGAGGCAGCTTCCGGACAGGGCCAATTTCTAAAAAATATGTTGGATTTGAGCTATAAATTGATTTTTTATTGTGATAAATTAAAATCCAATATCACCCAACAAGACACTAAACATACAGAGGCCCAATTTTTCCCCTCAGATGTTCAGTCTCTTTGATATGAAAATGGACCTGGGGCAGCTGTCGGGCTTTGGGAGCCTGAATGTTGAAGCAAATGAGCAAAGACTATGGAGATGGTAGAGAGAGAGGGAGAAAAAGGTAATGAGGAAGGAAGGCAAAGTAAAGAAGAGGAGGAAGGGAAGAGGATGCTTCCCACTTCCTGTTCTGAGGGCATTAGAGAGTGCCTCAGATTCGATGTTCCAGCCTAGGTGTTTTGCATACAGTTTGCTGGGAGGTCTCAGGAGCCACTTACATTTTTTTTTCTTAACATTTATTTATTTGGCTGTGCCAGGTCTTAGTCGCACCATGCATGTGGGATCTAGTTCCCTAACCAGGGACTGAACCCAGGCCCCCTGAATTGGGAGTGCAGAGTCTTCACCGCTGTGCCACTAGGGAAGTCCTTCAGGAGCCGCCTCTTCTCTTTGGCTTCTGAGTTTCTTCACTTGTAAATGAGTGGGTTAGTCAGTGCCTAAGGGACCTTCAACCCCTGACATCCTAGGACCAGAGTACTCTGAATCACATATATTATTCTTTCCATGCTCACTGCCTGCATGGCAGAACTTGCATCTTTGATACGTAGCATCTTGGGCTCCAATATCTAGCCCAGACAATGAGCATTTCATTATAAGTTTACTTATTCGTTACTTCCTGTTCCATCCTTCCCTCGCTTTTGTTCCATCTCTCCCTGACTGACTTTCCTCCCTTCCTTCAATGTGCCATTAGCATCTCTGTCACATACCAGGACCTGTGCGAAACCCTGCAGATACAGCAATGGATGAGACTAGGGGCCTCGTGGAGCTTGTACTCTGATGGAAGCATGGGTCAGCTCATTCTGATACAGACGACCGTGTGCTGTGATAAAGGTGAACAGAGGATGCTGTAGGAGGAATATGAAAGGATTTCTTAATTCTGAAGGGAGGACATAAGAAAGTCCATATCAGAGAGGGGATAATAGAGCTAATATTATAATATTAACACCTAGAGCTTTTTATTATACTAGGCACTATTCTAAGTCTTAGGGGATTAAATTAAATCCTCATTTAATCTTGCACTAATCCTAAAACATAGGTACTTTGATTATCCCCATCTTACAGATGAGTAAAAGTGATACAAAGTCATTCATAAAAATTGCTTTAGAACTGGGCAGGAACGGATAGCTGCCTCCATAGCTGGCCAGGAACGGATCCAAGGCAGCTCCTTCCACCATGCCCACTCTCTGGTGCCAGTACCATACCAGTGAGGAGTGTGGGCTGTGGATTCAGACAGACCCAACATGAATACTGCTCGGAGGATGAAATGCATAAAGCACTTAGTTTACTAAAGCACCTGGCTTGAGAAAGGGCTTGATAAGTGGTCACTGTCGCGCTGTGTTGCTGTTGCTACTGTTGTTGACATTACTGGACCTTGAGGTGTTCACTGAGTGAAGAAGGGCAAAGGGATATAGAGAGTGGAGGGGTCTCCTTTCGCTAGTCCTGCAAGCTGGGCAGTGAATGGTCGGTACAGGAACTGGCAAGATGGTACCCCCGGCGTTCTGCTCATGCACGAATGATACTCCCAGGTCTGCTACGTACAGCTGGCCAGGGGGTACACTGCATAGATCTACGGGGAGGTAGTCATCGTATAGTCATCAAAAACATGTACACTTATTGCAACCGTTTCCCAGCAAAAGTCATCCCGGGCAATGAGCCTTAAAGAAAGGGACTTTTCCCTGATTTGCACAAAGACATCTGATGGGTCGAGGGTGGCCTTAGAGTCACTGTACCTACCTCTCTGTATAGCTAGTGCAGCTTCAGGGCCACAGAATACAATGAATAATAACTCAGGCTGTAATGGACATGATTCAACCAAAACTCTTTAGTCGTACATTCCAGGCCTCGCAACAGGGCCCTGCCAACCCTCTCAGTTTTCTCTCTCTGATAGCAATCACACATCCTCCAATCCAGAATATCCAGACATCTCAACTCTTCTCCACACCTGCCCTTCTTCATGACTTTCTCACTTTAGGGCCTTAGTAAACACTCCCCATAATTCCCTTTGCCTGGATACTGGTCCTCTTATATCTCTCACTTGAAACCCTGCCCATCCTTCAAAGTTCAGCCCTTTGTTCCTAAATCATTCCATATTTCTTTTCAGATGGAAGAAATCATTTCTTCTTTTTTTTTTTTTAACATTTTTTTTTTTTTTTTTTTTGCGGTACGCGGGCCTCTCACTGTCGCGGCCTCTCCCGTTGCGGAGCACAGGCTCCGGGTGCGCAGGCTTAGCGGCCATGGCTCACGGGCCCAGCTGCTCCGCGGCATGTGGGATCTTCCCGGACCAGGGCACGAACCCGTGTCCCCTGCATCGGCAGGCGGACTCTCAACCACTGCACCACCAGGGAAGCCCCATTTCTTCTTTTGAACTCTCATGATAATTTTATATTTTTCTCTTATCATACTGTTATTCTTGCTTTGAGTTTTTAGTTATATACATAGGTCTTGCCTCCTAGGTTGTAGGTTCCTTGAAGAAAAGGTTTCAGGCTAGTTCATCCCTATCCATCACGTAGAATATCCCTTTCACTCAATAAGCATTTGTGGAATGAATGAATGAATGAACCAATGAAAATGGCAGCATGGTCTAGACAGGGATTCTTAACTTTATCTGACCCAACACCTCCTTCTTATAAACCCATATTTTGTAATTCTTTTATTATCTGGAAATGATTATATAATCTACCTGTACACATGAAGTTTAAGCAAGTCAAAATATCCTACTTATAAAGGAGAAATAAAAGAAGATGATTTCTAATTAAAAATAATATGAATTTCTACATATAAAGGCTTAGTTACAACTACGCTAGAACATAATGACACTGTCTTATGTTTGTGCTTTTCTTATAATAAATTCAGTTTTAAGAGATCATTCAACTCTTCCCTTTATATTTGACATTTTTAAAGATGCGCCATATAAGCCCAGTTATGGTGAACATGATAGCTATACATGAAACTGATGGAGTAGTGCCCTGCTGGTGACTCAAATACGAAAAGCATCACAGGGGAGTGGTTTTCCAAAGTGATGACCAACTCTTGATGAGGTTTCAACAGAACAAAGCACATCTTGCTCTCTGTTTAGCTGCATTTCTGGAAAACTCACTACTATGAATATTGTACAAAATCACTTTTTTTATAGATAGAGTTAGGTTTTAGATTCAGGTAATTATAAACAGGTTTTTCATCTACATGAATGTGTGATAAGACATTTAAAGTCATATGGCACAGGAAACATTTGTGTTGTGTGTGAATGTCCTGTACATTGCAGAGTGGCTAGCATCCTTGCCCCGAGTAAATTCCTGCATCACCACCCCCTTCCCCAAAAGTCGTGACCACCCAAAATGCCTACATTAAGTTCCAAAGCAGCCCCTTCTGGGGATAGAACCAGTCAAGTGGAGAATCTCTGGAGTAAAAGAAACAAAACAAGCTTAGGAGTTATAAATGTGAATTTGAATGCAATTCTTGCTACTCATAGTAGCCTCGGGCAAGCCACTCACCCTACTTGTACCTTAGATGACTCATCTGTAAAAAGGGGTAATAAAACCTCCAAGAATTGTTGGGTGTCCAACGAGACAGAATCCACAAAAGCCTGCTATAGACGGTCCTGCTTATGGGCTAGTCACCTTGTGAGAGTCCTATGTACTGCTTCAATGGCTCTCAGGATGACAGGGGTGTCCCAGGTCCCAGCATTCTGCTCTGCAACGCCTTCATCTTCCTACCTGTCTCCCTCCCTAGGACCAGTTTCCTTTGCTCCACCTCAGCTGCTCTCCCCAAGTCCACTCAAAATATCTAGTTAGAAATAAAGGAAGAACAGTCCTGTTTTTGAAGAGACACGAATAAGGTGATATCCGGTTTTCACTGAAGAATAAATTATTAAATCAGCCGTGAAATGTAAGTGCAGCCATTACAGTTAAAACATCATTACCCCTCTATTATGAGGGACAATATTCAATCCTGGGCCACTCTCCACCTCTCCCCTGCTATGCCCTAGTTTTTCTGTGTACATTCGCTGGGTCGTAATCACTAAGTCATTTTATTTTCTGTGCAATAAGTACTACTGAGCACCTACTATGTGGACATCATGTGCTAACCAGATAGATAACAGTGATGAACAAAAAGATACAGCCTCGTTCATATGTGTGTTGACAGACGTGTTCAATAAATATTTCCTGAAGGGAAAAATGAACACACACACATATCTTTCTCCCTTAGACATCTGTGCATTTAGAAATACGTTTTTCTCTTCCCTGACTCGTTTCGTTTACCTGGTCCTCTCCAACTCACTCCTCCACTGCCAAGTCAGTGTGCCCTTTTCTGTGAAAACCCCTGACTATTTCAGGCAAAGCTCGGTCTCCATCCCCTGAGTACCGACAACTCCATTCACACCTGTGTCTCAGCAGCTGTTAGTTCATTTTGTGAGTCTGGTTTCGCCACCAGACTGTGAACACCTCAGGGGCAAGGACACATCTTCTTCATCTTTGAATCCTCAGGAAACAGATAATCATGTGGCGTAAAACAGGCATCCGATATGCTCTTGCCTGACCATGTACTGGTTACACTGCCAACATTCTATCCACAAGACAGTCCCAGTTGTAACTCCACCCCTTTTATCTTCACTCAGGAAAGCTCATTAAAATGAAAGTGAATAACGGTGACAGTAAGACAGGGATAATATTCAATCTGCTCTAATACATATAAAAGGAAATCGTTTATAAACTTTGATATTGCTATGGTCTGAAATGCTTATATCCCCTCAAATTTCATATGCTGAAATTCTAACCCTCAAGGTGATGGTATTAGGAGGTGGGGCCTTTGAGAGCTTATTAGGTCATGAGGGTGGAGCCCTTATACATGGGATTAGTGCCCTTATAAAAGTGGCCCTAGTAAGCATCCTCCCCCTCTCCCCCTTGCATCATAAGAGGACACAGAAAAAGGCACCATCTATAAGGAAGTGGGCACTCACCAGACACCAAATCCTGGGGCTATGATCCTGGACTTTTCAGCCTCTAGGACTGTGAAATAAACATTTGCTGTTTATAAGCCACCTAGTTTACAGTATTTCTGTTATAGCAGCCCAAACACACTAAGGAAGGTGTGATATATTACTAGCATTAAGTACTCTGGACGAGACTACCTGGGTTTGAATCTCAGCTCTGCCACTTGAGAGCTGTGTAATTAATTATTTGGACCTCAGTTTTCTCATCTGCAAAATGGTGATGATAATAGCATTTACTTCATAGAATTGCTATAATGTACTTAGAATGGTGCAAATAATAGTGCCAATCAGTGCTGGCTAAACTAAATGAACAAGCAAAATCCATCTGTGATTGTGGCAACAAGATGTTGCATTATCTGGAAAAGATGATACAGACCACTGCCCTCTATCCTGAGAAACAGACTCATCTTTAGGCTCCTGCAATATTTATGATTTTTAAACATTTATTTATTTATTTATTCTTGGCTGTGTTGGGTCTTTGTTGCCGCGCACGGGCTTTCTCTAGTTGCGGTGAGCGGGGGCTACTCTTTGTTGCGGTGTGTGGGCTTCTCATTGCAGTGGCTTCTCTTTGTTGCGGAGCACGGGCTCTAGGCGCGTGGCTTCAGTAGTTGCGGCATGCGGGCTCAGTAGTTGTGGCTCATGGGCTCTAGAGCACAGGCTCACTAGTTGTGGTGCACAGTCTTAGTTGCTCCGCGGCATGTGTGATCTTCCCGGACCAGGGCTCAAACCTGTGTCCCCTGCATTGGCAGGTAGATTCTTAACCACTGAGCCACCAGGGAAGTCCCAATATTTCTGATTTTTTAATGACACAAATTATAATAATTCTATGGAATAAAATTATAAGTGGGGAGAGAAGAAAGCTAGTGAGTTTCCCTGGAAAGACATAGGATTTGGGGTTGGAAGGTCTGATCTGAGTCTCCAGCCAAGTCAGGAACACTCCCAGAATCTCAGTTTCCTTATTTGTGAAATGAAGATGACATCACTCCTGCCTTGGTGTCCACTGGTCTGATTTGAGGACCTAATAACATGCTGACATGAAACCATTTCTACTCCTACTGCTACTGCTACCACTC
Source organism: Monodon monoceros (assembly GCF_005190385.1). Taxonomy (NCBI): domain Eukaryota; kingdom Metazoa; phylum Chordata; class Mammalia; order Artiodactyla; family Monodontidae; genus Monodon; species Monodon monoceros. The sequence goes on along the minus strand of NW_021703774.1, from coordinate 133,136,699 downwards.
CTACTATTACTAGTAACAGTGAGTTCATTTATGACATAGTCTGCATTCTCACTGATCCTTTTGACATATTAGCAATACCTAGATATCTGAACATATGAACAGCTTTTGTTATTGATTTATTTCCTGCAACATACTACTAATAAAATTTACTCACATAAGGTTTGGGATCAAGAACCCTTTGAAATTCAAGACAAGGTGTAAATTGCTGCAAAGGGTCTCTTTAATTGGGATCAAAACGCTTCTGACAGCTTTTGGATTTTTTAAATTGTAGCTATTGTCACGTTCTGCTAATGCTTCTTTTCTCGGTTTTGAAAAAAATAGTGCAGCCAAGCTTGAGCAGGAATACTTTAGACATGATAAACAACTAAAATTTGTCATTCCAAATGACAAAGACCTCGTTTTCCATTTCTTTGATATGTAGGACAAAACACTTCACTTAGACTCTTATCCTGCATAATTCAGCCGGTCCCCTGCTGTGCAACGACAAAGGTTCAGTAAACTGTTCCTGCTCATAATCTCCAATGGAGGTTTTGAAAAACCTCCATTTATCTGAAGATAAATCACATCGACAGGGTTGACTTTAAGGGAGAAACAGACTATTAAACTAGTCTGGGGAATCAACTTTGGTGATTCCCCAAAGATGTGACTTTGGTCAACATCTCACCTTCTACTTGACTTCCTTCTAAAATATCCCCATAACATGACTGCTGCTTGAATCCTCCTAGGGCTGGTGAACTCCCTTGCACAGAAGGTGGTCCATCTACATGTTGAACAGCTCTGACTCGCAGGAAATTCTTCTTCCTCATAAACTGAAACTGCTTCCTAGAAACTTCTATCACCTGGTCTCGGTTCTGTCCCTTGAGTCACACAGAACAAGTCAGCTTCTTTTTCTACTAGACAACTCTTTGGAGAGATGAACGCTATTAATATGGAGGGCCTTGCTCCCACCATCCTCTCTAGTTCAGGCTTAAATGTTCGATTCTCTCCACCACTTTTCCCCAGGCTTGTGTTGAGACAAATTAACAAGCTAGGGTAGCAGAAGCCCAATGATACAGGGCCTAAGGTTAATCAAACAGAACTGGAGCAGACCAAGCCAGACAGAAAACATTTAACTCTGCCTTCACCCCGATTCTCCACTAGGAGATGACATTTTTTTTCAACAAAGCCAAATGGCTTTGAGCTGAAATAATGACTTTACTGCTGTTCTCTTTGTGTCCAGATAAAGAATCAGAAAAATCAGATTATAAGGTTTGGTGGTATCTTTCTTTGGGGCCAGGTTAGCCATCCTTGCGTGAGGATTTAGAGAAAGGTAAAGAATATAAACGACCTCTTCTCATTAGTTAAAGTTTGGTGATGAGAACTTATTTGATGGTAGGGTACATGATGGAATAGCAAAGCCAAACACATGGCCCTAGACAAAAGAAAACATCTGATACTCTGCTTTACTCCAGTCCCTTTGGTGATGCCAGTGTCATGTGATGGGCAGGCATGGACTTGGGAAGAGACTAGAGATCATGACTTATATTGGGCATATAAATCCTTGTGAAAGCATCTCTCAGTTAGGCTTGATCCACGCTCCTTGGATCCCTACCATGAAGGATGCTAAGGGGTCAATGATATCCTCCAAGTTTCTACAAGTCCAAAGCTCTCTGCCTCCTGTGTGTTAGCCAGGATCCCACGTGGCCACATCTGTGTTCAGAAGTGTTGGCCCAGCATAGTATTCAGTCCCCCAGCTGCCCTGGTCCCCTCATCAGGACATACTTTGATTCGATTATATCTTTTCTAAAATGTGAGGTTCAGAACTGAGCACAGGTCTCCAAACGATAGTCTGCCCAGGAAAAGGAAAATCTTCCCTGATTTTAGAAACCATACTTTTATTAAAGCAGAAGAGGCTTATCCTTTTCTCTCCTTAATATCTTCAACTATAAAATGGAGATAACAACACTATCTACTCACAGGGTTGTTGGAAGGATTAAATGGATTGGTACTTCTAAAGGGCGTACAACAATGACTGGAACATACTATGTGCTTGATGCAGTGACCTGTTATTATTACTCTCTCATAGGACCCTTCTGAGGACAAAACTGAATAATGTACGCAAAGTGACTAATATGTACCTAGTATGTACTCAACAAACGGTAATTATTACTACTAGATTTTCTTATTGTGGTAATACATACATAACATAAAATTTACCATTATAACCATTTTTAAGTGCACAGTTCAGTGGCATAAAGTACATTCATATTGTTGAACAGCCGTCACAGCCATCCATCACCAGCACTGTTGCCCTCTCCCCAGACGTTTAACTCTGTACTCATTAAACACTAACTCTTTATCACCCCTCCCCCCAGGCCCAGTCAACCACCATTCTACTTTCTGTCTCTGTGAATTTGACTCCTCTAGATACCTCATTTAAGTGGAATCCTACTGAATTTGTCTATGTGTGACAGGCTTTCTTTACTTTGCATAACGTTTTCCATGTTGTAGCACAGGTCAGAACTTCCTTTTTACCGCTTAATAATATTCCATTATACACACACACACACACACACACACACACACACACATTTTGTCTATCCATTCATCCATAGATGGACAGTTGGTTTGCTTCTACCTTTTGGCCATTGTGAATAATGCTTCTATGAACATGGGTGTACAAATGTCTGTGCTATTATTATTCAGGAATAACTTTTCTTCAAGAAAATCCATTTTTTACTGTTAAATTATCATCCTACTACCCACTGCTATCCTAATATGAGTCAAAACAAAGGCGAGGAAATTATAATGCAAAACAACAAGGTTAGGTAACTTGGCTGGTTGAGTATTGTCTATACAGTGCTTGACAAATTACCCGTGAAGTTCAAAGGAGGTGACATAGGCGGAGGTGTGTTAGAAGCTATATAAAGCATTGAATGAATAAAAGGAAAACATGTCCACTTGACTCTTGCTCTCTGGACAAAACAGATCAAAGAACAGAACGCTTTTCTGTTTTTCCCTTACCATCAATGAACAAGGCCAACAATGCAAGGCAAGTCCTGGGAATGAAGCTGGGAGCTAACTGCTGCTGGGAGGTTGATGAAAATACAAACCACTACTTCAGTGGGTTTAACAAACAGATCAGTCCTTACATTTCCTGATCATGCAGTGACAGAGTTTTTTCAAGATTGAAAACTCCATTTATTCTTTTTGACGACAGCAATTGCAAGGTGCCACAGGTTCAACTCAAGAGAGTCTGGATGCTTTGACCAAGTCAACTGACCCCCGTGTGTCTCCCTCTAGGATGCATGTCATTAAAGCTGCCGGCACACAAAGAAATTTAACTTAAACTGTCACATTACCCACCGCTCTTCAAAGCACATCAATCTCCCTATTGCATTACCAGGACTGTGTGACACTTTCATCCCAATTACACTGCAAGAAACACAGTCACACTGTGTTGGTGCAGTCACACTGTGACCAAGTCAGGAAAGAGCCTCCCTCTGATGGACAATCACAGTTGATCAAGTTTGTCAGTTGCTTTATCTGTTTTTATGCTTGTTTGATATCCCTGCCCAGAGAGTAGAGGCTTTTAAGGGCACATCTGTCAGTGGATTCAACTTCACCATGCCATGTTATTCTTTTACTTACCCCTGTCTTCTCATCAAAGATTTTGATTCCTCCAAAGGAGATGGTTAAAAAGATTTTCTGTTTGTGTTCTCCTTTGGAACGAGCGCCAGCAACAACGCCCTGTTGAAAGGAAGGATGTGGTTTTTACTTTAGTGTTTTCATTTGAAAATTCCCTCCAGTCCCAAAGCAAAGGCATGTCAGATATCATGAACCGAAGCCACCAATCATGCACACTCCATTCCCTCCCCACTTCCATGCTGCCTTCCCCGACGGGCTTGCATTTTCTTGATGTTTTAGGGTAATACTTGTCCTCACTGCTCGAAAACTGTAGAAATAGATATTTGAACATGTATTCATTGGACGAACCAAGATTTATAGAGTCTCTACTTTGTGCCTAGATGCTCAGTTCAGAATTCGAGACCCCAGGATAAACAGAATATGGTCCTCTTGTTAAAATCTTTGCTGGGTTTTGTATTAGATATGGTTTTAACCTTTTAAATAAAGATGAGTCGTGGAATACATTCCTAAATGTGATTTTAATTTTATACTTCTGGGAAAGGTTTTCACATGAATTAATTTTAGAGATCAGAAAGAAAAGAAAAAATATTGCCAGACTGCATGTCTCAATTTTGTTTGGAAAAATGTGATGGTCATATGTCTAAGGTTTGCAGTTTTTACCCACACATTTTGTATGTTCTTCTACCATTTTTCCAATCATTCCTGTGCTTTCAAGGAAAGTACCTACCAAGTGCATTCCACTTCTCAAAAATCTGTTTCCCCACTTTTCCAAATTTTTTGTAAACTGAAGATATGTGTATGAGTCAATTAGAAGGTAGGTGTCACAAAAGGTAGGTATGTTACTCTGCTCACTGCTCTCTTCCTTGTACCCAGGACAGTCCCTGAAGGTCAGGAGACACTCAGGAAATTATTGTTACAAGAATGTGCTATCAAGAGTCCTCGCCAAAGTTGATATTATGCAAGTTAAGAGTAAAGACACTTGCTTTTTTTTTTTTTTGCGGTACGTGGGCCTCTCACTGCTGTGGCCTCTCCCGTTGCAGAGCACAGGCTCCGGACACGCAGGCTCAGCAGCCACGGCTCAGGGGCTCAGCCGCTCCGCGGCATGTGGGATCTTCCCGGACGGGGGCACGAACCCGTGTCCCCTGCATTGGCAGGCGGACTCTCAACCTCTGCACCACCAGGAAGCCCTTCTTTTTTAATATATGACATCATTTGCCATTTTTCTTGTTTTTTTTGTGGTAAAATACACATAACATAAAATTTACCTTTTTAACCTTTTTTTTTTTTTTTTGCTGTATGCGGGCCTCTCACTGTTGTGGCCTCTCCCGTTGCGGAGCACAGGCTCCAGACGCGCAGGCTCAGCGGCCATGGCTCACGGGCCCAGCCGCTCTGTGGCATGTGGGATCTTCCCGGACCGGGGCACGAACCCGTGTCCCCTGCATCGGCAGGCGGACTCTCAACCACTGAGCCACCAGGGAAGCCCCCGACACTTGCTTTATAAATCAGCCTCTGTGGTGGCCAATTACAGGCAAGCATGGGCATCATATTAGGGTACAACTCAGAGGATGAGGACATTCAAGGGATTTATGCTCCAGGGCTGTTGCAGACTCTGCATTACATGTTTTGAGGCTTCCAGCCCCTTCATCCCCATTAGCCTCCACAGAGGGTGAGTAAGCCCAGTCCTCAACAGTTATCATTCTGGACTTCTTTAGGAGTAGAAAAGTCTAAAATAATCATGATTTCATGCTTCCCAAAGTCCTTTGTGCTGTTGTGAGAACAGCATGTTCCCAACCTCAGTCTCGGCAAATAGAGTGAGAGGTGTGACCACAAAGCACAAGGAAAGGGCATTCTCCTGAGGCTGTGTGATCATCCTCCCTTTGGGTACTGGAAATAGTCTGCGGAATGGAAACATCTGGATTATACTCCTGGCAGTGATCTTGGACAAATGACTTAACTCTCCACTCTACTTTCTCAAGTGTAAATACTTCTCTCGCATGTTTGAGAGAATTAAATGAAAACTTATGGAAAGTACCTAGCACGACACCTGGTACACTGTAGGGATGTCATAAAAATTAATTTCTTCTAGTAAATGAATGACTGTCTCTTAGCGTTCGAGGTCCAGTTCCTGTCTGGTACCTAGCAGCAGGAAATTCACTCCCTCAGGAGCCTCCCATTCATTCTCAAGCACCTCTGACACGTGGATGTACAAAATGTTGAAATCAGAGAAAACCTTCAAACTAATCAGTCCAAATTTCTCTTCCAACAGATGAGAAAACTGATGTCTGAAAGGCTGGGTGGACAGTCCCAAGATGGTCCAGAGAGCTGCTGAAAAAGCTGAGACCACAGGTCCACTCTCAAGACTCTTGGTGCAGGGGTCAGTTATTATTCCTTTACGTGTGTCTTCTTTCTAGCGACCCCAGATCTCTTTCCTGTAACCCTACCCAGTGTTCCTCTTTTGACCCTTCAGGGATGGTACTCAATGACATAAGATTCCTCCTCCAATGACTGCCCTCTAAATAGTTAAAGAGAGTGACTCACCCCCAAAGCGAAGTCTCCTGTCTCTTTAACCCTTCCTCTTGTTCAAAGGTTTCTAGATTCCTCAGCGTGCTGCGTGCTTTCCCATAAATTCACTCAGGGATGGTTTTAAGGACATGGGAGAAGGGTCAAAGTACGTCTTTGTAATCGCAGGGGTAGTTCTTATTTCTCTTCAATGTCACCTGATCAGAGATACAGCCTCTGACCCCTCCACTCTCCACACCAAGCTGCATCCCATTCTTTCCCCCTGCATCTTTTTTCCTCGTCGTACCCACTGGCATATTGTATGTTCATTTGTTGACTGTCTGCCTTTGCCCAACAGAACAAAAGCTCAACGGGGCACAGAACTTTGTTTTATTCATCCTACGTGCCCAGTGTCGAGAACGGAGCCTGGAATAAAAAAGGCCCTCAAAAAAGTGAAGTGACTTTCCCCTCACTCGGGTAATGAACAAGCCAGGCTTTGAACCTATGAAAACTTGATTTGAAATCTGTGTTCCTGGCTGGATTTGGAGTAAAATAACTGATGCTGCCATCCCTACACAGCCCAACCTTCAACTTCACTATCCAGGCCTACGCAAAAGAGAGAACAAGAAGTAGCGCCATAATGGAAGCTTCATAATGGAAGCCCCCATAATGGGGCTTCATAATGGAAGCCCCATCATAAATAGAAGCATTGGAAGGACTGTGTCAAAGGGAAGGGAGCCTCTCTTTCTTGTTTAAGTCCTCCCAACATGAAGACATAACAGCTTGTGGTGGGGAGAGGCTTGCACCTTTGGTCAATAAGAGTAGCTTTTTGTTTTTTTGCAGTACGCGGGCCTCTCACTGTTGTGGCCTCTCCCGTTGCGGAGCACAGGCTCCGGACGCGCAGGCTCAGCGGCCATGGCTCACGGGCCCAGCCGCTCCACGGCATGTGGCATCTTCCTGGACCGGGGCACGAACCCGTGTCCCCTGCATCGGCAGGCGGATTCTCAACCACTGCGCCACCAGGGAAGCCCCAAGAAGAGTAGCTTTAATGTCCCCATCTCCAAGATGGTCCTAACAACCCCTAGCTCTCAGAATTACCACAACATCAAATTGTGCTAATTCCCGGCACATAGTGATGCTGACCAAGTGGCTATCAAAGAACTCCCTGGCAGAAGGTGGCTGCAGGTAAAGAGGGATGGAAGGAGCCAGCGTGCATGTTTCAGGAGCACTTCTGCTTGGGGCTGCTGATGGTACAGCTTCCCAGGACAAATGCAAGAGAGAAGGATGATCCACATGGTGTGATCCTTGGGGAAATAAAACTCCAGTTTCATCAGGCATGTTGAGAGACAGGACCCTGAGTTAAGCCCTGAAAAACTGCATGAAGTCCAAGCAAGCCTGCCACCAGACAGCACACTGCAGGGGCTCACCTCCCCACAGATGATTCAGTGCTGTTATGTAGAACTGACAAAGGGCCAAGGGACAGGGCTGGCTGGGGAATCGGAAGATATGGATGTAGGTGTCTTTTGGGGTTTCTGTGCCTAATATTAGCCACCTGACCTACAAAGTCACTGCTGGCCCCCTGGAAATGAAGGAGTCAGATGTTTTCTTGGGTACCTACCGAATGGTAGGAGTTCTCTTATACGTCATATAATTCAGCCCATCCCACATTCCTGGGAAGGAAAAATTATCTCCCTTATTTTACAAATGACCAAACATAAGATCGGGGGGCCAAGTGAACACCCCAAACCTCAAGGAACTAAGAAGACATATAGAGGGAATTCGAACAGTGACCTTTCGAATTCCAGTGTTAGGGTTGCTTCTATTATAACCCTCTGGAAGGGCTCTTTGGGGAGGCACGGATGAAAAAAAGGTGGAACCACCAGCTTCCAAACTCACTAGTGAAGGAGAACTCTAAAATGAGAATACTTCTTACTTCCTAAGAGTGAAGCATGCACATACCGCACCTAGCATGGGGTGCAGCGTGCAAGGAGAGCTCAGCAAATGACTGTGACCATCACCTCTAATAGTAATACTGATTCTGTGAAGCAATGCCACGTGCTGGGCACTGTATGGAGTGACTGATGCAGGTGTCCCTAAGGGGGTCACACAGAGGCAGCATCTTGCTGGAGGATTTTATACACAGGGAAGGGGTCAGGCACGCCAGGCACGGTTGATAGCCTGCCCTGTCCAGCTCAGGGGTTGCTGTGAGAATCCAATAAGATGATGCACAGGAAAGGGCTCTGAGAAACCTCACCCAGCAGGGTGTATGCACACGATGGGATGACTGTGATCTCCAGGAAACACGTCAAGCAGGTGTGCAATCTGAATAGCTGAAAACCTAGAATGCTATTCCAGAAAGCTCCATGAAATAAACCTGGTCTCCAATCTCAGCCCTAGTGGTTATCAGTTGTAGATCTTTGGGGGGAAACTCATCCTAAGTTTCACTTTTCTGAGGTAAGAAGGAGAATACAAATATCCTCCTCCACCCTGCTTTGTGCCCAGAGACTGGCCCCCGTGGTCTGCATTGCCTGGTCCTCTGAGCTTCCTGCCCTCTGCATGCCACCCAGGAAGGCACAGACGGGAGACCAGAGGGTGGAAGGAGAGAGGTCAGGGTATTTCATCCAGCCTCCTTCCCATCCTTGTTCTACAATCTCGCTTGGCGAGGGAAGGGACTTTGTCCGCAATCTCGCCCTCCCTGAGTACCAGTAAATAGATCTCATCCTGGGATGGTAACAGCTTCCCACTGTTTTTAGTTTCCAGTGCCTCACCAGCTCTTGTTTGCTACCTTAACCTTGCCTGACCTTTGTATGTCGCTCCCGCATTAAAGTGCCCTCATCTGACCTAGTCGGGCTGGGTGTTTCTTACAGGACCCTGACTAATAGATTTACTCAGGGCTCTGTAATCAGCCCATCTCTCCCATGGCTTCAACCACCACCATTTTGCCCGATACCTCTGAAAGTTGACTACTTTGGAAGTCAATGTGGGGCTATGTAGCTTACTGGTAGGAGCTTAAACTCTAGTTGGGGAACCAGGATCGATTCAACGCAGATACAACACAGAATAGAACGAAGCACTAAACTATATCTTATCAAACACTGGGCATCTGGAGATACAGGCTTGAATTCTGGGCTTATCCCAGATGAAATGAAGGTTCTGGGGCAAATCCCATAACTTCCGTGAGCCTCAGATTTCTTATTTACAAAGAAGGGAAGCTAATAGCTACCTCATAAGAGCGAAAGAGATAATATATGTAAAAGTGCGTTGTTGACTAAATTAAAATACAATGACAATGAGGCTTCGCTGGTGGACAGGCAATGGCTCACTCATACTCACATCATGAACCCCCTCTTAAATCTCTATAATCCAAGAGAAAACTCTCTAAAACAGGAAGAGGCACCAGCTTCAGAAAGCCTAGCAAAGAAAAACAGATTAAAAAAAAATTTTTCTCCTATGGCCTGACATGAACAAGTGGGCCTTTTGCAAGGCTAACAGGCGTTTTGTACTTCTTTGTCTCTCCTTCCTGGGCAAGTGGCCAAATGGAGAATCGATCGTTTATGTTTCTGTGTTTCTTAAAGAAACACTACGGGGAGCAGAAATGTCAACATTCTGCTCTGCAACTTGCAAATAACGAAAGACGATCGTCTGGGCACCAAGAACCGTCAACAAGTTCAGAGCATTTGACAGGAGCGTGTTATGGTTGGACCAACTCTCCAGGGCTTTGGGGACCTCACAGTTATAAGGGGTGACGACAGATGGGGTACTTCACTGCAGGTAACACCCCCCCCACCACCACACACACACGCCAAGATCGGCAATCCTGGCCAGGCCTGGTACAGCTAGCCTGGCCCAGTGTTAATCCTGAGGGAGAACTTCAGGGCACACAGGCCAACTCCTGTCTCACATACGCTGAGACCTCCATGCTTCTGTGAAGGCAGCTGTCAGTGAGGTGCTCTGTGACCCATGCCTGGTGAACGCTATCTACCAGGATGCTGGGGGAAGACGCACCAGCCTCTTTCTTGTTCTCAGCAGACTTGTGGCTCTGGGTGAGAACCAGGCCACTGGAGAGTTTCTTGATGTCTTTCCATTAATATTTGTCGAAAGCAAATCTCCATTTGCCTGGCCTCATACTCAGTAAGGAGCAACTTCAGCAAGAATCAAGATGCAGGCCTTTATCCCCATTCTTGACTAGGGTCTCCTTGGCTCAGTCTTTCTGGGTTCTCTCTCTGCAATCTACGCGCTGGTAGAGAGGTTGCGTTCTGGTCTGATCTCATGCGTGAATCACAGTCCTGCTCTGGGGCAGAGCAGGGGTAAGGGTGGGTGAACATGGAACGCTGAAGTTATCCAACTACCCCACAAAACAAGTGGAATGGCCTGTCTCCTTCAAGGATGCCCTGTGGCTGTGTGTCTACGTCACATCCTCCAGACCAGCATTTATCACTCATGAAGCTGGAATTTAGAATTCTTCCTGTTGGACTCCTTTGTGTATTTATCACTCAGACTTGAACTTGGCAGAAGAAGGGGGCTCATTACTGGACTGTCCTAAGATCTTATAACATTGCTTAATTATTATTATTATTTTAATATTTATTTATTTGGTTGCATCAGGTCTTAGTTGCGGCATGCACGTGGGATCTAGTTCCCTGACCGGGGATCAAACCCAGGCCCCCTGCATTGGGAGCGTGGAGTCTTATCCACTGCACCACCAGGGAAGTCCCGCTTAATTATTTTTTATAAAAGGATACATTAACCTCTTCCAAGGAGACAATCTGTGAACTCATGATTTTAATGTCTTCTATACTTTTTTCTAGTATGCCTTGTAGTAGATTCATAACTATTAAAATAAAGTTTGCTGTGTAACAGCTAAAAGAAAAAAAAGAAAGTAATGATACACAGTTTAGAAAATTAAGAGTTTTTAAAAAGAATGATTCCTACAGCTATACTACAGGGAGTCTTAGCATCTAATATACATGTTAAACAGTTGAGAAAATGTGTACAGTATAAAAAAAATTAATACCTGTGCTTTATTAAGCATCTATCAAAGAAAAGGCAATGTAGAGGGTGTTTTGTAGATATTGTCTCATTTAATATTAGTAGGCACTTGGCCAGCCTTCTTTTCTTTTTTCTTTCCTTTTCTTTTCTTCCCTTTTTCTTACGTTAAAAAAAATTACATTGACCAAGTTGTATCCTCAGGGACTATTAGAAGATAAGAAAAAATGCTCATGATATATTATTAGGGAGAAAGAAAACAAGATATGAAACTATAAATAGTAATTCCAATTACACTACATATATGTGTATGATTCATATACATATACACAAACGTATATAAAAATACAAAGAGAGAGTGTTAGTTACACACAAAAATGCCGATACTGATTTTTCTTTTTGTGGTGGGATTGTGGGTAAGTTTAATTTTCCCTCACACTTTTCTGTACTTTCAAAATTTTTACAATGAGCATTTTTTGAATTCTATAATCAGGAAAATAATTAAATTATAGGTCTTAAATGCATAAGATAGCTTGTAAACTTCTTGCTAAATCATCTGTTTTTCTAATATTTTATATTACTTTTTAAAAAAAGAGACACAGACTACACGGAGACCAGAATCTGGGAACAAACAATGTTCAATTTTGTATGTTTTTAAAGGCTATTTAATAACATAATTGTCTTATTTTGCATATTAAAATTCTTCTCAATTTCTTTCTTAGTTTTCTCAATGAAAAGCCTTCTTTAAAGCATTTAAAATCATGAATCTCTTCGTGATACCGCCAAATGTCAATATCTAATTACATATCACTTTTTATAACATGTTCCCTTTAAAGTATGTGGGGGACATTAATAGAAATTTCAAGAATGAATAAAATCAACTTTTTTATTAATATATCATCTTTTACCATATTCATCATACGGTGAAATATATAAAATTTATTCAGAAATCAAGTAGAAAATTTATAAAATCTGAGTGACAGCACAATTTGATGATTTTGTACTTTTATTTTTGCAGGCATCGCACAGTGAAGACACAACTGAATAACACGTGATACACTCAAAAACTGTACAACAGGGGCTAGCAAAATACCTCCACGTAGGAGATGCTCAACAAACACTTGCTAAATGATTGACACGTCCTCCCAATAAATAAATGCAGTGAGTCATCAGTGTACCAAGTAATATACCAATATATGAATAAAAAAATATGTTTACCAGAATGACTGTAATCATTTCTTCCTCTCGGTCATAATCAAACCCACACTACTTAAATGAAAATGCTTGCACAGTACCTTGAGTTTCATCATGGAGTCTTGGCATAACTTGTCTCCCCGAGCTGCGGAAACCTCATCAATCCCGATCAGTTTGGCCTTGTACCGGACCCCTTCACCTTTAAACCTCTTTATCAAAGTGGCTTCACTGCGATCCTGACCTAGAAAGAGAGAAATGCAGGATTCAGATAGGTAGGTGTTCAGGCCCCACGGGCTTTAAACTATCCACAGCTCCGAGACTGGTTCTCTGGTTCACCTACATGCTGTGAAAGTCAAATCATTAGACCACGGACAACAGAATGGTAAGACTCCTGTGTGCAAATTCTGGCTCTATCCTTTTAAATCCTCAGGCAGATTACACAGTTCTCTCTGAGACTCCATTTTCTCAGGCATTAAAAAAAAAAAAAAAAAAAAAAAGAGTTAAAAATAACCAATCCCAAAGGGGCAGTAAGATAAATAAACATGATGACACGTATAAAGTAGCCAATACGGATTTTGATACACACTAGGTCACCAACAAACGATCATCACCCACTAGGAGTTTATGTCTGACATTCTTGTTAGAATAGTATTAGCCCTGAGCCTCTCCGGCATTTCCAGCATTTAATATGACTTTGGCCCGGGTCCAAGACCCTCCTTACACCCAATTCCATGGGCTGTTTTACAGTGAGACTCCAGAGTAATTGCTTTGTATCAAGCAGTGACTCGGGGGCAATTATCAAAAAATGATTTTACAATGTCTCTTCTGTTAACTCATGCGTGTACAGAAAGAGTCTTCCATACTTCTTGGTACGGTGCGCCCACACCTCGTAACAGTTTTCTCAATCATTATTAGCATAATATTTTGCTGAGACACATCAACCAGAAGTTCAAACACATCCACATAAAATGAAGACAATAAAGTTACTGTGAACTGAGCACATCTTTCTTGTGAGATGTTTCATAAACTTTACCCCCTCTTCACAACGACTCAACCATATCCATTTCCCAGATGACAAAGATGAAGGTCACAGAGTTCAAATAGCTTGTCCACGTTCATATAGTTAGAAAAAAAAAAAAAGAAAGAATACATAGGAATTCAAGTCTCTAACTTCGGCAAACTCCCATCAAAGGAGTCACAGGTTGGGGCATTGCTTACGTGGTTCTTAAAACCTGGAATGCCCTAAGGCTTCTGATATTCACCTCCTGGAAGATCATTAACTTCAACTTCTGATACCTCCTCTATCATGCCTTCTTTCATCAGTCTGACACTTAGATATGAGGACACTGGAGATAATTCAGCCCATTTCTTCTCTCCACATGATGGACAAACTGAGGCCTTTCCATTATGTGGGGCTGAGAATTATTTGAGGACACACTTAAAATAGAAAAAAAACCAACAGCAATAGCTAACCATCATATAATGCTTTCCTACTGACGAAACATGGCTTGCATTTCATTCATTTATTCATTCATCCCTTACTGAGCATCGCTTCTGTGCCAGATGCTATTACTCACTGGCAACAGATGAATGAGACAAAGTCTATGCCCCTAGAGGCTCAAGTTTTTGATGACTGCAAACAAAAATGTGTAGTGCACTATGCTAGATGTGTAAGAAGGTATAAGCTTTAGAGCCAGACATCCTCATTTCAAATCACGGCTCTCTCACTTGTAAGCCAACTAAACTACCTGCCAAGCCTCTGTTTCCTTAACTGTTGAATGAAGATTAAATATCTACTTTAGGAGTTATTATGAATAGTAACTTAAATAAGATAGTATGTGCAAAGCATGGATTCACATGGTAAGTTTTCTATAAATGGTAGTTGTTGCCCCTGCTATCAGCTCAGTAAAAGAAGCACGTAGAAGATACAAAGCTGAGAACAGGAAAACACAAAAGAAGGACGTCTGCATAGTTAGGCCTAGAACTGTCGTCCCCAAATCCCATTTGGTATTTTTTCTACCGCATCCTTGCTGGCTTTTAGCATATTAAACTTCTTGAATTACTTTCCATAAAGCAAATATAACACATGGATGATTCGATTCGTCTGAATGTGCAATCAATGTAAAAATTAAGTCTCCGGGATCAGTGAGGGCAGATGTCAGAGACTAAGGCTAACAACAAAGAGAAGAACATTTGCCTGATATACCCTATACGTACAGACATCTAGCTGTGGGCACCACAGGTCACCTCTCCCTGCATTATTATGCAATATTTGGTAGGAGTGGCCTATGGTTTGATCTATTTCTTGGGAAGGTTATCTTACTCTACCTTATTCTATCGCAAATACCATCTCTGCCTCTTCAATTCCTGACACTATTTCAGTCACTAATAGCATCCCTTTCACTATTTGGAACTTCCTCCAAAGTTTAATAACAATACCAGGTAGAATTTATCATGTCCTGTACAAAGCTCATTATATGCACCAAGTTGTTTAGCCCTGGAAATAATCCTAGAGGTAGGTACTATTACTTAGGTTTTATAGACAAGGATCTATATCGAAGGTTTGAGAGGCCAAGTAATTTGTCCAAACTCACTGAGTGGGACCTGAATCCAGATTTGCCTGATGCCAAAGCCCAGGCTTATGGTTTGCTTGTGTTCTGTGTCTTCAAGCCTGTTCTCTTAACCACGGTGATTAACTGCTTCTCATCCATTCGACTTCCCTGTGAAGCCCCATCTAAACTTCTACCAAAACTCACCTGGCCCAAATCTGTTGATATTTAATACACTGGCAGCATTAAAACTCCATTGGGGGGCTTCCCTGGTGGCGCAGTGGGTGAGAGTCCGCCTGCCGATGCAGGGGACACGGGTTCGTGCCCCGGTCCGGGAAGATCCCACATGCCGCGGAGCGGCTGGGCCCGTGAGCCATGGCCGCTGAGCCTGCGCGTCCGGAGCCTGTGCTCCACAACGGGAGAGGCCACGACAGTGAGAGGCCCGCATACAGCAAAAAAAAAAAAACAAAAATCCACTGGAGAGATGGCTTGAAAATGGAAGAAACAGCTTCCAGCCTCCAGGTCATGTCCGAAAAATGTCCATAAGTCAGATACAAAGACAGCCTTAAGAAACATTTGTCAGGGCACAGAGCTCTGTTGAGGAGGATGCTTCACAAGAGGAAGCAGAGCCAGATCAGGTGAACGAGGGCAGAGATTAATAAGAAAATATGAGGTCATTTAGAGGAAAGTAGAGAGCCCAATTTAGATTAGGACCCAGGGCCAAGCTGATTTGTATGAAGGGCACTTATGCAGTAGATAATCCGGTTTCTCATTAAATGCTCCACCATTAAAAGGGTAATTTTTCATGAGCACATCTTGAGCAAGGTCTCGAATATGTAAGTTAAGAAATAAATAACGGAGATCAGAGCCGTAACACTGTTCCTTCAGAGGCACATGCGACTTGAGAGTGTGAGGGAGAGTGTCAATCTCCATGCACCCTAAGTTGTCATGAATCCCCAGCCTATTTTGCTAAAAGCACCACTGACCCTCTGCTTCAGGATGGACAGGAGAAAGGTCATGTATTTAAGGAAAATCATCTATTATCGAGCATTTGCGATACCAGTCATCGTGCCAAGAGTTTTACATGCAATCTCTTATTTAATCCTCACATCTGCTCTTTGAGTTAGTCTCTGTCATGAGCCCTATTTTTATAGAAGATGACACCAATGCCCAAAGCCAAGGGCATCGCCTGAATTTTTTTAGATAACAGCTTTATTGAGATTTAATTCCCATACCATTCAATGCCCTCTTTTAAAGCGTACAATTCAGTGGTTTTAGTACATTCATAGAGTTATACAACCATCACTGCTAGCTAATTTCATAACATTTTCATCAACCCAGAAAGAAACCCTGTACCCATTAGTAGTTATTCCCCATCTTCCCCAAGCCCACCAGCCCTAGGCAACCACTAATCTACTTTCTGTCTCTATAGACTTGCCTGTTCTGGAGGCAAACTACATTTCATATAAATGGGATCATACAATAGGTGGTCCTTTGTGACTGGCTTCCTTCACTTAGCATCACATTTTCAAGATCATTCCGTTTAATAGCATGTATCAGTACTTCGTCTTTTTCTTTCTGAATAATATTCCATTGTATGGATATACCATAACAGCTGATGGACATTTAAACAGTTTCTATTTCTTTGCCATTAAGAATAGTGCTACAGTGAACATTTCTGTACCAGTTTTTACAAAGCCATATTTCTTCAATTCTCTTAGGATTATACCTAGAAGAGAAATTGCTGGGTCATATGGTAACTCTGTTTAACTTTTTGAAGAACTGTCAAGCTGTTTTTCCAAAGTGGCTCCAACAGTTTAGAATCCCACAGGCAAAGTATGAGGGTTCCAGTTTCTCCACCACCTGTTCTTGCTACATCTCTTATTGTCTTTTTTTTTTTTTTTAACTTTAGCCATCCTAGTAGGTGTTTAGTGAAGTCTCCTCATTGTTGCAGTTTGCATTTTCCTCAGGACTAATGATACAGAGCATCTTTTCATGTGCTCGTTGCCCATGTGCTTATCTTTTTTGGAGAAATGTCTATTCAAATATGACAGCCTGAATTTGAACCCAGGTCTCAAGCAAAATGTCATGCTTTTACCCATTAGGCTATGGGGTCTCCTGTGACCTGTCATAGCGCTTACTACTTCTCGCTTTGTGTCACAGCTATTTGGATAGATGTCTGATGGAGCCTACAGTAAACTGGCAGATAGCTTTCTCTTCAGGCAAGTACATCACAAGCACACACACCTCGCGTGATCTTCTCATACCATGTCCCATTTAATCCTCCAGGGTTACTGAAAGGAGGCATTGCCATCATTCTATGGATAAAGACACTAAAGCCAGAGAGGTAACTAAAGTTATTTCAAGCTGAGCTGTGAACAGAGCTTCATCCTGTCGTACACTGAGGCCTGAGCTCCTCCACTGGGCGGCATGAGCTCTGGATTCAGAGGACCTGAGTTCAAGTGCCACCTCTCCCACCCCGCCCCTAATCGTGTTGCCTTAGGTAAGTTCCTTTACATGTCTTCCACGGCATCTTTCTCTGTTCAGTGCAGGTAAGAACAGTTGCTCCCACGTAGGGTCATTGTTTAGGTCAAAGAAATGACACACAGACAGCATGTAGGAGAGTGACAGGCAAACAGTAAGAGCTAGTCAGTGTTGGCCATTGTTATCTAGGTGCTCATACTTCCAGTTTGTCTGGGACAGTCCCTGTTTATACCTTTTGTCCTGACGCTATTATTACTAGCACCCCTCATTACTCTGAAACGTATCCCAGTTTGGATGGTGAATTGTGTGGTCACCCTAATTATATTATCACCATCTTTACACTGCACTGCCTCAGTGTTCTTTGTGCAAGGCACTGTGCTAGCTTTCTGTGGTACCTAGGTAAGTGAAAAGTGTCTCTTCTCCTGTCTGGAAGCCACAATTCAGAAGGAGACACACATAGCTTTACAAAATATGACCAGGACTGTGAATGTCATATAGAGCTGAGGGGAGGAGGAACTGTTTTCCGTCTGGTGAGGAGAGGATTAGCAACAGCTGCAGAGTTGAGATGCCATTTCAGGGAGGCTGGTGAAAAAGCAGGGATTCAACAGGTAGAGGAGTAAGGAAGCTGCTTTCTAGAGGAACGAAGATTACGGTAATATTCAGAGACAGTGAGTAATTAGGTTAGACTGAGTGTTTCTCAACCCTAACTATGTTTTAGAATCATCTAGGCAGCTTTTATAAATATCACTCCACAGATTTTGATTACATTGATTTGGGGTAAGCCTAAGACAATCAATGTGCTTGCAAAGTACTGTGTTCAAACACAGGGCTTGAGTGATGCTGACAAAGGCTGGAGGGGTCTAATCAATGAAGGGCTTTGGAAGCCAAGCTAAAGCTTTTGGGCTTTGTTCTTTAGGCCACAGGAGCTATTTATGTTATGGTCTGTTGTGAGGATTAGATTAAAACAACAGTGTAGCAACATTTGGGGAAGTATAAAGCTCTCTTTATATATATATATAGTGAGTGCTCACTATAAGTTCTAAGGTGCTAAAGATACAGCAGTGAACAAAATATATAAATATCCCTCTAGTCGTGGAGCTTACATTCTAGTGGAAAAGTCAATAGATTATTATTGCAGCCATTTTCTAATTCTAGTTTAATGAAGAATCACCTGTTTAAAACACACACACACACACACACACACACACACACACACACATCCCACACAGACACAAAAAACCACATTCCTAAATCCCACCCATTGAGATTCTGAGCCTAGTGGGAGGGACACAGTAGACTGAGTTGGTTCAGACATTCGTAATTCTGGAAGCTCACCAGGAACAGCAAGTATTCGAACAGCAACCTTTTTATGTAGAAAACTTCTTTGGAGGTGCTATTTCTCAAACTGGGTCCTCAGAATGAGAATTTCAAAACAAAGTTTTGATTTGGGGTTTTCAAATTGATAATAATATTTTAAACATGTTACCAGTTCACAAAGGATAAAAATCAGTAATAATAAAAGACATTACGCAGCAAAGGTATTTTCATAGAGTTTTCTTTGTTTTCTTAAAAGCCCATGACTTTCTTTTTAAATGTTTCCAAGGGATCTCCTTAAGTGGGAGAAACACTGTTCAGTTGCATTTGTGGCTGGCTGGGTATACATGCCTGGGAGACAGGGAGGGCCTGAGGGGCACCACCTCATTAGTGCTTTCCTACTCACATCAGAGGAAAGGAGCCTAAGCGGAATGGTTTGAAGATTTCTGCCCTGGTGCACTGGCTTTACTAGGTTCCATAAACAAGCAACAGTGATGAACAATCACTATAAGGGATGCTCTGTCAAGAATCTTAATCCAAAACTCTCCAAGTAATCTGAGAACTCAATTTTCAATATACCACTGATTGGAATTCCAAAGGAGGAAGATACAGGGTTTATGACTGGAAACCACACCCCATGGAAGAAAAGCAGTAACTGGCTGCGAAGTAAGGAGGCCTGGATTCAAGTGTGGTCTCTGTGCCTATACCTTCACCTATGTGATTATGTGTAAGTCATTTATCCTCTTGGAGGCTCAGCCTCCCCATGTACCAATGAGCATTCATAGAGAGAAAATGCTCTCCAGAGATCTCTGAGAGCTAACCGTCTATGATGACATTTGAAACTAATATTTAGAGACGCTAACCATGGCCGTGCTTTGTAGAGCTCAGCTTACTGTTAAGGCAATCGTATGTGGGTCCTATCCACATATTTTAGATCCAGAGCCAGACATTCAGAGAGGTCATGTTGTTTAAATTGATTCACCTCGGTAAGTACTAGAGCCAGGACTTAATCCCAGGTCTGCCTGAGTCCACAGAAGAAGGTCTCCAGGGCATTTTTCTTTCTTTCTTTCTTTTTTTGTTTTAATCACATCTCTATCAGTAAAAGATTTTTGAGCATACAGCTCTAAAATAGGTATATTTCTGTATAACTAAAATGAACCTCCTTAAATATCCTACAAGGCCCCCGTAAATATGGTCCCCGTTGAACTCATCAACCTCATTTTGGACCACCCTCCCTTTTACTTTTCACATTCCCGCCACAGTGGCCTTCATCCAGATCCTCCAACAAGCCATGCTCTGAGCACACTGTGCTCTGCAGTTTTACACCTGTTGTTCTTTGGGCCTTGAAGCCACCACCCTTCCCTATCCTCCCCCCTCCTCTCACCCCTCCCCTTGGACACCTGAGGTCTCAGCACAATGCCATGTGTCCAGGTTTCTCTATCCCAGAGGTCTACCTGGGACGTCCCCTCTGAGATGTGTCCATAGTATTCTCCTGATAATCCCCCTGCCTCCTTGCAACAAATTAATCTCATTTGTAATAATCCGTTTAAATTCCTCCTTCTCATTCCTCTGTAAGCTCCAGAAAGGCCTGGACTGTGTTAGATTTGTTAGCCAAGGTATCCCCGGAGCCTGGCATTTGCCTAACAAATAGACACATTTTCACTCAGTTCACTCACAGCATCTATCACAGCACCAGGGCACCTCACTGACTTTGTCTTCATGCCTGTCTCCTCTACATGTTAGCTCCCTGAGGGTGGGGGCAGGGACTGATTCATCTGTGTTCTCTGAACCTAGCATGGTGCTTGGCATAAAGTGGACCCACAGTTCTCAGCTGTATTGAATAATTCAATACATGAATGCATTTATTTGTTTATTCAAAAGAGGCTAGTGGACTCCCAGAGTCTGGATCACACTGGGAAAGTGTACAGGGTCACTACAAACGCCTTCCGTACAGACTTTATCTCAAATCCACTCCATGAGTGTGATTCACTAAGTCTTCAAGGAATACAAGTCCTAATGGGATAAAGTAAATGTCACACCTGCAGTTAGTTCACTGTTGACTGCACTTCATCCCATTAGGGAAGAGCGGTTCTCAGCCTCATCACAACCTGCTCATCTCATAACCCGGGAAATAACTCTGAATTTAAATGGAGACAGTCCCCAGGGCACCGAGTAAACTCCCCATTTTGCAAAGGCTTCAAGGATGCTGTCAGGAAGAACACCACGTCCCTGTCTTGGAGCAGAAGGCACCGCCAGCGTGGAGGTCCCACACTGGGAGTGACCTTGCAGAAACTTCAACGAAAACAAGCCTCTCTGTCAGAAGTCAGGAGCCCAAAGAAGCAGGCAATTAGCATTTTTCATGACACTGAGGCAGAGAGCCCACAGAATCGACTGGAGTCGTAATCAGTAATCAGTCTCCCACTCCAGGCCGTTCACTAAAGATGGCTAATGGCCAAACAAAAGAGATTTCACACCCAAGACTGTTCTCTCTTTACCTCCTCCACTCATCCCAGATAATGAGCATGGCCACAGAAACCCACACAAGAGCCAAGATTGTTTTTTTCTAATGTGGGCAGTCTGTCTGTGGGTCCTTTTAATTCTTTTAACTTTTGACAGTTACAGTATTTTCCTGTCTAGTAGAGGTCAACATCAAGATATTTCTTATATCAAGCTGAGTATTCACTCCTCTTTTTTAGATACTTAAACATCTAAGGAAGTGTCTTAGCTGAGGCTGTTGTAACACAATACCACACACTGGGTGGCTTATATGACAGGCACAGATTTTTCATAGTTCTGGAGCCTGTGAAGTCCAAGATCAAGGTGCTGGCAGATTTGGTTCTGGGTAAGGTCCCTCTTTCTGGCTTGCAAATGGCTGCCCTCTTGCTGTATCCTCACTTAGTGGAGAGAAAGAGCATGTGAGAGAACTCTGATCTCTCTTCCTCTTCTTATAAGGGCACTAATCCCACCAAGGGGGCCCCACCCTCATGACCTCATCTAACCCTAGTTACCTCCCAAAGGCCCCACTTCCAATACCATCACATTGGCAGGTAGAGCTTCAATACATGAATTTTAGAGGGTGTGGGGGGAGGAGACACAAACATTCAGTCTGTAACAGGGAGGCTAGAATGAGGAAGGAGGAAGAAAAACCTGGATGATATCTGAAAACAAGGATGTCTGTCCCATTTCCACATACAGTCTTACTGAAAAGTCAGAACAACCTTGAAGGCAAAGACTGCATCCCATTCAGAGGAAGAGGGGACAGAAGCACAGGGAAGTAAGGTCAGGGGTACAAGGCTATGCTGCCAGTGAGGGGCGCGGTTGCCTAACACTGCGGTCAGAAGGCGCGGCAGTAGCTCTGGGACCACCTGTGTGTGTGTGCGATTCCGGGAAAGGTGTTTAACTTTTGAGTGTTAGATTCTCCATCTGTACGAAACTATAGTTATTTGCACTCCTCTCTGGGACAGTTAGAAGAATTACACGAGACAATACACATTTGGCTCTTAGCACACTCCCTGGCACACGGCAGTCTTTCAATAAATATTTTTACTGCATTCCTCCTCCCCAAATAATATATTTCACATTAAGCACCAGTGGTCCAAAGCTAACCGTAGCAAAGTCATACTGCATTAGAAGTGATGGTATCAGCTATCTGGTAACTTTTTTTTTTTTTTGGTTGCCTGGGATTAAGGGTGCAATTAGGAACAGGATGTTCCTTCCTGAAGGCTACAGGGAGATCACCTTATGAATTATTAACCCAGTACCCAAACTGAGACATCCTCCCTCCTTCTGCATATCTCTCTGAATTTACTAGGCCGTCCATCTTGATGATAAGAAAATCTCAAAGAGGTTTCCCCCCACCCTCATCCCCCAGCCTAGCCAACATCATTCTGTCCATTGCTGAGAGAGCTCTATTGTCTGTTAGGTTGTCCAATGTAAGAACAGATTGTGGGGGGAAGTTCAGGGCCCAGGAGCAGAGATAACTTATTTTACTTAGAATTCTGTCTTGCCGTTATCCAGGTGTTGATTTGCAATGGACAAGAAATTATGTATGCTGACTGTGTAGGGGAGAATGCTGATTTTTGTGTAATTAACTAGCTGGGTAGTGGGCAGAACAAGGGGAATGACACACTTAGGGGGCTGCTAAAAGGCACTTTTATGAACATGGTTGCTGTCATCATTGCTAAAAGGTAAACTAATTCAAAAGCTAAAATAATATTCAACCTATTACTCATACATACATTTTCTTTACAAGTTCTCCTCTCTGGTACTTCTGGAAAGAGCTCTGTATAAAGGGTATCTGGCATCCATGGGCACCTTTCTGTAGAAAACCAAGTCCTAAGATTCCAGAGATTCTAATGTGAGGGCCTGGCAATCTGCATTGTCAAAGTTTGGCCAATGATTCTGAGGCAGAGTCAGATTACGAACCACAGAAGTACAAGGCAGGATCCTTTGGTGACCCCACCTGTGGCCCAATTCTTATGCTCTGACGGTTGGGCCTTCTTTCAATTTCCTAGTTGACAAAGGTCTATTAGTATTTACTTGTTCTCCTTTTCTGCGAGCTGTTATTTAATTTTAAAAATCTATTATAAAAATTGTATTAATAAGTTCAATAACAGAAGAAAACAATCATTGGCCACGTCATGCCACTCCAACAGACCCTTAGCCCAACAATTTCCTAGCACTTCCTTTCAAACACCACTTTAAAGTTTCTGTGAAGGGAAACCGGAGAGACTACCATGCTAAAAAAGTAAGTGTGGGGTGTGCATCGTGCTCCATGTGGTGACGCCTGGTGCAGGAGAGCATGTTGAGGCAGGAAGGACCTAGGCCCGGGAATCCCCCTAGCTGGACTGTAAGCTCCTGGAGGGCTGGCATTGTCTTCTGTTGTCCTCTCTGTGCATCTCAAACAACTAGGACAGTGCCTGGCATTGAGTGGGTGCTCAAGAAATATTTGCTGAAGAAGGAAGTATATACTGAGTAAGGGAAAGTGCTCTCACTTTCCTTACCTGGAGTTTCCAACACCCTCCCCCAAACATACAGACATAGCATTTTCTAACTTTGGAAAGTCAAGTTTAAGTTTTCTTCACGGTGCCCAAAGCCTCAGGTGCTATGAAACAGGCTAGTGGCACTACAACCCCTAGCAACGTTTCTCGAACACAAGTCA
The DNA here is from genome assembly GCF_005190385.1 of Monodon monoceros. Classification (NCBI taxonomy): domain Eukaryota; kingdom Metazoa; phylum Chordata; class Mammalia; order Artiodactyla; family Monodontidae; genus Monodon; species Monodon monoceros. Next base: position 133,112,885 of record NW_021703774.1, on the reverse strand, counting down.
GGTATAATAGAAAAATAGCCAATCATACCTCCATGTAAGAGGAAGAAGCCGTGAGACAGAAAAAGGGAGAAACCTTCCAGTTTTAAGATTATAAAGACGTCTATAACCCTCCATTGCCGAGTCCTTCTGAAGTCTTCCATGAAGGCCTGGGAGCTTGGTATGTGCTGCTAACTTGGGCCTGTCGAGGACTAACCAGCCTGGCTTCCCATCTGCAGCTTTCCTTGCGCACACTTGCTTACCGGGAGCCTGAGGATGGCACACACCGTTCGCTTTCTCAGGTCTTTGTATGGCTGGGCTTGGGTCTTTTTCCTAGTGGCCAAGGGGCAGAGAAGGTAAAGCCAGTATGTGCCGCCACTAAGGGTGTAAGGGAATGCACCAGGTGTGCAATATTTTAGCTCACGTTGATGCCACAGTGCAAGGCACAGAATGGGCTTTAAACAGTATATATGTTCCCCTTCATTGTCCTCTTATCCCTCACAACCTAGCATGACATGCACTATTAGTCCCTTCTTACAGATGAGAAAATTAAGGCTCCAAGAGGTAAAGACTGGCCCAAGACCACAGAGCTCAGAAAGGGCAGAGCCAGGAGTGCTGAAAAATCAATGGAGTTAACCCAAAGAAGTTTTAAGGCAAACAGGTAGATGGCAGAGAACAGAGCAGTGGTTCCCAGAGGGGAAGGGGCTGGAGGGAGGGGAAAATGGGTAAAGGGAATCAACTATATGGTGATGGATGGAAAGTTTTGGCGGTGAGCACACTGTAGCATATATAGAAGTAGAATTATAAGGTTGGATACATGAAACTTATATAATGTTATAAACCAATGTTACCCCAATAAGAAACTAAAAAAAAAAAAGAAAAACAAACGCAAAAAAAAAAGAAAACAAAACAGAACAAAAGTTTTAAGGAAGAGAATGCGCAACTTGAGGCTGGGTAAGAAATAGGATTGCAGAAGGCAACTGAACAGTCATTGAATTGATTTTTGTCTCTGTCATTTGCAACAGAAAGGGTCCTATTATGGTTGTGGTGCTGCGGGGATGAAGGCAAGACAGGATGACGCACATAAGGGTGGGGGAGCAGCAGGATGATGCAGGGGAAAGAACACGGTCCAGGAGAGACCTGGGTCCTCAGCTCTTTGTCATTTGGAGCCTCCTGGCCTAGCGCAAGTCACTCCATCTCTCCACAAATGACGCTAATAACGTGAGGATTACTGTAAGAACTCTATGCAAGCATATGTGTGAAGCACCCAACACAGCGGTACAGCTCCTGGGCGGTATCATATGTTGACAATATTTCCACTTCCTTTTCTGTGAACTGCGGGCTACATGCGGTATGTCTCCCAGACCCAGCTTTAGGTCTGAAGACTCATCCCCCAGCTGACACGCTGACCCAGGAAGGCTCTTGGGTGAGCTGCTGTCAGGGAACTCTCCTCCACCAAAGCGTAACCTCACCCAATGCCATGTTCCCCTCACCTCGCTTCCCACCGCCCCCTGAAGCTTGCATCCAATCAATAACTGGATTAGATGAGGCTGAGTATAAAAACCCAAGCCCCAAGCCTCAGTTGGGGACGACACTGAAGGCCACTCAAGAGCTCCCTGTGGAAGAGTGAGATCAGCTGGGGCCTTCGTTGCAGCTGCATCAGGGTTCAACTCCCCCCTCTGCTCAGCCCTGCTACCCGTACTCCCCATCGGTGTTGATTCTGAAGGCACTTCCCCAATAAGCTTCCTATAGCAAATCTCCATCTCCACCCCTGGTTTCCTGGGAACTCGATGGAAGACAGTACGAAGTCAGTGCATTTGAGGGAGAGAGTTCTGATGGACGATAGAGAGGGGGTCTTGATGTGGAGATGCAAGCTAGCACGTGCCTGCAATAATCCAAGAGTGACGGGACGAGGGCTCGGGGCGGGGGGCAGTGCCGAGTGCCCCAATGATGTAACCTGCTTTGATGTTCCATGACGCTAACCCTAAGTAAGAAGGCAAATCCAGAGCTAACGCTGTCTCACCAAATGCAACTCAAAGGCCTCTGGCAAAACTGTGGAGTGTTTGCCAGCCGTCGCGAGCAGCTGAGTCTGTCAGAGTGAGCGGGGTGATCCTCACCGCCACCAGAACTGGGAGGTGCAGTGGGGTTTCCTTTTCGAAAGTTCACAACTTGTCTCCTTTTGGCAAATGCACATGATAGCAGATACTAGGCATCTACAAAGTCCTGGGAGCTGATGACAAGCGAAGATGATCTTGTTTTCCAATGAAAAAATAACAGATACGTTTTTAAACTTTCTCTATTTGCATTCTTTATAACAACTGTTTTTTTTTTTTTCTTTCCAATTACAAAGAGGAACATGCTCAAATCTTAAAATTTGGAAAACGCAGGAGAGGAAAAAGAGGGAAAGTTATCCAGAATAACTTCCAGGGATATCTGTGGCTGCATTTGAGTATATGCCCTTCCAAACTTTTTCCTAAGTATACACACACAAATGCACATTTCTCAAAAATGTTTTCATACTGTACATCTGTAGCTTGCTTCTTCCATTTGGCAGGGCAGTGCATCTTTTCTTCCATATTAATATTTCTTGGAACATGATTCTTAGTGGCTGCCTGACATCCCCATTTTATAGATGTAGCGTAATTTATCTAACCAACCCCTTATCATTGGACAGTTAAGATCTTTCCAATTAAAACAGTGCAAAGAGATATAATGCTGAGAACTCCTCCTGAAGACAGTAGGAAGATGGATTTTTCCCCGTGAGAACGCCTCCATGGAGTCTTTCTACATGTATCAGAGTTGACACTTCATTATTCCCGCCGTCCTTCTTCCACTCCGGAGACGTGTGTGGGCTCCAAACAGACAAATGTGTGAACACAGATGCGAAACTTACCTCTCCCAATGTTCTTCATTGGGGGAAACAATGAGGGCGAAGGAAGGAAGTCTGTAGGATTTGGATTACAGGTGAATCCCTGTAAGCTCTGGACGTGTTGCCCACGAAAAGCCAGATGACTGAGAGCACAGAGAGAAGCGGGAGACTGGGATTTAGTCGGTGAGCTGAGGTCACAGCGGAGCGCAGGACAGTTGAAACGCCCAGTTTGAAGTTCTCACCCCACGTGCGTGAATGCTCGGCATTTGAAAGCCTGCTCTTGGACCCAGACAGAGGTTAATTAAGCCACAAATGAACGAGGGTTTCTACTTTCATGTGCAGCCTGCCACTGGCTGAGAACTTCTGCAGCAGCTACAACTTTCACGCGGTCACCTCCATTAGAAAAAAGAGAAAAGAAAAGAAAACAAGAGGGTTTAATTGGGCCTCTCTGCTGCCAACTTGCTTGCAGACTATTTTTTAAGGGAGATTACTTTGGTCCGGGAAGATTCTGGTGGGAGCGAGACCCACACTTTATCTTCCATCTGCCTTCTAAACAAGAGGGCTGTGTATGCTATCGACTGATTAAATGATTTCTTTAGAGTACAAAGAAGTATTTGTGATGAAGACAACAGACAGGGAAAATCAATTATTTACTGAGGAGGCTGCGATATAAGTTACATTTGATTAAACTCAGAGATAAATCCCCATGATGGAGGGTTTAAGTGGAATGTGCTGGAATAGACAGTGACTAAGTGCCCCCCCCCCGACACTGCCAGTAATGAATGCAAGGGTACAGGCCCCACCCCGACGTCCCTGGATTTCTAACACAGGCAGCCTAACAGTCATGCATTCAAGCCACAAACATGTGTTGAATGCCTACTACATAGCACTGGCTCAGGTCCCAGGGAAGAGTCATAGACAAGAGAGAGAAAGCCCCTGCTCTCCTAGAGCTTCTCATCGGAAGGGAAAGGAAGAGAATTAGCCGGTAAATAAATAATGAACGAGATCCTTCCAGAGAGTGATAAGTGTTATGAAGATGATGAAACAGTTTGATGAGATGAAGAGTGACTGGGGGCAGGGTGGGGAACAACTAATTTCGACAGGCTGGTCCAGGAAGGCATTGCTGGAGAAATGACATTTGAAAGGGGATGTGAACAACGAGTAAAGGGCAGTCATGCCGAGAGGGAGTGCGTTTGGCCTGTTTACGAAACAGAAAGAAGCTAGTGTGATGGGAGCAGAACCAAGGGGGAAGGGATGGGAGTGGCACAGGAAAGAGGGAGGCAGGGCTCCTTCATGTGTCGCTTTAGAAGGTCAGGTAAGGAGTGTGGATTCAGTTCTAAGCCCAGCGAAACACCATAGTAGGGCGGGGGCAAGCGGGGGTTATGCAGGTAAATGGCCGCATTTATTTTTTTAAACATCTTTATTGGAGTGTAATTGCTTTACAATGGTGTGTTAGTTCCTGCTGTATAACAAAGTGAATCAGCCATACGTATACATATATCCCCATATCCCCTCCCTCTTGCGTCTCCCTCCCACCCTCCCTATCCCACCCCTCTAGGCGGTCACAAAGCACCGAGCCGATCTCCCCGTGCCATGCTGCTGCTTCCCACTAGCTATCTGTTTTACGTTTGGTAGTGTATATACGTCCATGCCACTCTCTCACTTCGTCCCAGCTTACCCTTCCCCCTCCCCATGTCCTCAAGTCCATTCTCTACATCTGCGTCTTTATTCCTGTCCTGTATGGCCGCATTTTGTAATGATTTCTCCGACTGCTCTTTGGCAAAAGGGCGTGAAGTCGAAGCAGGAGGTATCGTAGTGATCCAGGTGAGAGAGGAGACAAGGAGGGTGGATTAAGACGTAGAGAAATGGGCTCAACCAAAACAGACACTGCAGGAAGAGCAGACAGGGCTCATTCATAGATTGTCTGTGGGAGAGACAGGAAAAGGGAGGAATCAAGTATGACTCTTGAATTTGGCTTAGGGAGCCTGAGTGGAAGGCAGTGTCTCTTCCTGAGACAAAGCCATTCCAACCAGTGATGGAGACAAAGCCAAAGGAACCGGGTGACTTCATGTTCCCTTCAAGGCCTTTCAAATTCCAGCTGTGTGGAGCGTGTGCGGGATTCGGGAGCGGACAGAGGCAACCTCCTGTTGCCTGTTCTGCCACGAGGGCCCCAGGCCCCACTACGTCACAGTAAGTTCCTTATTTACAGTATGGAATAGACAAGACCTACCTGGATGTTTAGGAATGTACCCTGGATGTGTGACAGTGGTCCATCTGACATAGAGGTGCTCCATAAATATGAGTTCTTTTCACTCCAGTTTAAATGTAGCCCGAGAGTTCAGACTGAACCACGTCAATGCTGAAAAACCACGGCTTCTTCTGAGCATGACATCATCATATATGATGACATCATCATATCGGTGACATCATCACCGATTTTCTTCTTTTTTTACTGCTTTTAGCTCCCTGACTATGTGAGAGTTGGGACCTGGCCTCATTCATCAAGACTAGACAACTTTTAAGATATCTGTCCAATCTCAGTGATTGAACCCCCAGCTGACCGCCCTCTCCCACAGAGCGGTATCATCACAGTGGCCGTGTTTATACAACATGACCCGACCCTCTGGCCCCTCTTGATTGAACCAGATGGTGACACCTGGGCCAAGCTGTGTGGATCAGAGCCCCACCCTTGGGAATTGAGAATTGAAGCAGAGAAAGGAGTCCATCTGTCCTTGTGACTAGATTATAGAATTCTGGGTGGCCAACTTTTCCTGCCATTGGCCTAGGTAAGAGAAAGGCAAATCATATAAAAAGCCAAGGGAAAAGATGTTCTGGAAGAAGTGACCACAGAGAGAAATTACTGTTGGGGTCCTTACTGATTGAAAATTCCTGGTTCATCTTTCCAGAGGCTCAGCTCACACATGCCCTTCCTTAGGTCTGTGAGACAACTCTCAGTCCTTATGATGTGTCCCTCTTTATATTTAAGTCCATTCAAGTTGACTTGCATTACTTGCAACAACAAAGCTTTCATTAATAATGGATGTGAATTCCTGTACATCCGGCTCCTGGCCCACCTCTGCGTGGCCAGGAGACAGTCACTAAATGCTTGCCGAAGGGAAGGGATGTAGATGGTGGTACCCGGGTCACTGCCCCAGGGAACCTGCTCTGTCTCTGATCCTCTCTCCCTAGCGTCATACCTGCTAATACAGTCATGAGAAGAGAAAGAATCTGGATTTTGATGATCTCTCCCCTGCTGTCATCACCAAGATCTCAAACCTCAAATTGTAGTTTATCTCCCTGGAGATTAACTCTAGCTTTCAGTTAATTTAATACGTAAGAGCCAATTATCTTCTAAGCAACTTCTTTTTGTCTCCTTTCTGCCAACAAGGAAAAACAGACAAGTCTTTTCCATCGGGTAACAAAAGCATGAACGCCTACACAGCCTTGCTAATTTCAACAAAGCCACCTCCCTTCCAAGGAGCTCAATATGGTTGCAAGCACAGTCCTAATGCTTCTTAAACTGCTGTAGCAAAGTGCCAGGGAGAAAATGTGACAAGTGTTGATCACCAGCAATAATAAGATAATGGATCAGTGGAAAACAGAAATAAGTATTAAATCTTTTTTAGTTTAATGCAGCCAACACCTTGTGAGCATCGTTTACGTAACTGACATCCCGGGATAAACATTTCTGCATACATTACTTTTCATTTAGTTCATACAACAGCCCTAAGGGGTACTATGACCTCCCTTTGTGTAGATGAGGATACAGGCTTCTGAGGTCAAGAAACCTGCCCAGAGTTCACACAGCCAATAAGAAGATGTGATTCACCAGGATTCACTCCAGCTATGTTTGTTTCCACATCTGTCTGTGTTCTCCACTCTACCTGAGTCGTCTCCCTGAGGAGATGAGTAAATGGAATTACTCCCTTTAAGAAGTCCCCAGTCTAACGGAAGAAACACAGTTTCATAAAAAGGCGGTGTCTCATAAATGAAGGTGCCACCAATGTACTAAGAGAGGAACAGGGAAGAATCCTACATTCTGATGGATGGGACAGGGCTGGCTGCATGGGCAGTTCCGTGTGGGACTGTGGGATGCAAAGACTTCCAGAGCAAATCTTTTAAGGTATCCTGACAAAATAGATATATTCATTATTGCACACTTAGTAAGGCCCAGGGAAGTGGTGACAAACATCATAACTGAGGACCAATTATGCACTGTTTATGCCATCAATGATACTATGGGGGGGTATTATTATTTTTTCAATTTTAGAGATGAAGAAAGTAGTGTTCCCGGTGGGCAGGTAATTTCTTCCATGTCACATAATCTTCATTTGGCTGCCAATTATTTCAAACCCAGGCCTTTGTGACTCTAAATAATGTACCTTCCCTGCTAGGCCACGTCTTCCAAAGAATGGAAAGACAAAAAAGAAGAAAAAACAGAGCTACAAATTATAGATGGCAATAAATTATAAGGCCTTCCTCTACCCTCAAGGAATTTACAGTCGAGTCAGGGAAGTAATACATAAACCTCTTAAAACTGAAACGAGAAATCAAGATAGGAAAACAAGTTAAGAACACTAGAAGTCATGGCCCAGGTTGGCCCAGGAATAACTAGCATACATATTATACTGAGTATTGTCCTAGGGATTTGGAGGAGGGAAACAGGACTTTGAAGCAAGGTCCTCGGAGGAAGTTTTCAGGGAGAGGTGGGACTAAAGCCAGGTCTCAAATGATACGCATGATTTACGTGAAGTGGGGGATGGAGGAAGAGCCTCCACCACGGTTAAAGGCAAAAGCAAGATCAGAAAAGTTGCAAAGGAGCCTTTATCTAACTCTGCACAGTAGTAACTGCTCCACGTTACTGGGCATCCCTCCTGAGCCAGGAATGGTACTAGGCACGTGACAGATGACGCCTACGTACAGAAAATACACTGGCAGTCAGAGAGGGGCATGAGTTGTCCAAGTCAGACAGCCAGCAAGAGGGCTGCATTCAATTTTGCCCGTCTGACTCCAAGGTTCATGCTCTTTCCACTACGATCCACCACCTGTGAAGTCTGGGCTCAGATTCTGGAGGGTTGTGAAGCCCAGGTCAGATTTTTTCTGTGGGTGTTCAAGATGTCTTTGTTCAGGGGCATGATTATGACATGGTCAGAGCTGCATTATGGGCCGGAACTCAGTCTTTTACCCCCATTTTAGGAAAGGACTCAGTGCCAAGTGAAGCATCTCAAAGGCAACCAGGACCTGGACAATCTACAAACTGACTTATCTGGTTCCAAAGCCACTAAAAATGCAACAGGCCACTAAGGAGTCGATGACATGGGATGTGCTCTCATGAAGGCCACCTCATCAAGGAATAATTATTGCAATGGTCCTCTCTCCACGCTCACTCTCCTTAGCCCCTCCATACAACTGGACATCTCACTGCCTCCTCTTTCTTGAAGAAGTCGCTCTTCTTACGCTTCTGTGACCATTTTGGTTCTCCTCCTTCCCTAACCAGTGCATCCTTTCTTTCCAGATCCTTAACAGAGGTTTTCTCTAACATTCTGTCCAGGGTCTTTATTTCGTACTTGACAATCTCACCCTCTCCTAACATGACACCTTTGTCAACATATTTATCTTCAACGCCTCTCCTAGGCCCCGTCCATGCCCACCTTCTCATCTGCCTTCTAAATTGTGGCATCTAAATGTCTTACAATGAACAGAATGTAATATGTACAGAACTGAGATGAGCAATTTCTCCTTTACTCAGACTGGCTCTTCCGTTTCAGTGCCAAGTACCACTGCCACCTCCCCACCACCATCCCCCAGGAAGCCTCACCAGGCCAAGTTTACGTGCAGTCGCTGTACAACCTAACGATTCGTTTATGGCAACAACGGCGACAACACCCAGCACACCGTGCAATTACTCGCAGGTCTGACGTACCACTTGTGATTCTTATTCATAAATGAGTCTTCAGTGTCTAAGACGTGCCCAGTGCAATGCAGATAACATGTGTCAAATAAATGAATGTCACGGGCAGTCTCTCCTTCACCCAGGTAGAAACTCTGGAGAGACTTTCATCTCCCTTTCACCTTACTGTGGCTTCCACACAGGTTCTAAGAATTGTAAATGATATTTCTAAAATGTCCTCACTGTCACCACATTTATTCTGGTCCTTATACCTCCCCCTAGATAATTCCATGGTACCCTGGTTGACCTGACAGTTTTTCAGGTAAACTGGTTTACCTGACGATTTTTCCCTACTCCAGTCCATCTGATAGAGAACTATAAGATGCTCTTCAGACAGTATACATTTATTAATGTCATTCCATTATTCACAAGTCTTCAAAGGTTCCCCTTCCCTCCAAACCAAATGAAACAGAAATTGCTCAATCATTGATTCAATGTTTCATCAACTATTTACTGTACACCTACTTGCTAAGCATTGGGGAGCTAGAGGTGAGCTTTATGGACACATTCCCTGCCCTTGTAAAGACCACAGTCTTTTCAATTAGAAAGAAAACCCATTTTTAATTCCTCACTCCCATTTTCCCCAACGTAAGATCCTGGCTTCAGTCAAATAAAGCCGATTGGAACCCAGGTCCCCAAATACATCCTCCATGTTTGCACACCTGTGCATTTTCCTGCACGTTTCCTTTGTCACGAGCAAGAGCCTCTCTTACCCCACCAGTCCAAAATGTTGAGAGTCTTCCCTCCTGGTTCTCTCTTATGTGATGAATTGAGTTCCTTCCAAAATGCTATTTATCCCTTGATCTCTCTCCCTCAATCTATGAATTCCACTCCCAGACATTCCCAACTGTCCCTTTCCCTTTAGTTCACATTGAAAAGTCTCTTATGAACTAAAGAAATACACATAAATAAACTGAAACAGGCACACACACACATTAAACCAAAGGACTCAACTGATTTACAAGACACATTTTCTAACACAGCTAAAATCTAGTCGCAGACGGAGTCACCCAACAACCTTACAGGTAGGTATGTGTATCCCCTTAGCAGTTACAGAGAAACTCACTCTTCAACAAGTTCTTTTTGCTTTTGTTAATATTTATTGAGCACTTACTATGTGCCAGGCTTGGTGCACATATCTTGCAAGTATCACCTCATTGGTTTCTCACAAAAATCCCTTACCGTAGACACTGTTAGTCTCCCTACTACAAAAACGAGGAAACCAAGGCTTACAGAGGTAAAGGGGCTTGGCCAAGGTCACACAGACAGCTGGAATTTATCTGAACTTAAGCAATGTGATTTTTAACCATTAACAACACCCTGCCTCCTTTAGGTATATAATTGATGAATATAATAAACCTAGCAAAGTGCTTAACATATAGGAATCATTCAATAAATGTGACAGATGCGGGAGAGAGAAAACAGGCTGACAGATACACACACAAGTGCAAGGCACATTCACCTACGCTACTGCACAAAATCCTGGTAACAGAGCTGTCAGGTACTTATTATGAACCTATTTTACAAATAAAGATACTGCGATGCTGGCAGGTACAGGGGCTTTGAAAAGCTTTCCCACCTAGTAACTTGGCAGGTGTAGGATTGGAAGGCACATCTCTGAGTCCAGCTCCAGTGCCCTCTGAGATGGCCCCATTGCCTCTTTTCTCTGCCAAACCTACACGTACCTCATCTTCTTTGTATTCCTGCAATGTCTGGGAAAACAAAAGGGATGGCTCTGTTCCTCGAAGGCCTGGGATAGATGTGAGTTTTGGAGAGGTCATGGGTTGGCTACTCTTTGCTCTGTCTCTGCATGGAAATCACCCACAGGTGTGGAGCTTTTGATACTTCAAAAATCCTCTCTCTGCTGGAATTTTGCAGCCTGCAGGCAGCTCGCTCTGTGGGGGCCCTGGCTCCCTCACTGCCGCCTGGAACACTTGAAGGAGCTGAGATGCTAGGTTCTCAGATCAAGGCAAAGGGTTCAATATGGCTCTGGAGAAAAGAGGACACTGTTTTGCGTTGTGGCTGGAAAACTCTCCTCTGAGGCAGTGGATGAGGGCTGCTGGTTCCCAGAGTTTGAATTTCTTTCTTTCTTTCTTTTTTTTTTTTTTTTTTTTTTGCGGTACGCGGGCCTCTCACTGTTGTGGCCTCCCCCATTGCGGAGCACAGTCTCCGGACGCGCGGGCTCAGCGGCCATGGCTCACGGGCCCAGCCGCTCTGCGGCATGTGGGATTTTCCCGGACCGGGGCACGAACCCGTGTCCCCTGCATTGGCAAGCGGACTCTCAACCACTGCACCACCGGGGAAGTCCTAGAGTTTGAATTTCTTTACATTAAAGTTGCTAAGAGTGGTGACACGATGCTATCGTCCAGTCAGGTGGAGGTTTTTCCATGTAGCATCAACACTAAAGCAAAGCTGTACCAAATAGGGCCAATTTCAAGGAAATGCCCGGTGAAGCACCAGGGCACGGCCTTGACCATGAACCCAGAAGGAGCTCTCTTTTACATTTAAAAATTGCTCAGTTAACATGAATGGCAAAGTGAGGTGGTCTGTGTTCACTGTGTACAATGCAAATCACTCAGGATGGTTTCAGGGAAGCAGCTCTCCTTGGTACCTCCTGCTGACTCCACACACCTGCGAATATCTTTTCCTGCTAGTGGAGAAACAGGAGACCTAGAAGAAAAGAACCCCTCTTTTCCCAGCTCTCTAAGACGCCTTTAAAAATGTTGTTTCAAGATGACAGAAACAGCAGTGTGTTTATATCTGCTGTTCCTTTTCAGGTCGGCGTCACGAGGCTGTTCTTATTGTCAAATCTCCCGCAGCAGGATGTGTGTGCCGAAGATGACTGCACACACTACCCAGAGGATTAAAAAACACATATTACATATCAGAGAAAAGAGGATGTCTCTCCTCTGTGCTCTTGGGAAGATCAGAAATGATGTGTGCTGCACACCCAGGTGTATGTCCCTGCAGAGAGCCCTGCAGCACGCTTACGTGGATACATTTAAAGGAGGCCCCAGGAGGAAGAGGGACAGAGTGAAGAAAGGTCAAGAACTAAACTGACTGACAGATGTTCATCAGTGTCCTAGGGCTGTTGGAACAAAGTACCACAAATAAGCCGCTTTAAACAACAGAAATTTATAGTCTTACACTTCTGGAAGCTAGAAGTCCAAGGTCAAGGTGTCAACAGGGTTGGTTCCCTCCGAGGGCTGTGAGAGAGACTCTGTTCCAGGTCTCTTGGCTAGCTTTTGATGGCAATCTTTGGTGTTTCTTGGCTTATAGATGCATCACTCCAATTTCTGCCATTCATCTTCACACAGGATTCTCGCTCTGTGTCTGTCTCTACGTACTAATTTCCCCTTTTTGTGAGGACAGCAGTCATATTGGATTAGGACCTGCCCTGATGGTATCATGTTAATTAATTACATCTGCAACAACCCTACTGTCAAGTAAGGTCACATTCTGAGGTGTTGGGAGTTAGGACTTCAGCATATGAAAATTGGCTGGGGGCGGGGGGACACAATTCATAATGCAAACGCTTTATCCATGTTAGCTCATTTGATCTTCAAAACAATTTCATGGGGGAAAAAAAGACATTATGCTTCCCTGTCTACCGATGAGGAAGTGGAAGCTCAGCAAAGGTGGACTGATTTGGCCAAACTGCATAGGTAGGAAGAATGGAGCTGACATGTGAACATGAACTGATGACCCAGTCCGTGCTCTTTCTGCTACATAACCTCCGACCCGACCGTAATAAGATATTTGGTTACCTGGTCTGCCTGCTGCCACTGATGACCAGTCCCAAGTGTTGGTCCTTCATAATGAGCCCTGACATCAGGAAAATAGAGCTGTATGTTACAGGCATAGTGATCAAAGGACACGCCCCTCGCTACCAGTCACTTACCCCCGAAGCAGTGCGGATACCAGATCATGGGTTATCAAAGCCAGAAACACCCCCCAGGTGGAGTGAGAGCTAACTGCCAAAGAGAAAAGCAGGTGAGAGACGAGAGTGTATTCTGTGGCTCGCGCTAGAGAGCTTTCTCAAATTCAAGCAAGCTAGAGCAGAAAGGGGCTTCCTCTCGACACTTCATCAAGGCCATTTCATTTCCTTTCTTTCTCACTTGGCATAGGGGCCCAAGCAACACTTTACTGTTTAGACATGGTTTCAATAAAGAGGATTTGATTCTTATTAAGAGTTGCCAACAATTGGAGAGTGTATTTTTTCACCAGGAAGGAAGAATCGCGGCAAGTTCAGTCCATGCAGGGGGCTGTGAGGCTCTTGACTGTTTGATTTGAAAGTCTGGAATTTCGTGAAATTTCTCTTTTGCCTTTTTATAGACTCAGATCTAAAAATGAGTAGCGTATGGTCACTGCCCTTAAGAAGTTCCTAGGATTGGAATCCTGTTTGTTTCCTTTTGCGAGCATTCTCTTGTCTGGTGGCAAACCTCTGCATAAGGAGTTTGATAAACTGATCTCAGCTGGCAGCAGGCTAGACTGAAACCAAAAGGCAGGAGCTTCCCAGAAGGGTGCTTGAGAAAATCAGACTGACTTGGAACCTGTGTCCCCACCGTTCCCATCAGGATCACGTCACTGGCCTTACAGACTTGGCACCTGTGATGGCATCTCCATACACCCTCACCTGTCCACATGTCAACCCCTAGCATTTGCTCTTGGCATCCCCACCCCAGACGCAGGCCTCTTGGCCAGAATTCTCCTGCCCTCCCCTAAGAGTTATCCCCAACCTTGTTCAACTGCAAAAATTAAAACACATTTTCAGAAGGCCTACTAGATGCTAAGCGATATAGTGGAGAGAAAGCAAACGACGTCGACATGCCCTTTATCCTCAGCAAGCTCACAGGCTAGTAGAATAACTAAAGATGTAAACCAATGAAAATATAGTGATTGAATTGATGGGAGTGAGAAAAGAGGAAAAATTTAAGCTACAGTTTTCTGAGATCCTACTATGTACTCATCACTTTTTTTTAATGTTAGTCATGTAATTTATATGCCTTACTTTAACTTATATCAAATCCTCAAAACAACTCTGTAGGAGAGGTACAGGAGAAAACCTCTTAAGTAACCAACGTGCAGGATTTGACCCCTCTCACTATCTCATGCTGGCTTCACTATGAACACTAATGTTAGGTGGGCTACTTGATTTCTGTTTGATTCTGTTAAGTTAGATGTTTACCAAGAGTCTCACACATTTGTTACCATACCTGCTTATGAGTTATACTTGTTATAGTAAGTATATAATTATTAAATATTACATATATCAGTGAAACAGGAATACAAAAAAAGGGAGGTGTTATTTCTATGAAAATGAAGTTCAGTAATTGGAAACAATCAAAATGGCCAAGTGGTGAAAAGAAAGTGTTATAAAAAAAAATTAAGTGAAAAAAGCACACAGACCCAGATGGATTCTACATTCTGGTTACTTTGCAAGTGTTTTAAAATCCTCATGCCACTTTAAAGAAACCAAAACTGGTAATCATAGAAGACATGTTTCATGGGCATGGATTTTATTAGAAGAGCAGACAGCATTCCAATTAGCAAAACTGTATTCCAAGAAAAGTCCTTATACTGACATCAAAAGGTCAATAAATTGATGTACGCTTATTATATAGCTTCAGTTGAAATAAAATGCAAAGGAAAACATGACTCATTTTTTTTTAATGATTTCAGATTTTAAATAATTTTTTGGGATTGCCCGACCAACTGCAGATTCCAATCTTCTCTGCTAAGTTCTATTAGCAGGAAGATTTCTCTGTTGGGTTAATGTACTATTACCCAAGGAACTCTGGGGGAGCCTTCCTGCAAAGTAGGTCAGTTCCTTGCTATATAATTCTGATTATGTCAAAGCATTTATTCATGAGTTTTCTAATTCAACCCACTTCAAATAGAGTCGTATTTATATCACCACAAAAAATTACATCCCAATTACAACTAAAGCCTTTGCATTTAGCTCTTCGGTGAACACCAGGCATGCATGGCGTGTCTGCGCTGAAATAGTAGGGCCCCAACAGAGCATAACAACGGCCCAACCTGGAGAATTTCTCAGAAAGATTGCTGTCTTCCTGTACCTCCAGGGCAAACATGTACAAGTAACAAGGTCATAGGGGCAGGATGAGGAAAGAACTCTAAAGCACACACTCATGGGAAATGTGCTGGGAACAACTTAAGGAAGTTGCTTAGTTCAGTATCCGGTCGAGAGTCAGCATTCTGCAAAAGGGAGGAGGAGGTATTACTGTCATCGTTGTTTTTATTTTGTTTTAGGCTTTGTTTGTTTGTTTTCGATTGTTCATTTTCCTGTCCAGACCAAAGTACATGTCATTCCATGAATTTTTTCTTACAAGAGCTGTTCACCTCCCAAACAGTAAGATACAAGATGTATTAGATGTTTGAGTGTTGCATATTACATACTCCCCTAAAATCACAATACAGGTACTATAAATAAACTTTAGGTACTTGACCACCCTTGACTATTCAGTTATGGACTCAGTCCTCTTTATGTTTCCGACAGCTTTATGCATTTTATGGCATCTTTGTCAAAAACTGAGAATATGGCTTCCTCATTTGTTAGAGGGAAGCAGGTGACTAAGATTAAGAAGGGACATGGGACAATTCTGGGGTGCTGGTTATGTTGTAATGTCTTGATTTGGATATGCGTTTTATAGGTGTTCATTTCATAATCATTCATTAGGCTGTCCATTTATGTCTTATTCATTTTTCTGTATTTTTTCTATCTTCATCATGTTACATAATACAAAACTGAAAAAAAAGAAAGCCAAACATATACAATCACATATGGAAGATACCTAACGAAGTGTGAGGCACCCATTAGGTACAATAAAAGGGAAGCCCCCACAGCCACCGCCTAGAGATTAAAGGCTAGCTGAGAAGGAAACAGGAAACACAACATTTTAAAGGTTTTCTTTAACTAAAAGCAATTAACTCGGGTTACTTTTAATGGAGGAGGAATGAATTTTTTTATTTGGGGAGAAGAGTGTCATCAGATTTCAACCTCATCTAGAAACCCTGCAATTCCAGATTCAGACTCCACGCAGCCTAAGGGCACCTGGGGTTTGGAGCGGGTTACAAGTGAGGCCTCGGCACCCTGTTTAGTGATGTGAGGCTGCTCTTCCAGGCTGTGGTGCTCAGTAAAAGCCTGCCGCTTCTATTTAAAGGAGATTCTAGCACAGCAGCTGAGGTGGATGGTGGATTAAGGCCCAACACAGCAATCCGCTAAACAGCTCAGGGACCGGGGAAACCCCTCAAGGGCTACATCCCAGCCATTTAATGGCTTCTAGAAGCAGAGCTCAGGGAGGGGCAACAACAGGTGAGAAGTCAATTGCACCTTCATTGCTTGCCTGCGCGCTCCTGACGTGACCCTAGGAGAATTTATGTCAGGTGCAATGTGTGTATTTGTCCCTGATTCAAATGGCAGCTCTAGTCTCCATTTCAGATTCATTCTTGCGCCTTTAGTTGCATTTCATGAAAAGTGGCTGTATTCACTGTGAACCAGTTTTCCTCTTGCGTTTTACTACTGAAATCATCCAAATAAGTCACCTTGAATCCTCCATCCTACCTGCTTTAAAAGCCAGGGGGGGAAACAGTGAAATCCTCTTAAAACATGCCCGCAACATTTTTGTGACTTGGGACGATGATTAGCTATAAATTGAAACGTCTTCCTCCAGTGCTGTCCCACTGAACTTGCTGTGATGACAGAAATATTCTACATCTTTGCTCTCCCAATATGGTAGCCATTAGCCACATAGGCCTGTTAAGTACTTGAAACGTGGTTAGTATGACAGAAGAATCGAATTTTTTATTTTATTTAATTTTAATTACTTTAAATGTGAATAGCCATGTACTAGTGTCTACCATATTGGACAGCACCGTTCTAGACTCTGAATATACTAAGCTATCCTATACCTCTGTACCTTGGATCAAGGTTTTCTCTCTTTCCAAAATGTTCATGCCTGCATTCTTTGCAAGAAAACTCCTACTGGTCTGTAAGAATCAGCTCAGCTACTCTTCCTAAAAGCTTTCCTGAACCTGAGACTGAGTTTGGTGTTGCTTCAGCTTTGTCCTCACTCCCACCGTGGAACTCATCATGCATTTTATTTTACGTTGTACCATCTCTTGCCTTTGTCTTTTTCCTTCCATCTTCTCCATTAAACTGTAACGTCCTCCAGAGTAGGGGCTAAATCTCTCCTGCTGGTATCCCAAGGAATCTAGCACAGTAGCTGCTGGCTCCCACACAGTGAGGGGCCTTATGATACAGGGTAAATGGACAGGCAGTTCTGCATTCCAGCCCCTTTTCTGCTACTTAACCAGTTCTGCAGCTTCGGCCAAGTCCACCTGGCTGAGCCTTAATTTTTTCACCCGTCAGTGGAACATTATGATTCCTTCATTGTTCAAGAGGTTATGAAGATTACTGATAATATACATCAAGTCCCTGGGACATGGCAGGTCCTCCGTAATTGATAGCTACTATTACTAGATGTTCTGCAAATGTTTGAGCCTTTACGCCTGTAATTTCCTCAGGTACTTGAGTGCTAATCGGTGGGTTAAACAGTCGATTAGGATTCACTTTTTTAGGACAACCCTAATAAGGCAGTTATGACTATCGTATTTGGTGGTTGAAGTTATACTCCACAGCTAGGAAGGGGCTTAGCTCGAATGCAAACCCAAGTTTGTCTGAATGCGAAGCCCATGCTAGACGTCCTTAATACCACTCTCACATGGATTTGTACTTAATTCCAGGTAGCGATGCACCTATTCAATTAAAACAGATCACGGGGGAAATCGCTTAAACACAGCCAACAGAATTCCCTTGAATGAGTAGGTGGGGAGACTTCAACTGCATTCCTTGTACAGAGTTTCCATTCCCTGCTTACAGTTTTTAGGTAGAGATAAGGAAACATCTAATCCATTCTCTCAGTTAGGTTGTGTAATAGATTGTCATGGGCATTTTCAAGATAAGTGTTCAATGATAGTGCTGTGAAGTGCATTGATCAGCCGCGTCCCAGAAGTCTCATTGATTATCAGGTCTGTGTAAAGCAGAAAGGCTGCTCCTGTCTGATCCTTGGAGGGCTCAAACTTCAGGGTTTGAAGGTAGCTCATAGGAACTTCAAGTCAGGGCCCCGCTTTCCTCATCTATACAAATTAGCCTTGCTTTTGAAGAGACTCATCCGGAGCCTGCATCCTGGGCCCTTTTATTGACACCACTGGGTTCCTTCCCCTAGAGTTGCTTTTTGTTTTCTGAACGTCACCTCCCTTCTCTGCCACTTTTATCGAGTGTCTACTACATAAAGGCACTGGGTTTTATGGGCACTGGGTTAACCTGCTCTGGAAAGATACCTGTCACTGAGACAGAGCTAGACATTGACATCTGAGTAGAGAGCACCAGTTTAAAAGGCCCACATGTGATGTTAGCGAACACCTGTGGTAAGAAGCATCTACCACACTGAGAACCTTACATAGAGTATTAATCTTCACCACAGCCCTATGCATTGGATACTGTTTATCCCCATCTTATAATTGGGGAAACAGACACAGAGAGATTACATAACTTTCCCAAGATCACACAGCCAGTAAGGGTTAGAGCTAAGATTTGAGCCCAGCTTCAGTCTTTGCTCATGACCACCGTGCTGTATTGCCTCCCCATTGTCATACAGATAGTTCCAATATGAGGTCAGATGGGATAAGTGGTAAGATTGGTTCCCAAACTAGTCTACATCACAGGATCACCCAAATAGCTTTTTAGCAAAGACCACTGCAGTAGATCACCCTAGGCTTGCCAAATCTGAATCTCTAAGAGAGGGCCCAGAAAATCATACGCTTTTGAAAACAATGTCTCCAGATGATTTACATGGACAGCCAAGTCTGGGCATCACTACCATGAGAAAAGAAAGCACCAAGTGCTATGACAGTGCAGATGAAGGGGTGAAAGAAAGGTTAATTCTGTTACCGAACTCAGGTTTGGCTACTAACGCTTGAAAGCCAATACTCGAAAGACAGCTGTTGGTTGGAAAAGGAAAGGTTGCTTTATTCAGGAGGCCAGCAACCTGGGGAGAAGGCAGACTCGTGTCCCAGAACCAACTCTGAAGATTCAGCTTGGCCATGAAAGTTTTCTAAAGGGAAAAGGGGAAATAATCTTAGTTAATCATTGATGTAGGGGGTCGGATTCTTCCTCATTTTCCATTGCGTGCAGATTTGCTTGACGCTTTGTGATCTTCCTTTAGATGCTATCCTGTTCACACAGTTTGCTTGCAGGATTACTGAAAGGGAAGCTGGGGAAGAGATCTAGTCATCTGTTAATTACTTATTCTTCATTCCTACTTCTTTAAGAAAAGAATCAACAGGTTAGACAAGGCATTGTTTGATCAGGGACTTGCAAAGGCTGTCCAATTAGTGATGAATAGGGCATGTGCTATGCGGGTTAGGTTAAATATTGCCGAGTGTCTCACATCTGTAATTAAGTTTTTAAAGTTTCAGGGGAACAGAAATGGGCAAACAGGAAAGGGGCAGAAGAGCTGCTTACAATTCTTCTGCAGAATTGTGGGGTAAGGAGAGAGTGGGTGTTAAGAAGAGCTGGCATTTGAACTGGGTATTAAAGAAACGAACAGGGCTCCCCTGGTGGTGCAGTGGTTAAGAATCCGCCTGCCAATGTGGGGGACACAGGTTCGAGCCCTGGTCCCGCAAGATCTCACATGCCGTGGAGCAACTAAGCCTGTATGCCACAACTACTGAGCCCGTGTGCCACAACTACGGAAGCCCATGCGCCTGGAGCCCGTGCTCCACAACAAGAGAAGCCACTGCAATGAGAAGCCTGCGCACTACAACGAAGAGTAGCCCCCGCTCGCCGCAACTAGAGAAAGTCCGCTCGCAGAAACGAAGACCCAACGCAGACAAAAATAACTAAATAAAATAAATTTATATATATATATATATATATATATATTAAAAAAAAAGAAGAGTGGTTAGCTTGGTATCTTCTGTGGGAATAAATCTGGATCATGCCTAGAAGCTGACGGGTTCTCAGGAGAGAGAAACGGGAACAGAGGCACAGAGACACCCTTCTTACTCGCACTTCAGTAGAAGTGTATGTAGGGAGCTTGGTGACAGGATTGTCATTGTTACCCAGGACCAAAATAAGAGTAAAATATCTTATCCTATATGGCATGATTTCAGAGCCTTCCCAAAATTGCTTCCGAAAATCCTTGCCCATCTGTCCACAAACCTTGAAATCTCTCAAAGTTCTGCCTTTTAGTTTAAGCCTTTGCTTGCAGCTGGAAATTAAAAGGTCCTGGATGGCTGACACATTAGAACATTAAATACTAACATTAGCAGCACAGCTGTTTTGACCTTTAGGTCATCTACCACTAGGGACAAAACAGAACTGAGGGTGGGGATGAAAATTGTTATTCTACAAAATAAGGTCTGGGTTGAAACTAGTTGTGAAAATAGTGTGAGAAGGTCTTGCTTGGGGGAGGGGAAGCTGGAGTCCAGGGCTCGGAGGACACGACTGGGATCCCTTGGTCCCCTTTGCTGTGCTCTGTCACCTAAGGCTGGCCTGACCATTTCCAAAGTTTGCAAACCAAATTGTTCTCGGAGTCTACAGAAGAGCAAAGTGAAGATTTATAGCTTGGCAGGAGGATTAACGCATCAACCAGGGTGCGGAGAGTGTGTTAGGAAAGGGTTCTTGCAAGGTCGCCATTTTTTTCTTTTTCTTCCCTTTTTCCCCCCCTCAACTAGGACAAAAAGAAAACAAAAAAAGAAAGACTAATTCGAAAACACCAGAACTGGTTTGTAAAAATCGGCATGCCGCTGTCATCCTCTGGTTGACTGATTAATATCCTAGGGTCAGTGTTCACCATCTGTCCTTACGCTTTTCTTGTTTAAATAGTGCTTTTCCTTAGTGCGCGTAAAAACAAGCCATTGGAAAGTACTACAAACCTAGAGGAAACCAAAACTTCATACTGCCCCTCCCCCCAACACTCTCTCTCTCTCTCACACACACGCACGCACACACACACACACACACACACAAGACAGGAAAAAGACATTTCAATTTAATAGCTAATCATTGTCTCAAGTGCACAAAAATGTTGCAAGTATGTATTTTTTTAAGAGGATTTCACCCTTTCCCTCCTCCCCCGGCTTTTAAAGCAGGTAGGATGGAGGATTCAAGGTGATTTATTTGGATGATTTCAGTAGTAAAACGCAAGAGGAAAATTGATTCATAGTGAATACAGCCACTTTTCATGAAATGCAACTAAAGGCGCAAGAATGAATCTGAAATGGAGACTAGAGCTGCCATTTGAATCAGGGACAAATACACACATTGCACCTGACATAAATTCTCCTAGGGTCACGTCAGGAGCGCGCAGGCAAGCAATGAAGGTGCAATTGACTTCTCACCTGTTGTTGCCCCTCCCTGAGCTCTGCTTCTAGAAGCCATTAAATGGCTGGGATGTAGCCCTTGAGGGGTTTCCCCGGTCCCTGAGCTGTTTAGCGGATTGCTGTGTTGGGCCTTAATCCACCATCCACCTCAGCTGCTGTGCTAGAATCTCCTTTAAATAGAAGCGGCAGGCTTTTACTGAGCACCACAGCCTGGAAGAGCAGCCTCACATCACTAAACAGGGTGCCGAGGCCTCACTTGTAACCCGCTCCAAACCCCAGGTGCCCTTAGGCTGCGTGGAGTCTGAATCTGGAATTGCAGGGTTTCTAGATGAGGTTGAAATCTGATGACACTCTTCTCCCCAAATAAAAAATTCATTCCTCCTCCATTAAAAGTAACCCGAGTTAATTGCTTTTAGTTAAAGAAAACCTTTGAAATGTTTTATAACAATATAACTCTTCTCACTCTCTGTGCCAAGCTAGCTCCAGATAAGCCTTTAGAACTTGGTTGAGAAGGCAATTATTCCAGGAAGTCTTCTGAGACTCAACGCCTCCCCATCTTTAACCGAGTTAGGAGCTTCCTTTGTGATCCCAGAGAATCCCGCACACTCTCTCTTCTGGCCCTCATCATGCTACTCTGTCACTTCATCTTAGGACGGCAACACCGGCTGCTAAAGGAGACTCTGGAGAACAGGAAGTCTGAAGGCCCAAAGGCCAGTTATAAGGCGGCCATGGTGGCAATGGACAGAGGAGGACAGAGTTTGGAGATTCACATGCCTCTGGCTTGGATACCTGGACACAGAGAAAGAACCATCTTGGGGACAGACCATTAAAGAAAGTCTTCAAGAGTTACATGCAAAGAAAACAGAGGAAGAAAGATGAGAGGAAGGAGTCCTAGGGAGGCAAGAAATGAGACTGGAAGAAACCTTTACGTACCACCTCCCACCTAAAGGGCCCTGACGACATAATCTTACTTAAATCTTCACAACAGCCTAGAGAAACAAAAATGACCATCCCCTTCTTCACCATGAGTCGCCTTAAACTCACTAACATAATGCAGCTAGAGGTGGTACTCGGGCACGGGAACTTATGAGGCTGTCTCCCATGTAAGCAATTCCAAATTCACAATTTGACAAGGTTTCTGATTCTTCTCCACAGACGGAGGTAGATTTCCCAGGGGCTCCCAGCCAGGAAGCACCAGGACACAAGCCTGGATTTCAAGGTCTCCCAGTTGAGCCTTCCCCCCACTGAGCCACAAATGCCCCACCAGACTTCCTGAGTCTGAGATTCCAGAAGAAGAAAGCATGGAGGATTTCCACCCTCAGAAGAGTCTAGCGTGGAGTTGGGACTCACAGCCATTAAACAGGTAACTGTTGGCCCTCCTGAGAGCACAACTCAGTGACCCTCATCTTGGCTGCCTGTCAGGATTCACCTGGGGACACCTGGACCAGGTGAATCCAAGTTTTTGGAGGTGGAGCTCAGGCAATGGTCTTTTAAGTGTTCTACCTAAGTGTAAGATGCAACCAAGTCGTCAAAATCACGAGACTAAATCAAGCCTCCTCACTGAGCGATTGATTAGAATATAAAATCTCTCTAACGTTTATCAGTGTTTGTCCACAAACAGCCCCAACTCTCGAGTCCAGGATTACAATAGGAGAAGCAAACTCACGAAAACCGACACAGGGAGTCTAGCTGGCCACCACTGTGACGGGAGTGCTGCCCCAATCCATCAGCGTGAGGTGTGCTTATGTATTCCCACTTCCCTGGCAGACAAGGATTGCAGGGATATGAAAGAGTGCTCTGTAAAACATTATTTATTAGTGGGCCAACAGATTTTCATGTGAATCAGGTCTTAACACATTCCATTTTCCACTGAAACAATGGAATGTTACACGGCGAATAATAAGGCACAGGCCTTGATTAAATACCCAATCCATAATTCAATACAGAGGTTGTACTGACATAATCAGCGAACAGGGGCCTTACGAATACCCAAATAAGCCACCACCTGAAACGCACGAGTCAGCATTCACCTCCACAGAGGCATATTACTTGTAAAGTGTGCAAAACATCTTCCTTCCAGTACCCAACTTCAAGAACTTTATAATTAGCAAAGATCCGTTAGTGATGTAAAGACATTCTGGACTCCGAGTGAAGGCCTGCCAGGAGTCTTAGGGTGTTTTTTGCTGGGAAATTAACTACTCTGTTTCAGTTACATAAGGAATAATATATGTTCTTTAATTGAGTAACAGACTGTCTATTGAAGTAACAGACTGTCTATTCTATCGTCTTGAAAATTCCTTGGAGCTTAGCTCGAGGCTGCTTGATTTCCGTTTTGTACTGGAGTACCAAATTTTGATGGCTATTGCCACCCCGCCAAAAAGGTGCGATCTAAAAGGATCCCAGATATACATTTTCCACTTCTGAAGTTAGAGTAGTATAAACACGTCATACTGCACATTGAATTTAAAAATGTGCACCCACTTTAAATGAAGCACATGCCTTCTGTGATTCTCCAGAGCAGCTCTGTTTTGACTAGACACTGTAAATCAAAACTGTTTGTATTTTTCCTTTGACCACTAGGAAGTTCAGGCCAAACAACAGGATCTTACTGCATGATTTTTATCCATCATCTCTTTCCTTGGTTCATATTAGTTATGTAACTAATATGCCCTATAATGTACATATCTCTGTAAACCCCCTCGTTTCCTCTTTGTAACAAGGTAGGGTGTAAAAAACCCACAGCATCTTACTATCACCACATTTTACGTAGCAAGTTGCATGCGATTCTGGAAAGTGCATGTACCAAAGACATCAATGTGCTCGTTGGCTTGTGGAACAGGACACTAAAAACTGGGAACTTTCTAGGAAATCTGGGCACGTGGCCACTGCTCACACAGCACACCTCCCTTGGGGCTGACAGTGCCCCCCGGGGGTTGCTATCTTGTCCTTTGAGATCGCCAGGCCAAGGCTGGAGAGTACCCCAGACACACCCACAAGGAACATTCCAGTAGAGGATAAAACCGTTAATTTAATTTCTGAACAAAGTTTGGGGGCTGGGGGTTGAAGTCCAAAACCAATTGCGGAAAGGAAAAAGTTTCCCTCCGTTAACCCAGGTGCATCAGTGGTCAACTTAAGAAAAAAAAAAACTGACCAAAGTTATCAAAATGATTACGTTTATCTCTAAAGAAAGAGGAGGGTCTCTGATCTTTGAATCGGAGGGCACCTTGCCTCCTTAGGTTGAGTAAGCTTTCCTACACCTTGTGTGAACACGTCATCTTGGTCCGTGCAACCAATACAGAAGTGGTAAAGAGCATTGGCAGGGAGAGCGATGGAGATAAACCTAAGAGCAAACCCTGAGAGAGGAATCCGGAGAGGGAGCGTGGGCTGTGGAGTCATGCCAGCTCAGGTTCAGATCGCAGCTCCTCGACCTACCTGACTTCATACCTGTGATGATGGAGACCCGGTGCCTGCCTGCTGGGCCCTACTCTGCCCCTTCAGCTGCACAAGCCCTGACCAGGGATGCCCCAGACACGAAAGGGCTTTGGAAGCAATAAAGTGGTCAATGAATTGCAAGGACTGTTATTAATAAAATTGTGTAAGGGAAGACTCTTTTCACGGTCACCTCCTGAGATTGGAGGTGACTAACAGGCATGTGGAAGGGGCAGGGCAAAGCAATTTCCCAAGGACACTCTACTCAATTCAACGCAGCCAGTATTTACTGAGCACCTTCTACATTCCGGGCACTCAGGATAGAGCTGGGGACACAGTGATACACAACACAGATATCTAATGATGACAATCATATGAACAGTTCTAAGTGGACATGCAAAATCCCATGACAAGGAATGTCCAGGGTGCCGTGGGGACACAGCGGAGGCACATCTAACCCAGGCTTGGGAGATCAGGGAAGACTTGGCAAATATATGACCTATATTTATATTCGTATCCCCATTGTATGGCAGGCAAAACTAAGGCTAAAAAAGAGGTTACGTAAATTACTAAAAATTACTTACCCAATAAGTGGTTGAGCTGGGATCCTACCCAAAATCCATCTGGCTCTTTAGCAAAAGGAGAAAAAAAGAAAGGCCACTCCCCGCCGCCCTGTGCTGTGCATGAGTAGGGTGTTGAGACCCCTCAGGCAGACCGTCTCATTGATAATCCACCTGACAATTAGTTTAGATTTCCCATCCAATTAAGCACATAGACCATCTACGCTCTGAAATGGAAATTTTCATCATCACTATATGAAAATGATTCAATGTGTGTGATCCATAAGAGAAGGAAGGAAGGAAGGAAGAAAAATTATAAGCGGGGCTTTGGGGAGAAAAAAGGGTTTTGAACTAATGAAAAAAAAAGAAAAAAGCAAGACCAGAATTTGGCTCCTAGCTAATTGGAGACTGTTTCATAATGACCCAGAGAAAAGGCGCTGAGAGCCATCGTTTGGATATTCT
This sequence comes from Monodon monoceros, assembly GCF_005190385.1. Classification (NCBI taxonomy): domain Eukaryota; kingdom Metazoa; phylum Chordata; class Mammalia; order Artiodactyla; family Monodontidae; genus Monodon; species Monodon monoceros. Next base: position 133,087,231 of record NW_021703774.1, on the reverse strand, counting down.
CACACCTCATTTGTCTGATGTCATCATCAATGCAGAGGGCGTGTGTGTGTGTGAGTGTGCGTGTGTGTGTGTGTGTGTCTGTGTGTGTGTAATCTATTCAAAGCCCCAGTGCTTTTATATCACATCTACCTTGCTTCTCCTTGCTACTTTCTGGTCTTTGGCTTGACTTCAATTTTTTTTCTCTCATTATCCCAAATTGTTCCATTTACCAGTGACTCGAGAAAGACTCCTGGGGCACAGTCCTAGACTCTCCTCCTTGCCTCACTCACCGCGTTAACCCATGACCGCTATTTCAATAAGAATAATTAGAGCCAGCCTTTGCTGGGTCTTTACTATGTACCAGGTCCTTTGCTAAAATAAATTCATCTTAAAAAGTTTCTCACTTAATCTTCATGATGATGCCCCAGGGTTATTTATTTTCCCTCAGTTTAGAAATCAGCCAGTGGAGACTCTTACTTCATTTGCCCAAGGTCTCAGAGCTCAGAGGAGTGGGGAGGGCTGGGGGACAGAAATTCAAGGCCAATTCTGTTGGACTTCACTTGACTACTCCACTCCACAGCTTTAATCAGGGCCCTCGTTACCACTTGTCTGGATGATCCAAATCACCCCCGTATCATTAGTCTCCTTCCCTCCTCTCCAGTCCCTTGCAATCTACTTTTTCTACCATAAGAACATTGAAGCTGATGTCCCAGCAGCAGCATCCTCCAAGTGATCTGACCACAAGATACAATAGTTGACATTTGGAAAATCATATAAAGGTAGTCTTGTATCGACCTTTATCAGAGAAAAACAAGAGCATGCTTTCCTTTCAATCAAAGTGCTGAAACCTTGATCTCGCAGATCCTTCTTTCCTCTGGGGAACACAGCAAGCTAGTTAGCTACTCAAATTATTCTGAGCTTCCAAGGCCAAGTCCTGTTAGCCCTTCCTAATCCAAAAATAATTAGTGGATAACAGACCCTGGCTTACTGAGACAGAGTTATTTGTAAGCAATCTCTTGTCTGGAGCAAACGGCTTTGCAGGAACCACTAACCCTAATAGATTCTCCCGAGCACTTGCCACCCTGCTTTTCTGAGACCCCTGTCATCTCTGACAGTGAAAGTGCAGGCAGGTCACAATATCGAGCCTGGAGCTATAAAGGTGCCACCACACTGTCACTGACGAGGAGAATTAGGCCCATCCATCCACCAATTGGAGAAGAGACCGGATGGATGGGCACAGGCATTCCAAGGAGAGTAATTAAGAAGACAAGGAGGCTTTGTCCAAAACCGGGGTAGTTGGCCAGTTCTCAGAAGGATTTCAACATTTGTTGGCAGAGAATAGCAGAGGGAAAAAATAAAATAAACAAAACCACCATAATGGCCCATTATGGCCTGAGTGATCCTGCAGGATACCCGGGAGTGTATAGCAGCTCATGCTAGGACTGAACAGAGTTTGGTGTTAGGGGGAGGGCTAAGAACCTGACGCATAATGTTCAAATCAATGTTCGTCCCTGCTCAAAAGCTAGAAACAGGAACAGACCCCAAAAGAGAAGTCCACTTGAGAGAAATGGTTCTCAAACTTGAGTGAGCATCGCATCACCTGAGGGGCTTGTTAAGAAACAGATCACCGACCCTGTCCCCAAAGTTCCTGAGTCAGTAGGTGCCTGAGATGTGAGTTCCTGCCAAGTATCCTGATGAGGCTGATCTGCTGGTTGGGGGACCACACTCAGAACCACTGCTTCTGAGAAGAGAGGGACAGACAATGAGGGAAGAAGCCAGCTTCCCCTATAATCAACATACGCAAAGTGCTTCCCATTCCATTAGGACGCACTCACACAATTTTCTTAAGCACGAAAGCAGACATTCTAAACCACATTCTGTAGGTGAGGAAGCTGAGACACAGAGAGGTGAAGGGACCTGCGCAAGGTCACACAGCTAAGAAAGGACCAGAGCCAGGATCAGAATCAGGGCGTTCAAGACCTTAAAACTGCTGTACTTGTTCTCAAGAGAAAGTTCCAGCTCCTGGTGAATCTCAGGAAGACCCATTAGCTACTGAGACTACTCTGTCTTCTGTAAAATGCCTGTTCAAAACTTTCCCCCAATAGGGAACAATTCAACCCACCTCTACGAGTCTTTATCGCCCAGATCCAACAGACCTAAGATGAAATGCAGAGAGGAAGGCAGACCCACCACTCAGAGACCATCGCAGAAGGGGGACGCAGAAGCAGAACCACATACAATTCAAAGCTGGACTCTGTTAGGGGTCTAGAGGGGCGGTGTGCTATAGTGCCATCCAAGGCGCTCCACGACTCAACTGGCTAAGTGCAGAACTGGGGATCCTTCAGAATTACGAGTTGTTTTGGTACAAAGGACTGTGCATCTGATCTAAAGATGAGACTTCAGATCTGGAGATAATTACTTATTTGCCAGAGTTAAGTCCCTTAACTCCCTGAGTTTCAGTTTCTTCACCTGAAAAAATGGAGCTGTTCACATCAGCCATACTACTTCACAGGACGCAGAAGAGCAGGAAGTGAAATAACGCCACTGTGTATATATTCGGTGAGTTGTCAGCTGCCATAACAATGCAAAGCAATAGGGATCACGAGTGATGGGAAATGCATGCTAATGAGAAAGGAACTTGAAAATAGAAGCTCTTCACGGAGGACCTGACTTCGGCTCCTCAACTTTGGGATTTTGCATTTTATCAAAAGCCTTTAAGCTTCCCAGCCTTGGTTTCCTTAACTGAGATATGGAGATGCCCACACCTGCAAGACCTCACAGGATGGTGCGATGTTCTATCTTTTTGTACTCATGGCACACTTTCAGATCTGAGAATTTGTAGGGGAGTTTGAATGCATTTAAAGACTCAAAACAACAAACTAGCAATATCTATGGCCCAATCGCTGTGTGTACTGGGGTCTGGCTATCCATTAGCCCTTCCTTTCCCACTGACTCACTTCTTGAGGGTCGCCCTGTGTCCTCCTATGTGCTCCCGATGCTACGTGCTCCTACTTGCTTCCTCCTCGATGGCTCTGTAAGAGTGATGGGAGATTTTTCCATCTTGATCAAAATGTCAAAGTACGCCTATGCGAGCCTTCGCGTGTACCACCAGTCCTGGACCACTGGTGCAGAGTCGGGGCAGGAAACCTGGTTCCCATGGGGTAGTGACCCTGCTTAGGTCACTGAGCCCCAGTTGCCTGATCTGTACTAAGTGGCTCACCCCTGCTGATCTCCTAGGGTTGCTGTGAGAATCAAAAGATAGGACGGACGTGAAATCGAACAGACGACCGTACTGTAATAACAGGGCTGCCCTGCAAGAGCTGAAACCGTAAGAACTGCTGTTAGCGTCAGATAAGCAGCATAGCACGGCAGCTGAATGCAGTGGTGAAAATATGGGCTCTGGACCTACACAGGTGGCTTCAAATCCCAGCTCTTCCACTTACTATAGGTGTGCCTTTGGGTAAGTGATTTAACTTCTCGGGGCCTCAGGTCACTCACCTGTGAAAGAGGACTGAATGACTTAAAACAGGCAAAGCCCTCAGTAAGGGTGAGCTGCTGCTGCCAGCATCATCCTCCCTCTGCTTTGGCCACTTGTCTTTCTTATTACAGCACTGCCATCCCCACGCTCCACGTTCTCCACCTGCACGTGGCAGTGCCCTCCTGGGTGCCTTCGTACCGCTTCTGCACCAAGGAGCACAGCAGCACTGATGACGTGTAGCAGGGCTGGGCGCAGGGTGCAGTGGGTAGTTTCGCCCTCCCTTGTTAAAAAACCTTACAATTCCGGGCTTCCCTGGTGGCGCAGTGGTTGAGAGTCCACCTGCCGATGCGGGGGACATGGGTTCGTGCCCCGGTCCGTGAGGATCCCACACACCGCGGATCGGCTGGGCCCGTGAGGCACGGCCGCTGAGCCTGCGCGTCCGGAGCCTGTGCTCCGCAACGGGAGAGGCCACAGCAGTGAGAGGCCCGCGTACCGCAAAACAAAACAAAGAAACCTTACAATTCCACTATCATGCCTATTTCTTAAAAGCCATTAAGTTGTGTTTTTCTTGCATCCTGTATTTTTTAAATTGTGGTAAAATACACATAACATAAAATTTACCTTCTTAACCGTTGTTCAGTAGTGTTAAATATATTCACATTGTCGTCCAACCAATCTCCAGAACTCTTCTCATCTTTCAAAACTGAAACCCTGTACCCATTAAACAGCAACTCTCCGTTCCTCCTCCCTACTCCAGTCCCTGGCAACTACCAATCTACTTTCCGACTCCACGAATTCGACTACTCCAGGTAGCCCATATAAGTGGAATCATCCACTATTTGTCCTTTCGGGACTAGATTATTTCACTTAGAATAATGTCTTTAACGTTCATCCATATCATGGTATCATGCGTATTTTTCAAAGCACCAACCAACTTTTTTTTTTTTTTTTTTTTGCGGTACACGGGCCTCTCACTGTTGTGGTCTCTCCCGTTGCGGAGCACAGGCTCCGGACGCGCAGCCCCAGCGGCCACGGCCCGTGGGCCCAGCCGCTCCGCGGCATGTGGGATCCTCCCGGACCGGAGCACGAACCCGCGTGGACTCTCAACCACTGCGCCACCAGGGAAGCCCCCTTACTTTTTTTTTTTCCCAACGTTTTATATGTGAACTTTGGAAAGACTTCTGAATTCCCTCTATTAATTAATTATTTAACCAATTTTCACAAATAAATTCATTTAAATGAGAAACACCACAGTATGGAGTAAAAGCATGGTAACTTGAGCCAAACCGTGGCTGAAATCCTGGACCCAGCAGTTATTAGCCATGTGGCCTTGGTCAAGTAACTTTAACCTCTCTGTGCCTCCGTTTTCTCATCTGCAAAATGTGTACATAGTGATATCTTAGTTCGTGGGGTTGTTGTGAGGATTAAATGGGTTATTTCACGCAAAGTGCCTAGAATCCATCCCCTGGCACATTCAAAAAGTGCTGGATATTTTATTATTCGATGCTTTTCCTGACGCCTCCCCTCCAAGACAGTGATAAAAGGAGGGGCTTTGATGGCTGATACAAGAGCAAAGGGCTGGCCTGCTCTGTGAGGGCCCGAGATGGCTCTTCCTCTAACATGCTGTGCCACTTTGGGAAAATCCCTTCCCCCCTTGGGTCTTCGTTCCGAAAAAATACATCCATTAACATTTCAGGTGTCCGCAATCCTTTCCTCTCGCTGAGCCAGCTTCCTTAGCACAGCTCAAGTCTCAGTGCCAACTTCAAATTCTCGTACCATCTGAAACCCACTGGCCTGTGTGACAGTGGCAGTTGTGAGCCACGCAGAGAACCCAATTCCATGGGTGATGTGGTAGCACATCTCCAGCCGGTCCTCAGGGAACACAGCCATACCCACGGCCGGCCCCATCATTACCATTTACGACGCAACCCATACTGCACCCCTGAGGCTTTGCTTACAGACAGGTGGCAGGACAAGAGGCTTATTATCATCCACACCCCTATGGTACTTATGGTCATTTGTAACAGTGGAAGGGTAATAACCTTTGGATCCTAGGTCTTGGGATAATGAATAGAAAATGACTGAATAGAAAATACCCTGCCAAGTTCTACCTTCAAAGGGATGGGTAGATATAATATACTCTTGCCTGATTTGGGTTTCCCTGTCTCTCTGAATCACCCTGGTGCCACGTCAACATGGCACGCTCATTCCTTCTTCCGCTATCATTTATTCATCAAACATTGCTGAGTCTAGTAGAAGCCAGGCAATAATCTACTGAGTCAAAAGAGCGACATAACTTTCAACGTGATCTTCTATCCTCTTTCTCTTGCTCTCACCCTTTAGAACACTCCTCAACACAGGGTGTCCCCTGATACTGACAGGTTATCTGTTTAATACTAAAGGGAACTTTTTCTGCCCTCATTCATTAACGGTAGCAAAGAGACCTAACATTCATCAAGCACTTCCTGTGTACAGGCTGAGCATTTAAATGTGTTCTTCTTTATTTCTCTCAAGAACACGTTGGCCTTATACCATGATATTCCCATTTTACAGAGAGGAAACTAAGGTGGAAAGCAGTTAAATAACTTGGGCAAAGTCTCACTGTGGCAAGGCCCAAGACTGAACCCAGTTCTCTCCAAAACAGCGTCTGGCTTCTCACCGGAGCCCGAACTGTCGCCAGCCACTAGCGAGGTGGAATGAAGTAAGTTTTGTTTTTTTTTTTAATTTAGATTTATTTATGGCTCTGTTGGGTCTTCGTTTCTGTGCGAGGGCTTTCTCTAGGTGCGGCGAGCGGGGGCCACTCTTCATCGCGGTGCGCGGGCCTCTCACTGTCGTGGCCTCTCTTGTTGCGGAGCACAGGCTCCGGAGGCGCAGGCTCAGTAGTTGTGGCTCACGGGCCCAGTTGCTCCGCAGCATGTGGGATCTTCCCGGACCAGGGCTCGAACCCGTGTCCCCTGCATCGGCAGGCAGATTCTCAACCACCGTGCCACCAGGGAAGCCCCCTGAAGTAAGTTTTAAGTCAGACTACATCTCCCATGTGTGACCTTGGGCAACCAGCCTCAGCCTCAGCCTCTGTGTCCTCAGCCATGAAGTGAGAATATAGGGTTATGAGGAGGATTTAAAGAGAGGTAGTCGTAGAATCCCTAGGAGTAGCACATACAGTCAGTATATTTTTTTTAATTAAAAAAAAATTTTTTTTATTTATTTATTTTTGGCTGCATTGGGTCTTCGTTGCTACAGCACCCGGGCTTTCTCTAGTGGCGGCAAGCGGGGGCTACTCTTCCTTGCGGTGCACGAGCCCCTCACTGCAGTGCCTTCTCTTTGTTGTGGAGCATGGGCTAAAGGCGCGCGGGCTTCGGTAGTTGTGGCACATGGGCTCAGCAGTTGTGGCTCACGGGCTCTAGAGCACAGGCTCAGTAGTTGTGGCGCACAGGCTTAGTTGCTCTGCAGCATGTGGGATCTTCCCGGACCAGGGCTCGAACCCAGGTCCCCTGCCTCGGCAGGCGGATTCTTAACCACTGCGCCACCAGGGAAGCGCACACTATTACAAGTAGGAGTCCGAGTACACAACTTTGTAGGTGGGCAGCGTGGCTTCACATTTCCCTTAGAAAGATCATTATGCCCAGTCAAGTAAGCCTGGCAAAAAAGAGTACTAATTGTATGAATTCGTAGATATAAAATTCTAGAAAATGAAAGCAAATCTACAGTGACAGAAAGCAGAGCAGTTGTTACCTGAGGACGGGGGTAGAAGTAAAGGGCAGAAGGGAAGATGACAAAGGGACAGGAAAACGTTTGGAAGTGATGGATGTTTAGTTACCTTGATCTCGGTCATGGCTTCACAGGTGTATACGTATGTCAAAACGGATCAAATTGTACACTTGAAATATGTCAATATGTTGCGTATCAGTTACACGTCTGTAAAGCTGTTTTTAAAAAGGCATTTCTGGCGCATGACTGTGCATTCTCTATTTAGGGAGGGGCCAGTTTTATCTACGCTAGCTCAGTGTGGCTGTCCTCACCATGGTATCACAGCCGGAGCTGGAGCTGAGGTTGCCAGGCTCAGGTCTCAGCAACCTCTCTTCTCTTTCTTCATTTGTCATGTGGCAGAAGGAGATGACCAGGCAACATCAGTGGAAGGTGCGTGGAGGCTTGGCTAGTCAGGGAGCTCAGCAAACATTATTGCACCATTTGATGAAGTCTTAGACAACATAAAGAGGAGAGGCTTTGGTTAATGAAAGGGCTTTAATAATTCTCAGTCTTAGCCCAAAGCTGGTCTAGACAATTGTGCTTAATGAAGGTAATTTTTGAGCCCTGAGCCATTGGGCATCTTACAATGGGGTCAACCAAACCGGCGAGACTCCAAAATACTACAGTTGCCACAACGAAGACAAACATTCAGATAAATCAGAAAATGAAAATATTCCTGACTTGTAGGCACATCATATTAAGTGAAGAATCAATAATGTCTGATACAGTCCCTTTTGCTTGTGTAAAACTTAGCGTTTATATAGTCTGGAAATTCACTTTTATTTGGCATTTGAAAGTAGGGAGCAACCATACATGCTGATAACTGATATTAGTAATAAGAGAAGCTAACATTCATCAAGTATTTACCATATGCCAGGCACTCCCTAAACACTTCATGGGTACTTGCTCATTGGATCCACTCAACACACCTATTACTACTAACATTATCCCCATTCTAGAGATGATGATATGGAAGCACAAAAGTTCACTAACTTAATTAAAGCCGTCCAGCAAGAAGCAGCGTTGTAACTATTAATGATAACAGCTGCCATTTCTTTAGTACTTACTATGGGTTAGAACTTTTCCAAGCACTTTGTACATTTTCTTTTTTACAACTGATGTTAAAACCACAACATGAACTAGTTACAATTATCTTCAACTTACAAATAGGGACACTGGAGTACACATATTAAGTGATTCATTCAAGATCCCACACTGCTAATTAGTAGTAGAGCCCGATTTCAGAACCAGATTCAGCTCATTCCATATCCAGAGACTCATTAGAGAGCATAGTTTCATATCCCCTTTGAATAACTTCCTCTTCTCAAGATCGCAAGTTCCATCACTCAGCTGTGAGAGGCAGACACACAGACACCAAAGGGCTGAAGGGACAAACACCTGTTTAGCTTCACTTGTATGTTTTAGAGTCAGTTATTTTTAAAACGCAGGGAATATAATCGTAAGGGAAATGCTCTGGAAAGCAATATGGTGGATTAAACTATGGGAAGGTGATGATTTAGCAAACTGCAGAGGTGTTAGTAAAAATGAAAGAGAAGATCTCTTTGCATATCCTCTCCCCAAAGAATATCACCTAAGAAACATTCTTTGCATATAAAATAATGAAGCTAGAGTGCACACAATAAACATCAACTACAGTCAATGAAAACCTGCTTTCCTCAAAAACTCTGTCTGCCAAACTGACACCAGTAAGGTAGAAGGATATGAAAATACGAGCTGGAAGAAATGAGAAGGGATATTAGTAACTTCCAGCAGCCTTAGGTTCATTAACATAGCCTTCCCTTCTTTGTGACTATTCTACTAAATACTGAACATTTACTAACACCTACCACATTACAGAGTAAGAGATGGGGGGCTGAAGGCATGATGGTGCCCTCAAGAAATCCACAGTCCAGCCGGGAAGGCAGACATGGTCCTAAAGCAAGATAATTAAAGAGAGTATTATGAAACCCCTCATAACCTCCCTACTCTACTCAGAATAAAATCCACACTCCTGAGCATGGCCCCAAAGCCCTCAGTTTAGAGACTCACTTCCCACAGCTCTCCCTACACACCAGGAGCATAAGCCTCCTCTCAGCCCCCAAGGGCCCCAAACTCTTTCTCCTTTGCATTCTCTGTTCCCTTTCCTGGAAATGTCCCCTCCATCCACATCCTGACCCAACACACCACACCACACACACACACACACACACACACACACACACACACACACACACACCCGTTAAGCATCAGCTTTTCCTGGGAGGATGAAGAATTTCCAGAGGAACTGGCATGCCAGCTGGAATCTGAAGGAGGAGACAAGGTATTTCAAAGGAGAGAGAGAGGAAAGGCAAAGCAGAGATCCGGTAGGTAGAGGTGCTGCCCCGTGAAAAAGCAGGCAGCCTGGGTGAACGGAGGGACGCATGGGGTGCTGAAATGTGTGGGGAGCAAATGAGAGAAGAGTGTCAGTTGAGTCCAGCTCCCAAGGGTCTGCCTGTCAAGGCCAGTACCCTGCACTGGGCTGTGTGCACCACGGAGGCCCCCAGAAGGGGACGAAGGAGGACAGTGGTGTTGCGAAATTTGTTTTGAAAGAAAAAGCCTGTGGCAGCTGTGTGGAGAAGAGACTGGACTTGACCAGATGAGGAAACTGAGGCTGGGGGAAAGGAAAAACACTTTCTAAGGTTACAACTAGTGAGGAGTGGTGCCTGGACTCAAAACTGCCATGGTACCTAAGTCCCAACTACCCGCCGTGGGGACCCTCTAGGTCGTTTCCTTGTTATCTTGCTAAGAAGTTGTTAAGAGGTCCCCGCTGGGGCTTCCCTGGTGGCTCAGTGGTTGAGAGTCCGCCTGCCGATGCAGGGGACACGGGTTCGTGCCCCGGTCCGGGAGGATTCCACATGCCGCGGAGTGGCTGGGCTCGTGAGCCATGGCCGCTGAGCCTGCGCGTCCGGAGCCTGTGCTCCGCGACGGGAGAGGCCGCAACAGTGAGAGGCCCGCGTACCGCAAAAAAAAAAAAAAGAGGTCCCCTGTGAAATAGAATCAAAAGAAGAGGGCTCCAAAAGAATGTTTACAGATGTATAACTAAATCGCTTTGCTGTACGGCAGAAATTAACACAACATTGTAAATCAACTATACTTTGATAAAATAAATGTTAAAAAAAAAAAAGAACAAGGTTTCTGCAGCTTTGAGTAACTTCTTTTGCAAAGTAAAAGTTCTAACTACCTATCTTTTAAAAAGGGGGATGAACTAGTAGCTATCTTTTAAGATATCCACATATAGGGCACTTCAGCCAGGAAGAGGGCATCAGAAAGCGCCTTGTGCAGCTCACATGGGCCACACAGCGGCTGCTCCAGAGACGCATGCTCAACACCAGCGTGCTTTGTCACCTTCACTTAACGACTCGGAGGGAAGCAACGGCTGGCTTGCCTCCTGATGGCTTAGTGGCCACCATTATGGGGAATCGTGTCACACCGGGGGGACATGTGTCCACAGCCGTAACAGCTGTGAGTAAGCAAGGGGACCGTGGGCTCTGCTTGGATCATTTCTTCCACATCTTCCTGGTGCAAGAACAACTCTGACGATAGTGAAACCATGGGATGTTGACAGGGCAACCGCGCACGTCTGGGGAATAAAATCTCGGCCACCAAAGACCGGACCGTGTGGAAAGAAGAGATGACAGGATCTGGAATGAGAAGTCCTCAGCCCCACGGCAGCTCCATGTGACTGTGACCGTGGGTCACGTGTTCTCCCATGTCTGAGCCCATGCTTCCTTGCCCATTTAATGAGGAGAATGACCGGTCTACTGCAGGGTGGATCCAGCCTAATGCCAAGTCGTGCTAACACTCAGCAGCCTATCGTGGGGCCCCAATTAGGCCAAGACGCAATATATAGAGTCTTAGGAGCCTTCTCAGGGGCAGTCCCGAGTCTGTGGAGGGGGTGGGGTCTGGCCAGGTTGAGCGTCAGGGCTCAGTTGAGTGGAAAAGGTACAGGATATTCAGGGAAAAGCCACTAATTAAAGAGCCCCCAAGAGAGGCAAAAGAGAGCTGAGGCCCACCCAGTGTGATGTGCCCTCTAGCAGATTAGTTAACTGGGTATTTATTTATCTGTTTGAACAGACATGTATTATGTACTCAGGGTCTGCCACGTACTGAAGTCAACTCCGATTTCACCGAGGAATCCAGACTAAAGCCTTCTCTCAAAAAGTTCACAGCAGGTATTAGCCCCAGGCAAGCACCAGGTGGTGGGAGTGGAGAGAGGAAAGGGGATCTGCCTTCAAAACTTGGGGAGGAGGACTTCCCTGGTGGCGCAGCGGTTGAGAGCCAGCCTGCCGATGCAGGGGACACGGGTCCGTGCCCCGGTCCGGGAGGATCCCACATGCCGCGGAGCGGCTGGGCCCGTGAGCCATGGCCGCTGAGCCTGCGCGTCCGGAGCCTGTGCTCCGCAACGGGAGAGGCCACGACAGTGAGGCGCCTGCGTACCGCAAAAAAAAAAAAAAAAAAAAAAAAACACCTGGGGAGGAGAACTCAAGGATGGTTTCCTAGAGGAGGTGAAGTCTCTGCTGAGTTTAATAATCTGAGTGGGAGGTGAGCAGGGCTGGAGAGGCGGAGGGAAGGAAGCCAGAGCGCAGGCATGGTAGTGGGGCGCCCTGAGCTCGGGAGGGGTGACACAAGCAGGGCAGGGCGGCAGTGAGGCAGGAGTAACCTGCAGCATCTTTCTGTACAGCGAACGTGGGAATCTTCCCGTAGGACATGAGCAGCCAATGAAAGGGTTTAAAGCAGGGGAATAATATGATTGCTTCAGTTCACCAAGGAGGTGAATAACAAACGGGGGCCAGAATGAGCAGCTCTGGTGTTGTGCCCTGCTCTCCTAACAGCCCCCATATTAATCACCTAACTGACCTCCAAATCAAAGGTTCAAAACTGGGGAAACATGGAACACGAATTAAATCAGCAGTTCCAAAACTGCTGGGTATAATAGACCATCACTTTATTTCCTGAGCCAAAACCTTGGGTTCTGGCCCTGCCTCTGCCATCCACCGACAAGCTGTGTGGCCACGGGGAGGTCCCCCAAACTCCTGGAACCATGAGCACACCTGCAGCCCATGGGCTTGGGACCAAGAGATCTTGGTCTCTAAGCAATCAGCCCTGTCAGTGCTGTAGTTCTAACAGGACTGTGTGAATCAAACCAGTATTTCATTTAATCAAGCCCCTATTTCAAATGAGATCATCAGAATAACTTTAGGCAAGGAACACTTTCTAAATAGTGCCTCCTAGCAGATCTAAAATTACTGGTGACTATGCCCCTTTCTCACCTTGGCTATCTTTAGCCCCTGCATAGCTGTGGTTCAGCTACACTCTAGCCTGAGGTCAATCTGTTTACATCAAATAGTGTGTTTAAGTTGATAGAAAGGATTCATCCAGCATATATTTACTGAACACATACTATGCACCAGGCACTGTTCTAGGCACAGTGGGTAAACATCGACATGGTCTCCGCCCTCATGGAACATGCAATTTACTCTGTGACAGGGAGGGGAGGCAGTAAGCAATGATTAATCTGACAAAGAAATAAAAATCTAGTCTTGGTGCTCTATGTCATGTACTGGTGACCAGCACATGATCTGGAGGCAGAGCGACTCTAGGTTCAAACCCGAGTCTGCTGCTTCCCGTGGTACACTCTGGGGCAAGCGCCTTCATCTTTCTGGGCCTCAGTTTCTGCATGGAAGTGTGATAAGGACTCAATGAGTTAATATATGTAAAGCCCTTAGGACAGTGCCTGGAACTGAATAAAATAAATGCTAGCTAAAATTTTAATAATTACATTTGACCAGCCCCACAAGTGATTTCACGTGTAATTTTGTAAGTTAATGCTTGAAGGTGATGATCAATAAACAGGCAAGGTTATAGAATAAAAAACAACTCATGTTTATACATCACTTTCCAATTTACAAAACATCTTCATACATATGCTCACTTGATAATCAAAGCAAAGCTACCTGCAGTAGGTAGGCAAGTCAAGACATTTTTCTTAATGTCCTAATTCATTACAGGGTCCTTAGTACTTAGCCCAGGGCCAGAGCAATACTAGGCGTGCAACAGATGTTTCTTGAACGAACAAATGCCGATGACAGAATTAAGGCAGCATTTACCATGAGACCGCCACTGTGCCTGATGCATTACATACATTAAATTCAGAGAGCTTAGGTGATTCTCTCAAGGCCACACAGCTAAGCAACACCAAGGGCTGGATTTGACACCAGAAGCCACTGCTTCTTCTGCAAAGCCGTTGAAAAAAGTGCAAAGAGAACCCCTTGCCATCAAGTTTCTGTACCTTTGTCAATGAAACCCCTCTCGCTTGCCACATGGCAGGTGTTCATGGTGGGCACGAATGGGCATTCATTCATTGTTAGTCAAAAAACATTCACTCTGTGCCCACCATGCTACCCTGGACCTTAGCTGTGTGTCTACAGGTGTACGTCTCGGTCGAAAGATGGTATCCATCAACTTCCAAACCCTTCCCAGGAACCAGTCCTGTAAGGCCCAGTGCACAAGATGCCACCACCCTGGAGAGCTGTCTGTATTCCACCAGCAGGACTATCCCAGATCAGCACCCCTTAAGCAGTTCTTCCGCATGCTGGTCGTCACCGTCAACGTCCCACGTGACCCAGCTCCTGCCTATGTCTCCAGACCCGCTGGTCAAGGGCATGCAGCTGCCTTCCTGGGAGGCCTTCTCACAAACTCCTCCCTCCCCCAGAACACTCTCTATTCCATACCTGTGCCCGTTCTTAACCAGCTGATTCCCAGTCACTCTTCAAGTCTCAGCTTTAACGCCACATCTCGGGAGACTCCACTTTCCTGGGCCTCACTGCTGGTGTTAGGCTCTCGCATCTACGCTCTGAAAGTAAACTCTGTGTTTCAAAATTCATACAAAAACACATGTCAAGACGGTTGCAGGGCCTGAGAATTCAGCATGAACACAACAGACACAACTCCCTGCCCCCATAAAAATTTCCTTTCTAGGCCGATGTAGCATTTTCTCCCAGAGCTCTTATCATAATTGTAAAGAATTCTTTGAAAGATCACTAGCTGGCTATAATTCATACTCAGTTGGAAGATGTATAAGAAAGGGACCCGGCTTTGTGTTCACCATTAAATCCACAGAGCCTAGCACAGAGCCTGAAACCTGGCAGGTACTCAATAGGTTAGCTCTATGGAAGTTCGGATGAAAGAGGATTACATACACGAGTGAATGAATGAGTGAGTGAATGAATGAATGCGGTTTAAATTCCCAAAGCTTCTTACACAGACTGTTTTAAGAAGTAGGTTAAGGAAAAGGAAGACATTCAAGCTGCCACTGTCACAAATTCAAGTACTCAGCCACCTTTAAGGATTCCCTTCAATCTCTGATGTGTGGTACGCATATTTCTGCCAAGCGGAGGTATTTCAGAACAAGCTGCAAGGTAGTAGTTATCTCCCCCAATATTCCTATAAATAGTTTTAGGCAGCCCTCCACCCCATTCTTGTTTCATTGCTGGATTTTCTGGGCTGAATTTGAAAAGCAGATTTTTTTTTTTAAGCCTTGGCAATTTGGAGGCTATAGTTGGCTTACAGGACTGTGCTTGCAGGTGTGAAAAAATACATTTTGCATACACAAAAAAATACAAGGGGGTCAGGCTGAATCCTTTGAAACTGTGGCCTTACATCTTTTTATTTCCTTTTCCTGAATTTTTGATGAGGACAGAGTTTTGTTGGCGTGCTGTCCATTTTAACAGCACTTTGGAATCTGGCAGTCCCACGAGGGAGCGCATTGAAATGCAAAGAGAGGATCCCTTTACCTGCATTCACTCTGGAAGAAGAGAAAATGTAATACGGAGTTAACTACTGAATTACCGGTTGAATCAGGATTAGAAACTGGAGGATTATGAGGAGGGTTCATTCACTGAAATACTAATTCTGGACAGCAGGTGCCAAAAAAAAAAAAAAAGTATCTATAGCCTCCATTTGGATAAGCACTTTACAGTTTAGAAGAGCATTTTTTAAAAACACATCCATTCATTATTTCCTTTGATCCTCACTGAAAACCTGTGGTTAAGTTATCACACTGGTACCAATTATCTTTTTTCTGTACCAATCAGATCATATAGTTCCCCACTTTAGTAGGTTCAGAGGGACCCTGCTGCTTTCAAGTTGAAGTCCAAAGTCAAGGCTTGCCACACCTGGATTTAACCCACGTTCCCCGCTATGTGTTCCATCATCTCTTCATTCCCCAGTGATGAACATGCAGGCACAGTCCTTGCTTACCAAGATCTTCCAGTACAACAAAGGAAGGCGGACAGACCATCAATTCAAGCCAATGTGTGTTAGGACGTCCCACAATAGGGACTCCTGAAGGAAAGGGGGTTTAAGTGGACGTGTGTTAGCTGAGATCTGCGTTAGGTGGACGAAATATACGGCAGGTTGGGGTGGTCACCTAGAGATGGATTCAGGCGGAGGAAACTGACCACAAAGCAGTGCAAGACAGAACACAACCCCTGCACGTCCAAACACAGCCACACAGGATGAATGCCAGCCTACTGGTCACACCTCCAAGTTTTGGACAATCTGACAGAAAGATCCCTTCATTCTCTCTCCAGTAGACAAACTCTTACTAATCCTTCAAGTCCCCTCTTACTTGTCATCTCCCCCTCTGCTTTCTTGGCTTCTCCATTAAGCTTTGCTTGTACATCTATCTCTTCCTGCTAGACTGTAAGCTCCCTGAGGGCAAGGAGAGTGAAGTGTGGCACTTGACACACAAGTGTGTAGATGAGCTGAACGGTGAGCCACTGCCTGGGACAGTGCGTAAGGGGGCCTTGGTGAGACGGGAGCCAGTCACCCCTGAGACTGGCTGTCACCATGTTGCCCGCATTGCTGCTCTCAACAGCACACGTGACAGTGGCAGCGGCAGCTAGAAGACCAACCGGGCCAGCCTGTAAACTAAACTGACCAAGAACAAATTGACCAGGGGGGATCCCTGTACGATCCCCACCTGACAGCTGAGAAAGGCCTCATGAGTGATTCATTAATGGTAAAGCTTATTGCATTCTGTGGCCTTTGCATCGGATACACTGTCTCCCTTCCAACCCAAACCCGTATCTATGCTTTCTTCATCCTCTATGTCTCTCAATGCCCATTTCCGTGAAGGACATAACACAACCCACTGTAGTTCTGGAAAACTAGCAAGGACAAGGAGGCATGCCTTGCTGGGTTTGGATCAAACCCTTCTTAGAGCAGTGCTTAAAAAAAAAATAACAGCAGAATTTTTTTCCAAATTAAATAGTACTCGGAAACATCCAAATCTAAAAAAGATAAGACAGTTCTTTTGAAATGGGAGTTGGGGGGCACTGGGTGCCATTTATTCAGGCTGCGCTTGACCTCCCGGCTCCGGAGGCACCTCCACAGACCTCAGGATTCACAGAGCAAGAAATGGAAACACCAGTTTAGAGAAACGCTAAGTGTCACTACCAGTGGTTCTAGCAGGTTAGTACTTAATGCACGCCTGAAACATCAAGGGGAAAGACCTGGATTTGGGGACAGCAGAGTTTGATTCCAGACCTGGGCACTTATTTGATGACACGATCTCAGGAAAGTCATTTCAGGCTCCTTCTATGTACAGTGGGGATCCTAACAAAGGCTTTGCTGGGATTGTCCCGAGGGTCAGAGGAAATGTATGCAAAGTATTTCAGAGAATAGGCAAGCAACAAATATAAGCTGAATTGGCGTTTGTGACTAAGGCTGATGTGCTGTTTATTACTGCCATTTACTCTTACCAAAGTTGTCTTTCATTCACTGTGATCAGATATTCGCCTAGGAGGCTCTGACGAATGGCAACCGTTCTCCAACCCACACCCCCGTTAAAATACAAATGGCAACACTGATTTGAAGGAGCTTTCGATGCAGAGAAAAAAGATTGTTGCAACAGTTTTGCAGATGAATCTCTCACCTTTGGAAAACAAGGCTGCTCTGTGGGAAGTTAAAGCCCACCCATTGGAGGGTGTTAACTGAATTTCAGAGAAAGGGGCTCCTCTTTGAAGGCATCTGGTCCCTTGGTGTATTCTCTTATCATTACAGAGTTCCTCAGTTACCGTGAAGCATGAGGGGAAGATCCCTCTGCACCCAATTCAAAGGAAGATTTGTGAGACCATCTAATAAGAGGCAGGGTCTCTCATGAGCCCTGGAAATCAAAATCTCCCACAAACTTGGACTTCCTGGCAGTTCTACCTCAACAGCAATGAACTGGTTCAGCTAATGTCACTCATTATTCTTTCCAACAAATATTTATTGCTCACCTTCAATGTGCTAGGTATGGAGTAGAGTAGTAAACAAAAAAGATAGGTCTAGCCCTCTCTGAACTTAATCAAGACAGGCAAGCAGGGGATGGGGTATAAAAGTTCCCCCCACTAGAGCTCCCACAGTCAGAGACTTTACTTACCTGGAAATAGAACTAAGAGTGATTGACCACCTACTATGTGTCAGAGGCTGCAGGATGTGTCCATACGTCATCTCATCCAAGTTTCTAATAACCAAAACTGAGTCTCAAAAGAGGCCAACTTCCTTGCTCAAGGTCACGCACCTAACTAAGTGGCCACCCTGAGACTGAGACTGTCTGGTTTCAAAGTCAAGGCTATTTCAATACAACTTGGACCTCCAGCGCACAGGCTTAACAAACCTAACTTCATTAATACGTACAATGTCCCCAAGTACATTCACACAGTGTGACCAGAGGAGGGCCGCAAAGAGAAATCAGTGCATCTGCATTTAGAAACCACACGTCTTTATTCGCTCTCCTCTTTCTCGCTCTCTTTTTTAACGCTCTCTCCAATACCAATTCACTTTATCCTTTTCAATAAGCATTTATCCAATTTAAAGTCAATGAAAAATACTGTACATTTTTCAGCAGGTTTACATTAAGCACTGCAAAAGCGCTTATGTTCTTTTTAGTGCGGATGGCGTTAGAGCACAGAACACATTTGAATATGCCTTTAATTGAAGTCCAAAGGGGTTACCAGGAAGCTGGTTTTGTTCTGTAATTTAAGTAAGTAAGAGCTTGTTAGAAAGGCTTTGGGGAAGAGGTAGGGGTAGGGAGAGGGCAGGGAGGCAGGGAAATAGGAGGGAGAGGGAAAGGAAGGAAGGGATGCTTAGCAAACAGAACTAAAGACATTAGGATGCAGGAGATGATCTCTTTCATCACCAGCCTCCTCCCCAGCCTGGAGGATGGAATGGGGTCTCCATCTACCATACAGCGCCCCACTGGGCAGTCCAAGGATCTAGGCTCTATTACAGCTCTACAGATTCCTAACTCCGACTGCCTCATTGGTAAGATCCGTAATGTGGGAACGGCGTAAGTTTCTACGAAAAATGGCAGAGCCTTCAACACCAACGCGTTATTTTCACCTCTCCTTTGTATTTCAGTTAACATTTCAGGAACCAGGTCTGTCTCCTCCATTTGCTGCTCCTCTCACTAGACTAGACAAATGAGCGCCATCATGTGCCATTTGATGGGTGCCTTTTCCTCAAAGAACTGTGCTGCAGCTCAGATCTGGCTTTCACATGGTTTCTCTTGCTTCTAAAGACACATGAGAAAGTTCACGATCCTTTTGGTTCTACTGCTGGCCTGCGTCTACAGATCAGAGCTGAGTCCCAAGCATGGGGCTCTATCAAGAGGTAGTGTGTAGAAGAAAGGAAACTCAGGGGAGTTTTGAAGTCAGGAAGACCTGGGCTTAATTACATGCTCCTTCAGCCCTTCTGAGGTTCCTGTGTCAGATAGGGTGTCGTAACAAACAAGTGTCATGTTGTGTGTACTATGTCTGACACATGTAGAACACTCTAATGAAAGCCACACTTATTTTTATTGTTAACAAATACCATTTGCTCCAGATAGCATAGGAATGTAGACGATGAAACTTTGAGCTCTTCAGTTCATGACCTGCCTCAAAAGAAGAGCAGAAGAAAACTTTTATGTCCTTTTACAAAAATAATTTCATGAATTAAATTTCTAGCCTCTCTCTTTCCAAAAGGAGCTTAAGTTGCCTTTGCTAGATACTTATTTCCTCTGACCAGGCTGCAAGTCTTGGGATGGCCTATGTATTTATATCTCAAAGGGCTTAGTTCTTAAAAGTTGAATAAAGCCACAGCTCAAGACAAACTGATGGCTGACTTGTCAGGTCACGTGCAAAGTGTACACGAAGGTCAAAGACGTTGACACAGAATATGACCTTCTGAGACACCAAGCTGGGAAAATACTTCCGTGTCTTACTTCGAGGCACCCTAAAGCAGGACCTGAAATAAGGATTCCAGTGCGGGTAACTGACTTAGGAGAGGCAAGAAACACTGGCAGGGGAAGGGAAGGTGATACGGGAAGAGAAGACAGCCAACAGAAGTTGGACCAGATTAGACCAGATGCCAGAAAACTCTAGAAAACAGAACAGAACACACAACCTCAATGACCCCACCAACTGCCAGTCATCGGTTAAGGGCTGCAAGGGATGTCAGCCACCCTGATCAGCAGAATGGCCTTCCTCAGTTCCAGAAAAGTCGGCAGAGAAACGCAGCTATGGGCGTTAGGCACTGGAATGGCAGAGGACAATGGATATTGGGGGATGGGTGCCTGGAGCATCTGCTCCCCTTCCTAATGAGGTTTCTTGTCTAGATGCCGTGGGTCACAATGTTTCCTTAGGCAAGACCAATGCCATCTGACCTCCTCACCTGGACCACCCCTTCTTATCCTCCAAGAGCCATCTCCCCAGGCATCTCATCTTCATGCACCTCCTTACGCATACCTTCTCTCATACCGCTTACGTTCAGCATCACACTAAAACCACCTGCACCTTGATCACCTCTGTGGGTGACACATCCAGAACAGAATGACCAATGCACAGCACGCGTTTGTTAAGATAAGGAGTCCACTCTTTCCCGAGCGCTCTGTAAAGGCCATGTACTCTGGCAAGAGATTTCACGGCACGCTGTTTTGTCTAGTTTTCATGATATCCCCGTTTATTGATTTCCCTCCCTATTTTATAGAAGAGGGAACTGAGGTCTAGAGGAGTTAAGACTGAGCTCAAATGAGGCAAGACTGAGATTCAAATCTAGGGTTCTTTGATTCCAAAGCTATGTCCTTATCCTTGAGGACTACGGGAGGAGTGTTCAGATAAGGCTACAAGGAATTCTGAATCCCCTGTAGGCTTTGGAGACAAATGCATGCACGGTGTCAGAGGGTGTTGCTGGGGCCACATGGGGAACACGGTTCAACTGCTAGTTCCTCCTTGAGAAGGTGAGCTCCAGATGGCACTGCCCTTTCCGAATCACCCTCCCCCACACAGCACATTGCACGGGGCCTGGCACAGACTGAGTGTCCCATGGGGGCTAACCGGAAAGAGCCAGCTGGATAAGTGACTAGGAGGTAAAGGGCAGAATGAACTGAAGGGATGGGAGAGGTCGAGAGAGGCCATGAGGGATGCTGATTCAAGGAGGGAGTGGCATTATTATGCTCGGTGTCTCTGGATTGACTGGGATTTACTGAACACCACTGTCCTAAAGCAACATCTGGAAAGCCCAAACCATATGCTTCAAACACACTGTTTTTTTTATTTTTTTCTGCTTAAACGCACATTCTCCTTCTGCCGCAAAGACAGTTAAATGGATCGGGGGACGTCCGTTCTTTGTACTGCAAACTGGGTATTTGCTGTAGTAAAATCATGGACTGAAAACCGTCCCTCTACTGTGGCATGTGCTTGCTGCCGTCAGTAACGTCTCTTACCTAATCACAAGGAAAGACGGATGCCTGGCAGTCAGCTTCAATTCCTCGCCACACCTTTGTTTTGCGAGCTAAGGGGATCACCCTGTAATATAACTCCCATCTCCCTTCACTGAGCTGAATAGATCTGACAGCTAACATTTGGCTGTTTATTTGACCTTAATCTGCTCCTGAACGTTGATTACTGTTACTGGATAACCAGCAACTGCAAAGTGGGAGAAACCAAGGAGCGTAATGCCTAGTTTGCAACACACTGCCCTTTTACTGTTGTTTAATTCAACGGCTTGTCATTGTTCCTCTCCTCTGGTCCCAACACCTGCATCCTCCATTTTCCCCTCATACACACCACGCACTCCCTCAACCTACCTGGTCTACTGTGAAATAAACACAACACAATTTTATAGGAAGAGGTCTTTATATGATGATAGGAAAGCTGCATAGCTTGGACTAAAGAGCCCAAAACCGAAACCTAGGTTTAGCTTCTTACAAACGTTGTGACCTTAGCCAAATGAATTAACCTCTTTAAGCCTTGGTTTCCTCGTTGAGAAAACTGAGATGATAATGTCTAACTTCTAGGATTATGGTGAAGATTAAATGGGAAGATAGAAAAGAATATCTGAACCAGTGCTTAAAAACCTGACCCGTGGAAGATGCTCTCAGCACTAGTATTAGTATTAATAAGCACCACGTTGCTAGTCATCGTTACTGTGTGATTTAAAGACATTCAATTTCCATTAATATTTTAGGGAATAATGTCTATTGCTATCATTCGAAAGCATAACCAAAACCATACTTGAAACGGACAGTCATTTAATGTTTTCCTGCCATAAAACTCTTGAAAATAAACTGTTCTACTGAATAAAGATAAAACTCAAAAATAATAAGTAAAACAGTGCAGCCTGCATCCTGGGAGGTAAAGTCAGCAGGAGCTAGCATACCCAGCTTGGTGGGGGGGCATGGGGATTGAGGGATAGTAGTTTCTTGGTAAATGTTCTAAGGGCCCCATGTGTTGTAGATCGCTGAGTCTCACCAGCGGTACACCAGAGGCCTCATTCATCGACTTGCCATCTCAAAAGATCATCTGCATTTCCAGAAACACTGCAAGAAACTGTACCTAAACACACACACACCCACGTACACACGCAGGTGAAAGTCCATCTCAAACCAACAGGCTTATCAGTAAATCTGATGGAAACACCATGTGACTGCAGTCAACTTCATCGGGTTTTGGAAAGAGGGCAAAAGAGAGAGCATTTACATTTTAACAGGCACCGAGTCTAATTACCAATAGTAAATATTTAAAATGTACAAGTGTGGCGAAATGAAATGGGTTTCACTGTCTGTGCATAAATACGCAAACGGTACACTTTACTACCCACCCATTGAAGTGAAAACATCCATCTTCATCACATCCGTTTCATAACGTTAGACACTGCCATTCTAATCTGGTATCGATAAGAAGGAGCAGGCCTGGAATTTTACACCTGCGCGCATTTCATTTTGTTTCTCTTCAGTGACAGAATTCGATATGACACAGCTCAGAGTGACGGCATCAGGCTGGGACTGTCACCTTAGGGGCTTATACATCTTTAAAATTCTTACAAAAGTGAAAATGACTGACAGCAAAGCAAAATGATGCTTTTAACTTGAGTTGGAAGATCAGAAAAGTCAACGAAAACACTCAGGGTTCGTTTAGGCTCTTCAGTGAGGGAGCTTTTAGAGGAAAGAGCTGGAGCCTCACAAGTGATTCACTGCCTCAAAGCCGTGGGCCCCCACTGGCAGTCTGGAGGGGAACCTCCATACAGAGGTCGTGGTGGGAAGAGTGGTGGGAGTTATGCTGAACTCTTTAATAAAGGAAGATTTTTCTCTTCTCATTTTATCAGATATAACGTGGTGTGTAGGAAGGAGTAAGAGGTACCCATTCACATCCTCCTCGCCATTTTACAGACGGATGACCTGGGAGACATCACCTAACTGTTGGGTGTCTCCCTTTAGTCATCTGCAAACTAGGGCTACAGAAACATGAATCTCAAAGTGTTGTGGAAACGTCCAATAAACCTAAATGTCCATCGACAGACGAATGGATAGAGAAGATGTGGTATATATATACGATGGAATATTACTCAGCCATGAAAAGAATGGAATAATGCCATTTGCAGCAACACAGATGGACCTAGAGATTATCATACTAAGTGAAGTCAGACAGAGAAAGACAAATACCACATGATATCACTTATATGTGGAATCTAATAAAAAAAAATGATACAAATGAACTTATTTACAAAACAGAAACGGACTCACAGATCTCAAAATCAAACTTACGGCACCAAAGGGCAAACGTGGGGGGAAGTGATAAATTAGGAGATTGGGATTAACATATACACACCACTATATGAAACAGATAATTAACAAGGACCTACTGCATAGCACAGGGAACTCTACTCAATATTCTGTAATGACCTAAATGGGAAAAGAATCTGAACAAGAGTATACGTATATGTATAACTGAATCACTTTGCTGTACACCTGAAACTAACACAACACCGTAAATCAACTAGACCCCAATAAAAATTAAAAACAAATGTATGTGGGCCTCCATCCGTCTCTCCCTGGCTGTTGGGCAGGGCACACCCCTCACTACACTCAGCCCTTGGCCTGGGGCCCCAGGTCAAGCCTGCTCCCGGCTTGGGAGGGCCCTCCTGGATCCAGGAGCAGACCCTGGTGGTGGTGAAGCTAGATGGGGGCAGTGGCAGCTCCCTGGGGAGGGGATCCGGCACTTGGAGAGGCTGGCTTCCTGCTGGTGGGGATGAAGGGGCTGTAGGCCCCAGAGGGCATCCTTACTGAGCACTACCCTGAGCTGCAGAGACAGCCCTGCTACCCAGCCCTCATCTGCTAGCTGAGCTCTGGTCCCATGGCAGCCATGGTCTGGGAAGGCCCCAGTGTGGTCCACACCTCAAGGGCCATGATACAACACACCAACCTGGCCGAAGCTGCCCCCAGCCCCATCTGGAGAGACTACGGTGTTTACATCAGCAGGACCACCACCCCCTCCAGCCACTCTGTGGAGGGGGCGCAGAGAGAGATCCAGCTGCGGTTCCAGAGCAGTGAGCTGGGAGTTCCCAAACTCACCTTCTCTGCGTCACAGCACCCTGCATCCTGCCATAAAATCACAGAGCTGGAGGAATGCCTCCACATTTTGATTTTTCAAATGGCCACACACTTCGGTGAGGGGAACCGAGATCAGGAAGTTAGGGGCACGGGTTGGATAATGGCAACAATGATTACAATATAAAAACTAAAATACAATCACTGGTAATATCACATGCGCATGTCACTTTGTTATTTGTTATTCATATGGACTAATTTTTGATTCTTATCTTGACAACACCCTATGAGATGGCCAGGGTAATACTGTTACTCCCATCTTAAACAAGGGGAATCCAGCGTTCAAAAAGGTACATCAACCTTCCCAAGGTTAAGTGGCTCATCAGTGGCAGAATGTGGACTCAAGGCTGGATCTGACCTCAGTTTCTACCATCCTACACTGAGCTACAGAAAAGGTAGCACTGAGGTTCTGAGGACCTGGTCTGGCCAGTGAACAGTGGCAGCAAGAGGGATGGGCAGAAGCTGGCCACAACCTGGAGAACTAGGGCGCAGCAGAGGCGGCAGGTGGGAGATGAGTCCAAGTGTTGGGCGAACTGTGCTGCCGAGGGCCCAAAATAGAAGATCTAGAGCAGTGAGGTCCAAAAGAAATCAAATGTGCGCTACAGACGTTAATTGAAAATTTTCTCCTAACCACATTGAAAAAAGTAAAAAGAAACAGGCGGAATTTTACTAATACATTTTATTTAACCCAATATATCCAAAATGTTATCATTTCAACATGTAATCAATGTAAAAATCATTAATGAGATATTTCACACTCTCTTTGGTATGTACCGAGGTGGTGAAACCTGGGGTGTGCTTCCAGTACATCCCATTTTTGACTAACCACGTATCAGGTGCTCCATGGCCCGTCCTGGACAGTGCATATCTAGAGGCCAGGCAGGGGGGGCAGGGTCCTGACCTCTGGGCCCTGGGCAGACCCAAAACGAGGAGGAGAAAGACAACACTTCTCCTAGAATTCACCTAAGTCTACCATCACACAACACGCAGGCTCCACCCAGAAGCCAAAAGGAAGTTTGTCACGTGGGTCACATCTTCCTCCTTTCTCTCCCTGGGGAAAGAATTCGAGAGGAAGCAGAAAGTAGTAAAGTGCAGAACAAAAGTTGTGTTGCATTATGTTACAGACCTGTTACAGACCCCGTTGCTTTACCTGTAAAATGAGGTGATTCGACTAACCTAGGGACCTTTCCAACACTGCACCATTTTTCCTTTCTTTGGTTGTTGGGATAGTTAATTTTATGTGTCAATTTGCCCGGGCCATGAGGTGCCCAGCTGTCTGGTTAAACATGATTTCTGGGTGTGTCTGGAAGGATACTTCTGGAAGAGATTAGCATTTGTGTCAGTAGACAAGTAAAGCCAGCTGCCCTCCCTAACATGAGTAGGCATCCCTCCATCCACTGAGAGCCCAAATAGAACAAAAAGGTAGAGGAACAGAGAATTCGCTCTCTGCCTGACTGGTTGAGCTGGAAGATCCGTCTTCTTCGGTGCCTGCACTGAGACTTACGCCGTCAGGGCTCCTGGTTCCCAGGCCTTAGGACCAGGCTGGAACTACACCACCAGCTTTCCTGGGCCTTCAGCTCGCAGATGGCAGATCATGAGATGTCACAGCCTCCATGGTCATGTGAGCTAATTCTTTATACGTCTCTTATTATATATTTATAATGATTTACATATACAGGTATGAGATATATATATATATATATATATATATATATATATACACCCACACATATATACATATATTTCCATATGTCTATATCCTATTGGTTTGGTTTCTCTGCAGAACCCAGACTATTACACTTGTTAATTCACCTCCTCTTCCAAGAGCTTTCTCCCCATCCCCCCACCACCTTTTCTCTTTGGTCCTCTTTCTCTATAAACTTCCATCATCATTGAGTGTGTACTATAGGCAAGCCCTGTGCTAGTCACTGGGGGCTTAGAGATGGTTAAGACAGTCCCTGCCCTCAGAAGTTACCGCAAAGTGGAGAAACGGATGCACAAAAGGGTAACACAAAGTATAACGGGGTCACCAAGGACAGAGCATGCGATTATCCTTTGGCTTGAGGGGGATCATAAACAGCCTCATAGAGGACAGGTTTTGTCTGTCAACCCCCAGTTATGAAGTCATCATTTCTTTTGCCAGTTTTCTTCTCCAGTGTAACCAAGAGCCTTCCAGTATGGTCACAATGAGTTCCAATACAAAGCAAAGAAACTTGACATTGCTGTTGGCTTACCCAGCTTTAGAGAAAGGGGGCGCGGTTTCTCTTTCAGATTAGAAAAACAAAATGAAACAAAACACAGAGTGACAGTTATTTGAGGATTTGTGAGATCTGAGCATCAAGGGCCACGCAGGACTCCAGACTGGGGGACAATAAACTAAACAACCACCTGCGTAGGGCTGACCTCCCGGGACCCAGTAACAATCTCTCTCATACTCCAGTTGAGCCTGTGAAGGTCCAGTTATCCCCCGGAGACTATTAGAGTTGGGGTTTGATCCTGAGCTGTGATCTCACAGCTTCCAATGCCGTGATGGACGCGTGCTATTAGATTGATGTGAAACATGTAAGGGAAAAAGCAGTTTTCCAAATCAGATGGAGACTACAAGCATTCGGGAAGAATCTGCAAGTAGAAACTTAATAAAAACAGAAAACATTTGTTCCCAGGAGGACTTGCTAGAACAAACCAACTGTACTGCAACTGTGGAAGAAGAGGAAATAAATGCACCAGCCTGGAATGCCAGCCCTGCCCTTGATAGCTTCGCCTGAAAACTCTGCACCGTGAATTAGGTCTGATATTAGCTTCCTGAAGCCAGAAACTTTCTGAGCACACAGTCTTTGAGGTTTGAAAAAATGTCTTTGTGTTGGCCCATGAATTTTGTGTTCAAGCACCTTTTATAGAAACCTACCAAATCCCCATTAATCCAGTGTCTACTCAGCTCTGACGATCTCTAATAATGATTCTATAACCTTTCTGAGAAGGTCATCGTGCTCCTAATGGAAACACAGTGATCACTGAAAGCAAAAACTTGCCTCCTTCCGTCAAGCGTATTCCTCCCCAGCTAAACCTAGGCAGACCCACACCTACTTTCTTCCTTCTGCACAAATTCAGACTGGTGCTGGGGAATGTCCAGGGGTTTCAGAAAGTCCCTTTTTGGACCAGCCCAGGCCAAGTCCAGACTAGTAACCGTGTGTGAAAAGGGTGAGTGGCAGGGAAACACCTGTGATCAGCATGTCCACAAAGGGCTCCATGGGAGACCCCTCTAGGATCTGCAGTGCAAGGCCAAACTAACTGGAGAGCCGTAAGTCAGACCACAGCTGGTAGATGAAAAGGAACTAACCAGAATAAATTTCATTATTCCTAGCATTTTACACATTCCCACTGCTGTTTGCATGGGGAGATATGACCACTTAAAGGAGAAGCTAGGAATGAACAATGACCTTTAAAAATCTAATACAGGGGCTGAGGTTACTAGCTTTGTGACCTTGGAAAGTTAACTTACCCTCCTGATCCCTTCAGATGCCTCACCTATAAAGTGGAGTGAAGGTTCCCTCTCTGGGATTGCTACAGGGATTAAATATATGTACAGCCTCCAGCACGGTGCCTAGAGCACACCAGGAAGTCAAGTAAAGTGACTCCTTTATATAATTCTATATAAATCCAATTCCACCAACATTCATTAAGGCTATGGCACTATGTCAGGCTCTATACGGAACATGAAGAGTTACAGATGTGGCCTGGATTTCCTCGGACAGTGTCATTTTCAGATATTCTCTTCAGTTTCCCTGTAAGTAAAACATGTTTTAATTTATTTATTTATTTATTTATTTATTTAATTTATTTATTTTATTGCCAATTTTGGTTCTGGATTAAACTGTCAACATGCATTCACGCAACCAAGGTCCCTGGCCTCAAGGAGTTGTCAATCTATCTTGGGAAAAAAAGGCATACTCAGAAATACCTATAATAAAGTGCAAGATAATAAGATACAGTGACTATATTTATACGCATCCCTTTTATTTATATACCACCTCATCGTTGACAAGATATTTTTATATATATTTTCTTACAAGGTAACCTTGCAAAATATTCTATTATCCTCATTTCTACGTATGAGAAAATGGGGATTCAGAAAGGGTTTGGACCCAGAGTACTTGACAAATGGCAGGGACTGGGGTTTCTATTCAGATTTTCTTTCTTCTAAAGCTGGTTTCTCTTCTGATTTCCTCACTAAAGAGGCTCCAGTAGAAATTCAGGCTGCGTATATTTCATCCACTCATTCATTCAATAGATATTTCCTGGGCCTTCTCGGGCTTTCATGTCTTCCTATTATGGTGAAATTCTCACTCCACCACCAGCGGAGCCTTTAGGTCTTGTTGCGGGAGAGCTGCCTCTGCTTCACGGACTATAAAATGGGACTTCTCAGGCTGACACGGGTAATTCATACTGGAAGACTGCCTAAGAAAAGAAACTAGCCTTCATAAAGGAGTGCGTCACTTTTAACTTCCTCCCTAAATACCTCTTACTTCCTTCACGATACTTAAATGACCTAGTATCTTAATGGACTTCTTACACCTCCTCTAAGATAAGAATATTTAAATTAAAAACGATGTGCTTTAGGTTCTAAACTGAAGTGCATGAAGGAAATTGACTTTAACTCTAGTACCGCTTGGTCAACCTCCTGAGGCCTATGGGAAGGTCAGCCTGCTACAATGGACCAGGCAAACCCGGGCTCTCCATCGGCAGTGGATACACAGGCCCCGAGTTACACTTCCCTACTGGTTCAGAAACGACATGGAGTTAACTCCAATTTATGTCACCATATTCCTTAGCTGTAGGAATCCAAAAAGAAAACATGACGAAACGATTTGAAAACACAGAAGCAGAGCACCGAGACACAAACAGGCCGGAAACATGGAGCAATATCACAGAAAAACAGCGCAGAAGGTATCTGGCAAACTTCCAGGTTCATGAAATCACAGCCATGGGAGAAGCAGGCTGGTAGTCATTTTTTATCTTCCTGATAAAATGATTCATCCTAAGTCATGGTTCTGATGGTGTCACTGTCTTGTTTAGGGACAGCGACCGCTCAATCTGAGGAATAAATTATTGCATTTGCATGCAAACTCTTCCAAGATCTGATCCCATCTACTAATCCCCCCGATAGCCAGCTATCCCTCCTTATATAGCTCACATTCATGTTGCCTTGGCCGAATCACCATTCATTCATTATTCATTCATCCAAACATGGGTACAGGTGTCACACACTGAGAGGCATTTGGGATGTAACAGGAATAATACTACTTGGCCTCTAGGAGCTCACAGTCTAGAGGAGACACATAATTACAGAAGAGTCACAAGTACCCTAACACAGCCCCACACCATGCTATAGGAAAGCAGAGGAGGATTTCTCAAAGAGCTGTCTGAGCTGTGCTGTGAAAGTCAATTATGTATTCACCAATGGGACAAGGTTGGGGAAAGGCACTGAAGGCGGAAGACACAGCATGTGCAAAGGCACTGAGGAGAGAAAAAGCATTCCCTGGTTTTGTGTGCTATGGTTTAAAAGCCTTTATCTACCTACAATATCTTCACTACATCTGCCTCTTAAAATCTTACCCATTTTGTAGGAAACAGCTCAAACAGTATTTCTTGTAAGTAATCTTCTTTGTTTACTATTCTGGGCAAAATTATCTTTTCCTTCTTTTTTTGCTCCCATAACCCACATTTTAGCACCTTGTACAGTCTGCTCTGTGTTCACAATGACAGGAAAACAAAGTAACTGAGTGTTGTGAAGAGAGCTGGGTAAGAGAGTAGATGGCAGAAGAGGAAGAACTGCTTTGACACAGCAGCTCTGGCTGAGACAAAATACGCTGGGGCTTTAGCCGCCGTTCCTCTTCCTTAGGATGATGGCAGCGCAGGTGTGGGTGAGGGCTTTACGGAGCCAGATCAGTGTCCTGCTCTGACCTGGCATTATCCAGGGTACAGGTAAAGCTTTGCTGGGGAAAGACATTGACAAAACCATTCTTAGCCTGTAAATAACCTAAGTGAATCATATTAAACTTTCTTTTTTTCTATTACGTTGATATAAGACAGTCTAGGCCCGGAGAGTGGCAGTAACTGGGAGCTAATACGTTAAACTAGGAATTCCAGGGTTTTGGACTTTTATAGATTAGTGAAATTTCTAATAAATGAATAAGCAAATGCACCAGAACCATTTTAGGGTTGCTATCTTTATATTTTACCCACCAAGAATATGTTTGAAAATATGTCTACTATGACTGTCGTTTCATAAAAGAAAGGCATTTAAACACTAAAATGTAGAAGGTTTGTCTCAAAATAAAAGATAGCCTTTAAATCCAATCAATATGGCTTTTTAAAAAAAAATGCACAGAATTGTTATTTTTCTCCCTTCAAATTAGACCAGTTCAGATTAGGTAAATCGGTGCTTTAAAATTTCTTTACTTAGAGTCCCTACCCAATACCATATGTGACCGATCCACCATAAGGTGACTGCTCAATAACCCATGCCTCTGTATAGTTTCCTCCCTTTCGAATGCTGGCAGATCCTGTCACTTGCTTCTTGTCAATAGAATATGGCAACAGTGATGGGGTGGTCTCCCACTCCTGTGATTACATAAATTCCATAAGATGCTATTTTGGTAGACTGGAGAGAAAGAGAGAGAGATTCTCCTGCTGGCCTTAAAGATGGAAGTGCCATGTTGTGAGGGGTCCACATGGGAGGAAACTACATGGACTTGATGAGCTGAGAGCAACCCCTGGATGGCCGTCAGCAAGGAAACGGGCACCTCAGTCCTACAACCACAGGGACTAAATTCTGCTAACGACCACATGAGCCTGGAAGAGAAATCCAAGCTCCGGGAAGGAACACAGCCCAGACAACACCATGTAGCCTCGTGAGACCCTGAGAACAAGACCCTGCCAGACTAAGCCCAGACTTCTGACTCTTAGAAACTGTGAGATAATAAATGTATGTTGTCTCAAGCCGCTAAGTTTGTGGCGATTCATTATGCAAAAATAGCTAAATAATGCACCATACTATCAGCTTCTTGAGAAAAGATTTCACAGGGCCTAGAATGGTTGCTGCACATAAATGCTAGGGAACAAGTGCTCCAGGTTTATCTGGACGAGCCCTGGCTTAAGGCTGTCAGTAACAGTCGCCTCTGTTTTCCAGGTTGCCAAAGCACCAGAAAGCGTGCCGTTGTAGCTATGACATGGTGGTCTCCTCAGGTCCAAGGGTCCTTTGATGGGTCATGCTGTGGTCATGTTGCTGTAATCCTTCCGTAAAACCAGGAGGATCTCCTCAAGGACACTAGTGGAATAGCAATGGTAGAATGTGTGCTCTGAGCTGTAAATCAGACATTCAACTGCACTGTTTCATCCTGAGATCTAAGAGAGAAATTCCTAAGAGGGTTAGGTGGGGTGAGGCCTGAATTGTGGACCTGGATGGTAGCAACCATAACCATGATTGACTTTGGTACAACACACAGATTTCACAAAAGACTGCTTATCCATCATCATGTGATCCTTTTAGCAACCTCTTGATAACAGGTATTATTAGTAGTATATCCGTTGTACAACCAAGGAAACGGAAGTTTAGAGAAGTTACATGTCCAAGGTCACCTGATCAGTAATAACAGAGACGTTTCTTCTTCCCAAATCAAGTGATATTTTCACAAGACCAATGACGCTCTGGAATCAGACTGTCTGGCCCACATGGGGCTTGAATCCACAATTTACAGAAATCCTAACCTCCACATCCTTCCCTTCTGAGATAGTAAGTGTGAGGTAAGACCTTGGAGGATGAAACATGAGGATACTTAATCTGTGCTCTCAGTAGAATCACACCCTGCCTACTTTGGCCTTGAGACATCATTTGTGGTGAATGTTCTCAGAAAAAGATAAACAAAAAAAAATACACATCTTTTCCTTTTCTGCCACAAAATGCCCCAAGATAACATCTCCTATCTGCAACATTACCCTCTGCCTCATATTTAAAGGATAAAAATGCCTTACTCTAAAATGGGCAGTAGTTAAAATTTGATTTTTTTTTTGCTTTTATAGATTATTTTTCCCAGTTCCTTTCACATGAATTTATTTTTCTTTGCCCAAAGTGAACACTTGGCAGGAAACTAGCATTTATTTCTTGCTTTCCAAGGGCCAGACACTGTTAGGCCCTTTACAAATGTTTTCTCATTAATCCTTGTAATAATTCAGTGAGGAAAGTATTATTATTATTATACCTTTTTTCCTCCAGCTGAAGGAACAAAGGGTCAAGAGTTGAAGAGATTTGCTTGAGATGGCACAGAAAAGCTCTGAATGGGACCCAAGTACACATGACTCTTCAGCTTATCTGTCCTTCATGTTTCCGTCTTTCTTTCTTTCTTTCCTTCCTCCCTCCCTTTCGCCTCCTTCCAAATACATGAATAAAATCTGCCACTAGGGATACAACGTTCTGGTTTTATCCAAAGGAGCGTCAATGTAGTGAATAGCATAGAAGTCTGAAGTGTTGTGATGGAGGGAAATACAGGGGCAGTGGAAGTCAGATAAGGTCACTGGGACCGAGCTGTGGGGAAGGCACAACTGAGCCGAGCCCTGTATGAGAGCGGGGTGGGGCGGGACGGTGATGGGGGCAGCATGAGCTTCAGGTGACACAGTCCAGATGGGGCCAAGCCTCCTCGGCTTGGTGGTCAGCATGCCTGGCACCCAGAATCTGAATAAAGAACCAGCAGAGATACAGCTGGACAGGGCGACGCAAGCTAGGACCTTTTATGCAACACTAAGGAATCTGGACTTACTCCACCACAGCCCAGGCACACACATTTTGGTTTTCAACAGACCCACGAGACACAAGACATTCACATATTCGACCCATTCTCATAGGTGTAAATATAACGATGCTCAATTACGTCCATGCTAGTTGTAACTCCATCCCCTTTTTTCTCTCGTTGAGAAATGAAGGAATTAAGTATCATGCGAGTTAATGACGGGAACAATCCTATATCCAATCTAACTGTTCTTTTAACAAGTACATAATTGGCAACTGTTTGTACTTTAATATTAATGACTTGTAATGCATTTCACGCCTGAGTCTGGGCACAGCTGCCCCACACCAGATGCCTCCTGGGGCATGAAGGTACCTGCCTGGCTTCCCGGTGGAGCCTTGCAGAGTTACTTCTTGAAGGCTAAAATCTCCCCATCTTTCCTCTGAATGCTCCTGCAGGAGAAGGTCCCCAACAGCTGACATATGCAGGGCTCCTCACATCATTCCCCTTTGTACAGAAACATCTCTACCGTTTCAGCTTGCAAGAAACCAAAGGCAAGCGCTATTCAGAGCACGATCGATGCAGTCATTTGTTAGAGAAGCAAAAGGGAGAAGGGACCGAGAGGCCAAGGAGAATAAACACCATCCCGGACAGTGGAGGTTTCCAAAAGCATATTCAGTGACAACATTGGAAATCAATTTCATTTTTTAAAAGAGAGAAGAAAACAGATAAAAAAGAGAGATTTCAAAACAGTAGGTGTTACAGGAGAGGATGCTTTGTGTGGTAACGGCAAGGCTTTTGTCCACAAGTATAGTATCTGCTAGGACCACGTGGCCCAAGTCTTTCCCCAGAAATTGGAAATCTGCCTTGCTGGCTTAGAAACTGAGCAGGTTGCTGTAGTTCTCTTTCTGTCAACCCCCCTTCAAGCTACAAATGACCCGACTGGAGCCCTGTCTCCGGTCCGTATGCTCAGCAGAGCTACCCATTCATTAAGTGAAAAGAGGAAAGGGTCCATCACAGCATCCGCCTCCTAGTTAGCAGCGCGGATGGAAGCCAAGCCCACCCGAGGGTGCGCTGCCTCAAAAGGCTCTGGGCAGAGGCAGGCAGGTGTTGTAGAAACACCTAGGGCTCTGCAGCAGAACTGCAATAACCAAGGAGATAACCACATGCCAATCAGTATGCACCAGTGGGTAGGGCTGGAATGAGTCCCAGTGCCACAGTCCCTGGGGCTGGGAGCCACGATGCACAGCCCTACCCCTTCCCACCACCGTGCCTCTTCAGGTTAGACTGTGTGATACTGTGAAAACACTAGCTGTGAAGTGGAAAAAACCTGGGTTCAATTCCTGGCTCCACCCCTTATTAGCTACATGCCTTTAGGTAAGTTAACCACTCTCTGATTCTTATAACGTTACCTTCTTTCTATGCACTTCCCAAGTACCCTACATTGTGCTTAGCACATTTTACTGTTCTTGCCAGTTTGCAACTATCCTCAACTAAAAGTTCCTCAAAGAACAAATACCACATCAGGCTTATTCACAGTCTTATCCCCAGTTCCTACTACAGCGCCTGGTACACAGCATGACTCAACAAGCAGGCGTAGATGCATACTGAACCTCTGCCTCAAAGGACTCTGCAGAAGGTATAACGAACCTGGCAGAGCGGGCCATCATTGGAGCCCTTAATAAATGCTGGTTCTCTTAATCTTGCCCCTTCTCTTCCCTGATCACTACTTGAGTTCTGCCAGGATTATGGCCATCCTTGGTTGCAGTCCACCAAATGTGTCTTATCAACCCCTCTGTCTGGAGAATAGGGTCAGCCTATCTTCCACCCCCCTTCTGGCACTGGTGGAAGGCTTGCTTCAAAAGGATGAACCATTCTGAGCCAAGATGCCGCCAACTAACTGGTCTGAATGCCACATCCTACCCAACACCACCCACAGCCAGGGCTGCCTTGACCATCAATGATAACCTGAGTCACACTGGAGTCCTCCCTCTGCCTTTCTTTGAATAGCATCTCCCTTTGAGGCAGGTCTGGAGCTCAATTATTTCCCCTGGTCCTCTTTAACATAATCACTGCGGTCTAATAGAAAATATATATTTGTCTTTTACCTCCAGTTCCTGGCACAGAATTCAAAAATCCCTTAAAATTCCCCAAGTGATAGGAGTGTCTCTGTTATGCTTGTAAATCGACTCCTGGCAGGGCCCTGAGATAGATTCAGGATGTGGCTGGTCACCAGAAAGGTGAACCACATGATTAGAGGGGGTCTTCAGCTGGGTCCCCTGACCTCTGGGGGGACTGAGTTCAATCATGTGACCAATGATTCACTTAATAATGCTTATGCAGTGAAACCTCAATTAAAAACTCTGAACAATGAAGTTCGGGGAGGTTCCTCATTGATGAATATATTGAGGTACTAGAAGGCACCCTGACTCCACAGGGATAGATGCTCTTGCACCCTCCTCTCCCCCATCCTGTTGCCCTATGTACCTGTTGCCAGATATGTATGTATCTGGCTATTCATTTGGACCCTCTATAATAAAAGGGTAATCAAAAGTGTACTGCTTTTCTTGAGTTCTGAACCTGAGGACGTCATGCAAATCCCCCAATTTGTAGACAGCCAGGCAGAAGTGTGGGTTTCTTGGAGATACCTGAAAATTGTGGCTGGGATGTGGGAAGGTGTAATCCTGGGGGACTGTGCCCTTAACTTGTGGGGACTGTGTTAACTCTGGGTAGTTGGGTAGTTAGTGTCAGAACTGAATCAACCCAGTCAGCGTCAGAGAATTGGTGCTGAAATGTAATCACACATTCCAGCCTTCCCCACCCACCCATGTCACCAAGGATACAGTACACCTCACAACTGGCCTGAGTTCAGCTCTGTCCAACAAAGCTTTCTTGAACACCCAGACATACCAGGAGCTGGGAGGCACGCTGAAAATAAAAGGATTCATCAGCCACAGTTCCTGCCCTTAAGGAGCTCATGGCCTAGCGTGGGAGAAGACAACATGTAATTTCAATATAAGTAAAGTCATAGGGTTAGGGTAGAAGGGTGCAATGTAAGGAGCTATAGGGATACATCTCTAAGAAGCACAGCTATCAATTAAAAAATGGGCCAAGGAGCTTAACAGACACCTTACCA
This sequence comes from Monodon monoceros, assembly GCF_005190385.1. NCBI lineage: Eukaryota > Metazoa > Chordata > Mammalia > Artiodactyla > Monodontidae > Monodon > Monodon monoceros. Next base: position 133,051,160 of record NW_021703774.1, on the reverse strand, counting down.
AAAAAGATACACAGATGACAAATAAGCATATGAAAAGATGTTCCATATCATGTCATCAGGAAACACAAATTAAAACAACAATGAGACACCACTACATACCTATTAGAATGGCCAAAATCTGGAACACTGCTAACACCAAATGCTGGTGGGACACGGAGCAACAGGAACTCTCATTCACTGCTGCTGGAAATCCAAAACGGTACAGATACTTTGGAAGACAGTTTGGAGGTTTCTTACATTTGTACCATCGTACCAGCCCAGCAGTCGTGTTCCTTGGTATTCAGCAAGAGGAGTTGAAAACTTATGCCCAGACAAAAACCTGCACACATACATTTATATCATTTCACTCATAACTGCCCCAACTTGGAAGCAAACAAGATGTCCTTAAGAAGGTAAATGGATAAATAAACCATGGTACATTTAGACAATGGAAGAATATTAATCAACGAAAAAGAAATGAAACTTAAATGCACATTACTAAGTGAAAGGAGCCAATCTGTAAAGGATGCATACTATATGATTCCAACCATATGATATTCTAAAAAAGGCAAGACTACAGAGAGAATAAAAAGATCAGTGGTTCAATATTCATTGAAGCACTATTTACAATAGCCAGGACATGGAAGCAACCTAAGTGTCCGTCGACAGGTGAATGGATAAAGAAGATGTGGCACGTATATACAATGGAATATTACTCAGCCATAAAAAGAAACGAAACTGAGTTATTTGTAGTGAGGTGGATGGACCTAGAGTCTGTCATACAGAGTGAAGTAAGTCAGAAAGAGAAAAACAAATACCGTATGCCAACACACATATATGGAATCTAAAAAAAAAAATGGTTCTGATGAACCTAGGGGCACAGGGCAGGAATGAAGATGCAGATGTAGAGAATGGACTTGAGGACACGGGGAGAGGGGGAAGGATAAGATGGGACGAAGTGAGAGAGTAGCATTCACATATATACAACTACCAGATGTAAAATAGATAGCTAGTGGGAAGTAGCCGCATAGCACAGGGAGATCAGCTCGGTGCTTTGTGAGCACCTAAAGGGGTGGGATAGGGAGGGTGGGAGGGAGACGTAAGAGGGAGGAGATATGGGGATATATGTATATGTATAGCTGATTCACTTTGTTGTAAAGCAGAAACTAACACACCATTGTAAAGCAATTATACTCCAATAAATGTGTTAAAAAAAAGGAATTAAAAAAAAAAGAGGGAGGGGATATGGGGATATATGTATACGTATAGCTGATTCACTTTGTTGTACAGCAGAAACTAACACAACATTGTAAAGCAATTATACTCCAATACAGATGCTAAAAAAAAAAAAAGATCAGTGGTTGCCAGTGGTGTGTGTGGAGGGAAGACGGGAGACGAGAAGAGGCAGAGCACAAGAGATTTTTAGGGCAGTGAAAATACTCCATATGATATTATAATGATGGATATGTGCCATTATACTTTTGTCCAAACGCATAGAATGTACACCACCAAGAGTGAACCCCAAGGTAAAACTATGGACTTTGGGTGATTATGATGTATCAATGTAGGTTCGCCCTTCATAAAAACTGTAACACCCTAGTGACTGATACTGACAACAGGGGAGGCTGTGTTTATATGGGGGAAGTAGGGATATGGGAAATCTCTATCCCTTCTTTTCAATTCTGTTGTAAACCTAAAACTGCTCTAAAAAAAAGTCTTTAAAATAAATAGCACAACTAAGTGATAGCTAATTCTAGGCATCCAGTTGTAAATCAACCAACTCTGAAAAGCACAATTCATTAACATTTTAAAGAAATCAATTATGGAAGAAATGTTTTTCTGTTTTTGTTTTTTACAAGAGGGATTTTCAGAAGTTTCCTGGGTCAAGCTCCGCAATACCATCTATCTTTAACATAAGGTCCAAAACTATTTACATTTAAGCTAATATTGATCAATTCTTAGTCCTCATTTTACTTGACATGCCAGCAATATTGAACACAGTTGGTCCCTCCTGCCTCCTGGAAACACCTCTTCTCCTGGCTCTTACTCTCCTGGATTTTTCCTTCTTCACTGGCCAGTTTTACTCAGTCTCCTTCACTGGTTCCTTCTTAGTTCCTCACCTTCTAAACGTTGAGACACAGCATGACTCAGACTTCAAAACCCTTCTCTTCTCTCCCCAAACTCATTGCTTAAGTACTTTTCATCCATTCTAATGGTTTCTAACTGCATCTATATGATGAAGCCTCTCACATGTCCATCTTCGGCAGACACCTCTCTCCTGAACTCTAGATTCCTTTACCCAGCTGCCTACTCCACAACCATGAATGGGCATCTAGTCCACATCTCAAACTTAACGTCCATATTAACATTCCCCCAACCTTTTCTTACTTCAGTGTTTCCCAGCTCAGTAAATGGCAACTCCAACCTTCCCAGTTTCTCAGCCCTGAAGCCTTGGAGACATTCTTGGTTGCTCTTTGTCTCATACACCCAAGCCAAACTCCTGATAAACTCTGCAGGCTCTATCTTTAAAATCCAGGTGGAATTCAATTGTTTCTCAACCCCGCCACCACCTCCTCTCTGAGCTGAGTCCATCTCCCCCATCATCTCCTTGTTTCCACATGTACTCCCTTAATTCAAGAGATTCTCAAGGCAGCCACCACAGCAAGCCTTTGAAAAAGCAAGCCAGATCTTGTTACTCAAGAGTGCTAAGATTATGCTAATGTTTACAAGGGAGGAAATGGGTGTTTTTTTTAGGAAACAGTCTTAGAAAGGTTAAGTAAACAGTCACACCACCGGTAATCAGTAGAACAAGAATGTTTTAAACCCAACTTCCTTGTGAATCCAAAGTCCGGAGTCCGGACTCTTACTCATAAACCCCTACTGCCAAGAAACCATCGCGTGCCTTAAAGTGCAAACTACATTTATATCCTAAGCCTTAGCGGAATTGAAATTTATCATTTTACATAGACAAGATTTTAAAGTACAGAAAAGATTCCTTCCTTCCTTCCTTCTTTCCTTCCTTCCTTCCTTCCTTCCTTCATTCCTTCATTCATTCAACAAGTACTGTTCGGCACTCTATTACATGTCTGGCAATATTCTAGACCTGTTTGTTCAGCAATGAACACAGAAGACTGTCCTCACAGAGCTTATAGTCTAATGAGGGCGATGCACAATAAAACAAAATAGATAATGCCGAGTGGTAATAAACAATAAAGAGTGATAAAGCTGGGTTAAGAAGACACAGAAACAGAGAAGGACTAGTGCAAAGAAGCAGAGACAGGGATGTTCTTAACGCACTGAAGCAACAGCAAGAGGCCAGCTATTCTGAAGCAGAGTAACCGAGGAGTGACTGGTAGGAGGAAACATTGTATCTAATGGTGAAGGGTGAGGAGAGAAGCTTTAGTTATTCCCTGCCTCATAACCTGAAAGAGAAGCTGCAGAAATTCTTCTGGTCCCTGAAGCATTAAAGGGAATACTTGTAACCTTCCATCCTATTAACAGATTAAAGTGTCTGTAATAATACCTGGCACATAATATATGCTTAATAAGACAATATCCAGGAGTATAATATCTGTCACTTTGTTGTTCTTCAAAACAGTCTTCACTATTATTAGACATCTGCATTCTGATATGCACATTTCAGAAGCTGTCAAATTACACACAAACACACCCACGCATGTTAGAATTCTGAGCTGGATTACACTGAATTTATTGTATCCTCTGCAAAAACAACCACAACAATATTTATAAAGGTACCAAGAAAAGGTCTGTAGATTGCATACACAAGACCTGTACCAACAAGAAAAAGGAAACTCACTCAAGATAAAAATAGGGCAAGGGATATGAACATGACACCTAGAAGAGAAAACCTGAATAGCCAATAAACAGACGAAAATAACCTAACCTCAAAGGCATTCAGGCAAATGCAAATTAAAACAAAGATGCGGAACCATCATTCTATGCCCACCAGACTGGCAAAAACTAAAAGTATAACAGTAATAAACGACTTAATTATCGTTTTTTATATGGAGCACAGGGTACTCATATCCTGCCGGTGGATATATAAATTGGAAAATCCACTTTAAAACATAATTTGGCAATACCCACTAAAACTGAAGATGGGTATATAGTAAGATTCAACAATCTGGTCCTAGATAGTCTACCTTGCAACATCGTCTCATACGAGGCCAAAGGGACAGATAAGGGATAGTTATTAAAGCTTTTTTTTTTTTCCTACAGCCATAGATTGTAAACTACCTAAGTGCTCATCACCAGAAGAGGAAGTAGGTAAATACTGTTATATTCATTTAACCAAATACTAAGCAGTTAAAATGAATGAATTAGAACTACTTATATCAACATGGATAAATCTCAAAAATGATGTTGAGCCCAAAAAGTAAAGAGATAAGTTCATATTCAGTATGAACGCATTTTTGTAAAGTTTTAAAATACATAGCATCTAAAGCACATTTTGTTTTAGATATGTAATATGCAGTAAAATTTTAAACTCCTTAAGAAACGTCAAACACCAGACTCAAAATACTGATTTCCACTCAAGGAAAGATGGAATAGGTTCAAGTAGAAGTATCACAGAGGCTTCACTCGCATCTATAATATTTTAATTCTTAAAGGAAAAAAATCCAAATCAAATAAGGCAAAATTTTAAGCCTTGCCAAAACCAGGTAGTAGGTATACTGAGGTCTATTATGTTATTCTTTATATTTGTCTGTATGTTTAAAATCTCCATAATTTTAAAAGCAACAATAAAACATCAGAATGTTTTTTTTCGGGTTGCAAGTGAGACTCTTTCAACATTTTGGTGGCCATCTGTAGAACTATATGGCCATATGCATCTTCCCAAAATTATGTTTCTGCTTCCAAGCAAAAGTAAACACACTGTATTACATTCATTGTCAGAAGAGCTGAATTTGCCTTTTTTCTATGTGGGGTGACTTTGAGATGAGTAAGTGCCTTTCAGTTGGCCTCTGTCAGAAATAAGAGCACCTGACTTGATGCCCCAAACCATCTCTCCAGTCATCAGAAGGGAAACGTGCAGGATTCTAAGATTTGAGTTATGCACCGTTCCCACGTTCCTTATATGGTCTTTGTCATCAAGACTTGTTTACTGAAGCATACATTTCTCCTTCCTAACATGTGAAAAACATGCGACTATTGCACAGCCTTCTGTATTTCAGTTCTGAACTCCATGAACACCCAAGTAATCTCTCTCGTGATTACAGATGATTTCTCTAGCAACCTAAAATTGAGCTCTTTAACTCTCATTCTGACAGTATCTACATTACCCTTTTTTTAATGCAAGCTAACAGCTACTCTGAAAATGTGTCAGCTACGACTCAGAGATTGCTTTAACCGCTTGTTTTGTTTTCAGTATTGAAGATGATTAAGAAAAAGCAAAAATTCTCCCTAAAGATTACAACTACCACCCCTTCAGAAAAAATAAAACAAAACAGCTGCTCCAGATGTTAAATGAATTAAATGACAACAAAGATATCAAATGTGCTCATCAGATCTTGAAAATAATGTCATCCTGATAAGGAAATAGGATCATTAAAATTAAATGATTATATAGAAACGAACAAACATCATTTCCAATATTCTAATTTGGATTTGCAGTTAACAAACTCAACCATGTTATTTCTTTTTTTTTTAAATAAAGAGATTTCTTGTGACAGCATAATATTCTCTTACAGAGCATGAGCTTTGAAGACAGACAAAACCGGTTCAAGTCACAATTCTGTAAATTATTAACAAGTGACCTTGCAGAAATTACTGAACTTCTGTAAACTCCACACTCCTCCTTTGTAAAATGGGGATAATCAAACTGTTATGGGATAATAAAATATATATTATGGGAATCTGTGAAGAATTAACTGACACAATGAATGGAAAGGCTTAGAAAAATGCTTGTCACGTAATAAAGATGAATCAATAATCATTAGTTGTATTTTTAGGTGCCATAAATATTAGCTATTATTATCATCACTTGACACACATAATTGACACATGTGAGGCCTTGTTGCTATCGATTTTCAATAGATCTTCAATCAAGAGCTCCTGTTTCCTACAACTCAAATGTAGAACTAAAACTTTTAAAAAGAAAAGCCCACACAGCAGCATACAAAATATCAGAGAACATTTTCTTTCCCCAAACTGGGTGAACACAGGCATCTTCAAACTACCTGAGCTGGAGTGAAATGGATGCCTTCCCTGACTCCCCAAGACAGAACTGAGCATTTCTTTTTCTGGACACCCCCAGTTCTGTATTTCTAGTATATTCCACATATAAACATACTGTGGGGCTTCCCTGGTGGCGCAGTGGTTGAGAGTCTGCCTGCCGATGCGGGGGACACGGGTTCGTGCCCCGGTCCGGGAAGATCCCACATGCCGCGGAGCGGCTGGGCCCGTGAGCCATGGCCGCTGAGCCTGCGCGTCCGGAGCCTGTGCTCCGCAACGGGAGAGGCCAGAACAGTGAGAGGCCCGCGTACAGCAAAAAAAAGAAACATACTGTGTTGTCATTTACCTTCTTCACTGCTCCTGCTGCTGCTCCGCCAGGAACTCCAGGGGAGAGGAAACCGTCTCTTTCAGGTCTGTATCACCTATATCAAGCACAGTGCCTACCAAACTCGAGGTGCTCAATGAATATTTAATGACTGACCAGGAATGAGAAAGAGAAAATCAAACAAATACTTACTGATTACCTGCTGTGTGCCAGACACAGAGCTAGGTGCTTTACATACCTATCACCTGATCCAGTCCTCATAGTAACACTGTTATTAACCACATATTAAAGATGGAGGGCCTCCCTGGTGGCGCAATGGTTGAGAGTCCGCCTGCCGATGCAGGGGACGCGGCTGGGCCCGTGAGCCATGGCCACTGAGCCTGCGCGTCTGGAGCCTGTGCTCTGCAACGGGAGAGGCCTTAACAGTGAGAGGCCCGCGTACCGCAAAAAAAATAAATAAAATAAAAAAAAATTTTTTAAAGATGGCGAAATCAAGACTCAGAGCTCTAAGTCAATCCAGGGTATGAAAGTAGTAAATGATGGCACCAGTTTTCAAATTCACATTGGCCGAATTCTAAAACTCTTATTCTCTCTATTCATCTAGATCACCTGCCTTACAGAACAAACTCTCTTTGGGGAAAATGGAGGTAGATTGGAACTTTTAGGATGAAGACCCTCATCTATGGGACCCTAGACGTGAAGTATGTTTCTGACTCACCCGGCCCCCTCTCTGATATCAGATATCAAGCTCCCTATCCCCTGGATGCTTCTCCTGAGTTTCTCACTCACTGGGTCTGTACACCATGTCCCCTGACCTGTACAGTTTCTCTATTTTGCCTAAGCTGACCTCCCCAGATTTCAACTCTTAACAGCTTAAACCTGAGGTCTAAGGGAAGCCTTTGGATTCTGAGCTCTCTCACCAACCCTTGGTGGCCACTGCCAACCATATCCCAGCAGGACATGTAATTCATTGACTGGTCTATACCCCAGGTTTTTACATAACACACAAGAGCAATAACAAGACTAATCGTCTAGGGGTCTGATGAGCCAAGAGCAACAAATGCATCATCACTTCCACACCATCACGGCTGATACACTTGTCAAAGGCAGTGTATCAGCTGCCTGGTTTTTTTTTTGCATTAATCGTCAGTGTATTTTATTTTTAAATTGAAGTATAGTTGATTTACAACATTAATTTCAGGTGTACATCACAGTGATTCAGTATCTTTACAGATTACACTGCATTAAAAATTATTACAAGATAATGGCTATAATCCCCTGGGCTATACAATATATCCTTGTTGCTTATTTATTTTATTTTTTTTATTGGAGTATAATTGCTTTACAATGGTGTGTTAGCTTCTGCCCTACAACAAAATGAATCAGCCACATACATACATATGTTCCCATATCCCCTCCCTCCTGCGTCTCCCTCCCTCCCACCCTCCCCATCGCACCCCTCCAGGCGGTCACAAAGCACCGAGCTGATCCCCCTGCGTATCAGCTGCCTTTTTTTCCTTTTTTTTTGCACAAACCCCATCAAAATGAGCATAAAAGGCAGTAACACATGTCGAGGATCTCTTCATTAGTTTCATCGACATTAGTTTATTCATCCATGCAGTCATTTATTCAACAAATATTTACTCCGCAACTGCTACCTGCTGGTCACCATGCCAGGCAACGGGAATACGAAATGAACAAGACACATGGCCGACCCTCATGAAGCTTACTTACATCCTTAATATATTGCTTGAGCGCTAACAGATGAAATGTGCCTTAGAGATTATCTAAACACACACTCCCAGTTTTAGAGGAAACTGAGACCCAGAAGTCAAACAGCTAGTAAACGCCTGTTTCTCTGCCATTCCCAATCGAAATCTCTTTCCAATACACCAGATGGCGCCCATCTGATGAGCAACATGTGAGCTGACATTTATTAGGCGCCATGAAAGCAGGGACATTTCAAAAGGCTTGGCATTCAGGGAATGGAGGGTTTTTTCCTTTTTCTTTTTTTTTTTTTTTTTTTTTTTTTAAGTCCTCAATTCCATTGTCAGCAGTTCCACCGGAATCAGTGGAAACTAATCTGACAGTGTGGTGCGATTTCTTTGGAAAGACAGCAGGAACCATATAAATTTTTTAGAATGGGACTGTCATTATCATGACCATGTCCGGTCAAACATTCAGCAGGTGGCCAACGCTTCTGAGGAGTTTCAGTCGCCTTCCTTTGTCTCCTTGAAGGTGTTCATTGCATGATTTGTTACTAGTAGAATTGTGTGGGCTGTCTTGAGAAAGGGGAACTGCTTTAAAAATAAAACCAAGGGCTTCCCTGGTGGCGCAGAGGTTGAGAGTCTGCCTGCCGATGCAGGGGACACGGGTTCGTGCCCCGGTCCGGGAGGATCCCACATGTCGCGGAGCGGCTGGGCCCGTGAGCCATGGCCGCTGAGCCTGCACATCCGGAGCCTGTGCTCCGCAACGGTAGAGGCCACAGCAGTGAGAGGCCCGCGTACCGCAAAAAATAAATAAATAAATAAAACTGAATAGGAAAACCCGAAAGACACTGGCACCCACTTCTGAGACTACAATGGAAAACCAAGTGCCGATGCTCAAAGCTGGGATTCCTCTCTGAGTCATCCTGCTCCTTTTCTGCACTGCCTTTTAACTGCCTCTCTCCAACAGCTCTGCCCACTGGGGGAGGATTCGCCCATCGCAGCAATGTAGCTGCAACTTTCTGCTCCTGTTAACAAACTTATTTTAAACCTGCTGGTGTCAGGTGAATGGCAAGGCCTCCCCCTCGGACTAAGAAAAGAAAGAGAAACTACAGACATGGGTGTGAGTGGGGAGGTAGAGCCCTGGGGAGCTGATTCATAAGGGTTGAGAGCTGTTAGATATAATAAATGCCAGGCTCACGCTGCCAGCCACCAAAATGGGCCAATTTAGGAGAAAGGTAGGGAAGCATTTCCACCGACATCCACTCCAAGGTCATGGGACCTTTGCTGAAACAGTAAAGTCCCAGCAATCCATTGGAAGAATAATATGTAACATATATAACCAAATATTTTATACATCCAGGCCTTCTTGTGATTATGATGATTAAGAAGGCCCCTAGGGGCTTCCCTGGTGGCGCAGTGGTTGAGAGTCCGCCTGCTGATGCAGGGGACGCAGGTTCGTGCCCCGGTCCGGGAGGATCCCACATGCTGCGGAGTGGCTGGGCCCGTGAGCCATGGCCGCTGGGCCTGCGCGTCCGGAGCCTGTGCTCCGCAACGGGAGAGGCCCGCGTACCGCAAAAAAAAAAAAAAAAAAAAAAAAAGAAAGAAAAAAAAAGAAGGCCCCCTAATTGGTTGTGGAGAAAAGGGAACCCTCCTACACTGTTGGTGGGAATGTAAATTGGTACAGCCACTATGGAGAACAGCCTGAGGCTCCTTAAAAAACTAAAAAGGGTTACCATGTGATCTTGCAATCCCACTCCTAGGCATATATCTAGAAAAGACAAAAACTCTAATCTGAAAAGATACATGCACCTCTATGTTCATAGCAGCACTATGTACAATAGCCAAGACATGGAAGCAACCTAAATGTCCATCCACAGATGAATGGATAAAGGAGACGTGGTATATTTATACCATGGAATGTTAGTCATAAAAAAGAATGAAATAATGCCATTTGCAGCAACATGGATGGACCCAGAGATTATCATACTAAATGCAGTAAGTCAGACAGAGAAAGACAAATGTTATATGATATCAATTAAATGTGGAATCTAAAAAATAATACGGATGAACTTATTTACAAAACAGAGACAGACTCATAGACATAGAAAACAAACTTATGGTTACCCAAGGGAAAAGGGGCAGGGGGAAGGATAAATTAGGAGTTTGGGATTAACAGATACACACTACTATATATAAAATAGATAAACAACAAGAACCTACGGTATAGCACAGAGAACTATATTCAATATGTTGTAATAACCTATAATGGAAAAAAATCTGAAATATATATATATGTATAACTGAATCACTTTGCTGTACACTTGAAACTAACACATTTCAACTATACTCCAATTAAATAAATAAATAAGGCCCTTAACTCAAGGAGCTCATAGTCTAGTGCTGTAACTCTACAAGTGTGTACCTTAAAAGCATCCGTGAAGTTTTTTAAAAGAGAGTTACCCAAGATCACCCAAGACCTTGAATCATGATGATTGTGATCAGGATATAAGGATCCATATGGCAAGTTCTGCCAGTAATTCCAATGTGCATTCCTGGTTACACATCACTGGTCTACGGATGAAGTGCACACTCTTATAAGAGGCAGCCCTTCCTGAACGTTCTCACCATGACTGCCACCGGTTCTATGACCTTGGGCATGCTATTTAACCTTTTGGCCTCAGTTTCCCAATTTGTAAAAATCAGCATGACAATAAAAATAAGACAGAGGTAACATTTTTTAAGTGTTTTCTAAATGTCAAGAATGGTGCTAAGTGCTTTACAGGGTTTTTTTTTCCATTTCTTCCATAAAATAACCTCATCAGGTAGATGCTTTTAACTAATAGACACTAATGTAAAACATTTGTATTAGTTTCCGATTGACGCGAAAAAAGTTACCGGAAATCTGTCAGCTTAACGCTTAACCCGACCCGCGTTCATGAGCTCACAGTTCAGTAGTCTGAAGTCCAGGCGGGCTCCACGGGCCTCCTGGCTCAGGGTCTCATCAGGACAAAATCAAGGTGCTGGCCAGAGGTGTTCTCACCCGGGGCTCTAGGGAAGAACCCACTTCCGAGCACATTCAGGTTGTTGGCAGAATTTGGTTCTCTGTAGTTGCATCTGTGAGCTGGTGTCACTTACAACTTCTTGAGGCCGAGGTCATCCAGATCCCTTCTAAGGGGCCCCTCCATCTCTAAAACAGCATCAGCACTGCAAAATCTCCCTTGTGCTTCGAATCTCTCTGATTTCTCTTCTGCCATCTGAGAAATCTCTCTGCTTTTAAGGGCTTGGACAATTAGAGTATGCCCACCTGAATAATCTCCCTTCTTTACGTATACTGCACACATAACATAATGTGATCACCAGAATGGCATCTCACCATAGTCACAGATTTCAGGGATTAGGACATAATATTTGGGGGGGGGGGTGCCATTATAGAAATTTTGCTTAGCACAGAGCTATAGCCAACCAAGTGAGTGGGAAAAGTCTCAGAGCTGCAGTTGTACATACTGGGTTAAGACTCCCACTCTGCCATTTAGTATCTGCTTGCCTTTAGACAAGTTACTTAACCTCTCTGGGCCTCTCTGTCATCACAGTTAAGTGGAGGACGTTATCACCTAGTTTACATGGTATGAGGATTTACTGAAGTCCCACCTGGGAAACTAATGTTTGACACAGGAACAGAAATGGAGAGAAGGGTCTAAGACAGGAGATGTCACTTTGTGGTAATGATCACATTTACATATTGAGGATCCTGATAGGAATTAAACGTGATACTGCACCTAACAGGCCTAGTACAGGGCCTGGCTCACAGAAAGTACCTGATAAACAATAGTTCTTTTCTTCCTGGATTTTATGTTTTAAATGCTGGTGTGTCATTTCATGTAAGTATCACAAATCCATGTCAGGTAGTGAGGTATTATTACCATTATTACCTATGTTCTACAGGTAAGAAAATTTCAAGTTATTTACTCAGTGTCCCTCATTAAATGAGAGCAGAGTCGGCCAAAGCTCAGACCTAGATCTTAGTCCCTAGCCCTGTGCTTTCCATCTAAAACTTTCAAACAACAATCGCCCTGTGCGATGCTGAATCACGCCTGTTGCACCCACCACAGTAAGCACAATTGAATGGCCTGCATTTTAATCCCCTTAGTGCTAAACTCACAGAATAATGTAGACTCATCACAATGCCAGCGTCCCACCCTGCTGCAGTGTGCACAGTGCAGCATTGATAGCCCACTTCATTGTGAGGATACACAGAGCCTGGTAGCAACGTCTGTCTAAATAGAAGCCAGCGCGCCTCCTCATCTCCTGACCTACACTTTCCTTAAGATTATGAACTCATACTTGGGGGCAGTGCCTTGGTATCTGGCTTAACACCCTGAGTTCAAAGGTATTTGGCTGTGGATGCTGAGAGATCACCCAGAATTCTACAGCCAAGAAGAGAACAGAATTGGACTGGGGATCCAAAGGCTTTTACAAAGCTCTTTAGTGCTCATTTGGCCTGGGGAGCCTAGTGTGTTCTCACTCTTTCGTTTATCCATTTGCATAGTAATTTATTCATTCACGTGGGAACCCATTCATTCAACCTGTCACTTTCAACATCGTCTTTTTTCAGAAGCAGGGTGTTCAAAGGTGACTAAGTGAAGTCTTGCTCTCAAGGAAGGAGCTCACCATCGAGGAGGAAGAGAGACGTGTAAAGGGATCATTACAGCAGGACAGGAGAAGTGCCGCAGGAGAGCTCTAGAAGCACAGCAAAGGAAGAGACCAACTGTCAGTAGACATTTAACCAGCTCCTTGAAGGATGTGCACAAAGAATGCAGATAAGAGGGAAGGGGGGGCTTCCCTGGTGGCGCAGTGGTGGAGAGTCCGCCTGCCGATGCAGGGGACGTGGGTTCGTGCCCCGGTCCGGGAGGATCCCACATGCCGCGGAGCGGCTGGGCCCGTGAGCCATGGCCGCTGAGCCTGCGCTTCACAACAGGAGAGGCCACAAGAGTGAGAGGCCCGCATACCGCAAAAAATAAAAAAAATAAAAAAATAAAGAGGGAAGGGGTAAGAGGTAGACAAAGGGCTTAGAAGAATGAAAATACAAGGCGTGATTGAAAAATGGTGAATTCAGTATAGCAATAGCACACATAGGGCATGGGACAGGGACAGCACAGGGAAGAGTAACCCACGAATGCTCTTTTTATATCATGCCAAAGACTTTATCTTTTCTTCTCACTGCATAGAAAGTTAAGGACTGATTTTCTTCTAGAATGGGAAATCCTGCCATCTGAGAGTAGAACATACCACTCTACTCCCAGAGTAGGTCAAGCTGAAGGGGCAGAAGGCCAGTGAAGCCTGATGTCATGGGTCCCGCCGGGCCCTTGGTCCCCTAGAGAAGGTACAGGAGCTGGATTCCCAGAGCTGCCCCACCGGACTCTCTACCATGATGGAAACATTCTGTGCTGTCTGATAGGGTAGCCACTGGCCACATGCAGCTTTTGAGCACTTGAAATGTGGCTGGTGCAACTGAAGAACTGAATTTTTCATGTAAATACATTTAAATTAATTAAAATTTAAACTTGCCACATGTGGCAAGTGGCAGTTGTACTGGAGAACACAGAGTTAGAATTTCCTTGGATGTGTCCATCTCCACTCTCTCAAGTGCCCTAGCCCCCCAATATTTGGGGATGAGAGAGACTGTCCCATGCAGGGGGGGTCATTTCTGACACTTAACTGTCACTACTGGACTTGAATTCTTTGAAGGCAGGAACTGTCTCTTTTCTATGGGAGTATATCCAAACTGCCCCATGTGGGCCCTGATGCGAGGAGCGCCTGTTGAGCTGAAGCGGGTGCTGTCCAGATGAAAGGCAACCTTTCCCAACGGGGAGACAATTCATCTTCTCTTAGGAAAGCTTTACAATTAAACACAAACCACCTCTGATACTTTTTTTTTTTAATAGCCCAGAGGTAAGTCAGATTGGAAAATAAATTATCCCTGCTCACCTTTATCATCCATCAAAAAGAATTTCTTTCCTTCTTTTTAGCATCAGGTCTCTACTCTACACAAAGAAACAGGCAGATTTTCTTTCTTTCTCATAAGGTCACTCCCTTTTTCTACTGCCTAACCCTAACCCTAACCCTAATGAGCTAAGCAAAGACATTAATTATAATTTTTCTAATAGCCCTGAGTATATAGGAAATACTCTAAGAAAAAATAATAGCCCGAATAACTAGTGTTTAAGAGCACTTCACAGTTTATGAAACATCTGTCCATGCACTGATGGGTTTGATCCCAACAATAGCCTTGTGAGTTTCTAATCACCATTCCCACTTTACAGAAGTAAAGGCTCAGAGAGATTCTCCATTGTTCAAAGATTCAAAGCTTCAAAGAGGTGGTTAGATCTGAAAACCAGGCTCATCTAAGCAGCCACCTACCGTGTGTAAGGAAAACACTTTGAGCCAATGTAAAGATGAATTATATGTAGATCTTGAAGAATGGATTAGATTTCAACATAAGAAAATTAAAGACAATTTTGCCTGTTCTGTTCTCCCTGCCTGGAGAAATACCTCCTCTTTTTTTTTTTTCTTTTTTTCTTTTTATTTATCCAAAAGATTATTTCATCCTCAAAGAACCCGGATCGACTAATTAGGTTCCTCTTCAGGGAAAAAAAAAAATTCCACCCCACTAATAAATTCTCTGCCTTCTGATTCTCAAAGACTTTTGCTGTTTGTCAGGTCATTTGTCAGTTAACTAATCAATGTATCCATCCATCCCACTAGCAAACTTTTAAGGAGCCCCTGTTGTGAACTAGTCCCTCCACCAGGAATTCATAGATGAGAAAGGAAACAGCCTTTATCCTCTAGAAGCTTACTTGTCTCTTGACCCTGATTATTTTGAATTGAACTGTTATTCATTTTTCAATTTCATTTGTCTACAGCACACAGCAAACCCCACCTCCCAACCATACTAGGCATGACAGTGATGTCTTTATATATACCTATGACAAACATTTATTAATCGTTTCTCATTTATATATTTCTCATTTATATTTCTCTCTCTCATTTATATTTTCTATTTCTTATCTATTGTTTCTCATTTATATTTCTTTTCTATAGAAAAGAAATGAAAAACAATATACTACTATTTGCTGAGCATTTCTTAAATCCCTACACTTGATAAGACCTGGGTTGGGGGAGGAATAGGGACAAAACAAATAAAAGGAAAAGGCACCTCCCTAAGGACTAGAGAATCTGATTAGGGAAACAAGACATTTACAAAAACAAGCTGAAATGTAATAAATCAAAGAAGAATACACTCAAAAAGGCAAATTTGAATCTCATACAACGAACAACGGTTTGACTGCACATACTTACCACTCATCTACAATGTGCCATACACAATGCTAGGTGTTTCGGAAAAAAACAGCTGAACTCTTAAGCAATCTTCACACATCATCTGACTGGACCCACCAACCCTAAAATGCCAGCGTCATTACAGGTGAGGAAACCCGAGGCTCAGAAAATGTTAAATGGACCAAAGTCACAAATAATTGGAGGCATCAAGACCCAAACTCAGGTCTTCTGACTGCACGCCCACTGTTGTTCCACTAGACAACACTGTCCATTTTTACAGTTTAACTAATGAAAGGTAAGAATGATGAACACAGGCCAGAATGAGCTGAGGAGGACAGGCTTAGAAAGTGAAGGATGGATATGACGCTACTACGGAAATTAAAATTTCAGTCATTACATTGAGCTTACCATTGCGGATTCAGTGTCTGTGATTAAACCACAAGAACCAATTGCTATCAGTGTTCGGTTAATTATATCGACCTTCCCTCTGGGATTGACCCTTGTTCTGGGAAAGGCCCTGTTTAAGATAAACACAGACCTCATGTCTTCTTGCATCCCCTGGTAGGATTTTCCTAGCTGTGCACATCCAGGTATATTAAATAATGGACAACAGTTACGTGTACCTGTATTTGTACTATATATGCAACCACTAGCAAGGTGGATATGCTAAGAAAGGAAACTGAGGGTGGGATACAGAAATCTGGCAGAGATTATCTTATTCACCACTGCATCTCCAGCACTTAGCAAGGTACCTGATCCAGATTAGGTGCTCCATAAAAGTGCACTGCATTAATGAACTTAACTGCTTCTTTTTTTCTTGTCAACTATCAATCAACACAATCTCTGTTGCACAACAGCCAAAAGGGAAACACAAATACTCCATATAACTGGGGGAAGGAGGAAGAGAAGGAATAAAACCCTCAGAAATATACTGTTCTATACTGTCATGACCTCTGTCAGCCTGCCCTTGCCGTCTCCAGTCCTTCCATGAGACATATGACCTTTGTATGAAACACCCAGCTTCCAGCCTATCAAATAATTTAACTGTAAATTATTACGTTTAAATTATTTAATTCCAACATCTATCAATCAGAGCAGAAAAGAGATCATCGGCCTCACTAGCAAGTAACCTCATCACTCACTAACCTCATCATCACTAGCAAGTAGGGCCTGGAATTGGTCATGTGGCCATAGACCTAATACCGGCTGGGCTTACAGTAGGGTCTGGACATCCAGGTAACAACTGAGTTACTGTCTGTCCGTGAACTTGGCTAGAGTATAGGACTGTACTGCCAACTTGGTCTGCAGCTGCACTGCTCTTCATTGGAAATGAGAATGCCACCATTTATATAGAGGCTTCTTCTGAGGCTAGCTAGCCCTTGCCAGATCCTGTCCTGGGAATTAGGCCCTTACTCCCCTTACTTTGAGCTCTTGGCTGGGTTCTGCCATGGAAAGGATGCCATGGGGTTTTTCCTTTAACCTGCAGAGCTTCAAACACCATTGCTTATCCCTTCTGCAGTGAGGCCCCAGCTACCATATTAATCCCCTTGAATTCTGATACCAGCTGAAGGAAAGCCCACCTTTCCAAGAACTATGACTATAGCTTGTTAATGCCTTCAGTCTCAGTCAAGTAATTTCCCTGAATTCCTATTTCTCGATCTTACATTAAAGTTACAAAATCTCATAGAAGAGCCTTCCTGAGTTATGTCAACCAGAGGTTTGAGGGAGCTAGTTTTACTTTTATGATCTCTCTCTCTCTCTCTCTCTCTCTCTCTCTCTCTCTCTCTCTCTCTCTCTATATATATATATATATATATATATATATATATAAATTTTTTTTCATATACCTTTTTCTAGGTACTATATACGAAAAAGATATCACAAGTAAATGGTTACAGATTTACGGTTGAAATTATTAAAGCCCAACTCCAAGACCCTACAAAAAAAGCAAACTTCACCTTACCCTGAACGTTTTCTAAGAGTTAAAAGCATCTTCACAGTTTTTCTCCCTTCAGGGATTCAGAGCATCTTGGTGACAAAAGCATTTTCAGGTGCTTCCCTTCTGCCTTTAATCTTCTAACTATGGGCAAAGGTATCATAAAGGACTTTGCTTTGGGCAAAGGCAGAGAGAAAGAAAGGGATTCCTTTGGAGTGGAAAAAGGGCCAAGGCCCTTTCCTGGGGGTGTGGTGGTGGGGTAGATATACATCAGGGAGCTACAGGAGGTGGCTGCATTTTTTTTTTTAATACCTTTATTGGAGTATAATTGTTTTACAATGGTGTGTTAGTTTCTGCTTTATAACAAAGTGAATCAGTTATACATATACATATGTTCCCATATCTCTTCCCTCTTGCGTCTCCCTCCCTCCCACCCTCCCTATCCCACCCCTCTAGGTGGTCACAAAGCACGGAGCTGATCTCCTTGTGCTATGCGGCTACTTCCCACTACCTACCTATTTTACATTTCGTAGTGTATATATGTCCATGCCACTCTCTCACTTTGTCACACCTTACCCTTCCCCCTCCCCATATCCTCAAGTCCATGCTCTAGTAGGTCTGTGTCTTTATTCCCGTCTTACCCCTAGGCTCTTCGTGACCTTTATATTTTTTTTCTTAGATTCCATATATATATGTGTTAGCATACGGTATTTGTTTTTCTCTTTCAGATTTACTTCACTCTGTATGACAGACTCTAGGTCCATCCACCTCACTACAAATATCTCAATTTCGTTTCCTTTTATGGCTAAGTAATATTCCATTGTATATATGTGCCACATCTTCTTTAACCATTCATCTGTTGATGGACACTTAGGTTGCTTCCATGTCCTGGGTATTGTAAATAGAGCTGCAATGAACATTTTGGTACATGACCCTTTTTGAATTATGGTTTTCTCAGGGTATATGCCCAGTAGTGGGATTGCTGGGTCGTATGGTAGTTCTATTTGCAGTTTTTTAAGGAACCTCCATACTGTTCTCCATAGTGCCTGTATCAATTTACATTCCCACCAACAGTGCAAGAGGGTTCCCTTTCCTCCACACCCTCTCCCGCATTTATTGTTTCTAGATTTTTTGATGATGGCCATTCTGACCGGTGTGAGATGATATCTCATTGAAGTTTTGATTTGCACTTCTCTAATGATTAATGATGTTGAGCATTCTTTCATGTGTTTGCTGGCAATCTGTATATCTTCTTTGGAGAAATGTCTATTTAGGTCTTCTGCCCATTTTTGGATTGGGTTATTTGTTTGTTTGTTATTGATCTGCATGAGCTGCTTGTAAATTTTGGAGATTAATCCTTTGTCAGTTGCTTCATTTGCAAATATTTTCTCCCATTCTGAGGGCTGTCTTTTGGTCTTGTTTATGGTTTCCTTTGCTGTGCAAAATCTTTGAGGTTTCATTAGGTCCCATTTGTTTATTTTTGTTTTTAATTTCCATTTCTCTAGGAGGTGGGTCAAAAAGAATCCTGCTGTGATTTATGTCATAGAGTGTTCTGCCCGTGTTTTCCTCTAAGAGTTTGATAGTGTCTCACCTTACATTTAGGTCTTTAATCCATTTTGAGTTTATTTGTGTGTATGGTGTTAGGGAGTGTTCTAACTTCATACTTTTACATGTACCTGTCCAGTTTTCCCAGCACCACTTATTGAAGAGGCTGTCTTTTCTCCACTGTATATTCTTGCCTCCTTTATCATAAGGTGACCATATGTGCGTGGGTATATCTCCGGGCTTTCTATCCTGTTCCACTGATCTCTATTTCTGTTTTTGTGCCAGTACCATACTGTCTTGATTACTGTAGCTTTGTAGTATAGTCTGAAGTCGGGGAGCCTGATTCCTCCAGCTCCATTTTTCGTTCTCAAGATTGCTTTGGCTATTTGGGGTCTTTTGTGTTTCCATACAAATTGTGAAATTTTTTGTTCTAGTTCTGTGAAAAATGCCAGTGGTAGTTTGATAGGGGTTTCATTGAATCTGTCGATTGCTTTGGGTAGTAGAGTCATTTTCACAATGCTGATTCTTCCAATCCAAGAACATGGTATATCTCTCCATCTACTTGTATCATCTTTAACTTCTTTCATCAGTGTCTTATAATTTTCTGCACACAGGTCTTTTGTCTCCTTAGGTAGGTTTATTCCTAGATATTTTATTCTTTTTGTTGCAGTGGTAAATGGGAGTGTTTTCTTAATTTCACTTTCAGATTTTTCATCAGTAGCGTATTTCTAAAGGAGGTGCTCAGAACACAAACTATCTCAGAACCTTTTGGCCCTTACAATTTCCTTATTCTTACTTCTCAAAGAAAAAGCCAAAACAGGAGGAAGAAAAATACAAGGACATACACAATGGCAATAGCAACACACATGTAATTCCTTGGGTCTACGTACACCCTCTTGCTGGTTGCTTTATCATTTTTAAATATTCCTCTATGTAATTTAGTTTTTTCCCAACCTATTCAACATTTTTTTTTTTGGAGTCACATATTATTAAGATTCCTAATTTCTGCCAGCAAATACTAAAAGTCTGGACCTTCTGGCCATTCTTCAAGCAAAATTTAACGTGCTTCTCACTTATAAAAGAGCCAAAAGTCTCACTAAGCATTTCAAAACACATCTACACAGAACTGTGTTTTTAGACTATCTCCATTTGTCATTCCCTAGAGCCACAATTCTAATCATCATAAACCAACTGGAAAAAACTTCAAGGAGAATTTCATTCAGATCAGTATCCTTTGATCACTGTTATCCTGGCAGCACAATTCGTGTGCTTAGTAGACACTCAATAAATACTCATTACATTGACTTGAAATGGGTTGTCACCAGCTGCTAGAGTCCTTAACTGGGTGCTAGGAGGTTCTTTTGACTGAATTACTCTAGTTTATGTTTGAGCCATCACACCTGTTAATAGTACTAATTATCCACCCGCTAAATAGAAAAGATAAGATTGATCAGCCATGGGGCTTCCCTGGTGGCGCAGTGGTTGAAAGTCCGCCTGCCGATGCAGGGGACACAGGTTCGTGCCCCGGTCCGGGAAGATCCCGCATGCCGTGAAGCAGCTCGGCCCGTGAGCCATGGCCACTGAGCCTGCGCATCCGGAGCCTGTGCTCCACAACGGGAGAGGCGACAACAGTGAGAGGCCCGCGTACCGCAAAAAAAAAAAAAAAAAAGTGGCAAGATTGATCAGCCATGATGGATCAATACTTTCATGTGTATTGCTATTATTTTTATTTTAATCATTCTTAAGGGCTACCTTACGTGGTGTAATTATGGCAGTCCCTGAAATCACTGTGAATGAACATAACAGCTGAGAGTACTTGAAAAAAAATCCATAGAGGGTTAGTGGTTAATGGTGCACCTCTCCCATGCACCCTCACATGCACAGTAGCTTTGTCCAACACTTTTTTGCCCCCCAAGTCTGTGTTTTTTCCTTATGACTAAGCTAACCAAATTCTAAACACCCAGTAAGCTCCCAATAAGTAGACTCTGAAGCCGTGTGCGTGTGTGTGTGCGTGTGCACGTGTGCAGGTACCTTTTTTGGGAAGGAGGAAGAATGCAGGGAATGGGGAGGGGAGGGTCAACCACGCTCCAAGCCAATGGCCTGGCTCCCCACCCCCCCTGTCCCGGCCCTGCTGCTGTCTCCTCTGATCTGGCATCTGTCCAGTGTCTGACCTCTAGGACTCCCATTGTGCATGTCAGCCTTGCCTGCTGGACCGGGCAGTTTTTGATGCACTGGAAATTTACTCCTTGGTCAGGTCCTGTCTTCCCTTGGGCCGCTGGAGAGGTCCACTGGGGGCAGCTGGATCCTGGCACTGCCTACTACGTCACATAAACAGTGGCGGTGGTGTCCTCCACACCAAGGGTACAGACCAACCCTGACAACCACACGGGAGCCCAGCTCGTCATGGAGGCAGATGAAAAGGACATCAGCCCTGAGTGTGCGCCCTTAAACATTCAGACCCAATCCATGCACGTCTCCTGCTACTCCCTACAGCCACTTACCCCGTGGCTTTTGTTTTTTAAACCAATCTTGAACATACTCCATCTTCACATTCCTCTTTTCCTTTATCTGTGCTGTTTCCTCTACCTGGGATGTTCTGCCCATTCCTTTCTTAACCTGGGAAAGCGCTTCAGTTCCCCAAGTCTATTTATTCCCTTTTTGTGCATTCTCTCTTGGACTGCTCTTTGGCAGAATCAGCTTTCCCATCTCTCGGCCCAATTTCATTTTCTGCCTCGTGCCCTTTCAAAATCTTACATTTTAATTATCTCTTTCCATGTCTGACTGTCTGATTTCACAGTGAACTTGTCAAAGGCAAGGCACCACATTTTTTCTTGGTATTCCAAACACCTAACACAGTGCTAGGCATATTCGGTGGGCACAGTAAATATTAGACATGTTTGATAAAAGAAAAGAATGAACAAATGAACGAACGAATGAACAAACAAATGGACCAATGAAGGAAAGATGGATAGACGGGCAGACAAGTAATAGAGGCTCTGTTCCGTGCCTTATAGTAGTATCACCAGCTAAACTGCTATTGGAAGTCACACATCACCAAACAAGTGGTAAAGAGCAGATCAGAACAAGGGCTGATGCTCTCCAGCTGAAAACTCTGTCCTGAGAGGTACAGAATGGTATTTTTTGCATTGTTACTCTTGACCAGTGAAAATAATATTAATTGCTCTGCAAATCAGTCACCGGGACTGCATCAAACCTTCCTTTCATTTTCTACCCATGGCTTCAAACAAACACCATCAAAAGTTACTTAAAATGCCCCAAGTCTTCACTTCTTCTTTTGTAAAATAATTTTAATACATAACTTGAAGTTTCTTGGAGGACAACATGCTATAATTCATGTGACAGTGTAAAGCAAGGGGCTTATCACCCAGTAGCCAATAAATGTACATGATCCTCCTTTCTCTTGTATTACCATGGGTTCTGAATCTAACTTATCTTCTGTAGTAGTTTGCTATGGTAGAGATCGCAAGGTGCGCCCCACCCCTGGGTACACAGCTGGGCCACATTCCCAGCCTCCCTTGCAGCTAGGTGTGGGCTTCTGACTGGACCTAGCCTGTGGAATACAAGTAGAAGTGATAACTGCCATTTTCAGGCCTGGTTTGTAAAGACCACCTCTGGATGCTCTTCTCTTGCCTTGGTCCCTTTTGTTTGTCTGGAATGGAGACCAGCCCCAGGAAGGCCTTGGACCCACTTGTAGAAAATGGCAGGACCTCCTTTAGTCTATACTCCTGAATGACTGCATGGAAAAGAGATGCCCGCCAACCAGTTCATCTGCCCAGTACTGCTACACGAGCAAGAAGTTGACTCTGCTTTTTCCTGAGTGATTACACGTTTTGGCTGAGTGGCTGGAATTCCCCTGACTAATACAACTGCACCCTCCTTGAGGGCTGGATCCACAGCACTGAACATACCACAGAACTAGAACAGCGCTTGGCCAATGGCATATACTCATCCTACGCTTCTAAGAGAAGAGAAAAGAAAAAAAAAAGAAAAAAAAAGAACAAACCCACACCTATATCAGCTAACGAGTGTCAGTGCTAAAAATGCGTCCTTGAGTTTGAATTCATGGACCTTCCCAAAACTGACTACAAAAACAGTGTTCAAAGTATTAGAGTTGCCGGCTTTCCTGCCGTGTACTTCTCAGCACATATTGATTTTGAAGCTCGATTCCCTGATAATGCTATTCCTCAGAATAATGAAGCAGGAAGGTCCCTAACGCCCACAGTTTTGCTGGGAGCGTAGGAAGTGGGATTTTCTTTAACCACAGGTATCTGCCTTTGCTCAGGCCCTCATTATAGCGTATGGAATGTTATTTAATCTCCAATGAATCGTTCCCTAACACTTCTTCTCCTTCTCATGAAAGCCAGTCAAGTCTCTTGCAGATGCTGTGCTGCCTTCACTAACAGGCTTCCCAGGACAATCCTCGCAATTAACCCACCTGATTTCTGCTGTCCCTCAACAAGGGAGGTATGTTAAGCTCATGGTCCCCAGACATGGGCAGCGCCAAGTCAGACCTTCTCTAAAGGTTTCATTCAATGCTTCAGGCCTGAACCAATTACTCAATTGTCAAGGGTCTACTGAAGGCCTTCCAAGTGCTTTCTGCTGGCGAGGAACGTATGATTTACTTGTGAAATGCGACAAACAATCAAAAAAGCGCAGTGACTGAATTTTGACGTGGTCCTTGGACATACAGAGAAAAACATCCATCTTTTGCATTACGCCAGTTTATCTGCTCTATCATTTATTAGTTTATTGAGTCCTAGGAGCTGGAGCTATATCTGTGAATAAAACAATGTCCCCACTCCCACGTCCCATGAAGCTCTCAACAAAATAGCTCTATTTATAATTTGATCTGAACACGCCCTGCCTTTTCTAACCTTGTACGTGTTATCTCTCTACCCAGAATGCTTAGTGCTCTTTCCATCTATTGGTACTCCATCTATTCAACTTCCTGCATCTGACAACTAGTATCTCCATTCAAAATTCTGCCCAGACGTTTCCTCGTCTAGTATGTGTCTCTGATAACCTTTTTTTTTTTTTAAGATTAAAACATGCCCTACTCTGTGTCTTGCAATAATTTTCTTTTTGCATTTGTCATTATAATTAGGGATGTACCAGTCTACCTTTTCTCCAAAGGTGGCACTGGAAAGCAAGGCCTGAGTCTCATCTACCTTTAGGTCCCCGGGCCTGGAATCGGCTGGCCCACAATAATTCAGCCAACGTTTGCTGTCCTCAACTCAACTGCAAAGGAGGAAGTGAAACCCCACTGAAATAGAAGTGCCTGCCCAAGACCACAGAACTGGTTGGTAGCAAAGCTGAAACTAGATTCATGCCCTTGCCCAGATAAATCAAATTCATTGCCATGGACCATGTGGTTTGCAGGAGTTTTGTCTGGAGACAAATGTTAGTTCCTCACCTCAGCTGGCAGAATACAGTACACCCATCTGTCTAGGTTTGGTACTGTAATTATTTACGTCACTAATCTTTCAATCTTTTATATTCAAGGTTACAAATTACTAAGGAATAAAAATATGTAAAACTAAGGGAGCACCTATACAAACAACCTAGGAGAAAACAGAAAACATATTAAAAACTATAATATTTATCTTCCTCCTTTTACCTCATTATAAAATCCTCTAAGTGCAAACTTAGAAAGTCCTTCTGGGGACTTTCCTATTGCCTAGCACAGAAAGCTAGGTTCCAATAAAGTCTATTTAAAACAGACTCACTCCAAAAATCTTTTCAAGATTTTCCATTTCCTTACATTATAGCAAAAATCTATAGCCTTTCATAATTTGTACTTGCCTATCATTGCAGAATAATGGGCCCACAGCTAAGATTCATTCACCAGCCAACAGTTTTTCACTAATTCATTTTGGTAAATACACTTACTTAGTTTTTTTTTTTAACCTCAATAAATTACTAAATACTTTATATGCATAATTCTATGTAATTCCTTTAAGGGAAATGCTTCTATTCCTCATTTTACAGATGAGAAATCAGATACCCATAGAGGTAAAGTAACTTGACTAAAGTCATCCAGACATCATTTTTCAGACCCAAGATTTAAACTTGGATCTTTCTGGATTTAAAGCTTATGTTCTTTTTACCATATCAGAGTTCAGAAGTTGTGTGTGTGTGGTGGTGCCTTGCGGGGTAGGGGATGGATGAGGGGTAGCATTCATTGGTTGGAAAAACAAAATGTGGTATCACTGAATTTATAGAAAAATCATACGTTATTTTAAATGAAGGCCTTGAGATGTCTAGTTGCCTACATGTCACTCTGGGTCACCAAAAAAAATCCACCACATCCTACCAATGTGAATGACTGTCCCATGAATATCCTAGTTTAAAAAGTCAACTGCGGGCTTCCCTGGTGGCGCAGTGGTTGAGAGTCTCTGCCTGCCGAAGCAGGGGACACGGGTTCGTGCCCCGGTCTGGGAAGATCCCACATACCGCGGAGCGGCTGGGCCCATGAGCCATGGCCGCTAAGCCTGCGCGTCCGGAGCCTGTGCTCCGCAACGGGAGAGGCCATGGCAGTGAGAGGCCCGCGTACCGCAAAAAAAAAAAAAAAAAGTCAATTGCGTATATACACGTGAAATTTTTTTTGAAGTGAAAGGTCTTGCTGCAAAGCGGGGCTTTGGGGCTGCCAGCTCACAGGGCCATTTCTGAAAACCCAGTCAATGAATTGCCTTGACATCACTGTTAATCACCAGTGTCCTTAGAACCTATTGAAATGCTGAGATTTATGAAATATTTTGTGAGCATGTACACAGCT
Source organism: Monodon monoceros (assembly GCF_005190385.1). Lineage (NCBI taxonomy): Eukaryota > Metazoa > Chordata > Mammalia > Artiodactyla > Monodontidae > Monodon > Monodon monoceros. The sequence goes on along the minus strand of NW_021703774.1, from coordinate 133,025,340 downwards.
TCATCTTCTACCCAGACGGCTCCTTTAGAGACCAGCCTTTTAAAACTGTCTAGCCTGCTGGAGCTGAATAGTTTTGTAAACAAAGTATTTAAAGGTTTATCATGTGATACAACCAACAACCCCGAGAACACTGAAATGCCCAGGAAGAAGCTTAAACATGCTCTTGAGACAGAAAAAGACATCATTAGACAAGTGCTTATACCTGCTGCCCCCTTGATTTTCTCATTTTGAGACTTTTCTCAGCTCAGCTTCAACAGAAAGCAAAGCAAAGCAAAGCAAAAAAAAAAAAAAAAAAAAATCTCCCCTTTTAACTTGCTTATTGAAAGAGAAAGGAAGTTTTTTTTCTTGCTGGTCCCTGAAACCCTTTTCTTCCAAACAAAACCTACTGAGAGAAGTTTTCTTTCTTTCTTTGGAGACAGTGATTTTGGAAACAGAAAATGCTGGCCTTTCTGTGCGATCAGAGGGTTTGGGAGGGGCCCACGTGCACTGATACAGAGGCACTAATAAACAGGGAATGACCTTTGTCACCGTGAGCCCTCCAGTAGCCATGCTCCACAGAAACCTGGACAGCAGGCGTGAAAACTGAGAACAGTCGTGGGACAGGATGAAAGTGAAACACACCTGCGGCTGTCTTCTTTTTCCTTTAAGTCCTTAAGAGTAAATCACAGCCATCGTTACCCCAATATTAGTGAGTCAAAGACTTCAAAGAAGGGCTCTCTGTAACTGAAAAGAGTAGATTTAACAATAGGAGAAAATTCCAATTATAGCCAATATAAAGATACGTTCATCTCTCCTTCCCTTATTTAAAAAAAGAAAAAAAAAAACTTTCATCCATCGCTAATTTTCAGTACAAACCTAGCCCACAGCCCATGTTCTCCTATTTAATTCTGCAGCAAGGTAGATAAAATGTCATCCAAGTAAAACCAGTCCCTGTAACCTAAGTACTGGGTGAAGAACTCATGCAGTTTACCATGAAGGAGCCGAGATGAAGTGAGGGTTCTTATTCTATCTGATTCCACTGATAATAATAACAAACCTCATGGCTATTTTAAGGATATCTCTAAAACAGTGAAGACCTGCATTAAGAAATATTTATTTCCATGAAAACAAAAAAGCAAAACACAACAAGAAATCAGTTTGACAACCTCCTTTCGGATGGATTCGATGTAAGGTTAACTGTTCTATTTTTTTTGTCCAAATGTTCATTCATTTACGTACCCAACAAAAAGCTAATGAACATCTACTCTGTACCAAATACGTCTCAAATGTCTAGTTGGAGAGATGGAGAAATATACTAACAATGAAAATATGCTGTGATAAGAAATACAATGGGTGTAAAATAAATATAGATGCCTGGGTCACTGAGAAGAAGGGCACCCAACCCAGGAGAATAGGGGCATTTATTACAGGCGAACTTTCAGGGCTGAGAGAGCAGGGGCTCTGTTTAAGATCCTATCAACAAAGAGCTGGGCGTGGCTGGTGTGTAGTTATGAATCAGGGGGAGCAAATGGCAGGCACATCATGACGGGGCTTAAAACCATGCTAACCTGAAAGACCAGAAAGTAGGAGAGTGGCAGGACCAGTTTTGTGTTTTAGGCAGACGAGTTCAGACAGCCAAGGGCCAGGCAGATGGATGGATGGATCCAGGCTGAAGGGAGCCCATGCGGTGGAGCCCCTCGCCCTCTTTCAAATGCTGAGAAGGTAGCATCAGCCCTTTCATCCCTCCCTACTGCCACTTCCCATAAGAGGAGTGAGTGATCTGATCCTTGGGACTGGGAAGTGGTGAGGAGCGGAGTGCAGCCCATCTAGGGTTCTGCTTCGGGATCTGCATAACGAGAGTAAGCACACTGGTGTCGGGCCAACCAGGGCAAGTCCTGCCCCTGCCCCTGTCCCTGTGTGTGTGGGAGAGAAGCAAGGGGGGGATGTGAGTGGAACACTGTCTTCACCCCCCTGACCAGCTGGGTGACTGAGAGCGCTGCAGACCTCATTTTGACTTCAGGAGGTCTCCAGATATAGACTTGGAGGGCAAGGAAGAGGAGGACTGATTCCAACCTTAGATCTAAGCCACATGCTCCAGCCCAGCTTTGCCAGCAACATGCGGGTATTTTTATCTCTATCTGGTTCCCATGTCGCATTTGCAGTTGGCTCACAATGCAGAGGGAGAGGGGCACGATTAAGCAACCCTCTCAAAGGTTCCCCAAGAAGAACCCAAATCTAACAAATGGCAGTGGGGGTGAGAAGGACAAAAAGAGATTCCAGAGATACTGAAGGTTGGATTTAGGATCTGGGTCACCAGTAACTACCAGTAAATGATCTTTCAAAATCACCACAAAGCAAACATCTAAAACACCTTGCAACTGAAAAGAGGAAACCCTGGAATTTAGCACTCTTATTTCTCTATTTCTTGATATTGTTAAAGTACTTTTCATATAAAACTTTCTTGCGGGCTTCCCTGGTGGCGCAGTGGTTGAGAGTCCGCCCGCCTGCCGATGCAGAGGACGCGGGTTCGTGCCCCGGTCCGGGAAGATCGCTCATGCCGCGGAGCGGCTGGGCCCGTGAGCCGTGGCCGCTGAGCCTGCGCATCCGGAGCCTGTGCTCCGCAACGGGAGAGGCCACAACAGTGAGAGGCTCGCGTACCGCAAAAAAAAAAACTTTCTTGTGTCGAAAAGCATATTAAGATCATCTTCTACTCCCCGTAATTTCAGTCTCTCTGATGAAAAATAATTGCTTTGAAGGGGGAGGGGCGCCATGTTTGGACACCCTTAATCAGCACGTTACCTGATAGGACGTTTATTAAGGATAAAACATTTCTTTTATCCCAATAGCTGCCTGAGCAGTTGTTAAGATGAGGAGGGGGAGGGGAAAGAAAGCCTTTATCATTTCCTGATCTCGCTAGCAAATTGCCAATTTATGCACAGAATATTACAAATACTGCGGAATTATTTGAGCCTGGAATTAATTTAGAGAATCTTCTCCTTCTTTGACTGCCCAGGGATTTGGCTTATCTTTATTTGCTGAAGGAACCATGTCACTGAAAGCAGTCTCGGGATTATTTCAAGTGAATGAATAATGAAATTGCCCGGCTTTCTAATGGTTTCCAAATTCCGTGACTAGCTCCGGATGCTCTCGTGGGCTATTTCATCAGCTGTGTCCCCTCGCTGTGGGTGAAGCACACCCAGACTTGAAACAGGAGCTTCTGCATGGAGTAATTAAAGCCAGTGAGGAAAACCCAGTGTCGCCAGGGTTTACTGAAGGCTGCTTTGGAAAATGGAGAAAAGATATTTCATCCTTCAGACAGCATCATTAAGGTAACACACACAAAGCAATCAATTACCAAAAGCAGCTAGCTTTTAATAATCCTTCACTAGCGTGAAATCCCTTAATCATCTCGGAAATCACTGCTCTTGCCAGAGGCAAGAATGTGCCAAAGAAGAGAGAGGACTTCTTGGCTTTAAAACACAATAAACAAAGGGTCCAAATAAATTACTGTTTTACACAAAGTTTTCTGTGTACCACAGCTAACCTCCTAAAAACCCTCCACTCACCCATGCTGGTCAATTATGTAACCAGTAGCCATTTTGGACTCTCATTTCCTTTTCTCATCTTCCTAAGCCATGAATATTTATTGTGGAAAACAATATAAATACAAAAATGAAAACAAAATACATCCTTAACCTACAAAACCAGAATATACACGTTTAATATTTGGACCATGTCACTCTAACAACTGATTCTTCTACTCCTACCCAAATACATACACACACACACACAGATAAAACGGAAGATGTAGACATTCATTCTGCTTTTGCACTGAGATTTTAAGTACCTTGTCAAGTCCTTAACCATTTTAAAAAAAAAAGAGAAAACTATGGCATATGATACTCTATCTTACGACCATAACATAGAATGTAAGAGACTACTGATTCTTTTTTAACTACTGAATCCTCAACACTCAAAACAGTGCCTGGCAAATAGTGGGCACTCAAACAAATGTCTGATGAATGTATAAATGAAATAGCATGAGTGAACAAACGACTGAATGAACGGCTCTTCCCCGGAAAACAGTGAAATATTCAGCTGGACAATCACACTGCTTCTCCAAGAAAGTTATGTCAGAAGCAGGCCCCCATCACAATAACGTCTGGAGAGTTAATAAAGTGCGTGTCGAACCTGGTTACGAAATTGTCTTAACTCATTTTATTACATACTTTATATATAGTCTCTGAAACCCAAACAACACGTCTCTTCTAGCATGATAAGAAATATGCAGCTCCTCTGTTCCGTTAAAAAAAAAAAAAATACCAAGTCTTTTCTTTAAGAATATTCTGGTCTCTTTTCCAGTCTACTGACTAAATCAGAATGTTACCCCAGCACACTCACAAGCCCCTCTCATAAAAGTTCCTATAATTCTGCTGAACTGGGATTTCAAGGCATTGAAACAAACAGTTGTAAGTATCTACTGATTAAGCATTAAACCTAAGATATCATAAAATTGCTGAGTTCAAGGGGCTGCCATTTCCCGACTATTCAGCTCTTTAGGTGCAATTTTGATACATTTGCCTTAATGTGCCATTTGTGAAATGTTATCTCAAAATCAGCAGTGAAATGAAACCAACATCATTAATTCTACAAAAATCAGGGAACCGCCACATGTATTATCCCACCCCGCGCAATGTTATCAGCATGTTACTTCCCAGGCTGGATAGTACAATTGCTCAATATTAACCCTTATTACTTTAAAGGCAATTTTACATTTCACATCCAAATTAATGGCTAATCTCAAGAGACTTATTATGTTTAATTACTTTTTATTCCTGAATCCTCCCTTTCTCCCTGCTCATTCTTTCCTTAAATCATAGTCAAAAACTTGAGGTATAAACAGAGAGCACAAAAGTTGTTAAACTGTGAGTGCTAATTAGAACAGAGTCAGGATCTGGAACTTAATCTCTGTAAATTCAAGAGCCAAGAGTCTCTGAAGCCTACAAAATAGGTCATATTTGACGAGTTAAAAATATCTGGCCAAGGACAAAATGTCTAGGTTCAGCTCCATGTCTAACATGCCATGTCCTTAAGCAAGTTGCTAAATCCCTCTGGTCTTCATGTTCCATAGTCATCCATCAGAGTCTCACTGTGTCACAGCCAACTCTGCACCCATGCATGCAACGGGTCCATCCGGCCCTGCCTTGGTCCACAGTCTTAGCTAGAACTGCCTGCTTGTACCCATCTGGCATTCAACTTTCTAGACATCACTGATCTTTTCAGATCCCGACCTCATGCCTCACTTCCTGTCACCTTGCTTTGACCTGACATCAAAAAGTTGGGACTTGGCATTAAGTTGTCCTTAGAAACCTAGGCTCTGGGCCCAGCAGTCTTTTTTTTTTTTTTTTTAAACATCTTTATTGGAGTATAATTGCTTTAAAATGGTGTGTTAGTTTCTGCTTTACAACAAAGTGAATCAGCCATACATATACATACATCCCCATATCTCCTCCCTCTTGTGTCTCCCTCCCACCCTCCCTATCCCACCCCTCTAGGTGGTCACAGGGCACTGAGCTGATCTCCCTGTGCTCTGCAGCTGCTTCCCACTAGCTAGCTATTTTACATTTGGTAGTGTATACATGTCCATGCCACTCTCTCACTTCATCCCAGCTTACCCTTCCCCCTCCCTGTGTCCTCAAGTCCATTCTCTACGTCTGCGCCTTTATTCCTGTCCTGCCCCTAGGTTCTTCAGAACCATTTTTTTGTAGATTCTATATATATATGTGTTAGCATACAGACAGACTAGGTCCACCCACCTCACTACAAATAACTCAATTTCATTTTTTATGGCTGAGTAATATTCCACTGTATATGTGTGCCACATCTTCTTTATCCATTCATCTGTCAATGAACATTTAGGTTGCTTCCATGTCCTGGCTATTTTAAATAGAGCTTGGGCCCAGCAGTCTTACCTGAGTTTATTTCACTGGCAATCAGACCTGGGATCAAGAGTCCCCAGCACGACTTCCCTGCCTCAAACCCTGTTCCTAACCTGAGATATCCCCCATCTCGATCATGGTGCCAGCTCCCGGGTTCTGCTGGATTGCCCTTCCTACCACCCCAATCTTCTCTAGGACACGAGCCAGACTTGAGCCCCTTCTTGGTGCCATGGTCCTGCCTCCTACAGACAAACTGCCCAGGTGTCATCCACACTCCCAGCTACCTCCACACTACTGACTCTTACCTCCATCCTCCAAATCTGTGCCCTGACAGCTTGTCTGGAATTCTGAGTGCCGACTAAATACTGCCTGAGTTAAAGCTCAAAACTATGCCTAGCATTTTTAAGATGTGTCTATGGTGGATAAGGTGCATACATGAACCCTTTTACATATTCCCAACAATCCATAAAAGGAATCTACTATTATTCCATTTTAAAGGTGAAGAAACGGAGATCAAGAGAGATGACCCAGGCTTCCACTGAAGTGAAAATCAGAGTCTGGACCTGACCCAGATCTTTTCTGTACTGGCTGGATTCTTTCTATTCAGTTTAATTTCCTGTGGCCTCTGTAACAAATTACCCCAAACTTGGTGCCTTAATACAACAGATATTGATTCTCTCAGAGTTATAGAAGGTAGACATCTAAAATCAGTTTCACTGGGCTGAAATCAAAGTACTGGAAAAGCTGTGCTCCCTCCAAAGGCCCTAGGAGAGAATCCTATTTTTGTCCCTGCCAGCTTCTGGTGGTTGCTGGCATTCCTTGGCTTATGGCTGCATCACTCCTATCTCTGCCTCTGTGGTCACATTACCTTCTTCTATGTCAATCTCCCTCAGTCCCCCTCCTTGAACAGACATTTATGATTGCATTTAAGCCACGCCTGGATAATCCAGGACAATCTCCCTACCGCCAGATCCTTAATTTAATCATGTCTACAAAGTCCTACATGAGGTAACATTCACAGGCTCTCAGGATTAGGACATGTATCTTTTAGGGGGTCATTATTCAGCCTGTCATATTAGTAAACAACCCATTTCCAACTTCCATTCATTAAAAGCACTGGATTCCTTTTTTGGCATTGTGAATATAATATTAATATTCATAAGAGTGAACTTCTTCCGTTTCCAGAACAACTTGCATGTACTTCTCACATCTGTGATCTCATATATTCTTCAAAGCAGCAGGAAAGCAGGCATTAGTCTGTTCGTGCTACAGTATGGGAAATCGAAAATCAGGGGGACACAGATTTTCACTGAGGGTCACAGGTAAGAAGGAAGCAGGTGAGGTGTGCACCCGATAAAGTGACCGTGGATGCTCTTCTGCCTGACCACTCATCATCGCATCTCCCAGGCCCTTCTCCACCCCACCCATTCCCTTTCTTGCTTCAGGAGAGGTCCTCTCTCCTGCATTCCAAGCAGCTAGGGCGTCACCAGGGCACTCTGCGTGCTCTGTCTCTGTTACCCAGAGCACTGCTGTTTGTCCTTCATTTCTAACACATCAAGATAACGATTTCAATGAGCTTTTCTCCCAAATCGCTTTCCTCATCCATAAACCGCGTTACTTTTTCCCCTTGTAATTATTCTACATTTTTGTACTTTGAACTACATTTACCATCTGCTAGCTCAATTACGCAAATGATCCAAATCCTTTTGAATCTGGTGAAACTGCTCGCTTTCCCCTTCTAAAATTATTTGTGAACCTGGATGTGACACAGCGAGTCATAAATAGACGGACGTGGGAAGGTGGCAAGTGGGGTGGGGGAGACATGTCAGGATTATGTCAGGGACAAATGGTGCAGGCTCTGTGAGGGGAGTAAATTCTGGACCCACTCCCCCAGGAGCTGGGGAATTAATTGCACGAACCTCCAAAGGTACAGGTTCAGCACCTTCGACGTCTCATTTCCTCATGCTACAAAAAAATGAATTCTACTTTCTTGCCTCCTTGGGAGATTTTTGTGAGGATTCATAAGATGATTTTGATTAAGCACCTTGGAGAGCAACACGCTGTAGGTAACTGACATCTGGATGACGTCACACAGTAGCTGCTGGGAAAAATGTAAAGTCCCTGTGTCAACATAGTATCCTTTGGTCTCTGCCTTCCCCGTGCAGGGTGCCCTTTGCGTCCAGGCACCCCCATTTGACCTCTTCCAGTTCATGAACCATTCAGCCAACAGAAATATATTAAGCACCAGCTGGGGACCTAATGGCCCCAGAGCCAGCCCTTGCCCTCAGGAGACCCAGGGTTTGCATGTGAGGCAGACCAGTAAAGAGCTGATTGAAACACAGTGAAGCGAGGGCTGCAGGAGGGAAGCAGGAGATTCTAGAAGAGCAGAGAAGGAAGTTACCTAATTCAAACTGGGGCCAGCCCATCAGGGCATCGGATTTCGGAATGAGCAGTAGCTGAACTAAGTCTTAACCAGCAGGCAGGAGTCGGCCTTGAGAGAGAAAGGCAAGCACTCCAGGCTGAGGAGACGGCACATGCGAAGACCTAAAGGAGGCGAGGACAGGGAAGGTTCCAGGAGCTTTGGGGCCCTACTTCTTCCCGGTGAGGAGAGGCAAGGCAGAGCGACAGTGAGAACCTGCAGAGCACACAGAGTAAATGACACACATGGGAAGGCACTGTCACTTGTAACTTACTTGGGTCCCGACGCAACTAGCGTGCAAGAAGGAATAAAAAGATCATGAACCCGGTCTAAGAGAGACAATTGCTGCCAACGATTTTGGGGTTTCTGCGACCCTGCTGTGTGACCCTGGGCAAGTTATTAACCTCTTTGTGCTACAGTGTTCCCTTCCATGAAATGGGGCTCGAGCTCATAGCTATCAGCTGGGCTTGCTGTGAGGATTGAATGAGTTACGACGTGTAAGGGACTCCGATCGGTGCCTGGATTATGGCAAGCATGCAATAACCATTACTTACATTTATGACTCCTGCTCCAGCCCTCCTAATCTGTTCCTATACACTGGCACACTCTGGTCCTCGGGTGGCCTGCTGCAAGCCCCTCCCCACCACCGGCAAGGAGCACGGACTGCCTGGATTTAATTCTTTCCACCTTGAAATGAATCTCCTTGGGATCTGGCATATATTTTCTCAAAGTGCAGACAGGGACACAATCAATATCAATCAATATTTGTTTTATAGCAAGAGATGCTAGAGGCTAAAGAGTCCTTTCAGATGTCTCTGAGCCCTTAACTCATTTTTTTTCCTGTGTTCTGTATCACCTTCTAATGTTCTCGATAATTTACTTATTTAACAAATGTGTTGTTTATCCCCGCACTCTGCTCCCACTAACTGAGAGCAAGCTCTACGGAGGCAGTGATCCATGTTTATTTCGGTGCATCCCAAGCAGCTAGAGATGTTCATTTAAGCGATGGTCTCAGCAAGAATCAAGCCTGCTTCCCATGGGGAGCTCCACAGGCAGCCCTACCTCCGCAGACACACCGGAAATGCCCAAGCAGCTAGAGATGTTCATTTAAGCGATGGTCTCAGCAAGAATCAAGCCTGCTTCCCATGGGGAGCTCCACAGGCAGCCCTACCTCCGCAGACACACCGGAAATGCTCCACACACACTTGCTGACTGGTGAATGAAGCGTCAGACAGGCCTTGTACCAGTAGGGTGACCTTGGGCAAGTCACTGCCACCTCAGTACGCTTCAACAACCTCACCTGTAAAATGATAATAATACACCCCACCTCACAGATCACTGAGCAGACTAAATAACAAGTGAACACTAAAATTACTTTTCTACAATGAAGTGCGCACAGAAATGTCATTGTTGCTCTTATGTATGGAATGACGGGGATGTGGATAGTCATTCATCATTCATCCATCCAGGACGTGCATTGAGCACAGCCACTGTCCTCACGGAGTTTACTGGCTTGGGGTGAAAGAAAGGAGGCTTTGGGGGAGGGGGTGGTTTCCAGCCAGTCAACAGAGGAAGTGACCATCAAAACAGATGGAATCTAGGAGTGCACGGCAGAGAAGGGAGGAAAGGATGCACCCAGTGAGGTGAGAAGCTATTCAACGTGCCGGGCAGCTTGTACCTGTTAATACTCAGAACCACTCCTGGCACTGAGCATTGCTATTCCCATGGCACCAATGAGGAAACCGAGGCTCAGAGAGGTTCAGTGACTTACCCGAGGTCACACAGCTTTATGTGGCAGAAGCCACGTTTGCACCAGGCCTGCTGGACTGCAATCCCATCAGATAACAATCATTAGGTAAAACAGTCCGAGAGAAGTTCAGTTTCTCCTGAGAGCTGTGGACAACACCGGTGCCACGTGATGTGGCACCTCAGGGCCCAGGGCCTGTGCTCCGGCCCCGGATGCTTCTTCCCGGAGCTGCCAACAAGGATGAAGACGGAGCACCAGACCCCAGACCCACAGGTTAGCCCAGGTCTACAGGCCAGCCACCAAGCAGGGCTGGCACTGCCAAGGAGCTGGCAAGTCTCCGAGGGAAGCTTCCTCCTTTTTTTCAGTAGTCAGTGGTTTCAGTCACTCAGCCTTTCAGCTCATACCCAGAGCTCTTTGTAGAAAAGTCATTTGCATCTCTAAGAGACTCATTTGCATCCAGTCAGACCTCTGGGGCTGCTCTTCCTCTTTGTAAGGTACTGAGCCCATAATGTGAAGTGAGCATCCCAGGGCCTCTTCCTCCAGGTGCAGGGGGCAAGGGCTCACCATCCTCACATCTCTGCCCCCAGACCAAGTCTAAGAGAGAAGGTCCCTTGGAAGTGCTCTCTGATACTGGAAATATGGGTCCCACACTCCAAGAGCACCAGGGCAGGCCCTGGGTATAGGGCCCAGGCTCTTTGCCCTATACCACAACAGGCGAATTGGAGACATCAGGAATATAGGCTCCTATTCTGGCCTGAGAGAATTCCTTCTTTTATGCTCCACAACTGTTTTATATATATTCACTATAAATATTTATATATCTTCTGTATTCACTTCTTACTTTTTCTCTCTGTATATCTCTGTATCTATCTATAACTTCATATATATGCATATACATACAATATGCAATATTTTATGCATATAATGTATACATCTTCTGTATATATCATATTCCTCTTAGCATTTTGCTTTAGACCCATCTGTTCATATGTTTCCTCTCTATCCCCCCACCAACCAAACTATGAACTCTTTGAAGGATAGCAGTCTTTCCTGTACCCCAGTACCTGCCCCCATCATAATGCCTAACACGTAACAGACTTAACTCATGAAATATCTACTGTTCACCTACTAGGTGGTGGGGACTCTTCTAGGCACTTGGGAAACTTCGATGAACAATACACACAAAAACATTCCTGCCTTTGTGGAACTTAACATTCGATCAATACACAGGAAACATTATAAATAAATAAATATATGATTATTTAATGAGGTCAATAAATGAATGAATGATAAAGGCTGGGTGCCTGACCTGCCTCTGACCCCTTTCCAGTTTGATTATGATCCTATTTTCAATCAGAAACTTTACACTGGCATTATAATTTCCAAGGCATATCTGGGATTTTACCTGATTTCACATCAGTTCTGTGGAGAAGGTAATCATAGAATCATATGCCCGATTTAGTGGAGAGGGAGACTGAGGGTAAGAGCCGTCCTGTGCCTTGAACAAGTGGAACCCCTAGAGAGTGAGGACCCCTGAGCACACAGCTTAAACACTGAGGGTAGGTCTCCTGATCTCCCCTGACCCTGACCCCTAACCTCCCAGGCTCTCAACCATGTGAGTGTGGCTGAATGTGCTGTTCTCAAAGGTGAGGCAAAGTTCAGATTTACTCTCTGGCATTTCTCTTTGATCCCCAGATGTCTTGGCCTTAACATCTTCCTTTCTTTCTTTCTTTTTTAATGGATCTTTATTGGAGTGTAATTGCTTCACAGTACTGTGTTAATTTCTGTTGCACAACAAAGCAAATCAGCCATATGCATACACGTGTCCCCATATCCCCTCCCTCTCGCATCTCCCTCCCACCCTCCCTATCCCACCCCTCTAGGTCACCGCAGAGCGCCCAGCTGATCTCCCTGTGCTATGTTGCTGCTTCCCAACAGCCAACTATTTTATATCCGGTAGTGTATATATGTCAATGCTACTCTCACTTTGCCCCATCTTCGCCCTCCCACTCCATGTCCTCAAGTCCATTCTCTACGTCTACCTCTTTATTCCTGCCCTGCAACTAGGGTACTTCATCAGTACCGGTTTTTTTTTTGTTTTTTTTTTGTTTTTTTAGATTCCGCATTTCCGTATATATACAGATAGAAGTCAGAAAGAGAAAAACAAATACCGTATGTTAACATCTTTCTGATCACCCACTCTATCTCCTTCTAGTTGTTATCAACAATAGTCAAGTTAGTAACAAACTTGATTTTGTAATGAAATCTTGTCAGCTTAGGTATGTACAGTCTTTTTCCGTTTCCAAGGAGTTCTCTAACCTCATTTGATGCCGCGCACAACCCTCAGAAGTACAGCTGTACCAGGGAAGGTGAGACTGGCCAGGGTTTGTGTGGTGCTGCGTGGCAGAGCTGAGACGGGATGCCATGCCCTTCTCCTGTTTCTGTTGGTTCCCCTCCTCCTACTAGCCCCACACACCCAGCCCCCAGGCACAGTGGATCTGTTCTGAACAACTCATTCAGCACCTCCCAAGCCCTGCTCCCTTCCAGTGAGTCAGCGGCTGCCATCCACGCACATCTTTATGCAGATGAGACTCGCAGGATGTGCGTTCTTGTGTGGAAGCCTGTAAAATCTATTTATGGACCTAATTGTCAGTTTTCATGAGTGACAGGCCTACAATGCTTTGACTACGCAGCCTAATGTGTCTGTATCTGACATTTTAAATAGAACTCTCTCTTCTCTCTGTTCTTTTAGGAAGTAATTTGAGAGAGCAGGTATTTTTAAATTCATGTATCTTTAATTATATCTACACAACTGTCAGAGATTAATGATTTCCTCAATCTGCTTCTTCTTAAAGGAGAATTAGGAACTTAGGAAATGCTGAAAAGAGCTCCAATGGATATGCTGTCAGTGACAAAGACAGTCGCAAGCAAGGGTTTCAGCTTCAGTCAAGTTTAAGTTCTTGTTGTAGATTAATTTTGCGCAACGTTTCTATGAATTATTGAGAAAGGAGCACTCGTGGACAGCAAACGTAAATAGATCTATACTTGTAAACCAATAAAAAAGGCATGTGACAGACTGGGAGCAAGTTCTGTGGGGAAATACTCCCCTGCCCCCCAGAGAAATAAGTAACAATAGGCCCCAGGTGGTATCCATGTCTTTTAAACCCAAAAGAAAATCTCACCTTCCCCGGTAAGCAAACTCAATCTAGAAGCTCGAGGTCGGGGAGGACTTCACAAAGAATTGCATCCAGCTCTCCTGTTTGGTGCCAGAACTTCTGCTGAAATAAAACTCATTTAACAAAGATTTCCTCTATGCCTGCTGGGTGTCAGGCATAATGCCGGCCAGGGGCACATGCTAGCCACAAGGCATGGCCTCTAGAATCAAAGTGACCACAATACAGAGAGAATAAAAAAACAAGCTTAGAATCCTCAGCAGACAGTGGAGGAAGGGCATTGAGGGATGCTTGTCTACTGCCATCAGAAAGGAGAGGCAGGCAACTGGGCACACGCCCTCCTGCTAACCAGGTATGTGATGCTGGGCGAGTCCCTTTCTCTTTCTGTCCCAGTAAAATGGCATCAGTACTATTTTCCCTTTGTGAGCATCACACGAAATCACACGAAATCTATGGCTGTCTCATCTCCCTTGCATAAACCCTGTGCCCCTGCATCCCGAACTTCTCACCATCCCTCCAAAACGCTGTGATCCCTTATGCCTCAATACATGCAGCATCGCAAGTGGCTCATGCACGTCCTCCTTTTGTTTAATAGACTCTTGATCAACTTTCAGGATCAAGCTTGAATGCCACCTCTTCTGTGAAGCCTTCCCCAATCCCCCGCGTGCATTTATCATTCCTCTAATCCCTGGTAAATACCTCCATGAAGGTGTGTATTACACTGAGTTATAGTCATTGTCTATTCTCACAACCAGCTTGTGTCTCAAGGGAGAAATTATGTTTCATATTTTATTTCTTCAGGGCTTGGCTAGTGACTGGCCTGTGGTAGACAGGTATTCCATCAACTGCTGTTTAAATGAATGCATAAAGAATTAATGGATAAATGATCAAATGAATGATGAATACTACGTGCAAATACCTTGTAAACTGTAACAAAAGAAGCTACTGTTTAATAAACGTTTACTATGCCCCAGACGCATAGGTACCTGCATACAATTTCAATTAACCACAACAACTCCACAAAGTAGACTTGTTTTTAAGTAATTCATGGCACCGGTACTGGCCAATCTGAACTGCTGCCAGTGACAGACAACATCAACACTTTAGAAACTGTAACGGGCTAAATGGCAGTCCCCCAAATGATCTTTTTCATGTCCTAATCCATGGATCCTGTGTATGTAACTGTACTTGGAACAAGGGTCTTTGCAGATGCGTTTAAGTGAAGCATTTTGAGATAAAGAGATCGTTCTGGATTATTTGGGTGGGTCCTAAATCCAGTGACAAGTGTCCTTGTAAGAGACACACAGAAGGGAAGACAGAGCAGAAAGAGATGCGGCCATAAACCAAGGGATGCCAGCAGCTGCCGGAAGCCAGAAGAGGCAAGGGACAGATTCTCCTCTAGAACTTCCGCAGGGACACCTTGATTTTGGACTTCTAGCCTCCAGAACTGTGAGAGAGTAAATTTCTGTTATCTTTTTAAGGCACTAAGTTTGTGGCAATTTTTTACAGCAGCCTTGGGAAACTAATACAGAGAGTTACTTTCATCTCTGTTATCAAGACAAGGAAACTGAAGCTGAGAGAGGAAAGGTTTTCCCCAAGGTACACAGCTATCCATCATCCATCGGCAGAGATGAGATTCAGATCCGGACCTGTCTTACTCTGAAGCCTTTGTGCCCTCTGTGATGTCATGATTCTCTCAGGGGCAGCCTTCCTAGAGAGACACCTCCTGAGGTTCTCTGTGCAAGCTCTGATGCACACAGACGCCCAGGCCACAGGGCCACAGCACCTGTGTTTTTTGATAAACACTCTAGGTGGTTGTGGTACACGGTACGGCTGAGAAAGGCGGGGTTTTCACTCTCACAGTCCTGCAACGAGTGCCCACTCCAAAACACACATCGTGTAACACAGAAGGCAAACTCAGAAGAATGAACCAGACCCCCAACTTAAAAGCTGAGCCCTGGGACTTCCTTGGTGGCACAGTGGTTAGGAATCCACCTGCCAGTGCAGGGGACACGGGTTCGATCCCTGGTCCGGGAAGATCCCACATGCGTGGAGCAGCTAAGCCCGTGCGCCACGACTTCTGGGCCTGCGCTCTAGAGCCCGCGAGCCACAACTACTGAAGCCCTCGCGCCTAGAGCCCGTGCTCCACCAGAAGAGAAGCCACCGCAATGAGAAGCCCACCAGAATAAATAAATTTATTTAAAAAAAGCAAGCTGAGCTCTCCGTTTTTTCCACAGGCATCCCCGCCGCCGCACGCCATGCTGCTACATCATAAGAGGTAGATACGGGTCGGGGAAACAAATATATGGGCTAGCTCTAAACCAAAGCCATTCTAACTCCCCAAAGGGTTTGTTAAATCATTTCTAATTCCAAGAAGCTGAAGTAAATATTTAACATCTGATTCCTAATCCATAAGTATTTACACGTAGGGATTTCCCCATGTCTGACAAGCCCACCCGAGGTTGTACAGATTGAGCGAGTGTGACTAATGAAACCTTACAATCCCCCACGCCAAAGTGGGGAGCATCTGGCCACTCCTGTAAGAGTCCTGATGCAGGGAACAGTCTGTGTGTGCCCGGGGTACAGCCACGATGGCTGAGAACTGCTAAGGGATTGAGCTTTGAACAGCTAGTTTAGGGAAGGAGAAGAAACAGTGACCTCCCCCCCCAAACCCCCCGCCATAAAGATAAGAGGAAACTGACCATGTTGCTAGAGTAAGTATCTTCCAAAGGGTCCTGTGGTATTTTCCATTTATTAACTTCATGGTAATTAACATTTAAAATGGGTTTCCAAAGTGAAAATAGTGATATAATTGCACTAGAAAGTTCACCAAGAAATTCGCTTTGAATCTTCCTTTAAGAAACCTGGAATAACTGGAAGGATGTTAGCAGAGTCAATCCATCCAACCCATTCAGTTGAGATATCTGTATGTATACATAAAACTTTATTACGTTTACTTACTTTATTAAATGTGAGGCATCCTGCTAGGAATTGAAAAATAAAAAGACCAGGTTCCTTCCTTGAGAGGTTCTTACTCTCTTCCTAAATGCCTTGCAATAAAAAAAAAAAATTTTTTTTAAAGAATTGTCACTTCTTAAATACCTACTATGTGCCAAGCCCTCTGTTAGGTTCTATTCATACATAGAATCTCTAATTCTAAAATCCCCATTTTCTGTGTGAGTAAAGAGGCTCTGCGGGTTAAGTAGCCTGTCCAGAGTTCTATTTCTCATATAGTGTGGAGCCAGGTTTCAAACAAAAGATCAGTTAGGGGCCAGTCAGATGAGCAGAGCCCTTGCCAGCTTTTCAAAGAGGGAATTTAATGTGGGGAACCCTTACAATGCTGTTGGAGAAGCTGAAAAGCCAGGGAAAAAGGAAGTGATCCGGGGATTAGCGAGAGCAGGAAGCTGCGACCAGCCCAGGGATTACACCAACAAAAAGAGAGGAGGTGCTGTGACCAGAGCGCAGGAGATGGACTCAGCGAGAGGCGGCTGGAACTATGGCTGGGTTGCCCTAGAAAGCTGCAGCCATCAAGAGAGGAGCCACTGTCCAGCAAGACCTGGATCCACAGAGAAGACGCAGGGACTGCCACAGCCAAAAGCGGAAGCAGAGGGAAGGGGAGAAGCGCCCCAACCTCTCCCCTTGCCCTGCCCTCCAATCTCCCTCCAGGGCCTCCTACTGGCTGAGCCCAGCCAAAGCCCCAATGTCTGCAGAGTTTTGGGAAATGGAGTTTGCAAGGTCAGCTCCCTGGGGTACACAGAACACCCTGCCATGCACAGGTAGAGAATGAATGTGAGAGCAAACCGGCAAGTGATCAGGATAGACCAAGACCTGTCTTACTTCTCAGCCCTTGATCCTGCTGACAGAAGAACACTACGCCATCAGAATAAGCTGGGATCCAGTCTTGATGATCCCATTGTTCACCGCGTGACCACAAGAAAGCCACACAAGCCCTGTGCCTGTTTTGGAAGAGCATCCTGGACTTGTTATGCCTGGCCCCGCCCACTCACAGGGCTGATGTGAGGGCCAGGCAGGATGGCCTAGACAGTGGTGCTTTGTTGACTGTGAGGCCCATGTGTGCTTCTGAATCACACAGCAGGTTTTCTTTCACTTAACAATACCATACATCCAGACTCAGCCCCTCCTCCCTTCCTCCGGGATACTCCCATCAGCCACTTACCCTGAGATGCCCTTTGCTCTGCCCCAGCTACCTTGCTCACCTCTCCTCTTTCCAAGGATATTTTCTAGGGGCTGGAGAAAGGAGCAAGATTTCACATTAGGAAGTAACTGGCTGGTAGGGGAGAGGAGGTTAAGGATGGACTGAGGCTGCTGCCTGGTAATCCTCTCTAACTCATAAACGGCAAGAGGTAGCAGACAATCATTTCTTGTGACTGAAACAAGATCAAAGGATTAAGGGGTTTTCAGTAAAGAAGGGCTGGCGCTCCATCATGAGAATTATAACAGTCAGGCTGCTGAAAAGAACAGCTTGCTAGGTGAAAGTCTGATAATATAGCCTAGGATGCCTGTGAAAAGCCTGAGTTCTTTCAGGGAGAAAGGCCAAGGAAAGGGCAGAGCACTGGGTGTCTGCCCAGGAAAGCTGTCGTCACATCCCAGACAAGCCTGTTTGTGAACCTGCCTGCTGCCCCGGGAGGTGAGGGGTTACTGTCTGAGCCTTCGAGGTCTTCTACTAAAGGTGATGGCAACACCCACCGTTTCTCAAGCGCTGATCCCAGGCACAGTGCTCTGCATACCATCTCATACTAGCCCTCACCCTGTACAGCAGACAGAAGTATTCTCATTCAATAAATGAACAGACTGAGACACGGTAACAAGCACTTTATTTAAAGTTACTCCAGTAACAACAGAAGTTACTAAGAACAGCTATATTTGTTGAGTACTTACTACACACCAGGCACCATGCTAAAGTGCTTCACAGTTAAGCCCCAAACCATGAGAGATACTGGTCTTCTCAATCAACAATGAAGGACCAGGACCTGAGAGAGGCTGAGTAAGGGGCTTGTGTTCACCATGTTCAGAAGTGTCAGAAGCAAGATTCAAATCCACGTCTCTCTCCCACGAGAGCTCTTAATGACTACTCATCATTGCTTCGTTTGTTCGTTCACTCAACGAATACTTACTGGGCACCTGCTTTGTACCAGGCACTGGTGGGGATGCTGGCTGCACTACAATGGACACAGCAGAGTCCTCAGGAAGTGGATGCTCTCATCTGTGACACTGCGGTGTGCTGGGGCACAGGTCCTCCACCAACAGGCCTGGAGCGCCTTAGCGCCAGGCACCACACTTGGCCCCATGACACTGCTCCTAAGTGGCAAGGCCAGTGGGAAGGTCACCCCCGTGCTGTGTCATCGACTAACAGCCTGCCTCCGTCTCAGCCCCTCAGCTCTCACAGGCAGGTTCCGGGGTGGGTATTCCGGGGCGGGTGTGGCGTGAGCCCTGGGTTTTGAAGACTTTTCACTCCAAGACCTCTAGGTCAGTCACCCAAAGTAAAATGAAACTTGGAAAAAGCTAAAGCAAACACGCCTTTGTAAGCCCTTCCTCAGAAAGGTTAAACCTGACACCTTCCAGCAAGTTTAAGCAGCTCAAGAGATGCTGAGTGGACAGCTGCCAGCTCAGCTCATTAAGTCCCCCAAGTTTTCATCCTTCCCAGGCTAACTGGCATTAGTGGGTGGGGCACTGGACGGCTATCAAGTGGTGAGCTGCAGCAGGCTCTTCAACATTCAAAACCTGAAGACTTTGGGATCAAAGACACAGAACATGACTATCCATGAAAAGTGGCGGTCCCGTCCATGCTCTGCTCCTGTCCTCACGGATGTTTAGGGCATCTGGGCAGGAGAGGGCTGGGGACAGATGTTTCTCTGCCCAAGGGACCATTTCGTGTTGTCACTAGGAAGTATTTCTCACTGCGCGTTGCAATTATGTGTCTGTTTCCCCAGTGATACTCAATTCTGTAAACATGTACAGAGTACCTACTGCATGGCAGGCACTGGGCAACCAGAGGGGTTTGCAAAGAGGAGCTAAATCTCGCTAGAGGCAGGACCTGATGGGAAGACAGACACGGGTTGAGGAAAGTGCAACACAACCTGAGAGCTAATGCAACAAAGGCCACAGCCCAAGATCCAAGTGGCGCAGGGAAGGGCCTAGCCATCCTTGTTCCGCTGGTCCAGGAAGGTTTCTTGGAGGAAGTGACATCTAAACTGAATCTTTTTAGTAACCATAGGTATTCAGCCCATGCCTCTTTACTTTGCATAGTGATCCCCTCCCATCACCCACAGGGAGGGCTGTAACCCCTATTGTCACATTATATGTCCCTAACTCTTGAAGAGATCAGGGGTGACCACCGTCAGAACTGGGAAAGCTTTACAGATTTTCTTTCCCCAGAATATCTGGAATTGGGATCCCGTGACTCAGTCTTAGTTGGGATCTTGAATGAACAAATCAGTAAAGCTGGCCATGAGCACAGTGACCAGGGCAAGCCTGCTGCATTGGGGGGCACAGCAGGGGGCTGGGGAGCAGGAAGTAGGGCTGAAGAAAAGCAAAGGACAATAGCTCTGGCGAGACAGGAGGGGGACACATCAGTGTCTGGCTTCCCAGGGCGGAGCTCACGCGTGCCCTCAAGACGCCCAGCCTTCCAGATTGCTTCTTTTATGAGTAGGTTCTATTCCAAGCAACAAATGATTCTGGAGGGAGGCCAATGTGAGGGCTGAGAAGGGAGCCGTAAAATAGCATGGTGTGCTTGGGGACAGAGAGGTGACACTGGAGCGCTCAGCTGTGACCTCCTCGAAGGCATGCAAGGGGCAGGTGGTGTCTTCTCACCACCAACAGCACCTCCAGCACAGAGCCAGGCAGTGATGGATGCGTGCACATGGTCTTGACAGTCCACGTCTCACAAACCTTAGGCTCCCAAGACTCAGCATGATACATGGGCTTTGGTTTTCTCATGGTCACAAGAGCAGCAAACTAGTGTGTTTTATATATATATATATATATATATATATATATATATATGTCTGCACATATATATATATATATATATATATATATATATGCTTGGACATTTATACATATGATTTCATTTCGTCTGAATTATCTCCCTGAGAGATGGGTCCTAACACTTCCATTTTACACATATGGACATGGGGGCTTAGAGAATTGTAGAAGGTGCCCAAGGTCACATAACTTAATAATGGCAGAGCTGTGAAAGTTCAATTTGTAATTCTGAAGACATTAACACAACTACTAGCCTATACTCTAAAGAACACTTGCCTCACTGGTTGTGAAGGTCGACGGAGTTGACTTAAATAAGGCCCTGGGCACGCTGGCCATTGGAAAGATGTTCAAGAAATGTGACTTCCCGGCCTTCCTGGCAACGGGGAGTGGTGGGAACAGGGATTAACGGGACGGCCATTCTCCTTGTGTGTGTGTGGGAAGAACACTGGGTACTAAGAGCGCTTCCTTCTCAGGCTGTCGATCTCCTCTTTTTCGGTCCTTGCAGGCTGTGAAAGGGCAGAATGTTCTGGAACTTGTTGGACTAACTGGCCAGAGAATCTAGGACCCTGATCTCATTGAGGTTCACCTTTTACCCCACATTTACCCACCCTTGTCTGAGGGTACAGGGTGACCCGTGGAGAGGAATCTTAATGGCCAAATTGCACGAAACGGCGTCTAGTTGAAGAAGTTAGAGGGAACGTCTCATAGCAACTTTTGTATCAGTTTGGTACAACGTGGGGGCCATGAGAATGCATCTCGCAGACCACCAACTGCAGGGAAAGAAACAGACACATTGCCCCAGCGGCTGCACTCAGAAATCCACTAAGGAGAGCAGTATGGTGGTTCCTTAAAAAACTAAAAATAGGGGCTTCCCGGGTGGCACAGTGGTTGAGAGTCCGCCTGCCAATGCAGGGGACACGGGTTCGTGCCCCGGTCCGGGAAGATCCCACATGCCGCGGAGCGGCTGGCCCCGTGAGCCATGGCTGCTGAGCCTGCGCGTCCGGAGCCTGTGCTCCGCAGCGGGAGAGGCCACAACAGTGAGAGGCCTGCGTACCGCAAAAAAAAACAAAAAAAGTCTGTAATAACCTGAAAAGAATCTGAAAAAGAATGGATATATGTATATGCATAACTGAACCACTTTGCTGTACACCTGAAACTAACACGACATCGTAAATCAACTATACTCCAATATAAAATAAAAATTGAAAAAAAAAGAAAGAAATCCATCTACACCAAGACTATGCTTCCCACAAGCTGTTCCCAGCCAAAGACAGAGCAGGGCAGGGATACTCTGGCAGGCCCATTCCCAGGAGACACAGGACTCCTCTGATGAGTGACTTTGGTTCAAGGACTCCACAAAGACCTTGTGGATGTCTAAGATGCTTCCACCCATCCTTTCTTCCTTCCTTTCTTCCTTCCTTCCCTCTTGCTTTCACTCAGGGTCAAACCTGCATTATGGTCTGATGGCTCCCCTAGGCTCTTCTGGCTCCCTCCCCATTTCTTCTCCCAGGCACAAAGAAATCTCTTCATCACCCCATGTCCTCACCTCCTGTATCTGATTGGAATCCTACAAGCTCTTGACTCCGCCAGCTGCTGTTGAAATTGGAGCCTGGTGAGCAGAAGCAGAAAGGAAGAACTTGAGGCTCCTGTTGCAAATGAAAACGCCTGACACAACAGATAAGCTGGGACCATGTGTTAAAGGTGTACCCTCCTGATGCAACCCATACTCCATTGATTTTCATCACTGAAGTTACTGGGTACCCTGGGCATTTTCTGAAGTGTACCAACCTCTGCAGCTGGCTTCGGCAGGATTTTAGGATGATTTCCCCCATCAAGATGGATAATCCTTCAGCTTTGAAATGGAAGATCATAATGCTTTGCCAATCTACTCTGATCCCAGAGAAAATGGACCGATAAAAGAAGATGGTATCAAGGTTTAAAGCCACCCCTTCTAACGCAATCTGCTCAAAATTAAAACTCAGCAAGGCATAGTGAGACGACTTTTCAGCCTGTCATTCTTATAAAACAGAGATACTAAATAGGTCCCCAATTTTCTTACTGAAATAAATTTTCTTTACTAAAAATAAAAATAGAAGCTAGTGTGGTGGGCAGAGTTCTAATTTGGAAGTGGGAGCTACATCCCTCACTCAGCTTTGGGCTCTGAGCAAGCTGCCTCCCATGAATGTCATTTTCCCCTTTTAGAAAGCAACCTATGGGCTTCCCTTGTGGCACTGTGGTTAAGAATCCGCCTGCCAATGCAGGGGACACGGGTTTGAGCCCTGACCCGGGAAGATCCCACATGCCGCGGAGCAACTAAGCCCGTGCACCACAACTACTGAGCCTGCGCTCTAAGCCCACGAGCCACAACTACTGAGCCCACACGCCACAACTACTGAAGCCTGTGTGCCTAGAGCCTGTGCTCCGCAACAAAGAGAAGCCACCACAATGAGAAGCCCGTGCACCAGAACGAAGGGTAGCCTCCACTCGCTACAACTAGAGAAAGCCCATGCGTAGCAACGAAGACCCAACACAGCCAAAAATAAATAAATTAAATTTAAAAAAAAAAGAAAGCAACCTATTATTATCTTGAATGAGCTGTGACAAGTAAAACATAGACTAGTGCCCGGTATGTAGTAAGTGCTCAATAAACATTAGCTATCACAGTATTATTAATAACAGTGTCAGGATCATTGTTTTATCACGCAGATTAACTGAGATAACAGTATCTGGCATACCTCAGGCCCCGGGCAAACGTTTACTTTCTCTGAATCTAAACCATGAGCTTCAATACTTAAAAAAAAAAAAAGTGACTAATGCAAGTTTCCTCTTTTAGAGGCAGGGGAGGGGAAGGTGGAGGAAGAGAACTAATGTTTAACTAAGGTCTGGTATAGGGTGTTTGTCTTCATTTCCTTTCAAGATCTTTGTTGCATTTTTTGTTTGATTGCAAGCAGTTCTGATCCTCCTGATGGATATGTGTGCTGTGCTCTCAAGAAGATAAAAAGAGAGAGCATAAAACTATATACACACAAACAATGATGCATGCCAAGGGCAGAACATTTCCAGTAGACCTGGTCTATAAATTGTCATTTAAATTTGCAATTTAAAAACACTGTCTGACTTTTTGATTTAGCTGACTGTACATGAGAGACAAATAATGGAATCCTAATAAGCAAGGTTTAAATGACATCTCCAGTCTCCCAGACAGCGAGGGCAATGGGAGAATTCTAAAAAGAGAAAATAAATCTACCAAGAATAGGAAAGACGACCAGAACTAAATAGGTGCCCATATCACTTGATGACAGATACCAGGAAAATGTATTTTTGACTGCTTAAAATTCAAATCCTTAACAGACGAAGGCTAGGTTATCAGCTGGAAAACCCCAAAGTCATTGTGAGGGGACAAGGCTGAGCTTGGTTTTTACATTTCATCACATTAAAATAGATGAACCAAAAAATCAAGGCACCAGGACAACGCATTAAAGTTGATAAGCTGAGGTTAAAAGATTTGAACGGCAAAAAGCACCGGAGCTCAGAGGCATCCATTGGCAAAGCTCAATTCCAAGGCTGTACCAGAATGGTGGCCCCCCCTGGTGGCCCTCCCACAAAGGGAAGCCCATCCCAAAGTCTCGCTTTCCTCTCGCTGCGGGAAACGAGTTAGCACCTTCCCCCGGCCACAAAAGACAAACCCTGCATCGGTTCCAGGAGGAAAACCGAAATGAATCATCAGCTACTGAAAGCAGTTCTGTATGCCCCAGCTTCGGGAAGATTTGGCAAAGTTGGGAATCGACCATTGAAAAATGGCAACAATGACAGAAGAGTTGGAGGAGGTGTTTCGTGACTAAAAGCTAAAGAAAATGAGATCACTTGGCATTTTTGTAAATGATGATTGTAGAAAGTTTATAATGACATGGAACAGCTTAAATTGTAAGGTTTAGTGAGAATTAAATATGCAGGAGGACCAAACTAGAATGTATGTGTTTGCATGCTTATGTGCGTACACTCTTGTGCAGAAAAAAGTAAAAGATTGAAAGGAAATATACCAGAGTCTTAACTGTCCTCGCTCTAAGCCAGGACGTGACTTCAGAATCCTCTACACAGTGCCTGAGGCAGCTGCTAAAAGCGACTGGCACTGGCAAATTACACAAAATCTATTTGCAATCTATAACTCTGAGAGCAAGAGGAGAAGCTACGGTAATCATTATTTTAAAACATCAAAGGAAAACTAATGGGATATAAATTACTGATTCTAGGATAATGCAGGCCAAAGGCCAAAGAATTACCTCTGTAATACAGCCTGCTCTATTGTTCAACACATGCTTAATGAGCACATACTATGTGCCTGGTCCTAGGCATAACGGGAAATGAATACAATTTGTATACATCTTGAAGGAGCTTTTACTCAAGAAGAGGGGGCAGCAAGTTGCTGCCCAGCGAGATGTCTGATCTGCTGGCCTTCCGTTCACTGGAAGACAGGGTAGGATTTATTTTTCACAACTGGGATTTAAATCTAATAGGTAGACAATGTCTATAATAATAGATATTTTGCAAAGCATCCATTGAACGAGAAAAAGAAATCTGAACTCCAAGAGTCTTTTAAATCTCACAACCCCTGGGAAGTCCTTGGAAACTTGGTTATCTCTGCTCTGGGATTTTAACTTACTGCAATGAACTATAATTGCTTCTCAGCTGTCTGTCTTTCATATTAGATTTTAAGTTCTTTAAGCCCAGGACTTGTTAACAATCTTCTTCTGGAGCCAGCACTCTGCATGGCTTTAGAAAAAGTTCACAAATGGAATGAAGGAAAGAAGGTAGGAAAGAGAAGGGAAGGAGGGAAGAAAAGGAAGGCACTCAAAGAACTCCACAATCATCGCACAGCCCCCGACCAAATAAGTGTTGGCAATTCTTGATTTGACTAGCGTTTCTTGAACATCTACGCTGTGCTAAAGGCTGCAGTAGGCACCTTCACATACGCACTGCATTCAGCTGTTTCTACTTCTACTATTTTGAACTCCAGCCAGTAGGTTATTTATTAAAAGCTACTACGGGGGCTTCCCTGGTGGTGCAGTAGTTGAGAGTCCGCCTGCCGATGCAGGGGACACGGGTTCGTGCCCCGGTCCGGGAGGATCCCACATGCCACGGAGTGGCTGGGCCCGTGAGCCATGGCCACTGAGCCTGTGCGTCCGGAGCCTGTGCTCCGCAACGGGAGAGGCCGCAACGGTGAGAGGCCCGCGTACCACAAAAAAAAAAAAAAGCTACTACGGTCTACAAAGCACACAGAATTGGAGATCAGACTGCTCAGGTTCAAACCCTCACTCTGCTGGCTTCTAGCCTTGGGCAGGCTACTGAATCTCTATGACTCCAGGTTTCTACACATCCATGTGAAATGTGAAAAGAAAATGAGATTAAATATGTGACATGCCTGGTGCACCATTTTCTTCTCCCTATGGAAATGGTTTCATTTCCTACAAACTTATATCCCTTCTACTGTTTAATCACAGCCTCAGCCTGACCAAAAGCCACTGGGTACTCGGCTAAGATAGCAGGAACAAGTCGTGCAGAGCCTCGGGAAGCAAAGGCTAGAAGCGACCTGAGAGAGTTACACACTTCCCATCTGCTATCATGCATCAAGCTGCCTTTCCTAAGTCCAGCCTGACTCCAGCACTCATGGCTATCCATCACAGCATCAGTGCTATGTCCGTCGTCTTTAGCACACACTTCCATATTGCTGTTAATAAAGGACGTGGGGATGTTCATTTGCCCAACGATAGGGGTCCTGATCCTTTTTAGGATCACATAATAAGAACATTTTTCATTGTTGGAGATAATTCCCCTCCCCGGGCACATTTGTCAAAGGCAGTTTCCAACAGTCCCGTACATCATCCTGAAATACATGATAAGATTTAAGATTTAGGTCTGCTATTCATCATTTGCTGGGCTTCTTCCAATGCGCGTGCCTGCGTGGTTTTTCTTGCCTCTAGTTTAACAATCGGAATGCACGTTTGCCCTAGAGCAGTAGCGCCAGCCAGGGAAGGCTGCAAGACTCAAGCGACCACAGTCCCCAACTGGAAGGAAGTGAATCTCTAATGCTGGTACAGAAACTCTTTATAAAAGTAAAAGTGGCACATATTGCCCCTAATATGCAAGAGGAACCAGACCTGTAGGACATGAGCTTTCACTGAGGTTTTATTCAACGGCCACTACTGGAAAAACGCAGAATATAGCAAAAAGATCCCGTGCTTTGGATCATTTAGATCTGAGTTTGAAATTCCTGCTCTTCCAGGGACTCCCTTGGTAGCACAGTGGTTGGGAATCCACCTTCCAATGCAGGAGACGTGGGTTCGAGCCCTGGTCCAGGAAGATCCCACATGCCGCGGAGCAACTAAGCCCATGCGCCACAACTACTGAGGCTGCGTGCCACAACTACTGAAACCCGCGTGCCACAACTACTGAAACCTACGCACCTAGAGCCCAGGCTCTGCAACGAGAAGCCACCGCAGTGAGAAGCCCACACACCACAAGGAAGACCCAACGCAGCCTAAATAAATAAATAAATAAAGTTCCTGCTTCCATTTACATGATGGGTAACCACGAACAAACTGTGAACTTACCTTAGTATGTTTCCTCATCTGCAAAATGGGAGTATTGCCAACCGCATAAACCTCTTGTATTCTCATTGTATTCTCTGCCTGCATTGAGTAGTCATGAAATTAAGGTCATTTTCCATCTTCCCCACTGGGAACTCTTTAACAAATTCTCCTCCTCCCAGCTTTGAGAGGATAAAATGATGCCCAAAACACAGTCCCCACCATCAATCCAGGAAGGAAGAGAAGCCTATAAGTGCAACCCTAACAGATGGAAGAAAGAAAGGAGAGCTTCATCTGAATTAAAAGACATTTTTTTTAAATAGTATGCTGAGAATCACAGGGAAAGGAAGGTTTAATTCCATGTATGAAGACGCTAAGGAAAAGCTTCAGGGAAGTGCCATCTAGCTGGCTCTCAGAGGATCAGATGAAACTTGACAGGCAGACAAGAGAGAAGGGGACTTTTTCCAGGTTGAAAGGAGAACTGAAACAAACTCACGCGTGCTCAGGGAGGGCCAAGCAGGTCACTGCGTGCAGAATGTGCCAGGCGCAGATAAGACACGTGTATTTGGTTGGCCAAGAAGTTCGTTCGGGGTTTTCCAT
This sequence comes from Monodon monoceros, assembly GCF_005190385.1. Classification (NCBI taxonomy): domain Eukaryota; kingdom Metazoa; phylum Chordata; class Mammalia; order Artiodactyla; family Monodontidae; genus Monodon; species Monodon monoceros. The sequence continues at coordinate 132,997,894 of NW_021703774.1, read as the reverse complement.
AACATCTTTCGGAAAACCCCGAACGACCTTTTTGGCCAACCCAATAACAGCTGCTGACTGGATGGGGAAGACGGAACCACAGGGCTCTTCAGAGCATCGAGTCTGAGGTTATAGCATTCACTCCGTCTGGCCTCTCCGATTTCTGTTTTTTCACCTGTAAACGTGAGATTTCAAATAAGGATCTACCTCAAAGGGTTGGTCTGCGTGAGAAAATACATATAAAGGGTTGAATACGTTGCCTGGTGTTTTGTAACTGCAGACAGAGAGTAGCTACCTTCATCACCAGCATCCTCGCTATTATTTCTGATGTGGAGGTGCCCACTGGCAGGTAAGCTGAGCTGATGGTACTATTCATAGATTTGGGGCATTTGCAAAATCAGAGCGTCTGCTCCAAATTCAGATCTAAACATGCATTTCGATTCATACACAGTCAAAATCCTTCAAATTCCCCTCAGCTTGACCTCTGTAAAGACTGGAAAACATCTGGAAGGTCTGGACTAACTGGCATCCTCCTTAAGAAAGGGAATTTTTTCCTTCTCAGCCTCTGGAGCCCTTGTGCGTGGCAACCTCCCACACATCACAGTCACGAGGGGTGAAGAGTCAGGGCTTCTGTGCTTTTCTAACTCCCTTTCTGCCTCCACCGCACGGTCTGCCGTCATTCCTTTCTGCTGCCGAGGCCACCTCAACCGAATGGTGCGGCTATTGGAATCCGCAGAGAGATGTCTTTCAGTGTAAGTATCACTTGGTAGTTAATAAGAGGACACCCATTCAATAGGGAGCAGCTTAGCCCAGTGTTAAGCACGGGGACAGGCTCTGGGGTCAGAGAGATCTAGGTGCAAATGGGTCCCTAACTTGTCACATGCTGTGTGGCCTCAGGTAAGCTGTTCACCAATCTGAGGCTCAGCTGCTGCTCACGAAAAATGGGAATGCTCGCCTAGCGGTCGTTTTCAAGCTTAAATGAGACATCTCCACTCCACCCTCTCCTCTGCCTTTGACCTATGGGTGCTCTCTTGATGGACGGGGTAGAAATGTGCAATCTTGTGACATGTATTCCGACCATCCCAGAAGCCGTGTTGCAATAGGAGGGGGTTGCTGACATCCCAAAATACCTGGGACCTTTGCTCAGCAAACCCACTTGGATAATAAAAACCCCATGCTCTGGGCCACTTACTGGTTATCTGCAAAGATGACTCTAGGACGCTGGGAAGGAGTGTACCCTTACCTGACTCACAGGACTCGGAGGGCTAATATGAAGGGCTTTGTTCTTCCAAACATCAAAATTCAAGCCCAGCCAGGGCCAGGGGCAGCACACTGAGCTTAATGAAGCAGTGGGATGAGCTAATATGGCAAATCTTATAGCTCTTACTACCAATATGGCCCACATCACGCTGAATTATAGTGCCAGATGTGACTGGACACACATCGCAAAAGGAGAGTTTTAGTTCACTGAATGGGAGGAATTTTCAATGCCACGTAATAAGAATCTCTAGAGCCAGCTCTTAGAGGAGATGTTTGTGGTTTTGAATTTCCTTTCTGCTTGTGCAAATCATTCTCCCTCACACTTTATGATAATTAATTCAACAAGCATTTACTGAATACCTACCATGTTCCGAGTGCTGTGCTGGGAACTCATAGTTATTGGCAGAGACAGAGAAATAAGCAAAAAGTATAGGAAAAATGTGGCAGGTGTGATGTTTGAATAAGTGCAGGGTGCTATAGGAGCCCTCACAAATCCAGGCACGTGAGGCTTTCTCAGTCATAAGCTCATTCATTCACTTCTTCATTCAACAAATATGGCTACACACCTACATCTTCCAACACTGTGCTTAGTGGTAAAAGTGAAGCCAGACACGGTCCCTGCACTCACAGAGCTCCCAGCCTAGAGTGATAAAGAGGAACAAAAAGATAATGATCAACAAAATAATGTATTAAGATGGGCAAAGCGAGGTGCTTTGAGAGCACACAGACTGGTCATGACCACAGCTGGGGATCACGTCGTTTGGGTTGCAGTAGGTCCCCAGAGCATTTCTGGGGAAAGTAATATCTAACTTGAAACTAAAGCAAAATTGGAGTTGGCTTTGAAGAGATTTCTTTTTTTTTTTTTTAAGTACTATTCCTGGAAGAAGAAAAAACATTTGCAAAATTCCAAATGTGAAAAACAACATGGCAGGATCAGGGGAATGAAATTAATTCAGTTGAGTCAGGGAGTGGAGTATCATTCTGGGAAGAGCGGTGAGGGATGTGACTGGAAAGATAAGGAGGGGTCAGACCGGGCAGGGCCCCCTTGAAGCCCCGATAAGCCACGTGGACTTTACCCTGAGGGCAGTGGGGCCGGTTCACGGAAGAGTCTGAAGCAAAGGTTGGACCTGATCGGATCTTCCCATTAGTGAGCGGTGTCAGGGACAGCTTGGAGACTGGTGACTCTGAAAACCTGAGGACTGCTCAAGAGGGGGCCAGGATGACAGATGAAGGTAGCCTGAACTATCTTGAGGAGAGGGGCAGCAGGGAGAGAGAGCATGAGTGCTTTGAGAGCTATCTAGGAGGCCGCAGGGGCTAATATTATTAATTAATTCATCGAGGGCACTTGGAAGCTCAAATGGTCAAGGACGAAGTCTCTGTCAAATGGCTGCTGGGTTCTGAGGGGTGAGCAGGGGGCAGCCCAGTGAACAGGGTGAGAAACACGACCCAAGTGAGGGAGCGGCACGCACCAAAGTCGCAGAGGTGCGTCCCGGGACCCGAGCTCAGGGTGGGTCAGGGTGCAGAGAGGGGGACAAAGGGACAGGAGGAGCGGCAGGGACCAGGTCTCAGAAGGCTGGCTCGCTGGGTTGCCCCCTGCGGCGTGCTGCTGGCGCTACGAAATATGTTCAAGGAGGAGAGGAGGTGGGCGGGAGGGTTTGAAGAAGGCCTGACTTCTTGCGAGGAAACTAGTTAGAACGAAGTCACCAATGAAACCAGAAGCGAGTTTGCCTTCAGGGAACGACCGCAAGGAGCGAGGTGTTCTCTAATAAGTTCAGGGCCACGTGCTCACGGAAAATACAGAAGTCTCTCCCCACCACAGGTAACGTGATCCGGCAGTCAGTCTTTCCATAAAAACTAGACTTCTAGACCCACAACGGTATTCCCTCACTCTCAAACCCTTCAGCCCAAGAGTTTCATGGACCAACTCCAGAGAAATTTACGTTGTCTTGCTATTAAGTCCTTGATCTTGAATTTCCAAAGCCTGCAAATCACAGAGTCAGTGGAGGGCCATTAGCTTACCAAGATCCAAAACCCTGACAAGACAAAACAGTGCCATAAATTTACACGAGGCGACTGATCTGTTTCCATGCCCACCAACCTAAGAAGAGTATAGCCCCTTTTCACATTTCCCAACACCCCCATCAAGGCATAGGGCCAACCCACAGCATGCATTCAGGGAAGAGGGCACCGGCTTTCACATCGGACAAACTTAGTGCTTTCCAGCCCACGCAGACAAGCCATGTGACCTGGGGCAAGTCTCTTCATCTCTCGGGACGTTATTTTCTTATGTGTTTCATGGGCGATGTAAGATTTGGGCTCATTAGGGACAATTTATCTAAAATGGCTAGCATGCAGGAAGCATGCAATAAATGATGGTTATCAATGAATGTAGCTTGACAACGTGGTCCACTTTCCTTTGTATTTCCTGTCCATCTTCCCAGTTATTCTTGGAACAAGCATCCTTTTGAAGATGGACCAGTACTTTTTTGTCACTGCCTGACTACCCCATGCACCTCTGGAGAAAAGGGTACCTTCTACCCTTCTTTATATCCTCTGGCACTAAGAAAAGTGCTGCATTTCAGGTAGGCAGCTGGGGGGCCAGAGGGGAAAGGGAAAATTTCCTTATCTTGAGTCTGTGTACAGAGAAACTGTGTTAGCTGTTTGATATTTTTGACTCATGTAGTGTTCATTACAACACTTTGAGATAGGTCCTATTACCTCCATTTTACAGATGAAGGAACTGAGGCTTGGAAAGATTAAGTAGCTAGCCTGAGATACACCTGTAGAAAATGTGCTGAGCCTTGACACAAACTTCAGTCTATCGATTCTTAAGCGTGAGCTCTTCCAGGAGTCTTCAATGTAAAGAAGATGGAGCAAACACACCACGAGCTTAATTCGAAAAAGGTAAGTTGCTGAGAACCTATAAGCTCAAGCAACACCATCCGGGCAGTCATTCCTGGGTTCCAGCTCTGGCTCTACCATTAACCAACTGAACAACCGTGGGCAAGTCATTCTTCTCTTAAGAGCTCATCTTGAAAAAGAGGCTCTTCTAGCCCCCCAAACACTAATTCCTTCTAACCTTTTAGTACTTCTAGAGAAGCTATTCATGTTTCAATGTATGCAGACATTCAGAGTATCATTTTACTTGTATTTATTAAGTTGAAAATCCACTTGCTTTGTTTGGGTCAGGAAAGCAGTGAAAAGAGTTTCCATAAGAGTTTTCTTTCTTATGATAAAAAAGCAAGATTTTAATTAATATAAATTTGGAGTAAAAACAAAACATAAAATTTATGAGTAGTCACAGAATAAATTAACATGAATTTTATTCACTAAAATGAATAAAAGTAGCCAAGTGGAAAAAAAAATTTTTTTCAGGAAGGATGAGACCTACACAAACCAGAAGGGCCTCCCCTCAGGTGGAAATTCTTGGACTCTATGGACTGGCTGAAGTCAGAATCTCCTTCCCTGGTGTTTCTCTCCCCAGCAGAACATGGAGCTCCTGCATGGCTCCAGGCTGGGGCTGGATAAACATTTGTAGACAAAATAATATCTTATTAATGCCTACCTACGTTCCAAATTTGGCCGAGCAAATATAAGTTGTACATCCACTGGGTGCCTGAGGAAACTAAAGCTCAAGGCGTGGAAGTGACTTGCCTGAAGGTGAACAACTAGAGGGTGGGGACCTGGCTTATGAACCCAAATGCAAGGTCTCGATGACCCCAAGTCTGCTTCCCCTGCAGGGTAAAAGCAGCAGATAGAAAAGGCAGCTCTCTCTGCACTGAAGGCCTGGTAAAACGATTTTTTGAAAAATTAATCTCTCAGGGTCCTAAGGACCCAATGGGATAATAAATACGATAGCAGTTTATCAGCTCCTAAGTGGTAAGCCAGGGATTATTAACAGAGGTCCTTCCCAGGGCTCACTGACCAGTTGAGGGATCAGGACCCTGAACATGGGATTCCTGAAACAATTCCTTATCACAATTGACCAGAATTTCCTAAGAAACCTCCCCAAAGTTTGCACAGCTACTGAGGCACACAGCCAGGGTTCAAACTCAGTTCAGTGTGGCTCCAGAGCTAAGGTATCTGCCATGTGACCACCAACTTCTCTTGGATTCCATCAGGGCCTTGATTCTTGGAGCCCAGTCTTTCTGGGAGGAAAGATTGTTAGTGTCTTGTTGTTTTTGTTCACTGAGCTCTAATATAAGTATAAGGAAAGTGAATACGTTTATTTCCAGGTATTTCTAGAAAATAAGGAGAAAATACTGAACCACGATCTCAGAAGGAAGAGGACAGAAAAGCTAACATTAACCACACCACTGCCATGTTGCAGATCCCAAGCTGGTCCTTTACCCAAGATAATCTCGCTCGCCTTTCTGATAACAAGCAAAGTAGTAATACACCACACACACACACACACACACACACACACACACACACACACACACAATCACACACCCTTAAAAGACAAGGGTCAAAGAGGCTAAATAACCCATCTCTGGTTACACAGCAGATAAGAACAAGAGTTAGAAATTAAAAACCAGGTCTGTCTGACTCCAAAGTTAGTGCTCTTTCCATGACACCAAGCTGCCAGATGGCACTGCCTGAAAAACTCCAGGCACTATCCCCAGAAATGTCTGTGTCTGCTCGTCCTGGGACCCGTTCCTCTACCACAGTCTTCTACTGGGTGTCCTAATGCCAGGATTACCACAGATTGTGTCAACTGATCTTCTCCCTTCGATGGCAGGTACCGAACCTGAAAATACACATTCTCTTCCTCCAGTCCTCCATCAAATTCCACTCCTAGAATAGGTACCGTCTGACAAGCTGTATGTGTAGTGAGTGACACAATCCAATAAAAATGAAATGAAGAAAACAACTTTATTTCTCACTACTTTCATCCCCTCCTTATTTGAATTGTGAATACTCTAGTTACATCTCACACTTGGCCTGTCTAGAAACTCATTTTGTGGTGAAATATGCTCCTGTGTGACTTGTTTTTGAATCTGTCTGACTTGCTTTCAACAGCCTGGGTTAAAGAACTGGAGTGACAGGTTTGTGAGGAATTATAAAGGGCTTCTTAACTTTCTTTTTGCCACTCTTTTTCATGATAGATGCCTTACGTTGTCAGGTATTTTTTTTAGGAAATAAAATATCTGCCCCAGGAACCACCTAAATCTTGCCAAGAGAAGAAAAAACTTTACGATACTGTAATATCAGGTAGTAATATGAGAAATGTATTTATGACAGAATGTCAAATGACAAAGGAGGATGTAAAATTGTATGAACAGTATAATCTCATATTATCCTGGAAAGTCAGTCCAGAAGGAAGTAACTTAGAATGTTAGTAAAAGTTGTTTTTTTTTTTTTTTTTGCGGTACGCAGGCCTCTCCCTGCTGTGGCCTCTCCCGTTGCGGAGCACAGGCTCCGGACGTGCAGGCTCAGCGGCCATGGCTCACGGGCCCAGCCGCTCCACGGCATGTGGGATCTTCCCAGACCGGGGCACGAACCCGTGTCCCCTGCATCGGCAGGCAGACTCTCAACCACTGCGCCACCAGGGAAGCCCAATAAAAGTTATTTTTAATTTTTAGGATTATGCATGCTTACTTTGTCTTTTCTAATTTTCAGTAATAAGCATATATAACTTCTTAAAAGTCTAATAAAATTACTAAAAAATTCATATTTTTTCATAAAGAAGTCTAAAATTATTATGTCCTTACCACCAAAATCATTATATGAGGTTATCAACTTTGACCTATATCAGGCACAAAGACTGTTCAATAAAAGAAAAATATATACCAATCGAGCTGATGAATATAGATAGAAAAATACTAAGTAAAATATCAAATTAAATCCACAGGGTATAGAAAATAAGACATCACAAACAGAAATGAAGATCAGAAAATCTATCAGTGAAATCCATGACTTATTACTGATTTTAAACTAAAAGAGAAAATATATGTATAATCATTGAAATAAATACAGAAGAAGCATATGATAAAATTCAACACGAAAATTCAGGATTTAAAAAAATAATAATGCCTAGAAATGATAAATGAAGGCAAACTAATAAAGAATATTTAGTAAATACTTAAATATCACACTTACAGGTAACTTAAGGCATTTCCATTAATTTAAGTAAAAGTCAAGGATACCTACTCTCTACTAGATATTATATTGACAGACCCAACCAATGGAATAAGATAAAGAAAAAGAACAAGTACTTAAGGATTGAAGAGGAAGCCAGAAACTTACTTATGAGGTTACATATTGCCTCAACAGAAAATCAAAGAGGGGTTAGAGAAAGTCTTAGCAAAAGAGTTTAGTAAGACTATTGAATTCAAGATTCAAGATTGATATATAAACTGCTTATTTCCTTTCAAAGTTCTACTTATTTTCACCCAGTTAGCAACATTTGTTTAATGGAACACTTACTATCCCATAGCCAAAACTAAAGAACAGGAAATGAATTAATCCTGTTACCAGCACATTCTCATTCTCTCTTCTTAACGTACGTGTGTGATTTCCTGCTGCCTTGGTCCAGACAACGGTATCAAGAAAAAAAACTATCTGTCACTGTTGCATAATTACAAACAATTGTAAAATCTTGCTCTGGGACAAATCAGCTGTATACTTTTTAAGATCCCCTTAGGTAAGAGAAAACAATGTGATGATTCTGATGAAGATGAGGAAGAGAAGGAGGATGGAGTGAAAAAGGGAGAAGAGAAATAGGACAAAGAAGGGAGAGGTGGGAAAGATAGAGAAAGATGACAGGGAATGAAGGGGATGAGAAGAGGTAAGGAGAAGAGAAGCGGGGGAAGGGGGGAGAGGAAGAGGAACACATGTAAACTTTGTTGAGTTTTAAACATATGCCAAGTTCTATACTGTTATATTTGCCTTATTTCAATTAATCTTCCTAGTGAGCCTTTGAGCTCTGTAATATTACATCTGCATTTTATGGGAAAGGAAACGAGGCTCAGAGAGGTGAAGTAACATTCTGAGGTCACACAGTTAGGAAGTGATATAGCCAGAATCTGAACCCAGGTCTGCCTGCCCAGACTTTATGGTATTAGCCACTCACTAGAGGACACTCCTTGCATAGGTGCTGTGCTGATTTTAGAGCTACTAAGGACGTGAAGGTCACCTTCACAGTCCCATTCAACTAAGCCAATGTTCTGAAAAATCTGAATCCTCTCTTTAGAATGCTTCTGGTTTTGCATGTTAAAATTAAGAATGAAAAGATACGCACTAAGTACAATTTTTAATGCATTAAGCATTCAAGAGCACAAGTTCAGTGGAAAGGTTAAATTTGAAGCAAAAATATAACTTGTCAGTTTCCAGTGAAAAAGCATTTGAATTCTAGTACATACTGGGCTCTGCAATCTTTCTTTTTTCCCCCCATGTAGCAGTTCTCCCAAGACCTGTTCTCTCACACACGTGCCTTCCTTCTATTATTCTTAGTGCATGATGCATAAAAAACAAGGTTTACATTAGGTTTCAGGGGATAAAATAGACTGCTTCCAAAATATTTGTGCTTCAAATCAACATCTAAAGCAAAATTTATAGTCCTTTCTGGGGTTCTGGCTGTCCAAGAGCTGCATATGTATTACATTTATGTCCCTTGCTTCCTATGGAGTATCAGACAAATGCCATCAGAAGACATGACTAGGCAGGCACAGCAACGTCTCAAACAAATCACTGCCTATACAAAGCAACCAACGGCATCCTGTTTGCAGGCCCATACTGACAGATTTCAAGACCTGAGAGAGAGTTGTATTAATCCTCTTCCACGCAGTTTTACAGACAGGGGAGGGAAAGAACTGAAACCACAGGGAGAAAACACACACCACACATACACACACACACCCCTACACACAGAGCAACAAGTTGCTTACATCTAATTCCAACAAGGAGACGAACTTAATGAAAGACGTGGTCATAAAGCCATAGGAACAAATTCTCCAAAAATCGTGAACAGTGATAGAATTATTTTATTATCACACTATGCATGCCAGTCTTCTCCACCAAATACCTATGTGCCTCCTCTGTGTCAGACACTTTCCAATCGTTGGGAGTTAAAAGGGTGAACAAGGGATCCAGCTCTGAAGGACTGTATAGTATAGCTGACAAAGGGGAAAAAACAACAGGGTGCTTCTAAGAAAGTGAGCTACTAACAACGTGCTAACGAAACAAAACAAACAAAAGCAAATAACCCAATTTGGGGAGTAAGGGAAGGCCCTCCAGGAGGCCCCACTAAGCTCAAATCTGAAGAATAAGTAGGAGTCAGTGTTAAGAAAAAGCGGAGAGCAACAAAAGTATTTCAGGCTGAAGCGACAGTCCAGGGGTTCTCAACGTCTGGTCTCTGGACCACCAGCATCAGCATCATCTGAGAACCTGTTATAAACGCATCTTGGGCCCCACCCCAGAGCTAGTGAACCAAAAACTCTGGGGACGAGGCTCAGCAATCTGTGTTGTAACAAGCCTTCTAGGTGATTTCTGTGTGGCTGGAGTTTGAGAATCACCGGTATATGCAAAGGTGAACTACAAGACAGAGAATGCCTGGAGGGCAAACAGGGTTGGGTGGGGATGCAGCGCAGATTTGGGCAGAGATGTTGCTGGAGGGATGGGTAGAAATCAGGTCAGGAAGGGCTTTGTTCGCATATTATGAAAAGAATTTTGGATTTTACCCAGAGAATAAGGACGAGCCATTAAAATATGATACTGTGAATACAAACAACACCAAATAATGTTGGTGATTATTTAAAAATATATGCAATCACAAAGATAGTACCAAATACCGTTCCAGAGACAAAAAAACTCATTCCTGTACAATAGGTAGACATTAGGAAAGGAACAGATTGAGCCCTACCTTTCTTTCTGGAATCTTTCTTGGCGCTGGTTTTCACAGCTACTTGAAGTTCTGTCTCAGTTGACATCCTACTAAATCCTTAGTCCACTTCACACAGATCCCGGGCCTCGGCCAGGCTCATTGAGGACTCCTCTCCAAGAAAACGACTCCTCCCTTCAGAAATGACACCCCGAGCTGCACATTTCATTCACTCCTTTCGAGCGCTGCAAATCAAGGGAAGAGAACATTTAGAATCACCACCCTGGTGAAGTTAGAAATTAGGAGGGAAAAAAAGGAACCGTCAAACATACAGAAACAGGAAAACCTTGGTCTCCGTGTATAAGCTGTTCACATGGTTTCACTAAGCCACCAACAGGGTTCATACAACCAAGAGAATTAGAGGCCTTATCCGCAAAACTCACAATAGGTAATGCAAAACAGATCTTTAAAACTCTGGATTTTCAAGAGAAGCAAAACCCAATTCTTTATTTTCCATGTTTCTTATTGTCAAGCACTAGATGTCACCCAGAAAATACAGCACAGGCATATTTCCTGAGCAGCACCATGGAGACATTTCCAACAACGAGGCACCCATACGTCAGCCAAGCTCGACTAGAGCTTTGGCAGCTAAAGCAGATCGTAGGCAAGTGACCTGTGGTCTGTCCCTCACTGGCAGGCATCAGAGGGAACGCGGAGTTGACATAAAACTGGGCTCCAAGGGTAAGGTGACAAATGGGGCTGAGAAACTTTCCAGCAAGCCCATTTTTATGTCAGCTTTTCCCGCAGCTGTAAGAGCAGACAAGCATTTAACGTGGGGAGGAAAAGAAAAGGAAAGAGGCAGGCAGACACACATTTCAGCCCTTCTTTCTTTAATAAATATGCCTTGCACACTACTAGGTACTATTAAGTTCAGACACTGTGCTGGGAAGAGATAATAATGATAATAATACCACTTCAATTACAGCCGGTATTTACTATACATTTACTATATCCTATGCCCTCAGCTCCTGCTTCACATACGTTATCTCATTTGATTTCATTTAAATTGAATGAATGTGTTCCCAGTGTCAAGCCAACAACCTTTCCCAGCGACCGTCTCTCTGATAGTTATATGTGAGAGTTCAGTTGAAAATAAACATTTCAGGAGTTATCCATTTTTAAAGAATATTAAGATAAAGCTACTGGAAATGGATCTTCAAACTGTGTGGCCAATTCTTAGCTCATGCCACAGATCTAGAACCTTTTCATCTGAAAAGGCTGACCTTGAACACCAGTTTCAGCTCAAAAAGAATAAGGACCAAAATCTCTTGATCATGCCAATTAAAGATGGCTTAACTAGAAAGGCTAATATAAAAGCCATATAAATTGTAGTAAGGCTTAAATATGGGGAAATTCACACCTTATCCAAAGATATCTGCTTTCTTTGTTTGCTTTTAACAAACTGTTTTACAAACTATTGTTTAGGAGGACACTGGCCCTGAATGAAGGTACTTAAAGTAGAGGATCTAAGGCTACAACTAAAGAAAATGGGAAATTATCTTCCTAGAATGGGGTCCATGAAACCATATGTTGAAAATGAGAACTTTTCCGGCCACTTTTGTGCCATCTATCTGCACCATGCCACTAAGCCCTCACCCCCTTCCTAACCTCTTGCCCTCAAAAGACAACATTCCATGAGAGATGACAGAGTCACAAAACTTGGTCATATAAAGAGATAATTAATTTTATTAATAATACTAGTCATTTCATTGCAACAAATATCTCCTAAGAACCTACAATAGGCCAGGTGCACGTGCTGGCTCATTCATGTCAATAGACGTGTATGGCACAACCATGCAGGCCAAGAGTACAGAGTCAAAGCCTGATTCCTGTCCTCAAAGAAATTCAGTCTAGCAGAGGTGTCAGTCATGTAGGGGATTGCAATACACGTGACCAGAATGAAAACAGACAAAAAAATGGGCATACTGCGTTACAAAGGAGCAAGCTTTCACCTTTGCTTGAAAGAGTCAATAAAGCTTCACAGAGAAGAAGCTCTCCACTGTCTGATCTTGAAGAATGATGCCTGTCACATGGATGATAAGGGAAAGGACCAGTGGGTACTCAATAAATGCATGTGTAATAAATGAATAAACAGTTTTCTCAGGCAGAAGGACCAGCATGTCCAAGGAGGCTTGAAATTAACAACCAAAATAAAAAAAGGACGCATTAAGTCTAGTAGGGAGGTGATACACTTTCCCATCTTCCCAATTCTCCCTTGTGCCATTACCTTTCTATGGAATTTTTCTTTTCAATTCTGCTGACATTCTCAAGGTTCAGTTCAAAAGAGGTATCTTAGGCAGAAAGGTTTTCTGATCCCTCCATTAAATGGAACTGTAATACGGAAGAACAAATCTGACTCCATATTGGATCTGTTTCTCTTACTTTAACCTTCGTACTCTATTGCTTTTGCTACAAGCTAAGAATGTTGTCTTAGCCTGAAATATACAGGATAGGCCATTCTCAAGGCTCTGACCTTTAAAGGTATAACACTTTTCCATTCATACAGAGATAAAAAGTTGCACAACAGAGATTAACATTTGCCTTGTTGGAGGTTTACAGAAACATGGTGACCTGAGTCACACTGGACAGCTGCAAGAACAAAGGATTAAAACACCCAGAAGTTTGTAACAACCAGCCACAACCCCTCCCCTTTTAGTATAAAAGAAGCCTGAATTCTAACTCAGGGAAGATGATTCTTTGGGACATTAGTCCACCATCTTCTTGCTCTGCTGGCTTTCCAGATAAAGTCACTATCCCTTGCCCCAACACCTCATCTCTCAATTTATTGGCCTGTCGTGCAGCGAGCAGTATGAGCTTGGACTGGGTAACAGAATCTCTCCTTACTTGTGTTATGATCTGATTCTTGGCCAACTTCGTAGTTTGAGCCATTTACAAGCAATGTGATATTGAGGAAGCTACGCAACCCCTCTTTGCCTCAGTTTCTATACCTTTACAATGGGGATAACAGTATCAACTTCATGGAGTGGCTGTGGAAATTGTGATCACACATGTAACATGCTTGGAAGGGTGTCTGGGCACATCTCCTGGCAAGCACTTAATAAATATTAGGCCCTAATAGTTTCCTGTGTTACAAACACAGGAATACAAGGTCACAACACAGCCTCATATTATTATCCTCCTTTCACAGAGAAGGAAACTAAGGCAGGTTAAGTCTGCTTTCTAAGGACAAACTGTAGGAAATGGTAGAAGCTAAGATATTTCCATGATGCTGGTCTTGCACACAGTAGGTACCTAATCCACAAACACCGAAATGAACTGAAATATGGGTTTTACACCATTTCAAGCACTCTTAAAGTCGATGTATAGAACTGGATTGGATTTGGGCCATTTTCTTTCCTTCGACTTTGTAAGCCACAATACAGAACCTCTCCCTATTCTGTGGGCAGCTTCAGTGTCACTTGTTTGACAAAATGTGATTGCATTCAATTGTTATAAGCATTACTTGTGAATTCCTGAAGTACATCCCCATATCAATAAAGAAAGGAAACCAGCATCGTCTCTAATAAAAACTTGCATAAGGAAGCTACAGTACGGAGAGAACATTCCACAGCCAGGACCCTGGCAACCCCTTTAATTTTCCAAAAGCCAGAGGTTGAGCAAATGCTGTGAAGTAGCTCCAAATTATTTAGGAAATTCGTTTCTTTGTAATTAAGGAGATTAAAGTCCTCTAGGGCCAGAAACCACGTGACAACTCAAATCATTTTTCCCCAGTAAAAGCTGTGAAGCCCTATCAGTTAAATTCAGGCTCGCCTAGAATTCTGAAATGCTTCAATAATGTTTCTTTGCTCCACACAATCTGCAGTAATTTAATATTCCTGAAGTGTGTCAGGTTTTTTATAATGAGCTCTTCAAATCTAAAAGTGAATTATGTAACATTCCACTACAGACATTCTGTCTACTGAACTGCTTCTAAATGTAAAATCCCACGTTCAGTGAAGGGGGGGGTCGGGGGGGTAGGGAGTGGGGGAGGGGCAAAAACACCAAACCACAAAGCAGAGAAAACAGATAGGCCTTTTCGTTTTTAAACAAAGCACAAAGGTTTGAGCAGCTACAACAGAACAAATGCACGGTAAAACACCTACTATAACGCACGTTTGCGTTCTCTCTCCTCCCCACCCACGCTCAGACGATCCTATGGCAAAACAGCTAATGTTTATGAAGGCCCATTATTTGCCAGGCACTATACTATGAACTCTTCACATATTATCTTCGCCAATCCTTCAGTCACTTGAAGAGTTAGATATTATCATTAGGTTCATTTGACACATGAGGAAAGGGAGGCACAAGCCAGTTTTGTAGTCGTTCACGGTCACGTGGCTAGTAGACAGCACAGCGCACAAGGCAGGGTACAAGCCTCTCTTCTCCCCAACCTCACTCACAATCCCCCTGGAGGTCCATTAGCTGGGGAATGGATACACAAAATGTGGTGTAACCATACAATGGAATATCATTCAACCATAAAATGGAATGAAGGATTGATACATGCTACAAGGTGGATGAACCTGGCAAACAACATGCCAAGTGAAAGAAGTTAAACACAAAAGGTCACTTTAGTGTGTGATTCCATTTACCTCCAAAATACCCAAAATAAATAAATCCAGAGAGATAGAGAGCAGATCAGTGGTTGTCAGGTGCTGGGGGAAGCCAGGGAGGGGGGGAACGACTCTTTAATGGTTACAGGGTCTCCTCTGGAGGAGATGAAAATGTTTTGGAACTAGATGGTGGTGATGGTTGAACAACATCATGAATATAATAAATGCCACTGAATTATACATACTAAAATGGTTAATCTTATGTTATGTGAATTTCACCTCAATTTTAAAAAGAAAAAACAAAAAGTCAGAAACAACGCTCCCAGCCAGGTGCCACACCCTGCCTTAAGCCTCGTGGGATATGCTAGGGACACTGAAATTCCAGGCTAAAGGGACAATCCAGCCTTAACAACCAGATGAAGGCGTAGACTTCGCGTTTCAGTGGCAGCCATTTTATGGATTAAAAACTGTACGTGCTACTACCTGATGATTCGTAATTCAGGGCATCTTAATCAGCTTCATTCAAACTACAAAGCACTGAAAACAGGCCATCTGTCAACAAGGCAAAAAGGTTTGCAATAGTACAGACCAGGGGTCTTAGTTTCCACATCAGTAAAATAGGAAGACTACCACCAAGTGTGGAAGATTTGGAAGATCAATGAAATTTGGGCACTTGGGAAGCCTAGCTCAATCTACAGCATGCTAGTTTCATGTAAGAAAGGAGGAGACTTAACTGCTTATCTTTACAAAAAGAAACAGGACAAACACAGCAGAAAACAATGAAGCTGTTTTTCTACACGGGGAGATCCTGGGTCGTAGAATGATGGACGGACCAGGTAGAAGGACCAGGCAAAGGGCGATACTTCTCAGAGTACAGCTTTTTGTTTAATTTCCAAATTTGGAAGCCTATTCATGCTCTACCTATCTGAAGAAAGTAAAATTAAGTTAACAGGGATAGGAAGTGGGGGAAATGCTAAAACTGCAAGTGGATGGAAACAAATGAATCCAATTGTATGTCAGAGGCACATCATAAGCACAAGCACTGAAAGGATGGGAGAAAGAGAACAAATACGAATAGCTTACGAACACAGTTTGACTGTTTACACTCGGTCTCGAACAGGATTGGGGCAGGGGGAGCTAAAAACAAACCTCAAACTCTTCTTTTTAGTAGGCTTTTTTGGGTAGTGCTATGGGCAAAGCAATTATAAAACTATTTTAGATGTATTATAAGATTGGACAAGGACGTACATTCTCTAATGTTCTTGGGAGCCAAGATTCTCACTATTCAAGAAGAGACATTAAAACATGCAAAGAGGGAGGACAGGAAAGACAACTATGGGACAGACTGGAAATTGGAGATTTCAGGGTAAATTCGTGGTTTATAAAATATACATGTATCTGTATATGAGTATGTGTATACATGCGTTTATATGCATATGACTTCCCAGCCCTGTCCACTGAACAGGTCAAGGAGCAAAGATAACCCAATGACAACATGACACCTAAATACCTAGATTTTGGTTTCTACTACCACTCCTCAGTAAAAGGACCCAGGGTTTCCTGGAGAAGTGGGTGATTCCAGAAATGGGGCATGGCAGGTATAAGATGAGCCCAACATATCTTGTTGTTCCAGAAAGTAATGAGGTACTCACAACCAGCACCAATGATAGGGGCATGTCACAAGGATACAGACGCCATCTTGGAGGAGCTCTCACTGGCCAATTCTGAAACAGCTTAAACACCAATATAATTTAAGGAAGGTAAATAAATAATAAACCACTGAAAAAATGGGAACCCATACTGAAAACAGACAGATAAACAAGTGGGGGAAGAAGGGAAGGCTGTCTTGTTGACAGTAGAACAGATACTATCTGGGAAATACAGAGGAAGTGCTAGAGTATAAAAACACATTTTGCAGCCATCAGAGTAAACCTTAGCCAGACAAGAATCATCAATAAATGCTAAATCCAGGGAAATTTTTCGATGAGAAGCAAGCCGTTCGTAGGTCTTAAAGTGTCTTCTCACTTGCTATTTGTAGTTGCAAGGGGAAAATTTGTGATCATACGATGGAGACATCGAACCACACCTCAATTAGGTTATCAAAATTAACATTAGCAAAGACGAGCAAATGGATATCCGGCGATACCCCAAAGAAGACCACATCATTATCATGCAGCATCCTGGCCAGGAACCTAATCAGAACATGCATATAAAAATGCAGAGAAAGTCTATTCTTCAAAAATGGCATAACCAAAGACAAAGATGGGCTGTGGAAATACTTTAGATTAAAAGAAACAAAACAGGGCTTCCCTGGTGGTGCAGTGGCTGAGAGTCCACCTGCGGAAGCAGGGGACACAGGTTCGTGCCCCGGTCCGGGAAGATCCCACATGCCGCGGAGCGGCTGGGCCCGTGAGCCATGGCCGCTGGGCCTGCGCTCCACAAGGGGAGAGGCCACAACAGTGAGAGGCCCACGTACCGCAAAAAAAAAAAAAAAAAAAAAAAAAAGAAACAAAGCAGTTACAACTACTACATGCAATGCTTGTACCAGATCCTCCTTTACTAGCAAGAAAAGAAATGCTACAAAAGAAATGAGTGAGCCAACTGACAAATTTGAATATGGATGGCAAATTAGGTAAAAATATTATTTCAAAGTTAAACTTATTTGATAACTTTCCGATGGCTACGTAAGAGAAATTACCTATTCTTAGGGACTACACTTAGGGACTACAAATATTTAGGTATAAAGGGCTAAGCTACATGCACCATTCAAATGATTCAGGAAAAACAAATCATATACATATGTATATGTACATGCAGCATACGTGTGTGTGTATCCACGCATATACACAGAGAGAGAGAATACACAAATGATAAAGCAAATGTGATAAAACAGTAGCAATAGGTGAATCTAAGTAAAAGGCATAGGGTATTTTTTGTATATTCTCATTCTTTTACATTTTTCTGTAATTGTGAAATTATTTCCAAATTTAACAAAAAAAAATTTTTTAAAGCCTAGGTCAGACCCGAACACACACAGGGATGCAACAAAGCCAATTCTGGTCTCACTCGTCTTTTAAAAAGTTCAGACCCATTGCAGCTCCCTAGATGGCATGCTTTCTAATTCCCCAGGCTACATGAGTTTAAAATCAGTTTATGGCTGTCAGTTCTTATTATAGATTCCA
Source organism: Monodon monoceros (assembly GCF_005190385.1). Lineage (NCBI taxonomy): Eukaryota > Metazoa > Chordata > Mammalia > Artiodactyla > Monodontidae > Monodon > Monodon monoceros. The sequence goes on along the minus strand of NW_021703774.1, from coordinate 132,980,036 downwards.
ACTTCATCCTGTATCTCCCCGGAATGTTTGACTTGACACAAGTCTGTGGACCAGCGTTGCTTCTTTCGAGCAGGTCTGTTTCTTACTGAACTCTTGACTTCCCCTCCAGACTCTGCCTCCATGCCAGGAATTGCCCCCCAACCCCGTCCCAAGACTTTTCACCTACTGGCCCCATAGATCACTGCAAACTCCTTTAATTACATAGCCAAAGTCGGCCTTTGTTGGACCATCTCCCTCCCTCTGCATCCCTGGGACTATGACTTTAACCTGTCAACCCTTTTTCCGTTTTTTTTTTAATATGTCAAGGGCTAACTGATCTGATCTAGCCCATTTGGGAACTGCCTAAAATGTGCTCATTCTGTACATCTGTTCTTTTCAGGAACAAGAAAAAAGGAAAGAGAAAGGTTTCGCTAGAGCCCAATGGCAACACTTACTTAATTCTGCCAAGGGTGTCAGAAGTGCAACCGCTACAGAAACTTTACCAGAATGATATTTCAAGATACTACATCTCTCCCTCTACTGTTAAAATACCACCATCCTCACAGCAAATGCAAGGCCATCACTTGCTTTGACCAAACCCTTCCAGAATAATACTATATTGATAGAACGTATCCCTGGCTTTAAAACTCTAAAGGCCACAAAGTTGACAGATTAACAACCTCACTACAGACCCAATCAAAACTGTTTTGCCACAACTGTGTGTTTCAAGAAAGGAAAGAAAAATCACAGAAGAAGAAGATGTCTCTTGGTCTGAGAGCTCACATTCATTGTGTTGCTCGTCGGTTATGTCCACCTGACATTATGAAAAACATAAAAAGAATTCAGGCAGCTTATAGAAAATTTTATAGAAAGTCATTCTCTAGAACAGGATAAAATTAATGAATGAGGAAAACTGAAGTGAATGGGGAACAAAGGATTGGAAATGAAGGTAGAGGCAGAAGCAACGATAGGCCACCAAGTTAAACCTGTACGGTTACAGAAGATAGGATGTAAATATATGAGATTGCTAGAGGCCAAAGCATAGGAGGAAATATGATCAGTTACAGGTTCCACAAAGTCCATGCTCAAATAACCTTAAACCAGAAACAGAATGAAAAGGGCCTACAGGCTTTCATAAAACCAATGCTGTGTTGTCCCATGGACATTAACATCAGCACTGTCTCTATAGAAAATCCAACAGGGAATTTTCAATGTCCCTTAACTTATGCTGAGAATACAATACTAAAGTATAATAGCAGTAATACTTTTGAATAGGGTCAAAACAAAGAGACTCAAGTCATTTTAAATGCTCTTTGAAGAAGGCATGCTTTCTTTTCTTTTAACTAAATTCAAAAATAAATAATTGGAATCTTATTATACAGCTATCTGGTGGTCTGGCATCTCTAGGCCAAATCTAGAATTAAAAAACCTACATGGGACTTCAGACTATACTACAAAGCTACAGTAATCAAGACAGTATGGTACTGGCACAAAAACAGAAATAGAGATCAATGGAACAGGATAGAAAGCCCAGAGATAAACCCACGCACATACGGTCACCTTATCTTTGATAAACGAGGCAAGAATATACAGTGGAGAAAAGACAGCCTCTTCAATAAGTCGTGCTGGGAAAACTGGACAGGTACACGTAACGGTATGAAATTAGAACACTCCCTAACACCATACACACAAATAAACTCAAAATGGATTAAAAACCTAAATGTAAGGCGAGACACTATCAAACTCTTAGAGGAAAACATAGGCAGAACACTCTATGACATAAATCACAGCAAGATCCTTTTTGACCCACCTCCTAGAGAAATAGAAATAAAAACAAAAGTAAACAAATGGGACCTAATGAAACTTCAAAGCTTTTGCACAGCAAAGGAAACCATAAACAAGACCAAAAGACAACCCTCAGAATGGGAGAAAATATTTGCTAATGAAGCAACTGACAAAGGATTAATCTCCAAGATTTACAAGCAGCTCATGCAGCTCAATAACAAAAAAACAAACAACCCAATCCAAAAATGGGCAGAAGACCTAAATAGACATTTCTCCAAAGAAGATATACAGATTGCCAAAAAACACATGAAAGAATGTTCAACATCATTAATCATTAGAGAAATGCAAATCAAAACTACAATGAGATATCATCTCACACCGGTCAGAATGGCCATCATCAAAAAATCTAGAAACAATAAATGCGAGGGAGGGTGCGGAGAAAAGGGAACCCTCTTGCACTGTTGGTGGGAATGTAAATTGATACAGCCACTATGGAGAACAGTATGGAGGTTCCTTAAAAAACTGCAAATAGAACTACCACGTGACCCAGCAATCCCACTACTGGGCATATACCCTGAGAAAACCATAATTCAAAAAGCGTCATGTACCAAAATGTTCATTGCAGCTCTATTTACAATAGCCAGGACATGGAAGCAACCTAAGTGCCCATCAACAGATGAATGGATAAAGAAGATATGGCACATATATATAATGGAATACTACTCAGCCATAAAAAGAAATGAAATTGAGTTATTTGTAGTGAGATGGATGGACCTAGAGTGTGTCATACAGAGTGAAGTAAGTCTGAAAGAGAAAAACAAATACCGTATGCTAACACATATATATGGAATCTAAAAAAAAAAAAAAAGGTCATGAAGAACCTAGGGGTAAGACGGGGACCTACTAGAGCATTGACCTGAGGACATTGGGAGGGGGAAGGATAAGCTGTGACAAAGTGAGAGAGTGGCATGGACATGTATACACTACCAAACATAAAATAGATAGCTAGTGGGAAGCAGCCGCATAACACAGGGAGATCAGCTAGGTGGTTTGTGACCACCTGGAGGGGTGGGATAGGGAGGGTGAGAGGGAGGGAGATGCAAGAGGAAAGAGATATGGGAACGTATGTATATGTATAACTGATTCACTTTGTTATAAAGCAGAAACTAACACACCATTGTAAAGCAATTATACTCCAATAAAGATGTTAAAAAAAAAAAACCTACATGGTCCATCAGTTTACTCATCTGTAAAATGGGATAATGCTGGCTATAATTCATGGGATTAAGTGAACAGGAATAAATGAAAGCTATGTAAAAGTACTCTGGGGAAAATAAAATGCTACGTTCCAGAAGGCAGGCACTGTTATTACTCAGGTATCTGTCAGCCTTCAGCAAGGTGATAATAGGAGGAACAGAATGTGTTTCTTTAATCAAACTCAAAGCTCACAAAAGTCAGAACCAGATTTCAGCAATATTAAAGGAATTTATGTGACAGCAGTACGGCATACTTAGGAACATTTCATTTAACTAATGGATCACACAGTTTCACTGAGTATTTATTGCACCATGAAACTTCATTACATAAACTAAGAGAGTATCAGAAAAAAATGGGTATAAGCTTAAAATAATTCCATTAGCATTTTCAGTACTTGGAGCCCCACTTCTACCCAACGTTCTAAAATCTTCACCTCTGATTTTACAAAAATGTGTCAGTAAATGGCAGAACCTAAAGCAATAAGCTGAGGGGCTGGGTTGGAATCATGCCTGACTCCCCCACTCACTGCTTACATAAATTTAGGCACTCGAGCTACTAAACCAGTCTGAGCCTCAACTTCATCTATAAAATGGGCATCCTGTAGCTCCTACTGAAGAAAATCCACTGGAGCGAAGACATCAACCTATGTCTATTTACAAACTAAAAAAATAGGAGATAGTTTATTACTTTAACATGCTGATTCACAGTAGCACATGTATATAAATTTTTTTAACATCCCCCTAGGGATGTTAACACCCTCTAGGTGGTCACAAACCACCGAGCTGATCTCCTTGTGCTATGTGGCTGCTTCCCACTAGCTATCTATTTTACGTTTGGTAGTGTATATATGTCCACGCCACTCTCTCACTTTGTCACCGCTTACCCTTCCCCCTCCCAATGTCCTCAAGTCCATTCTCTAGTAGGTCTGTGTCTTTATTCCCGTCTTACCCCTAGGCTCTTCATGACCTTTATATTTTTTTTCTTAGATTCCATATATATATATATGTGTTAGCATACGGTATTTGTTTTTCTCTTTCAGATTTACTTCACTCTGTATGACAGACTCTAGGTCCATCCACCTCACTACAAATATCTCAATTTCGTTTCCTTTTATGGCTAAGTAATATTCCACTGTATATATGTGCCACATCTTCTTTAACCATTCATCCGATGATGGACACTTAGGTTGCTTCCATGTCCTGGATATTGTAAATAGAGCTGCAATGAACATTTTGGTACATGACCCTTTTTGAATTATGGTTTTCTCAGAGTATATGCCCAGTAGTGGGATTGCTGGGTCATATGGTAGTTCTATTTGCAGTTTTTTAAGGAACCCCCATACTGTTCTCCATAGTGCCTGTGTCAATTTACATTCCCACCAACAGTGCAAGAGGGTTCCCTTTTCTCCACACCCTCTCCCGCATTTATTGTTTCTAGATTTTTTGATGATGGCCATTCTGACCGGTGTGAGATCATATCTCATTGTAGTTTTGATTTGCATTTCTCTAATGATTAATGATGTTGAACATTCTTTCATGTGTTTGTTGGCAGTCTGTGTATCTTCTTTGGAGAAATGTCTATTTAGGTCTTCTGCCCATTTTTGGATTGGGTTGTTTGTTTTTTTGTTATTGAGCTGCATGAGCTGCTTGTAAATTTTGGAGATTAATCCTTTGTCAGTTGCTTCATTTGCAAATATTTTCTCCCATTCTGAGGGTTGTCTTTTGGTCTTGTTTAGGGTTTCCTTTGCTGTGCAAAAGCTTTTAAGCTTCATTAAGTCCCGTTTGTTTATTTTTGTTTTTATTTCCATTTCTCTAGGAGGTGGGTCAAAAAGGTTCTTGCTGTGATTTATGTCATAGAGTGTTCTGCCTATGTTTTCCTCTAAGAGTTTGATAGTGTCTGGGCTTACATTTAGGTCTTTAATCCATTTTGAGTTTATTTGTGTGTATGGTGTTAGGGAGTGTTCTAATTTCATACTGTTACATGTACCTGTCCAGTTTTCCCAGCACCACTTATTGAAGAGGCTGTCCTTTCTCCACTGTATATTCTTGCCTCCTTTATCAAAGATAAGGTGACCATATGTGCATGGGTTTATCTCCGGGCTTTCTATCCTGTTCCATTGATCTCTATTTCTGTTTTTGTGCCAGTACCATACTGTCTTGATTACTGTAGCTTTGTAGTATAGTCTGAAGTCAGGGAGCCTGATTCCTCCAGCTCCATTTTTCATTCTCAAGATTGCTTTGGCTATTCGGGGTCTTTTGTGTTTCCACAGAAATATGTATATAAATTTATATCTAAAAATTCATACCCTGCTGCTAGGTGCAAACTTCAAATATGATTCGCCAGTGGGTGGTGACTATTAGCAGGTGACAGGCGACCACCGCAGTGATTGAACAGGGCAGCGGCTGGCATATTTCAGGTTCTTTAAAAATGATGGTAACCCAGCAATCACCCCAGGGCTGGAAGCCAGTGATATTGGCGGTCCAACTGGGAGACTGCTTGCAACAGCGGAGCTACTGAGTTTAAAAGCTTATGCTCTTCAAGTTTTCTTTCCAAAGATGTCCTAGATAAATGAATTTGCATGAAGAAATAGTAAAAAAAGCAAATATCCCCAACTCCTTCAGCACACAGCTGTTAAATTACAGATTCTGTAAACCAAATCAATTCTACATACATTTCTAAGCACCTACTCTGTACACAGCAGACACTGGGCTACATGGGGGAGGTACAGAGAGAGACGAATCAAAGCCTGGTGGCTGCTACACTTTCCCAAGCATGGGGGCTGGCCTCAGGTGGCCTTCTTACCTGTTCCCCAGCACTAATCCTAAAATGGCACCTCCCTTATCACCTGGCTTTTTAGCCGATGCCTGTCCTCATTTTAACCCCACTAGCCACGCGACAAGGCGGGGCACGCTGTCTGTTTGCTCTTGGAGACTGAACGCCCTCTGCTATCATCCCAGTTCCCTCCACGATGTGTCTGAGTAACCTGGAGCTGTTGCTGTTCCCTGGGGTCTCGCAGGAAGGAAAGACAAGTATTTAACGAGGCCCTCCCAGTGAACGGGATTTTAACTAAATAAACATCACATTTGGCAGCTTCACCTGCTGATTTACCTAAAATATATACTGCCGTTATTGACTCTCCTTTCCACAAGCTGCATTTCATTATCTTCAAAGGTGACAGTGGGAAAGAGAACCACACGGGCCAACATCTGTCAGTGGCAAGCTGGGCGAGTAAGCAACAGATGTCCCCATGCTGCCTGGTTCCCAGGGTGGCCCTGGGTGGAGGCTCATCCCAAGGAGGTCCACATCCCAGTACCTGTCCTGATCACAGGGGGCACCTGCAACAGCCCTTCCTGTTGGTCCCACCCAAGGGAGGTCTTGGCCCAGATGTCACCCCCTCCCTGCCCAGAGAGCCAGGAGACAGGCATTGCTCTCTCCCATCAATGACATCCCATTTTAATTCTTCTCTCTCTTCTCAAACATCAAATTTTTTTCCACCTTCCTTTGGAAAAAAAAATAAAAAGCCCATCAACTTCCTTTGCTTTGCTAATGATTTGCTAGTCCAATCTCAATTACTGTAAAATGGGATACACAGATAGCTCAAATTTCCTCCACAAAAGGATCTGCACTTGACAGGAAGCGACCCAATTTCCACAATTATCTCCCTCACAAAATCCATCCATAACAGTGATAACCACAGGGCTGTGTTTTGCTCAAGCTGTAAATGGGGATAGATGCTTGGACAAAGGCGCTCTTCTTTCCCCGTCGTTTCCTGATTTGTGAATGTATTTACTTGAACCTTCTCACGGAAACCTAAAAACTCCATCACACTCAGCAAATACTGAGCAAATCGCCAACATGGAAAGCTGTCGCCTCTCCATGAAACGCCCTCCTCACCGTTACACCCTGCAAATGTCTTCGACTCTAAGTTCAAGCTCCCCTTCATGGGGAAGGCTTCCCTGACCAGGTGCACCCTTCGCCTGGAGCACCATCCTTTAGGGATGAGTAATGCAGGGCAGAGGCTCCCAAGCTCTTCTGCACATTGGAATCACCTGAGGATCTGGAACGACTACTGACTCTTGGCTTTCACACTGGGATTCTCATTTAACTGATCTGAGCTGCCACCTGGGCACTGGGATGCTTAAAATCTCCCCAGGTGATCTGAATATGCAGTAACATATACAGGAAACAAGCATAAAGGTAAAGGGAATTCACATGTGATTTCAGGGCTGGCATGACCCATTCCCTCGTCCCCCACGACTGGGCCTGTTATTGAATTCCCCTGAGCCTGAACACGTCCGCCGGCAAAATACGATGACGCTGAGAATAGGCACCAGATGTCGTGAGTTTATTAAATGACATAATCTATTTAAGATACTTATCACATAGTGTTAAGTGCTGGGGACAGTCAGGAAAATGCCCCCCCCCACCAAGATGCCTATGCCCTAACCACTGGAATATGATTTAGATAATTTAGATCATGAGAATCTGGACTTTTGAACTGATGACATCACAGAGAGACCTTGCCTGTCTTCTGCATTTGGGCTGGATGTGAATCTTTGGGGTCCAGAGGTGAACTGGAATAGACAGAATAATGCCCCGCCCCCAAAATGTCCACTCCCTAATCTGTCCCAGCTGACTGCACCAGAAGTCCATTCCTTACCCAAGGACAATTCACTGGCTGACCAGAGCCACAACTTGGCCTGGTAGGAAGGGTTAGATCCAGACTGGATGTATGAGAAGACAGGCATATTCTCTCTCTCAAGAATCTGAACTCATTAATACAGATTCTGTCCAGGAGTAACGGGGCCAGAAGTGAAAAGATGCACAAGCTCTGAGGCAGCAAGGGGTTGACTGAGCAGAAGTTATGACTCAGTGAAGTGAAGGCTGGCAGAAGCCACCAGGCAGAGAAATACATATACAATTAGGGAGTGAACAATGTCCTGCGCAATGGGAACAATAAGATGCCCTGGTCCCTGAGAGACATCCAGGATCCTTCCTGTTTTGAAATCATACCCGAGTCTCTGGGATGCCAGGCTGTACGGCTCTTCTGAGATTCTAGAGACACTCTTCCTCCTGCAGAAATTCCTGCTGTGCATGGCCTTACAATGCCACACCCCTTCTTCCTGGGGTGGGGTTTGGGGGGGGGGCTGTAAAAACTAGCCTGAGGCTCACTCTGGTGTACTTATATGTACCTCGCATCTGAACCCTTAACTACATCACTCTTCACATCTTGCAGCTGGCAAAGTCACGAGATCATGAATGTCACCGTCTCCCAGACTGGCCTTGGGTTTTCAAATCATGGCTCCACTGAGTACCAGTTATGTGAGCTTTGGCAAGTCCCTTGAAGTCTTTGGGTCTCCGTGAAGCTGGGAAGTTCGTACCTTGCCCCTAATGGTTGCTGAGTAGCATAAATACGATGATATATGCAAATTGCCTGGTGCTACAGGAGAGATTCATTCCATACCGTTTGCCTTCCCTTCCCTCTATTTCATCTGCATATCATTCTTAGGAAGGAAAAGGGAGAAATTTCCGATATTTATTTCCCATACCATATACATATTAGTTTTTCGATACATATGCGTCAAAATGAAGCAGGAAACAATTACCAAGAACGATTTCTGCTGTGATATGAAATCTGATATGTTAACCTGACTCTCAGGCTCTAGTCCAGCACATCTCCCCAGACTCACAGCTCAGTCCACCCTCCTCACAGGAAATACACACTATGGCCACACTAGGTTGGTCGTAGACCCTAGAGCACACCTTGGTGACCCAATGCCACACCTCCTCACCTAATCAAACTCAGCCCACTCTTTGAGGTCCCATCTGGAAACAGATGACAAACTCTAAACAGTATTATTGCCAAGAATTAATACGGAGATTATGTACCCAAGGGTGGGCTGTGTTGAAGGGAGACCCTGAAGGACAGGCCAGGGTCCCAGGGCTAGAACAGCAGAACTGTTACCTCTCCTAGGCTTGAAGGGGTGAGAGAAGGGATGGGCGACTGGAACTGAGAGGGGACCCAGTAGAAAAAGTTGCCTTAAAAGGAGCGGTGACCTTCAGTCTAGGATACAGCAAGCCCAGGGCAACCCAGCCAAGAGAAAGTCTAAAAGCCGATCAAAACACACAGACTTGGGCTTCCCTGGTGGCGCAGTGGTTGGGGGTCCGCCTGCCGATGCAGGGGATGCGGGTTCGTGCCCCGGTCCGGGAAGATCCCACGTGCCGCGGAGCTGCTGGGCCCGTGAGCCATGGCCGCTGAGCCTGCGCGTCCGGAGCCTGTGCTCCGCAACGGGAGAGGCCACAGCAGTGAGAGGCCTGCGTACCGCAAAAAACAAACAAACAAAAAACAACAAAAAAAAAACACAGACTTCACTCTGCTTCCCGCCCACCCTTCAGCCTCCTGCTAGAACTCAGCAATGGCTAATTCCAAGAAGAGGCCAAGAGGCCAGGAAGCCCATGGATGCAGTCCACCCAGGTTAGCCTTCCTCCCGGAGGGAGGAAAGGAGGATGGAGGGGAGCAGAGTGCTCTCAGGAAGGGCAGGCCGAAGACAGCCAGCTCAAGGTCCAAGGGCAGCCCCTCCTCCATGAAAAATATTCTGTCACAGACCATACTCTTCAACATTCCTAAGGAACTTCAAAGACTACATGTCGCCTTGTGACAGAGCATGAAACAGAAGGGAGAAACAAAGAAAGGAAAATATAATTGCATTTGTGATTATACTACTATGTGCCACATTCTGTGATAAGCATTCGACATGCCTCATCTCATTCATCTTTACAACCTGGGGAGGTATTATTATCTCTGTTTGTAGTAGTGGAAACTGAGGCACCGAACTGATGAAACATCAAGCCCCAGGTAGATCCAGATCTAGAACCCAAGTGCATCTGTCTCCCAGTATCACAAAGTTTCCATAAATCCAGCCTGCTGTGCATACATTGTCATTTTCTGATCTACCTACATCTTGTCCCTTGATGAGTATGAAGGCCACCTGAAGGCACAGACCATCTTCTATTCCTCTTGCATCTCCGTTTGCCCCTGTGCTAATGAGATGCAAGCAAGTCCCACATAGAGCTGAATAAATAAAATCACAAAAATCTTTGAAATCCCCACAATCCTATTTTTCTTCAGTTTAAAAATAACCTGTTTTGCCAAACAGTCAGAAACTTCTTTTCCCTCTTTAAACAGATTCTTTTTTTTTTTTTTTTTTTTACACACATCTCATATTGGGATTCACAACTCATCACTCCTGCAAGAAATACCCCCAGGCTCCTTGTCTATTCAGGCAAGCACTTGGTAAATTTGGAAAGCAGTTTAGATGAATTTCTGCCTGCCAAGTACAAGGATTCTGGGTAGACTTCTTTTATACAAAGTTTGAAAAGAAATATTATGCTCGTTTCCTCAAGTACATCCAACAATAGCTTTTTAAATGGACTCTGGTTAAAGTCTTTATTACTAATAAAAAAAACCCCACAAAATGATTAATAATACAGCCGTGCAGTTCTGTGTAGCTGACGTTATGTGTGTGTAATGTTACCTGGGTGAGTGTTTCTAAAACCTCCAAGTGCCTTTCTGACACTTCATCATTAACTCCTTTTGCCTTCTCTGCGGCGTAGCAAAGGTGAGCTGGCCTGAGCTCCACGTAGCAAAGGTGAGCTGGCCTGAGCTCCACGTGGAGGTTGAGGCCTGAGGCCCAAACAGCTCGCTTCCTCTGTTCCGCACTTGGCTCCCATTTTAATTTGATGGGAAGACAACAAGCCTTGTCAGAACACAGCAACAGGGAGAGGAAAAGATCTCCAGCTTCTCTTAGGAGGGTGCCCTCAGGTCTCCCCTTTTTCTCTGAGCGCATTTGACACTTCCTTTCTAACGACTGTCACCGGTTGCCAAGCACTTTCCTGTCCGCACACTCATTTCATCTTCATGACAACTCAGTAAGGTGAGTTTTGCTGTCCCTATTCTGCTATGTTTGGATAAGAAGAGATGGGCCAGCAGTTTCTCAGCCGGGAAGTGTTGACAATAGGACCGGAATCCATGTCTTCCGGATTCCAAGATCTTTTTTTCATACCTTGACTCCTAGATCTACATTATGCTTTCCTGTAGATTATCTAGAGTTAAAATTAATACTGTGGGGGTGGGGATGACGGTGGGATGAGAGTAACAGGGCAGGACCCTTTTGCTAGTATGGCTAGTAGGTTAGCTGGTCCCATCCCTCCTCTCTCAGCCCCAGCTGGTAAGACACACCTTCTTTGTTTGCTGACTCTAGGCCACACCGCTTCCCCTGTCTGATAAATCTCTGTACCTTTGCACAGCCATCTAGGCCAAAGCCGGTGGGGTCACTGACCCCAATAAGATGATACCTTTTCCCTCTCTGGAGGGAACTTCAGCCTCTAGTCATTTAAATTTACAGTCTAAATTAGTATTCATTAGGGATAAAAAGATCAAGATAGAGATAACAATATTAATATTAAATGGCTTCCAAGACCCAATTGGTAAATGAAGGACTCCAGATTTTTAATTAGGTTTATCTCTAAAATGTGAGCCAGTCTCCATTAGGTGCCCATTAACTGGAAGTTTCCAGAAAGCAACCAGCTGGTCCTGCAAAGAGCCACTCACTCGACATTTGTGATTCTCTAGGTATTACCAGCCAATATCCGTCCACGGAGGAAGGGATATATGATCAGAGGGAGCATGAAAAGATCTCTTCCCTCAGGAGTTCCAGGGGGAAACACGCACAAAAAAATCAGCGGTTGAAAGTGGGGACATTAAATACTCCTTTGAAAAATTTCATGAAAGCTATGTCTGAATCCCTTGCCCCAAGCTCAAGTCAAGAACTTAAGATGGGAATTTAAAAAAAAAAAAAATTCAATAGCGAAACATAACACCCATATATTTTAAAAGTACCACTTAAAAACTGTCAGTATGATGTACAATGACTTTTCACCTCCTTTTATCCATTTTGTTGGCACCGTGCCATGAAATCACAATTAAAATAAGAAGTTGCTTCTAATAAAACCAGGATTCTACGGCTAAAAGGTACGTTCACCTTTGTGTGTCCAAATAAAATTCTCTTAATGCCCTTGGAAAAACACAAACTAGAAATCTGGATCCTCATTTGAAAGACTGAGAAACTGGGGCTATGAGGAGGAAGGTGACTTACCACTTACTAGAAGTGGCTGTATCCAAGTTAAAATTGAAGGCCTTGGGCTTCCAGCCTTGAGTTTTAAAGCTAGAAAGGATCTTGGATATCATCAAGACCATGGCCTAGAGTCTTCATTTTTCAAATGAAGAACTGTATCTTAGAGAGGTTGAATGGATTGCTGGAAGTCACTCAATTAGTAAGTTACACAGAGCAATTAGCCAGGTCACCCGATTCCTAGTCCATTTCTGACACCACTAGGGTCCAATGTGTACACCATTCGTAACTTGAGCTACAGAGAGAACTTCCATATGATTTCATATTATTAGACAATTTCTAACGTCATTCACTTTTACAAAACTCCTGTTCCAGGAACAAGTTGTTTTTGAAACATTTCAAAAAGCATAAAAGAGCCCTTTAAAAGAATTCAAGGAGAGTAAGACTTCTGCCCGCACTATAGAAGGTGCCCTCTGCTCAGAATTTACCAAAACTGAGCTTCGCAGGATGACATTCTAGAAACTGTTTCCCTAGAACCTTTCAGGCAGAGGAGAGAGAGCGCTCAGGGAACTATCTCCTACCCAGGGGAAATAACCTCAGCATGCTACAAGCAAATAACAACCTGAGCAAATTAATTTCTAATAAAGAGCTCTACTCAGAGATGTTAAAAAATTAAATTAAATGTTACATTACCCATGTGATCAGACTGCGAAGCACAGCTCCTGAAGAGACAGCTGTCTTGGACCTTGTGGGAGCCCAGAGCCACCCCGCAAAGAAGGAAGGGCAAAGTTCACAGCTGGGAATCATAATCAGGAGTTTCGGTGATTGCCAGAGAAAGGGGTTTGGCAAGGTGTGATCACATGGGAAGAAACTAGGTGTTCTGCCATGAACACCAATCAGGGCAAGGGGCATTCAAACACAGCTCGACTCCCACCTCCAACTCCAAACATATTTCTTTACTCGTTCAGTCAACAGAGTTTAACGTACTGACTGCAGGCTGTTTGCCATGCATTGTTCAGTTGTGGTAACGTGGCTTATGTCCTAGTGAAGGAAGACAGACAAAAATGTATAAACGCAGGCAGACCTCGGAGATGTTGTAGGTTTGGCTCCAGACCACCTCAATAAAGCAAATATGGCAATAAAGCAAGTCACATGAATTTGTTGGTTTCCCAGAGCGTATAAAAGTTATGTTTACACTAAAATGCAGTCTGTTTAGTGTGCAATACCGTTAGGTCTAAAAAAACAACATACATATCTTAATTAAAAAACCCTTTATTACTAAAAAATGCTAACCATCATCTGAGCCTTCAGTGAGTCATCATCTTTTTGCTGGTGGAGGGTTTGAAATAACTTCGAGAATTATCAAAATGTGACACAGAGACATGAAGTGAGCAAATATTGCCGGGAAAATGGCAGCAATAGACTTGCTCAATGCAGCGTTGTCACATACCTTCAGTTTGTTCAAAAGCAGTATCTGAGGGCTTCCCTGGTGGCGCAGTGGTTGAGAGTCTGCCCGCCGATGCAGGGCACATGGGTTCGTGCCCCGGTCTGGGAAGATCCCACATGCCGCGGAGCGGCTGGGCCCGTGAGCCATGGCCACTGGGCCTGCAGGTCCGGAGCCTGTGCTCCGCAACGGGAGAGGCCACAGCAGTGAGAGGCCCGCGTACCGCCAAAAAAAATAATAATAATAATAAATAAAAAGCAGTATCTGAGAAGCACAATAAAGCAAAGCACAATTAAACAAGGTACGCCTGTATGCAGTATGTCAGATATTGGGAAGTTCTGGGAAGGAAAATAAGGCTGGAGAGGGAATAAGAAGTGCTGGAAAGGGGAACATTCTCCAATGAGTAGTCAGGGAAGGCCTCACTGAGATGCCACTGAGCACAACTTTTAAGAAGGTAAAGGTGACACCACGCAGACTTGGGGGAAGAGCATTTCAGACAGAGGGGACAGCAAGCGCCAAATCCCTCAGCAGAAATATGCCCAGCATCTTGAAAGAGCAGTGAAGAGGCTGTGTAACCGAGCAGGACCCTCTGAGGCCTTCTCACAATAAACCTCCACCCATGTGCTCTGCCTACCCTTTGTCTGTGGAAAAACTTCAGTCAAAGAATAAATGTAACCAGAGAAGTGAAAAAATGCAGAAAAACATAAAAACAGATAAGCAAGACAAAATAGTAATACTTTAGACATTAAACAAAGTCAGGGACCTTTAGTTCCTCCTCAAGGACTATAGATAAGATTCTGAGCCATGTCCTTTGAGCTGTTTTGCAGATACTGAACCCCCAGCAGGTGGAAGAAGTTAACTTTCTGCTGCCCACATGCACGTAGACCCCAGACCAGCTGGAACCAGAAGGTTCATGACCATTACCTCACCACCAACCAATCAGAAGAATGTCCATGAGCTGACCACGCCCTGCTCCTTGAACACTGTAAGACTCCCCACTACCCCCTCCAGGGGAGCTGGCAGGGGAACACACAGTCTTGAGGGCATTAGCCTGCTGTGGCCCCCTTTGCCTGGCAAAGCAATAAAGCTCTTTCTGTCTGCTTCACCCAAAATTCTGTTTCCGAGATCTACTCCAGCACCAGTATACAGAGGCCGAATTTCAGCAACAGCTGGTGTGGGCCAGAGGGGAGAGGGAGAAAGAAGCAAAAGGTGAGGCCTCGATGAGGCCAGAGCCAGGCACCGGGGCAGAGAGGATGGGGTCCTTGCCCTTAGGCAGCTGACAGTCTAGTAAAAAGCAACGCAGCCCACCAGGCTGGGTTCTTCTGGCTTCACCATTCCTTTTTTTTTTTTTTAAGTTATTTATTTTATTTATTTATTTTTGGCTGCGTTGGGTCTTCGTTGCTGCTCGCGGGCTTCCTCTAGTTGTGGCGAGCGGGGGCTACTCTTTCTTGAGTTGTGCAGGCTTCTCACTGTGGTGGCTTCTCTTGTTGCGGAGCATGGGCTCTAGGTGCAGAGGCTTCAGCAGTTGTGGAGCGCGGGCTCAGTAGTTGTGGCTCCCCGGCTCTAGAGCGCAGGCTCGGTAGTTGTGGCGCATGGGCTTAGTTGCTCTGCGGCATGTGGGATCTTCCTGGACCAGGGCTTGAACCTGTGTCCCCTGCATTCACTAGCCAAACAGTGCTGGAAAGGAAAACCCTCGTGAATTGAGAACAGTCATAACTTCATCTCATCTATCTCGCTAATCCTGCTCCTGTCACTAGAGTGAGATGATTTCAAAACACTAGCCTCCCATGTGTCATCTCTCTTCCTCTGCAGAGCAGCCACGTGGGTTTAATATTTTCATCTCCATGTCACAGGTAAGAAACTTAAGACAGGGAGTTCAGTTCTTGCTCAAGAAAATACAGGTAGTGTCAGAGCCAGGATCTGAACACAGGTCTTTGTGACGCTGAAGGCCACAGCTATGAGGTCCTTGTTATGACGGCATAAGGAAAATGATGGCTGGAAGCAACATGCAACATGGGAAGGGCCATATGGCCTCTTGACGGCTGTGGCTGTCCTAGTGACTCAGCGTGTCACGCAGGACGGTGGAACAAAGTGTCCTCTCCCACACTGAGAGCTGGGCAGTCCCACGTGGGGATGTCCCCATTCCATAGGTGGAAGACTAAACCTGTCTGGCTTCTACTGGTAAGTCTGGCTTCCAGAGCCTGATCACACTGGGAAACTGAGGCAGCTAACTAGGTCCCCCAGGCTTAGAAAGCTAAGCTTTAAAAGAGACAGACAGGCAGACATCAAATTCTCTGTAGCTGTCTTAGAAGGATGGGGTTTATTCCTCTCTGAAGGGAAGACTTCCTGCCTCCAACCCACCTGAAGAAGAGGAAAGAAAATCATTTACGCAGATCAGCACATGTTTATGGCACTGGACCTTGCTCCCAATATACCAAGATCCAGTTCAACTCACAGGAGAAATGAACATGTTCTGGTTGCTTTTCTCCCTGGAATGTCCCACGCCTTTTCTTCCCAACAGAAATCTATATCCAGGCAAAGGTCACCAGTGGACACCCCAACTCAAGCCAATTTAACCCGATATGACTGTGTCAGTGTGTTGTCGATATGTACACATCTTTCTTCTCAATGCACTGTGAAACAAAGACAACACATAGCATGAGGATAATGATGATAAAAGTAACAGCAGCCATGAGGTGAAGTCAATCTTAGACTTAATTCCTGGTTCTGAACTTGTTTCTTAACCTCTCGGAGTCTAAATTCCTCATCTCTGAAATATGAATAGTAATATTTATCTCACAACTTTACTATTATGGGGAACAAAACATATGTAAAATTCCTGGTCCACAGTAGTTCCTAGTAACTGAGGGCTGTTATTCTCCGTTAAGATAAAGGTGAATATGATTTTCATGGCATTTTTTCCATCCGTAATCTCAGTTGATCCCCCAAACAAATCCCTAGCCCTTAATTTGGGGTCTTTCACTTAGTAGTTGCTCAAAAAAGAGAATTCAGAGCTAGAAGAAGAGTTCTGAAATCATCTCAGCCTCTCATTTTACAATTAGGAAACTGAGGCTCAAAGAGGGGACATATTATACTTTCACCTAAGCAATCACCTTCTACAATAATTCAGAGACCTCTTCTTGATGATAAATTTAGCCGAAGACATCATGGCCTCAGAAGCTACAAGCCATAGGGAACATCACCAGGGCGTGGACAAATGCACTCAGGACCAAATGTAGTTGTTGTGATATCCAGAATGATCCAAAGGCTTTATTTAAACTCCATTTTACATAGGCGAGTGGAGGAAAGTGCCCTGTGCCTCGAATGCAAATTGGCCCCCGTTTTACACTGGACTCTTGCTCAGGGAAATGAAGGCCAAACTTTTCAAAGGTTCTAATTGGCAGAAAAGTGGCTGGTGGGCAGCAGGGCTGTGTGCAAACCTCAACCCTGTTGCTTTCCACCTGTTTCTCCACTTGCTTGTTACCCAAGGGCTCCAGGAGGCCAGTTCCACACTCGGTCTAATTGAACAGGGGCGCTTCTGCAAGACTGAATTGTCTGCTTGAACAAGGCAGGGCCGGTAGATTCCGACTCTCAACCCTCCTCCCTCTCATCAGGACCCTGGCTGGGCTGCTGCCTTTGCCCAGGAATCCTGGGATGAAGCCCTCTGTAAAAAGGTTCTGTGCCTCCCTGTCTCATTCTCCCAGAGCAGACGGGGTGCTAAAATTAAGGATGCAGAGGGACTTCCCTGGTGGCGCAGTGGTTAAGAATCCTCCTGCCAATGCAGGGGACACGGGTTCGAGCCCTGGTCCGGGAAGATCCCACATGCCACAGAGCAACTAAGCCCACATGCCACAACTACTGAGCCTGAGCTCTAGAGCCCGCAAGACACAGCTACTGATGTCCGCACACCTACAGCCCATGTTCTGCAACAAGAGAAGCCACCGCAATGAGAAGCCCGCGCACTGCAATGAAGAGTAGCCCCCGCTCGCCGCAACTACAGAAAGCCCGCACACAGCAACAAAGACCCAACGCAGCCAAAAATAATAAGTTTATTTTAAAAATAAATAAAAATTAAATTAAATTAAGGATGCAGAGCCCCAGTTTTCAAGCACTTACTGTTTCTGTGGAAAGGACACTTAGGCTAAAAGTTAGAAAGAGTGGGGTAAAAGCAATTGAGAATGGGGCCTCAGGATGGGAGGGAAAGAATGCAGGGTTGGGACTGTGTTCATCTGTGTCCTTTCTCCCTGCATGGCTTTGAGCAAGTGTCAACTTTCCTGCAACCTCATGTGGTTCCCACATTGTGACTTTCTGAGGCCCCATGGACTTCTTCCTCCATGGCCTTTCTCCATAAAAAAAAAAAAAAAAAAAGTTAAAAATTCCATTCTATGACTGTATTGGTCTAACAACAAATGTAATCTTCAACCCTAAAAGTTCATCTCCTTCTTCTGATTTTAAAAGAAATTGAAACATTTACCGTGGGCTACTAAAAATACGGTAGGACCTGAGGCACCATGCTATTGCTCTAATGGCTAAATGACCACGGTTTTCTAAACTGAAAAACGGAACTGATGGCACCTTCCTCTCAACACGTTGTGAGCATTAGTGGTTTAATCTATAATTCATCCAGCACAATGCCTGGGATCCAGCAGATGCTCAATGGCTCTTAATACTACATTATTGTTATTACTGAGAAAATGTAACTCAGCCATTCTTCAAAGACTGTGAGCCTTTTGGAAGGAGAGAGGCATGAGTTTGCTCCCTGTGTGATTTACTCATTTATCAGCTCCTCCGAATATCCCCATAGCTATGGGACCGTGGCCAGTACTCAATAGAGGCACATATTGAAAAATGACAACGAACTTGAAAGGAAACATTTTCCCTCCAAAGAGAAACTTTACCAAAACTATCTTCATTGGCTATTAATTAATTTATTATATACATAAACATATGTATAAATAATCTTTATATGTATATATATATATATATATGTATATATATATAAATATCAGAGCACTTAACAAAATCAATGTCCCAGGCTCTGTGGGCTGAAACTGAAGCTGGGGTCTGGAAGACCCCCAGGGTTTCCCACAGATCTCTCTATTCCTTAGGATGCTCTTTAAAAAAAAGGAATGGGCAGATCCGAAACGAATACATCTATATCTATCTATCTACATATATGAATCACTTTGCTGTACACCAGAAACTAACACAACATTGTAAACCAACTATACCTTAACAACAAAAAATAAGAAAAGGAACGGACAGACAGAAGGAAGGAGAGATCAATGGAAGAAACGAATGAATCCATGGTTAAACAGTTGTGAAAAGACTTCATTATATAATGGTCCCCAATCCCTTGAAAAATCATAATGAATATGCGGATATTAAAAATTGCTGAAAGATCATTTTTTTAAGGAAACCCGCTTTACCTTTATGACCCAAAGTTTCACAATGTGTTTAAGAAGTGTTTTCCCTGGCATGACTATAAATCTCCCATCTGATCTGGGAAGTGCCCACCACCCCAGCTGTCTTCCTGTTCTTTCTACATCAGGGTCTCTTTTCAGTTGCTGTTCCTTCCTAGGTTCCTTCTTACCTTACAGGTCTCCCCTCAGATGCCACTCTTTAAAGGGGCCTTTCCCAGGTCACCCAACCTGCAGCAGCCTCCCAATGTCCCTCCGACCAGTTGTTATCTCTATTATTTCAACCTCTATTTTACAGTATTTATTGATATTTCATCTAAAACGTATCAGTAATGTTCTTGCTTATCGTCCATCTAACCCCTTGAGGGCAGGCAGTTTTCCTGACGTCTTCGTGTCTTTATAGCCACTTCAATGAGAACAGCAGTGTCAGAGAGCACACACCTCAATAAATACTGGCTGGATGGGCGGATGGGTAGATGGGTGAGTGGGTAGAACACAACTATTACATGATCTGTAGAAAATGCTTTAGCCTTCTGGGTCTTCCCCATCTATGATGAAGGACTTAACATTTAAAGTTCCTCCTAGTACTGTTATTTAAAGTACAGCATCGATAAAAACACCATCTATTAAGTATTTATTATGTGGCAAGGAACTTCTCCTGGTGTTATTTTGTTCAACTTAATCTTTAAAACAACTCTGAGAAGTGTTTACTATCCCAATTTAAAGATGATGAAACTGAGGACGAAACCTGTTATCTCCGACAGGTTGAATCCATCACCCAAGCCTACTGCCCTGTCCTAAGCCAGTGCTGTTTCTACTACATTATGAATCTATAAGCCAGAAGGAAATAGTGGTGCTCTCTATCGCAAAAGGAACAGGAGTGAGGGAACAGGTGAGGCATTTTGCACATAATTCAATTCACTGTGTACTAGTCTATGCCTGGAAAACAAGAAGCATTTCCTGAGTCAGTAGATTTTTAAAAAGCCTAGCTTTAGATCTATACAAACGTCTTCCACTTTTTAATAAAATCTTTGGCATTTTATTTGCAGCACTTGTTCTAAATCATCTCTCTACTTGACAGTCAGGCACCATCCACCTTCCCCCTCACGTGGAGAGTTTATTTTCTCTTGGAGAGCAATTACCGGACAAATGCCAGGCTACAGAAGGTGTTTCTCCAGCAGCAGCATCTGTCTCCTTGGCAGGCTCCTCAGGCAATTTTACTGGCAACGTTAAAATGGCCAGGGGGTCAGAGAGAGCTCAGCTGCCCACAAGCCCACAGGCGGCCTACCAGCCTCTGCCCGAATGTCTCCAAAAAGAAGCAGGCTTGGACCCACCTCCAAAGTCAAAGATCGGCCAAAGCCAGCTCTAGCTCGATGAGGACCAGTTGGACCATCCTGGTTTCTGCTGGGAGCCAAGAAATTCCCATGATCCTCTTTGCTAAACAAACTGGCAATAACAACGACCTGTTTAAGGGCATAAAGGCACCCAGGTTTTTGTGATGATCGGCAAATACACGCTGGGGTAGGCAGCCTCTAAAAGGGTCCCCAGCAAGCCCTGACTCATGGTACTCATGCCTTTGGTAACCCCCTCCCCTCTGAGTATGAGCTGGACCTAGTAGCCCATTTCTAGTAATTAGAATATAGCAAAAGTAATGAGATGTCACTTGATAAATCAGGTTACAGAAAGGCTCTGGCTTCCTTCTTGCTGGCCACCCCTCACCCTCCCGTCTGCTTGCTCTGATGGAAGTCAGCTGCCATATTTGTTATCGGCCCTACGGGGAGACCCACGTGGCAAGGAACTGAAGGAGGCCTCTGGCCACCAGCCTGTGAGGAATGGAGGCCTGCCAACAGCCACTAGAGTGAGCTTGGAAACAGATCCATCCCAGGCCAGCCTTGAGATGGATGCAGCAGCTCTGGCCAACACCCTGACTGCAGCCTTGTAAGAGATCCTGAGCAAGAACACCCAGCTAAGGCCACCTACCAAAACGGCGGAATCATCAATGCCTGTTGCTCTAAGATGCAAAGGTTGGGGGCAGTTTGTTATGCAGCAATAGTTAACTAACAGGTGTTTTTAAAACAGAAAATTATATATATATATATATATATATATATATATATATATACACACACACACATATATATATATATTTTTTTTAATCATGTCAATATAATCACCTTTTTCAAGTCTGTTCAAATGTCACCTCCACAGGCCTCTCCCAATCCCCCTGCTGAAAATTACAATTCACTTCTACCGGCATTTCCATGCCACCGTATAATGCATCGGCTTTTCATATCTCCTCAATTCTTAAACATTTTCTTTGACACTTTGCTACTCAAAACGTGGTCTTTGAACCAGCAGCATCATATCACATGGGAGCATGTTAGAAATGCAAATCTTAAGGACCATTCCAGATCTACCGAGTCAAAATCTGCATGATAGGAAAATCTCCAGTTGACTTACAGGTACATCAATGTTTGAGAAACTCTGTTCTAACATTCTATAAGACTACCTTATTTATGAAATTTTATTGGGTTTTTTTTTCTGTCTCCCACCTTTCCCCCAACCCCAATGAGAAGTGAGATATGGAAATCTTTTTTTTTTTTTTTTTTTTGCGGTACGTGGGCCTCTCACTGTTGTGGCCTCTCCCGTTGCGGAGCATAGGCTCCCAACACACAGGCTCAGCGGCCATGGCTCACGGGCCCAGCCACTCCGTGGCATGTGGGATCTTCCCGGACCGGGGCACGAACCCGTGTCCCCTGCATTGGCAGGCGGACTCTCAACCACTGCGCCACCAGGGAAGCCCTGGAAATCATTTTTGATCTTGGTTTCCACCATTTGGAAGAACCCAGCCTGCTTTTGTAAAGGTAAACACAGAAATGAGAGACACAGAGGGACTATGCTTATGAAATTTTACAATCAATGCCACTTTGATCTAAGCTCATTTGAACTGAGTTTCTGTCTCTTGTGGTCAGGAGTATTTCCAAATGGCTGGGGTCAGAGCCCTCAACAAATCCCACACCTTACTCTCAGTTTGTCCCTAGTGATGAGCTGACTGAAATCTCTCTGCCAGATGCAGCTTAAAAGATCCCAGGGATTGTAAATCAACTATACTTCAATAAAATAATTTTTTAAAAAAAGATCCCAGGGCAGATTTTGATTGGTCCTGACACATCATTTGCATCTAGTCCATTGTATCTACAGAGCTAGAGCTGAACACTAGATCCAATCCAACCACACAATTGAGGTGGTAAAGAAACATCTCCAGAAGGAGAAAAGGGGATTTTTTTTTTCTGCAGAAGGGGAGAAAAGTGCTTAGTAAACAAAATATCAGATGCTCATTGCATTTTACAACTTTATGCCCTTTAGGTGCTGTTTCTCCACCTGGAATACCTACATAAAAGCCCTGATACCTTCACTACCTCCATTTACCTCCGTAAGACTAGCAGGTTGCTACTCAGCCTCCCTGAATCAGTTCAAGAGTTATGTCCTCTTTGAGGCTCTCCCTAACTCCCGGGGGGATGTAGAAGTTCTTCACTGATCTTACTGTATCCATCCACTCTATTGGAGGAAATAATTATTATAGTAATTTAGTGCATTTTGATTCACCATGATAAATGCATTATTAAACACAACCTTTTATTTACCAATAAATATGCAAAGAAAAAAGAATGTTCATCCAACTCCTGAGCCTCTGGATTAAGTACTGAGGAGATGGAGCAAGGCTTGGGCTTTGCATAGTGTTTTCATATTTTGCATGTTTATTTTGACATGATTGCACCATCACAGTTCAATGGATTCTCCGCCTGCCCTTTAGAGTAGCACAATTTGTCAAGGTCATGTATAAAAATAGGTTCTTCCATCAACAACAGACATGCAGACTCCATGTCCACCTGTTTTGCTTTTGTCCCACATCTCCCATCCCTTGCCCTCTAACAACTGCAGGTTAAAGGCCTCCCGGTCATTAGCATTGGAGATCCCCACATGTCTCTCCATCTGGGAAACTCTCAGGGGTAGTGACAGATCTTAATGAATCACCTTGTCCTTTTAGAAGTGTTGCAAGGCCCTGGGGCTGCTGCTAATTACCAGACCTGTTACTACTGTAGGTGCTGTTCTCCTTCCCCAGGAACAGCTTATTTGGAGAGTTGAGGGACAGCTATGGAGATGGGCATCTGCATCCTGGCAGAGCTCACAGACCAGCTCCCAAGAGCTAGTATCAGCAGCTGAGGAGTGGCGGAGGGCAAATTTGGGTCAGTAGGAGTAGCTGCAAACAAGAGCAAGTGGCTGACTCCTCAGTAGTTTTTCTACTCGAGTATCCGGAATCCAGGCACTTCCTCTATATCACTCACTGATGAATGACGTCTGCTTAGGGTAAAGCATCTTGAAGGCATTGAGAGCTCTCCTTGTTTCCCCTGCTCCTTTCTCTAGGTGTTGTCCATCTCTTACCGAACAACTGTCCCTCCCCTCAACATTCAAGTACTTTGTGTGACCTCTCTGTGGCACATCAGCTCTCACGTTTTCTTTGGTACACCGATGTTAGAAAGTTCTTTAACCAACACTGCCTCTTTCCCTTGCCCAACTCCCTTAGAGATGCTGAAAAAGCCAGATACTTGCTTTCTTGGCCTCCCTTCTGGCTGGAGGTGGTAATATGAATGCATTCTGGCACATAAAGAATAAGCAGGGATGGAGGTATCTTGTTTTGTAATCATTCCTTCTGGGGGATTTTTTTGTTTTGTTTGTTTGTTTTGGGTTTTTTTTAACCTCTGATAAAAGAAAGGAGACAAATAATGAAAGCTCTATCATACCACCCTGGCTGTCCTGGTTTCTTTCTGTTTTCAGTTAGGTTATATGAGGAGGCAGTACTTGTTTCCATGGCAGCTATCCTGGGACCATAAAGCAATTAATCTAAGGATGACACAGAGCAGAAAGAACTTGAGCCCCTAATCACATCCCTGAACTACTGCACTGATCTTGGGACCACCCACCTCCGACTCTTTGTTATACAAGATAACAAAATGACTTTATTCCTGGTCACTGTCAGCCAGGGTTTCATTTTGCTCTTACTAACAGTTTCACGTTCCACCTCAAATTTCTTACACTAACACCTCTTACACTTTATAAGGTCAGAGAGCAATGAATGAAGGCACAGACCTCCCCCATATAAACATGCAAACCCCCAAGTCTTGCCTACAATTTCAGGAGCATCACAGACCCCCTACAAGTCCACCCATGGACATCCCCCAACCCATAATCGCTTGCTCGTAGAGAGACCTTTCTATAGATTATGTACACACCCTATAGGATTATATAATCAACACTTATACGATAATCAACACCGATACGTACAATAAGGAGCACAAGGCATTTTAAATTCCTTTGTCTTACAAGATACTGTGTGTCATCATCATTTGTTGAACGCCTGCTATGTTGAAGATCACTAGGCATCTTCCTAAGCGCTCTATATGTGTAATCCCACTTGATCTCTAAGCCCTTTGAGGTAGGTATTACTATTAGCTCCACCTTATTCAAAGGAACCGAGGCTTAGACAAAGTAAAGTGCCCCAGGTCACAGGACTAGTAAATAGTAAAGTTAAAATCTAAACCCAGGCAGTCTGACTGCACAGTCCTTCTTTTAATGTCTACTTTGTGCTGCCTCAATTCTGTATAGTAGACTATGTACTACAATGACTATGTGCTATGGTACATAGTAGACTATGTAGACTATGTACTACAGTGAGGAAGTAGATTAATACAGTTTAGAAACTGCAACAAAACGGATGGAAATACTAACCTCAAATGTTTGATTAACTAAGGGTATCAGCTGTGCGTCCAAATTTTTTTAAATGTAAGTTGAATTTATATAGTGTGCCTCGATCTGAATAAAGGGGACAGGCTATCTTAAGTAAACTATTCCGTTTGTGGTACCTTCAGGGTTTACTTAGATTTAATAACTAAGCTGAATATAAACACCAAGTGCTTTCCATGTGTCAGCCACTGTTCAAGCACTTTACGTGCATTATTCTACTTAAGCTTCGTGATAAACCCATGGGGTAGGGAGTGTCATCATCCCCATTTTACAGATGATGAAATCGAGGTCCAGGAAGGTAACGTGTGGAAGGACACATAGCTGAGAGTAGCCGGGTTCAGATATCAAGCCAGGTGGAAGCTTTACCTTGAGTTAGTATGTTATACTGACTCCAGTTTCAGCCCTCGACTTGCATAGTCTCAGTCTAGAATCCGAACATTTATAGCTGCATTCGCATTTTACTGAGGTTAAAAATCAAGTTTCCAACATGAAGTAACAGTCCATTCCTTCCTACTTAGGACTCATGGCTTCTCCCGTGGCTGTGAGTTCCAGCAAAGGGGAGTCAGCCTACCCTGACGTCTCTGGTCTCGGCAGTCACCACCTTGGGAATCTTCTCAATGCAATGGCATCAACCCTCACCTGTTGGTAGAGCACGCTCAGGTCCACTTCTGCCATCCTGACCACTCTCTCAACTCCCAAGCATTCATGGCCAGCTCTCCATATGACCTTTTCTACACAGATGCCTAAAGGTCACTTCAAATCCAGTGTCTAACTGCATCTGAAATCACAGAATCTTAGAGAGCAGAGGGACCACACAAGGCATCTGGTAGAGCTAAAAGATTATGGTTTGGAGGTCAGAAAGCCCAGGGTTCAAATCCTAGCTCTGAGCCCATTTCTTCTGTAAAACGGAAGTAATAACTGTCCCTTTTAATAGGGCTGCAGAAGGATTAAAGAAGATAATGGATACAAACTTGCCTAGCACAGTACCTGGCACATGTCATGGGCACTCAGTGCATACTAGTCACATTTACTACTACGATCATCAACCACAAAATTTTTTTCATCTACCGCATGCATGCATCTTTCCACAATACCCACAACAGATGGCCATCCAGGCTCCGCTAGAACATTTCCAAAGATAGAGAGCTCGCTCATCGCACCATCTTCCCAGGCAGCCGGTTCTATTATTGGACGGCTCTCATTGGCAGCGAGTCTTTCCTACGTTGAGCCAAAATCTGCCTCTGTGAATTCCATTGGCCCTAGCTCCGCCCCGTGGAGCAGCACAGCATCAATTCCGTTCTCTCACAACAGTCAGTCCTTCTGAAAAAAGCAATCGGGTCCTCACCACACCCTCTCTTCTGCAGGCATTCATTCCCACACACACCCTCCTTCCATGACATGATTTCTACATTATCCACTATGCTCACTAGTTCCTCAAAGCCTGGTACCCAGAGGAGATACAGCCATTCAGTACCTCGTATGAGTGAATACTGTACTTCCATGAATTCATTTGAAAATTGTATTGTGATTTTCTTAGTAGCCAGTTAAATAATCACTGTTGCATCATCCAGGGCTTGAGGCGAACTAAACCTGGAAGTCTACTCCCCTGCTATTAAAAGAGAACATGCTGGGTCTTCCCCGCCAAATCCTCTTCCCATGAAATCTGGGCACCACGATTTGATATATTCTGTAGACTCTGACTTTGGCCAACTGAGAACACTCTGAATCATTCTTGTGCCATCTATACTAATAACCATGCCTCAATTCTTCATCCAAGCTATTGATAGTACTTTTTGAAATAAGTTTGCTCCAATGTTGTCCTCAAATTCGGTACTCAAGGCCTCCACTCTGGTTCATTTCCATCCACTTTAAGGAACAATTATTCAGTGAGAAATACTATGTTAGAGTCTCAGGATGTGTAAGAGAGTCCTCTCCCTTGAGAGGCAGGGAAGACAGACCCATAAATGAAAATGACTACGAAGCCCAGCAAGTGCTATGATAAGAGACAGCAGTTGGGAAACATGAGCCCAGAGGTGGCTCACATATGTGGCCGCATATTAGCATCACCTACAGAGCTTTTAATTGGCCATACCCCAACCAAGTATATCAGAAGCTCTGCCCGTGGGACCCAAGCATCAGTACTTTACAAAGACCCTCAGGTGATTCCAATGCACAGCCAAGTTTGAGAAGCAACAGCCTAGACCAGCCCAAGTTCTTCCCCAGCTTTAAAATCTGTTAAAATTCAGATGCTGAAACCTAAATGTCCGTCGAAAGATGATGAATAAAAAATATGTGGTATATATACACAATGGAATATTACTGAGCCATAAAAAAGAATGAAATAACGCCATTTGCCACAAGATGGATGGGCCTAGACATTATCATACTAAGTGGTAAGTCACACAGAGAAGGACAATTATCATATGATCACTTATATGTGGAATCAAAAAAAATGACACAAATGAACTTATTTACAAAACAGAAACAGACTCAGAGAAATGAAAACAAACTTATGATTACCAAAGAGGATAGCAGTGGCGGCGGGGGGGGGGGGGGGGCGCAGGGGGGTAAATTAGGAGTTTGGGATTAACATATATAAAATAGGTAGACAACAAGGACCTACCGTATAGCACAGGGAACTATACTGAACACCTTGGAATAACCTATAATGGAAAAGAATCTGAAAAAGAATATATATGTGTGTGTATATATATATATATATGTATAATGGAATCATTTTGTTGTATACTTGAAACTAATACAACATTGTATATCAACTATAACTCAATAATACAAACAAATTCAGATGCTGAGTCTGTAGGTCTGAGGTGGAGAGTGAGATTCTGCATTTTTAATTCACTGCCAGGAGATGCTAATGCTGCTGGTTCATGGACCACACACTGAGGAGCAGGGGCCTGGGATATACCATCTAATTCTCCTAAATTCCCTCTTCAGTCTTGCCTCTCTATTTATTGCATGTTGAACCCTTCATTTCAGCTGATTGGAAGAGACAAATAACTGGTAAGATAAATACAATGATGTTTGTTTATGACAGGAGCTGTGAGAGCCCAGAAGAGGGCACCTAATGAGACGAGCGGGAGGCGGTGGCCAAGGAAGGCTTCCCAGAAAAGGGTATGATTTCACTGAACTATAGAGAGAAAAGTATTCCAGACCCAGCAAAGGAGCGGGCATAGACTTAGAATCATGGGAGGAAAAAAACAAAACCAAAAACAAAACACAGAGCATATTCAGGAAACTTCAGTATTTCTTAGTTCCCACGGATTCCATCACTCATTTAACCACAGATGTGGTCTGGGATTTTCCTTAGTGTTGATTTGAACCACTGCTTAACTTTTCATACACTGAAGCCGTTTCACCAGAACCAGACCATGACCTCCTCAAGGGCAGAACCAGGTTCAACTACATTGCACACGCTCAGTATCTAGCAGTGTCCAGCCCCTAGGGATCTCAGAGTATGTCTGTAAAATAATTAAGAATTACATTTTTTTAAATCAGATTTTTCAGTTCCAATCTTTTTTTCCTGAAGCACAGACTGGTGTAAAGAGTTATAGGTATTTACCAAGATTAGGAAAATGATGTAAACCAGTGAGATTGGGGTGGAGAAATGTTACCAAGGCTAATTAGAAAAGAGGAAGGCTTCAGGGAGAGGTGTCAGGGGGTGGAGTCGGTGTGAGGATGATACGTATTTGTATTTGCAGACGGTTGGTGGGTTTCTCTCTAATCTGAGAGCAACACAGCCCAACCCATTCAGATGACTGGCACGGAGGGGAGAAAAATTACCCGTGTTTGGGGAAAATGAAACCGCAAAGGGCTGAGACAGAGAGAGACTCAGCCTAATTCAAGCAGACATTATCGTCAACCCTGGTTAATGGGAAACAATTAATACAATCCATTTTTATGCAGATTAAAACATTTCAAATTAACAGGTCAATCGCGCTCATATGTTCTAAACTTGGGCTCCACCAGAGCCAGGTGAACCGTTACGTGAACCAATCTAAACTTCATTACAGAGGAGGACTCCGACTCTCAGATATTCACATGAACTCAATTCGGAGTTAATCACTCACATTTTTCTCTCATCTACCAGATATCCTAATTTAAAGACAGATCTGCTAGGCTCTCATTTATGACAAAAGAGAACATGAATTATTCATTAGTAGAAAAGGTATCGTTTTATCTGTTTAGTTTCCAATTAGGTGAAGTCAGATAAAGAAGGAGTCAATAAAACCAAGAGATTTGCCCCCCATTGTATGGAATTAAAAGTAGACAGCATTAATGTGGGTCTTCAAGTCTATAAAAAAACATTCAATTAGCAGTGTGTATTGGAGACGAGACTCTAGGATGGGAATTGCTCATGGTCTAAATGCCTCCATGTGTCAGGGCTCTAAAGGTCCTCCAGGGTGGCCCCCACCTGCCTTTCCTCCCGCCTGTATCTTCAAGCTGCATCACTAGTTAGCCACCGCTGTCTCCCGCGCCCTCAACATCCATTCTCCTTCTCAGCTTCTAAGCCTTTGCCCAAGCCCTGCCCTGGTTTAGCCATCTCCTCTCTGCTCCCAGTAACCTCCCAATTATTCTTTAAGGCACTGCTCCCCGCTCTGCAACCCGTGAAAAACTGTCGGGGTCCTCTTCCGTCTCCCAACACCCTCCACGCCTGCACGGCACAAAGAGGCTCCCCTCCTCCATGCTTCAGTCACTCTGTGTGTAGCTCTGTTTGGGTTTCAACGGATTCCTTGAGACCCACTCGAGAGCCAGGGCTGAGGCTCTCTCCTCTTTGTATCTTTGGTGCCCTGCCCAGAGCAGTGCTCAAGGAATGTTTGCCCTGTCCCCACATAAGCCTTGCTGGCACATCACATAGATCCTTGAGCCCGCACTCTGTCATCGCCTTCCTCACCTTTTACTTCTCCTTGCCAGCGAAGCCACTAGACTTCCTTGGGATTCCATTCCAAGTTCCCTTCAGGCCAGCCTCGGGCAGAAGGCAGGCATACAAGAGGCAGGAGACAGAACAGCTCGCCCTCTGTTGGCACTCAATGTACGCCTTGCTGAATCCCCAGAACAAATCACCTGCCCCTCCTCCAGGCTCTCAGACCCCCATGTTGTTGCTGCAGTTAAAGGGGGTCGGTCTGTTCTGTAAGCGTGCATTACACAACGGACCCAAGGGGGAAGCAGGGCAAGGGTCAGAACCCAGCCCTGCTGCTTTCGGCAAATCACTTAACCTTTCTGAACCTTGTTCCCCCCACCTGCAAAAAGGTGATTAAACCTCACCCGCATGTAGATTTGGTGTGAAGACTAAATGAAACACTATATATATAGTGCCTAACGTGATGCCTGGTCCTGAGAAGATGCTATTATTATAACCAGATGTTTACATACTTTACTAGACTGTGAGCTTCAGAAGGATAGAGACCATATCTTATTTGTCTCTCTTCCCCCTCAAGCTCTGGAGCCAAGCTGCTGCTTGTGTCCCCATAAAATTCATATGTTGAAATCCTAACCCCCCAATGTGATGGTATCAGGAGGCGGGACCTTTGGGAGATGATTAGGTCATGAGGGTGGAGCCCTCACAAATGGGATTAGTGCCCTTATAAAGAGGCCCCAGAGAATGCCATCACCCATTCTGCCATATGAGAACACAAAGCCAGCAGTCTGCAATCCTGAGGAGGACCTTCACCAGGACCTGGCCATGCTGGCACCCTGATTTCGATTTCCAGCTGCTAGAACTGTGAGATATAAATTTCTATTGTTTATAATCCACCTAATCTATGGTACTTTATTACAGCAGCCCACACTAAGACACAAGCCAATCACTAGAAGTAGGTAACAATAGTTATTGAAGTGAATGACTAAAGGTAAAACGGGATAAAGGGCAAACCCAAAGGTTGAAATATCTCTGGCCTCCCTCACATTTCCATCCCCACAACACCCTAGCCCAGAGAACATATTCCTTATCTAGAATCCACCTCTAGAAAACATGAAATTCATGATTTCAAGAAATCAAGAACTGGACCTCATCATTCTTTTTCAAATCCACAACATCAGGGCCATTTTACCAGCCCACTACTGATAATCAACCAAACACATTTTCCCTCTGACTCTTGGTTTCCTTGTTTCTAAAACAAATTTGGACTAAATAATTGCTTGGTTTCTTTCCAGCATTAAAGGTTTATGAATCTATTATCCCCAACAAATGATCTCATTTATTCAACAAGCATTTACTAGAGATTTCTTTGGGCTCTGCATGTTTGCTAGGCATGGGCTTAATGAAGAGGAGACACTCCCTGACCTCAAGGAGCTCACAGTCCAGCAGTGAAATGCTTGAAGATAATTAACACTGCACAGTAAATTGACCCACCATTCTAGTACTTTCCATAATTTCCCTTTATATTCAAAATGTCGTGTCATACCCAGTCCCCCTTATTCTTCTCAGCTCCCAAACTGGCCAAATCATACATAGACATGAACTTTGGGACATGTATTCTCATGATCAAACAAAAAGGCAATGCTCATGTTCTGCCTGATCCAGACATAAACTCTAAAGGTAGCTGGAAGCAAAGGAGGGCAAGTTATGACCTAATCCATCTTTTCCAAAAGTGACCTCTGGTGAAAACTAGAAAACACAAGGGTTTTGAAAATGTGTTCTATGAACAGGTGCATGTGGGAAGCATCCCCCTCTCCACTGCAGTACTTCTCAGAGCCTTTCATGTTACCATGCACACTGTGACTCTCCGCTGGGAAAGGCAGTCTCATGCATGGAGTCCTTCAACCTCTGCTCAGCCACATAAGAATGGGCCCTGAGCCTAGAATCCTCTCTTACCAAGAGCTAACAGTCATGCCAGGCTTATCGCCTTGTATGGAAATAGCTTTCCCTGTTTCAGGTTCAGTGTGTCCTCCTCTGCTCTGTTTAAGGCTGTGCCTCGGTGGCCCTCAGGTGCACCACCAGGTTTCAGTATTTCAGACTCCACGGTGGGGGTGTGTAGGCCAACTGCCTTGCTCTGGCTACCAGCCTTGGGGGACCAATGTCCACTATTGGGGCGGATCTTGCTCTGTCTCTTCTCCATGTAAGTTGTGTTGTTCCATCCGGTGCCTAACTGCATTGTTTCTTTGGCAACTCTGATACCAAGATGCAGTGTACAGAAGTGCTTGGACTTCTATCCCTGGTGGCTGGCACTGTGATGATCTTTGTTCCCCTTCATGGAGTTGGGGTCCCCCCTGGCACTGATGCGTGACGTTCTGCTTGACGCTCATTAAGAAGATAACGGAGCAGGCAGCTTCTTAGTCAGCTGGGGCTGCCATAACAGAAGACCACAGACCAGGGAGACTTAAGTAATACATTTATTTTTCACAGTTCTGTGGGCTGGGAAGGTCAAGATCAAGGTGCCAGCAGGTTTAGTTTCTGGTGAGAGAGCACTCTTCCCAGTTTGCAGATGGTGCCTTCTTGCTGTGTCTTCACGTAGTGGGGAGAGAGAGCAAGCTCTCTGGTGTCTCTTCTTACAAGCACTAACCCCAACACGGGGGCACCACCCTCATGACCTCATCTAACCTAACTGCCTCCCCAAAGCCCCACCCGCTAATATCATCACATTTGGGGGTTAGGGTTTCAACATGTAACTACTGCGAAACACAATTATTCGGTCCATAACTGGCAGCGTTCCCCAACCCTTTTCCACACAAAGCCCTCTTTATAAGAACATTAGGTGGGGCTACATGCCCAAGATCACACTTGGAGAGCTGCTTGGATAACTCAGAGTATGAGCTGTAGGAGAAGAGAGAGAACGAAACATCAATCTTCTTTAGGGTTAACCCACACGTCACCATTCTGCAGCACCAGGTTCCTTGCGCAGAGGAGTCTGTTAATAATTTTCCTGGGTGTGTGAATGCACCTCTACATGACCCACAGGGGAACCATCTTCTGGTCTTCCAGGGCTGCAGATGGGGCCTCTTGAGACCTGCTGCTAAATCTGGCAATCAAATGGCCCAAATGGTTCACTATGCCATGCAAGATGTCAAAGAAAAAAAGGTTAAGAGATCACCAAGATGATAGCCTGTGGCAGAACACACCTCCCATGCCTTGGCAGGAGAGGGGTAATGTAACTGCTAAGGCAAATCATTGTGAGCTTGCCAGGGAACTGAACCAGAACAGGAAGAAAAGGACTTCCATCGTCCCATGGGCTGCGTGGCTCCACAGTGGCCCCTTGAGATGTGAGTGGCTGAAGCACTGACTTTGCCAAAGTTATTCTTCCCCAAAGCCAAAGAGATTATAAGGTTTTAAAAAATGAACGTTGGGGCTTCCCTGGTGGCGCAGTGGTTGAGAGTCCGCCTGCCGATGCAGGGGACACGGGTTCGTGCCCCGGTCCGGGAAGATCCCACGTGCCGCGGAGCGGCTGGGCCCGTGAGCCATGGCCGCTGAGCCTGCGCGTCTGGAGCCTGTGCTCCGCGACGGGAGAGGCCACGACAGTGAGAGGCCCGCGTACAGAAAAAAAAAAAAATTGAACGTGGGACTTGACTGATCTGAAATTCAGGTCTTGAGTACCTCTAGGATATTAAAAAAAAAGAAAACCCCAATTTTTAAAGTTGGTGTCTCTAAGTGCCTCACAGGTCACATTTGGGGGAAGGAATCTAATCATGGCAGAGTATGAATTACTGAGTCTCTTGGGTCTAAAAATGCGTATCTCTTGGCCTTGTACCGGGTAGTTTGCTAACCATGACGCTGGTGCGTCCTGCAGGGTAACATTTCTCACAGCTGCCACCTAGCTAGGAGCACAGAGCACATACTGAGATGGATGGGTTTGTGAGTTTGAGGGGACAGATCTCTTGAATTAGAGGCAAGAGACATGACCATCTCTGAGGAGACGGAGGGAGGCTAGGGGCAGGTCTTGGGTCTAACATCTGGGCCAGGGCTAAAAGGGCAGGTGAGTTTTCGTCTCACTTGCCACGTTTGATCACCTGGGGAGTGGCAGCCTGGAGTGTTGTACTGAAAAGAATTTTAAGGCTGTACATGGACTCATAGAAAAGAGTGCCACAAAGGATTAGAAATACCCACTAGGGAGGTGAGCGGTGGTCTCCTAGATGCCAGGTACACGGCATCCCCAGGTTAGAAGAACCCTACACATTTGCACTATCTTTCCCAGTAGTGAGTACTTTCATACACCTTACTGAACTACATGGATGTGTCCTTTTCTTGATCAGGTTTACTTCAAAGATTTTTAAAAAAAATACAGACCACAAGACTTTTACCTTTGACTAAGGTCACAAAACTAATAACCAGAAGTGCCAGGATTCAATGCTAGGTCTTCTGACCCCCAGTTCTCTCTCCAGCCCACCGGGTTCCACATCTGAAGGCCAAGGTAGGATTCTCGTTTCCCTCACTGACTTAAAATTATTGGGGAAAGTACTTGGAGGTTGGACACCTGCTCAAAATAACGTCTGCCCATATGGGGTATGAGATGAAATAATATATCTAAATATTCCTTTGACAGTTATAAATCACTGGATAAATTCTGGCTATTAAGAATAAAATTATCAGTATGAGTATTCATATATGGAGAGGGCTAACAGGCTGACATGGAACGAGGGCCTTAGGAAAAAATGTTCATGTTGACGACATTTCAACAAACAAATTTCAACCAGATCTGCCCGCGTGAGAAAATTTCTGTCATGCCAGTACCCCACCTTTCTATAAATCTATCATTCATATGCTGTACTGGTATCAAAACCCTCCCACAGCCTAGAACAACATCCCACAGAGCAGCTGGAGTCCAGTGTAAGGAGATCTAGGCTCTGGTCAAGAGATTTGGCTAGTGGACCAATGCATTCCACGGTCACCAAACTAATCAGTGTGTTCATAGCAGCCCTATTCCAATAGCCAAGACATGGAAACAACCTAACTATCCACCAACAGATAAATGGATAGAGAAGATGTGGCACATATATACAATGGAATATGACTCAGCCATAAAAAGAATGAAAGAATGCCATTTGCAGCAACATGGATGGACCTAGAGATTGTCATACTAAGTGAAGTAAGTCAGAGAAAGACAAATACCATACGATATCACTTACACAGAGAATCTAAAATATGACACAAATGAACTTATCTATGAAACAGAAACAGACTCACAGACGTAGAGAACAGATGTAGTTACCAAGGCGGGTGGGGGTAGGGGAGGGATGAATTAAGAGTTTGAGATTAGCAGATGCAAACTATTATATATAGGATGGATAAACAACAGGGTCCTACTGTAGAGCACAGAAAACTATATTCAATATCCTGTGATAAAACATAATGGAGGGCTTCCCTGGTGGTGCAGTGGTTAAGAATCCGCCTGCCAATGCAGGAGACACGGGTTCGAGCCCCGGTCCGGGAAGATCCCACATGCCGCGGAGCAGCTAAGCCATGCGCCACGACTACTGAAGCCCGTGTGCCACAACTACTGAAGCCCACGCACCTAGAGCCCGTGCTCGCAACAAGAGAAGCCACCACAGTGAGAAGCCCGGGCACTGCAACGAAGAGTAGCCCCTGCTCACTGCAACTAGAGAAAGCCTGCGTGTAGCAACGAAGACCCAAGGTAGCCAAAAATGAATGAAATAAATTAATTTAAAAAAAACAGAAAAGAATATGTATTTTAAAAAGTATATATATGTATATATATGTACATATGTGTATGTATATGTGTAACTGAATCACTTTGCTGTACAGCAGAAATTAACACAACATTGCAAATCAACTATATTTCCATAAAATACATTTTTAAAAATGTCATCAGTGTCACGAGAGAAGTGGATGCCAGGCAGCCTGCTTCCAGCCTCCTCCTCCTTCCTCCCTGCACAGCCCATGAGCAGCCATGGGAACACTCACACATCCCACAACACAAGCGAAACGGACATGATTCCCTATCGCTTTCTAGTTCTCGGCTACAAAGTCAGTGATAGAGATGCTTTAATGGGCTACTTCTCCCAGTTGATACTGACACTAGTTTTGCCACCCACTCTCCCTTTCCAGGGTTGCCTTTCTGCTTTTTGCATATTTAAATAGCAATTCTAATTGTCGGGGTTTGATGATCTGCCTCTTTGAAACCTTTCTCCAGTGTTATCTGCAGTTAGATTCTTTGTTACATTTAGATTCAGCAAGCTTATTTATGCATCACATTAACTCCAGGATGGTCTGCAATTTGTCTCTTCCAAAAAGAAAAAAACATATATATATATATACACACACACCTCTATATTCAGAGGACACTCATAATGGAGAAAGCAGGTGCCTGAGAGCTAGGCATTAAATCTTCCAAAGAGTGAAAAATCTGCTATTAAATAATCTGGAAGAGGTCAATCAATAAAAATAACTAAATAATTGATAGTGTTATATTAGGTTAACGTATAACATATGATCTTCATTAACCCGTCGAGAAATATCGCTTGAGTTAAGCCACATATCTCAAATAAGCATTTCTGGTGTTAATTCAAAAGGCAATAGCAGTCACCCAGGGGATGTTTTCAATGTTTTATGCTTTCATTGCGGTGGTGTTTATAGAGGGGTTAGCAGGGCAAAAAGGATCATATTTAGGCAGGCGGCTGGGTGACAGCTAAGGCATTGAACTACAATCAAGCCATCCGTCTTTACGTGAGCAACCTGGACAGCTCCACTCTGGCTAATCAGCCTGGCTGAGGAATAGCTGACAAGCTGGTGGAAATTTACTGTAGGAGTAAAGGGCTTTCCCTCTTCTTAAATAAAATAAAATTCAATTTAAAAATCCCAGCACTTATACTGCATTTGGCTCTGAAGTGCCCTTGGATATTGCTGCATTTTAGCACGGGTCGGGGTGTGGGGTGGGGGGCACTACCCAGGTTTCTGGAAGCAGAGCAGACAGCATAGTGCACAGGTTCTGGAGTCAGAGAAACTTGAATTGGAGTCCTTGCTGTACCGCTGACTAGCTGGGGAGTCTGGACAACTCATTTAATCTTACCAAGTCTCAGTTTCCTCACCTGTGAAAAGGGAGAGAATACTAACAACCTTGAAGTCCAGTGAGACAGTGTCCACAAAACAGCCTTGAATCCGGCACAGAGCAGACAGTTAACAAAACGTCGGTTTCTTCTATTTTTCTTCCCCTTCTAGCAAATGAGAAGACAGAGTTGCCAATGGGATGTGCTTCTTGAGAGTGGGGACTGCCCCTCACTGCTCATTGCGTCCCTAGGGCTTGGGGCAGCGCCTGGCATCAAGGAGGCGCTCAGGAATCTTGCCCCCCCACCCCCATGCTACCTTTTAGCCCATAGGAAAGACTTGCTTTCCCCCCAACAGGCTGTGCAGTCTGACCCTTCTGTGGCTCTGCACCTGCTCAGCATATGCGGTTTCCTCTGTCAGGAACAATCTTCCCTCTTTTCTTCCTGGTGAGCCCAGCCTCATCTTTTTTTGCCACCTAGAGAGCATCATCTCTATAAACACCCATCCCTTCATCCCTGACTTCCTCACCCTTGCCTATCTATTCCCATTCACCTCCAAGGAACCTCAATCCCTCCCTCATCCCTGCTAATGCTGCCCCTCACGCCATCACTAACTTAACCCTGTTGTATATTTTGTTTGACCCTCTGTACCCATAAATGCTGGCACAGAAGCGGTTTACAATGTAACGGTAAAAATGGCTAACATACACAGACATACCTCAGAGATATGGATTTGGTTCTAGACCACCACAATAAAGCAAATTATCACAATAAAGAGAGTCACATGAATTTTTTGGTTTCTCAGTGCATATAAAAGTTCTTTTTGAGGATCTGTCTCCTCAGGCAAAGGAAGCAAAAGCAAAAGTAAACAGATGGGACCTAATAAAACTTAAAAGCTTTTGCACAGCAAAGGAAGCCACAGACAAAAAAACAAAAAGACAACGTACTGAATGGGAGAAAATATCTGCAAATGATGTGTCTGATAAGGGATGAGTACCCGAAATATAAACAGCTCATACAACTCAGTACCAAAGGACAAACGACCCGATTAAAAAATGGGCAGAAGACCTGAATGGACAGTTTTTGAAAGAAGACATACAGATGGCCAACAAGGCACATAAGATGCTCGACACATCACTAATCACCAGGATATTTAAATCAAAACCACAATGAGATATCACCTCACACCTGTCTGAATGGCTATCATCAAAAAGGCCACAAATCACAGGGACCTCCCTGGCAGTCCAATGGTTAAGACTCCACGCTTCCACTGCAGGGGGCACGGGTTCAATCCCTGATCAGGGAACTAAGATCTGGCAAAAACAAATCACACACACACACACAAATAACAAATGTAGGGGAGGATGTGGACAAAAGGGAACACTTGTACACTGTTGATAGAAATGTAAACTGGTGCAGCCATTATGGAAAACAGTATGCACTTTCCTCAAAATACTAAAAACAGACTACCACATGATCTAGCAATTCCACTCCTTGGGTATACAGCTGAAGAAAACAAAAACACTAATTCGAAAAGATATATATATACCCCAACGTTCATAGCAGCATTATTTACAACAGATAAGATATGGAAGCAACCTTAAGTGTCCATCAATAGCTGAACAGATAAAAAGAAGATACGGTGTACAGGCATACCAAGGAATATTACTCAGCCATAAAAAGAATGAAATTTTGCCATTTGCAACAACACGGATGGACACAGAGGGTATTATGCTTAGTGAAGTAAGTCAGACAGAGAAAGACCAATACTGTATATTATCACTTATATGTGGAATCTAAAGAATAAGACCAATTAATGAATATAACAAAACAGAAACAGACTCACAGATCTAAAGAACAAACTAGTGGTTACCGGTGGGGAAACGGAAAGGAGGAGGGGCAAAATAGGGGTAGGGGATTAAGAGGTACAAACTACTACGTATAACATAAATAAGATACAAGGATGTATTTACAGCACAGGGAATAGAGCCAATGTTTTATAATAACTTTAAATGGAGTATAATCTATAAAAGTATTGAATCACTATGTTGTACACCTGAACTAATATATTATAAATCAATCATACTTTAATTAAAAAGTTATGTTTTACACTATACTGTAATCTATTAAGTGTGCAATAGCATTATGTCTAAAAAACAACGTACATACCTTAATTAAAAAACACTTTATTGCTAAAAAATGCTAACCATCATGTGAGCCTCTAGCGAGTCAAAGTAGTAACATCAAAGATCACTGATCACAAATCACCATAACAAATATAAGAACAACGAAAAAGTTTCAAATACTGCAAGGATTACCGAAATGTGACACGGAGACATCAAGTGAGCAAATGCTGTTGGAAAAATGGTGCCAACAGACTTGCTCAAGGAGGGTTGCCACAAACCTTCAATTTGTAAAAAATCACGACATTTGCAAAGTGCAATAAAGGGAGGTACGCCTTTATTTGGTGTGCGCTTATTATATGCCAGCCACTGCGGTAATTGTTTTATGATTGTTTTGTTTTATTCTCCCAATAACCCAATTGTTTAAATACTCTTATTACTCCCCTTTTACAAGTAAAAATATTGGCATAGAGAGGTTAAATAACTGGTCCAAGATTGCCAAGCCTCTCTCCAAAAGGGGGACACGGCACCGTGGTCAAGGGTACGACTCTTGGAGTCTAAATGGCTCGGCTGAAATACATTTCACCATTCACTAGCAGTGTGACTGGGGCGTGGCTCACTAACACACTTTCTAACACCCTTCTCTGTCACCTTGGCCTGCTCAACCATGAAGTGGAATTCCAGAATCCTGCTTCCCTTTTAGCTAGGGTTGGTCATGCAGCCCAGTTGGAGGCAAAATGAGATGTAGATAAACGTATCCCTTCTCCCAAAGGGCAAAGCCTCACAAGTGGAAGGCTTTGACCCCTCCCACAATTGCTCTTCTCCTCTGGCCCTTCTCCTTCCTCCTGACTTGACAACGAGACAAGAAAACTGGAGCTACAGCAGCTACTTTGCTCTCATGAGGAACAAAACCTGCAAGGTAAGGATGATGGATCAGAAGGGCAAGGGGGTCTTGGATTCTTGATGACTTTCTTGACCGGATTTCCCAGCACTAGTTTGCTCTCACTCTTCTTTTAATATAATAATATAATAAAAATAAACATCTTACTTCAGGCCACTTGTTGAGTTTTCTGTTATTCACAACCAAACACATGGAAACAGAGGCTTAGTCTCAC
Source organism: Monodon monoceros (assembly GCF_005190385.1). NCBI lineage: Eukaryota > Metazoa > Chordata > Mammalia > Artiodactyla > Monodontidae > Monodon > Monodon monoceros. Next base: position 132,940,028 of record NW_021703774.1, on the reverse strand, counting down.
TGTGCCTCAGTGCCTCAACTGTCAAATGAAGGTAATAACAGTATCTATGTCTCATACAGTGATGTGAGGATTAAATAACAATGCATTTAAAATATCAGGGCTCAGTTTCCCGCACATAGTTAAGAGCCTATTGAATATTTATTCTTTTTATCATCATCATTATTATTACTTCTACTACTGTGACCACTACAAGTCAATGAGAGACTGAGCACCCAGGAACTCCACTGCTCAGCTGCCTTTTTTTATAAATCAGTCTTCCAAAGACTCCTCTCTTTTACACAGATAAACACATCAGGTAAATCAGCCATCATTCTCTGTGGCTTTTGAAGAATGCCTCTAAATTTCCTTGTGTCATTTGATGTTCAAACAATCCCTGAGATGGAGGCAGGGCAGGGATTACTATGCATATCTAACATATTAAAAATCTGCAGATTCAGACCTATAAAGGGATTTCTCAAGGTCACATGGCTAATTTTATTCTAAGTTCTATGGAAGTTGGTGTAAATTCCCAACTTCTTACCCTGTTCCACAGGGCCCTCCTTGACCTCACCTCTGCCTGCCTTCCACCAGGCGTGCTGCCCTTCCTTCTCTTCCTCAAATATCCCATACTTTCTTCTGCTTCAGGGTTGCTGTCCTTGCTGTCCCATCTGCCTGGTACTCTCTTTGCCTTGCTCTTTGCATGGCTGTCTCCTTTCCATCCTCTGGACCTCAGAGACGACCTCCCTGAGGACCCTAGCAAAGTGCCTGCTTCTTAGATCAGGGGCTCTCTCTCACCTCTACCCTCTCAACCTCCTACACATCTGTAATGACCTGCTTATTTATCTGTTTGTGTCTTGCTCGATTCCCTGTCTAGAACGTCTCTTTTTTCTTTTTAATTGAAGTATAATTGATTTACAGTGTTGCCTTAATTTCTGCTACACAGCAAAGTGATTCAGTTATACATATATATATATACATTCTTTTTCATGTTCTTTTCCATTATGGTTTATCCCAGGATATTGAATATATTGATTAATAATTCCCTGTGGTATACAGTAGGACTTGTTGTTTATCCATTCCATATATAGTAATTTGTATCTAATGCCAAATTCCTGATCCATCCTTCCCCTACCCTCCTTCCCCCTTGGCAACCACAAGTCTGTTCTCTCTGTCTGTGAGTCTGTTTCTGTTTCGTAGATAAATCCATTTGTGTCATATTTTAGATTCCACATGTAAGTGATATCATACGGTATTTGTCTTTCTCTTTCTAACTCACTTCTCTTAGTATGATCACGTTGGTCCAACCACGTTGCAGCAAATGGCATTATTTCATTCTTTTTTACGGCGGAGTAATATTCCATTGTATATATATACCACATCTTCTTTATCCTAGAATGTAAGACTCTTTAAGACAGGCACCTTGTCTGCTTCGTTTACCACTGTAGTCTTAAAACTAGAGGGAGGAGAAAGGGAAGAACTTAAATCCCTACAAAAGGGTGAGCCTTTATTTTTTCTTAATTTATTTTATTTATTTATTTTTGGCTGCATTGGGTCTTCATTGCTGTGTGCGGGCTTTCTCTAGTCGAGGAGAGCAGGGGCTACTCTTCGCTGCGGTGCACGGGCTTCTCATTGTGGTGGCTTCTCTTGTTGCAGAGCATGAGCTCTAGAGCACAGGCTCAGTAGTTGTAGCACACGGGCTCAGTAGTTGTGGCTCACGGGCTCCAGAGCACAGGCTCAGTAGTTGTGGCGCACGGGCTCAGCTGCTCCGCGGCATGTGGGATCCTCCTGGACCAGGGCTCGAACCTGTATCCCCTGCATTGGCAGGTGGATTCCTAACTACTGCGCCACCAGGGAAGCCCAGTGTGAGCTTCTGTGTGGACAGACCTGGGCTCAAATCCCGGTTTTGCCATGTAACACAGTGTGAGGGAAAGAAATCCCTCACTTAACAGGTCCAGTTCTCAGCGACCTCATCTCTAACAGCAGAACAAGCATACCTATCTCAGATGATTGTTGTCAACATGACATACGATAACATGGGTGAAGGATGGAGACCCATGCCTAGCCACCAGCATGTTCAATACACCCTTGCTCTGCCCCCTTCTATTCCTCCACTCACATGTATCACCTGCAGAACACGGTGCCAGGTGAATGTGCTCAACCAGACAATTAACACGGAGAAAAAAAGATGAGTAGAATCAAATGTTGAAGGATCTGCCAGTGCTGCTCCTTACAAAGTTACCCCGCTCCCTGCGGACCATGGAGATTGCAGACGATATCAGTACCTATCGCCTACGTTGTCATGACTATTAGACAAATTACTAGGTAACTGCTGCTTCGAGCAGTTAAGTGCTTAGAACAGGTCTGGCACATAGTAAACTCTCAATAAATGTCTGTTACTATTATCTGTGTCTTTGTGAACCAATCCAAACACATTTGATATTTTCAATTATCACTGAATGTCTAACTCTGAAACAAACTAAAATCCATCACGGTCATCATCGTTGTCCTAATACCTTTTATTGCCAACATGTATTGTATTGGGAATAACGGATAGAGAGGGGGTTGGAGGAGGTAATGAGGGGCAGATACAGCTGGCAAACGTATTTGGGTGGGGGGGGGGGGGGGAAGAAAATCTAAATAGGTCCCCGGGCCTCGGATTCCTGTTCTCTCACAGTAGGGACAACCAGGCCAAGTGGAAGCTTCCGTGGGGAGCATGGGTGGGACACTATGGTCCAGCCCAGGTCACCATGGTGAATACTGAGGCCAAAGTAAGATGCACATAGCACAGGGAGATCAGCTCGGTGCTTTGTGACCAGCTAGAAGGGTGGGATAGGGAGGGTGGGAGGGAGGGAGATGCAAGAGGGAGGAGATATGGGAACATATGTATACGTATAACTGATTCACTTCGTTATAAAGCAGAAACTAACACACCATTGTAAAGCAATTATACTCCAATAAAAATGTAAAAAAACAAAGTAAGATGCACAGCCCTGTGTGTGAGGGAAGGGCCTGGAACACTGCTCAAACAGTATCCGTCTGGGGTAGACTCCCAGCTCAGGGCTTTGGGGCCTGAGCACAGGACTGAGGAGACACAGATGTGAAAGGGCATTTGCTTGGAGGCAGACTGCCCTGCCCTCTAGCCCTGACTGCTGTTCACTCAGCCTGCTACCCTCCCCCTGGGGGGACAGGGGTGGCTGAACTTCTCAGAGCCTTTTTCCTCATCTGTAAAGTGAAGTTAGTAACTCCTCTTCCTCACAAGTTGCTACAGGGATTCCTAACCTAATGCCTTACATCCAGCGAGCACTTAATAAATGGTAGCTAACTGAAAATAAAAATCGTAGCAAACACTTAGAGGACTCACTACACACTAGGGTTTGCTGGAAGTACTCTGCAAATAGGAACTGATTTAATCCACACAATAACCCTGTGTGGAAATGTTATTAACAATAAGAATGATGATGATAATATAATAGCAGCATAATTAGCACTTTCCACAGGCCAGGCATTGTTTACAGCTTTCCACATATTAACTCTTACAAACACCCTGTGGAGTAAATACTATTAATGTGCCCACTATACAGATGAGGAAACTGAGGCAGAGATTGGTGAACCTGCCTGAGGTCATCTGGCTAGTAAAGGTGGAGTTGGTCTTCTCACCCAGCTTAGCTATGGTCCCTATCAAAGGATAAAAGCTCAGGAAAATCCTAAAGAAAGTAAGAGGACATTGTTGTCCTTCCTTTATAAATAAGGAAACAAAGGCTCAGAGAGGTGAGGTGTCACATGGCTGCAGACTGGAAAACTGTCTTTCTTTCTGGTAATGATAATCAAACCATAGCCTTTCAATCTGTGGTCCAGAGCTACCATTCATTTCACCACAGTCCTTTCAACAATCAAGTAAGTTAGTAGAAATATGTTCTACCTATTCTTCGAAGCTGGGCTGAAATCTGTAAATGTAGAAACAAGAATTTAGGAGCTTTCTGGCTTTCTTCCAGAGATAAGCGATCATAGCTAGGTGGGACCTGGACAGTTGGGGGAAAAAAAAAAAAAGCACAATGTTAAAAAGCAACTTTATGTACTCTGATAATTAACAAGAACAGAATGCATCTGACCCAAAATGGGATGTAGTGTGAACCAAACGAGGTCTTCAATCATTTGGAAATGCTAACAGGCCAACTGCCTGATTAAACACAATTTGTATTGTCAATAAAAAATGCAAATGATTATTTTACTGGCAAATACAGCATTAGACTTTGCTTGATATGAGGATTAAATTGCATTTCAAGAACAATTCAGGAGGTCAAATTATAAATGAACATCCCCTTCCATTGTCCTTAGGTTCTGGAGGCCAGGATAGGAAATAAAATAACAAAAAAAATTGCCTGCCACTGGGTGCCATTTCAGTTAAAATCCACGCCAGTTTTATGTAGTGGAGAATAATATTTAAGCCCCCAAATGGGTCCCGTAATTTAGCGCATAATTCCTTGAAATTTACATGGCACACTCCCACTCATCTGAATCAACTGATAAACTCTCTTTTATTTGTATTAAAGAAAATGGGGATTAAAAGGTCGGGAATCCACACAGTGTAGACACTGAGAGTACGGGCCCCATTTTAAAACCTTTTAGTCAATAATCTGGCCCAGAGCTAAATCAAGTACACAGGAATTATGTTTGACCGCAAATATTCCCCGGTAACAGACAGGAATAAGACATGCATTCTGGATCCCACAGAAAAATATGGAATCACAGATGTTGCTTTTGAGCATCTTTAGTTCTGAAATTACAAATAATCATTGTTGGCATCTGCGAGCAGAAAAACTAAAAAAGCAAAGAAATACCTCCTCACCGCATTACGACGTGATAAAACCTCAGGATGGCAGGCAGCCGGCAAGGCATTAACACAGGTGTGCATTTTACATTCAGAGATGCACATGTCATTTTGGTTAAACATCACTGCCCAATTTCCCAAATTTCCCCTTTTTATTTTTTTCTCTACAAGTTTATACAGCCTCTAATATCTTGTTACAGCTATTGTCTTTTTCTTTCTGAAAGCTGGAATATATTTTTAGAGCTGTTGGTAAACATGACTAATCCAAGAAGAAATTAAAGAGACACTCAGATTGCACGGGATGAACAAACAGAAAACCAAATAGAAGGGTTTGATTTCTTTGCAATTCTTTGACCATTAGGTAAAATTTGGATTCAGAAAACATGGAAATTAAAAAAAAAAAATGCCCTGGAAATAGGTACAATGCAGCTCAAATATGCTAATGATCTGAGGATATTCTGAACAACTTCCCTGGAACTCACAGCGACACTAGGGACTAGTTTTGATTACTGTATGTCAGGCATGTTCTACACGCTTACATATTAATCTGGTAGGCAGGTATCACCTTTTCCATTGTACAAATGAGGCATGGAGGGATTAAGTGATTTGCCAGCGATTACATCATTATAAAGGTTGGAGGAGGTCTGGCTTCTGAGTGGCTCTTACATATCAATATAACATTATTTGGCCACTTAAAAGTCTCTGGATGTTACCTCTCTGTGCCTACCCTATTTATTAAGATGATTTCCCTAAGCAATTTGTATTTGTTATTTATATGCATAGGAAGTATACAAATAGTACTTTCCTGTTTTGCAGTTAAGAAAATAGAGGTTAAATGGTTGCTGCTCTGGACCCCCTCCCAGCACGTGGTAGGGCAGGATAGGAGCCCTTAGGGTCAATCTCCTCTCCCACACAGCACAGCCTCTCTCCCCAGTATCAGTCTCTCTGGGGAGCACTGTCAGAGCGCGTGTTATTTACTCACTCTTGAAGGACGCTGATGCTCCAACTCTTCAGTGCCCTGCACCTCAGCGCCTGGCACCTAAGCACAAACTCAATAAGCACTGGAGAGACTCCATCTAGAATCCAAACTTCTCACCAAGGCCTCAGCTAATACTCCGCTGCAAACCGCCATCATCTTCTTTGTGGATTATCGCTATATCCTCCTACAGCATTCTCTGCCTCTGCTCGGACTTCCCTACGGTGGGTTTTCAGAACAGGATCGGATTCTTTGACACTAGGACAAAGCGCTCTATGACCTTCCTGCCTGACCCCCTTCATTCCTCTGACCTCCTTGGCCACCATCCTCCCCTCCGTGCCCTGTCCCAGGCACACGGGCCGCCTTGCCATTCTTTCCACACGCATGGCACGCCCCCACCTTGGCACCTGTGGCAGCAGGCCCACGCAACCTCCTTCAAGTCTCAACTCGAATGTTACTTTCTTAGGGAAGCCTGCCCCAGTGTCCCTGTTTAAAATTACAAACCCTACCCGCTATGTGCACAACCTGTCTCCTCTGCTATGTTTTCCTCCAAACCCTTTCTATATTAGAAACTCGCACATCAGTTGTGTTTCTTGTGCAAATCTCCCAACTATAGTGTAAACCTCTCCATGGCAGAGACTGTTTCACTGACTGGTGCATCTTTAGCACCCAGACAGGGCCTGTCTCAGGAGCAGGTGCTAATGGCCATGGGAGCGAGGGG